>NC_142176.1:18371094-18980678 GCF_026936395.1 Plectropomus leopardus | reverse complement strand
GCTACAAACCTCAGCAGTATGACCCTGTTCCTGTGAACTCTGAAACCAGCCCCACACCGCCCCCCAAAGCAGAGGCCCCCTCACCTGCCCCTGTGGATGCTCCAAAGCCTTTCCCTGCCAGAGAGGAGCAACAGGAGGACCCCGCCATGCGGCCGCAGTCAGTCCTGACAAGGGTCAAGATGTTTGAGAACAAACGCTCGGTGTCCGTGGATAGAGCCAGAGATGCAGGGGATTCATCTGGAAACAAGGTAAACTGTCACTCACAACTTAGGCAGTTGCAGTAATTACTTGTGTACATAAAGGGTAGCTTTTGTATTTTTCAACCTGGACCCTATTTTCCTATGTTTTTATGTCTAAGTGACTAATTGAGACAACAATATTTGATAATGGTAAAGAAACAAAAAGAAAAGGCTTCAGTGCAACCACTTGGGGCATTAGACATCATCAATTTATGTCCACTGAAAGTTTATGTTTTGTGTCAGACAACATTATCTCTCTTTTTTTGACACTTAGATTTCATTATTTTCTTTTTTCAAGAAACAAAGCATGAGGAACATTGTCAGCCACTACGACAGTCAACATATCCAGATAAAAGACACACCATGTTATGGGTTGTAAGCGAGAGGCCTACTACAGCACTTGATACAATACGCATCATAGTAATTAATAATAATAATAATAAAATTATGAATATATATATATATAGCACCTTTCATACATGGAATGCAGCTCAAAGTGCTTCACTTTCATCTACCTTAATTATCAAAACAGACAGCCAAAAAAGGGGGGTGTTTTGCATTTCAAGTACTGAGGATGGGTGGGCCAGACCAAAAAATATGTTTTGTTCATCTTGCAATGTATATGCCCTTTCTCAGTGTGAGTAGGAAAGTCAGTTTTTTAATCTTATGAATCACTGATAATTTCAAGCCAGTAATCTACTGTAGGTATCTATCATTTCCTGTTACTCACAGCAGGTTGCCAAAATAAGTGTCACGCATAACAGTAGGATCTACGTAACATTATGTCTTCTATGATAGACCCTTTTGTTCAAGTGGAAGATCCTTTTTGTGTAACCAGAAACAGCCCTAAAAAGCCAAAGCCACTATACTCCTTTTGGATAGTCATTTTAACGTGTATAGATTCAGCATTTTTCAGCTCTAACTGAGTGAATTAAAGGTTTATTTCAACCAAATCAGAGGTTGTGCTTTATGATGATGTAGATACTGCTTATTTAAATGGAGTCTGATGGGTTTGGCTCAAGTGACTTTGGGGCTGTTTCTGGTTAAACAGAAAGGATTTTACCCTTTAACCAAAAGGTGTGTCTCTGTAGGATCCTTTCCATCATGTTGTCAGACTCGTGCAATAATAGTCTGAGCCTGTCAGCGGCAAAAACAAGTGCTTTTAGTGGACTTAAATTGACAGTACCAAATGCCCCAAGTGGTTACTATGCAGCCTGTTTCCAAACTGCTGGCTGCAGCGTTCGTTTTTTCAATACCAGATTAATTTCAAAAAGCGATGCCCCAACTAGTAACTGTGAAACAAAAAACACTGGAAAATAGGATCCAGGATGAATTATATCAAAGTTACCCTTTAACATATACTTTTTTTTGAGAAATAAGCACAGTGGAAGTGAACATCTGCATTTTTTTTTCCTACTGATAAGGTTCAATGCTTTTGCTCCTCTAGGCAGCAGATTTACCTTTGAAAGCCGGTGGAGTAATCCCTAAAGCAAATTCTCTGAGCAACCTGGATCAGGAAAAGACCTTCAGGTAAGCTTGTGCTGCTGCTGCTGCTGCCGCCGCTGCTGTGCGTTTAGTCACCCTGATTTTTCAGAGTAATATTGGGATGAAATTGTAAAGTCACTTTAATTTTCACATCATTGACCAATTTGCTCAAGCACTTTCATTTTTGTCATTGTAAACTCTTTCTCACTTGTTCTGCTCTCACCATCTCTGCCTTCTGTTTCACCCGTTTTACTATTTCATCCCACCAACCCAGAGCTCCAGGGCCACAGCAGCCTCAGTCAACCAAGGTAGCTGATGACATTGTGCGATCCAACCATTACGATCCTGATGAGGACGAGGACTACTACAGGAAACAGCTGTCTTACTTTGACAGGCTCCAGGCTGGTCCCAACAAACCACAAGCACAAACATCTAACAACTACCCCAGGTGATTCTCAGTCACAGGCGCACTCCCACACACGTCTTTGTCAAACATCTTTGGCTTTTTCTTCGTAGATTATATACAGTATAATGTGTCATCTCCAATCTTCTCCCAACGATTTCTAACATCCTTTATGGTTTTGGTGATTAATGTACTGGTCATTTCTACTCTGAATCTTAAATTAGTGGTTTTGGTTTTGTAATATAGGACGGAGTCAGTGGAGAAACCCAGTCCAGTGGAGAAAAAATATGAACCAGTTCCCCAGGTGACGCCTTCTCTGCCACCAGCCACACTCCCCAAACCTGCACCCGAAGGTAAGATTTACTGTCTTCTTTCAAAGTGTCAGGATTTTATCTGATAATGTTGTGAAGATGTATCTGTGTACTATATCACACTGAACTTTGTCTTTTTTAGCCTGTTTTATACGCTAAGATGTTACATCATATCAAACATAGTGTGGAAATAATTTGACTGACCCTCACTGCTCTTCCACAGTCAAGGCTCCTGGCCGTGATGACACTGTCCAGACCAACTTCCTGCCTCATAAGAGTTTTCCTGAGAAGTCTCCAGTTAATGGCACTAGTGAACATCCTCCAAAAACGGCTCCACCAGCAACCAGCTACAACCGCTACACACCCAAGCCCTACACCACGTCTGCCAAGCCTTTCGCGCGCATGTTCGACAGCCCGAAATTCAACCACAACCTTCTGCCCAATGACAAGCCTGATACTGCTCCAAAGGTAAGAAGATGTTGTCTTAAGGCAGCAAATCTAAAGAGAGTCCAAAAAGCAATGATACTGTTGAGTTCCATTTGACTTCAATAAAAAGTCAAATAAATAGCTCACATATTTAATGATGCGTTTAATGTAACTGTAGCCTTCAGATATGATACCAAGTGGTTTGACCCCTGTCTCTTTTCCTCCTCCAGCCATCACTAGATGGTGACATTTGGATTTACGCAAATATCAAACACATTTTATATTGCATTTTCTCAATTCTCACTGAGATGCTATTTAACATCAAACTATTATAAAAGTGGATTGACAATGAAACTCTCAGTCCCTTTTAATGGCCGTCTGTGGCAACTCAAATTTGATAAATAAAGGCAGATCTCTATTAGATGCTGGGTCTAGTTGCCATTGACGCTTCAAAGCAGTTCATTTTTATAGAAGTTATTTGATGTACAGACCACTGAGAGAACACTGGGTTGTCGGCTACTCACTTGAGCTAGTACTAAGATGCTTAGATTGGGCATAACAAATATCAATTTTTAAACATTTGTCAATGTTCCTTTAGTCTGTAACGGTCCTCCATTCAAAAGTATCAAATAGGGTTTTCATAGAAATGTATCCAACTTGTGAAAATTGCTGTAACAGGGTAATTTGGATTATTTGGGTAGGACAGCTTAAGCGTGAAAGGGGGAGAGAGAGAGGGGATGACATGCAGCAATGGGCCGATTCTAGAATCGAACCCACGGCCACTGCTGCAAGGACGTAGCCTCTGTACATGGGGCACCCGCTCTACCAGCTGAGCTACTGAGCACCCCATCCATACTAGTTTAAATAAACAATTTCATAGTATGTCACATCTTTGCCGAGCAAGAGTTTTATGTGAAAGGAATTAAAGGCCCGTCTCCTTTAGACACTTATCCAAAATATTCAGCGGTAGAGTTCAGTGATTGAAGGAAATAACTATATATATAAAAAAGTTATAAAATAACTATCGCCCACACTAAGCTTTACGGTATTCTACTTTTTGGTTTTTGCTGGTTGTTAAATAGACAACTCCAGCTCCAAAGCTCTTAATGATAAGCCTCACCACTACTGTTTTTATCTACACTTCAACACTTTACCCTCTTTTGTTTGGAACAGGGCCGGAGCTCCAGCCCAGTGAAGCCTCAGATCCCCCCGCAGCCCCAGAACACAGACCATGACAGCGGCCTGGACACTTTCACACGCACTATGGACCACCGCTCCAAACACCAGCACAACAACATCAACGCTGTGCCCAAGGCCATCCCCGTGAGGTAAGAAACTCAGTCTGACTACAGATTAAATATAACCTGTTGTATTTGAGAGTATGAAAGTGAAGGTGTCTTTCAATCCAGCCCCAGCGCCCTGGACGATGATGAGGATGAAGATGAGGGCCACACGGTGGTTGCAACAGCTCGAGGTATCTTTAACAGTAACGGCGGCGTCCTGAGCTCCATCGAGACAGGTGTCAGCATAATTATCCCACAGGGCGCCATCCCTGAGGGTGTGGAGCAGGAGATCTACTTCAAGGTCTGCAGAGACAACAGCATCCTGCCGCCACTCGACAAGGAGAAAGGTAACTTATCAGAGATAGAGAGATGAAGATGAAGTTCGGAGGGGGGTTTCTTGAGTCACATCTGAATGATTGCGTGCTTTATAAAACCAGTAAAGTTAAATTCTGCACTTTGCGGAGATATGCTGGGTCTAAAGAGGAATTGTGCCGCCTTTGCCTAATTCAGGCCAAAGATTTGAGACAAAACTGTTTTGGAACACTGCTGGGAAAAGTTGCAGCGGTGTGAACTGGCCCATTTCACGTTGACCCAAGCTGTCTGATAATATCGCCCGCAACTCAGTTTGTCAAGTTGCCAGTAGGTAGTTTTAAAAATGTTACATCACGTTTCAAGAGCCAATCCACTTGTAGTGAAGTTAGTCTAAGCTAGTCATGTCAGCTACAAATTGTCAAAGCATGTTCGCTTGTTGTGGCGTTCTCTGATAACTGTCTCCATCCCCGCAGAGTCCATCTCATTTACATCCCCATAACTGTTAACACGTTTGTCATTCTCATGGTATGTTGTGTTGGACGGTCGGCCACTGCTGCTGGTCCTGTATGCCCATTTTAAAAAAAACTGCCTGTGCTTTTGGAGTTGTTAAATGAAGTTGGAACAGAAGTAGAGAAGATTACTGCTGTGGATGTGCCATCCTGTCTAGTCGCATTGGTGTAAACGGGCAAGTTTTCAGAGCGTGGCAGGCTGGTGCATTGCCAATAGTTGCAAGTTTCAGCTCATTTCATCTGAAATCGTTGGTCTAAAATGGGCTCAAGACTTCCATAATATCCCCAGAGAAAAAAAGCCTGCCAGCACTGTCTGAGAACAATTGCACTGAAGACCTGCTCCTGTGTGTTCATTTTTAATCGTCCTGAATTCTGTTTGTGTTCACAGGAGAGACTCTGCTCAGCCCTCTGGTGATGTGTGGACCTCACGGCCTCAAGTTTTTGAAGCCTGTGGAGCTGCGCTTACCTCACTGTGCGTCAATGACCCCTGATGGTTGGTCTTTTGCTCTAAAATCCTCCGACTCCTCGTCGGGTATGCTGTGCTCTCTCTGTTCTTCTGGGGTCGTTTGGGCTGGCTGTGTGACAATTTGAGGGTTGTGGGTCACTGTTTAATTCTAATTATTTGCAGTTTTTACCCCTAGTGTTGGTTCTCTTCAATGGGAATCAATTCAGAATAAAATTTAATAACATATTTTGGTCACCATGTCTGTGAATCAATCTAGGGGTAAAAACTTTTTTTTAATATAAATATAGAATTTATGGCTTTGGTTGATTCATTTTCATCATTGACACTAGTTCACTCACCCACTCAATCTCTCATTCACTGTATCACTGATTTACTGTATTTGGTGCTCAGATCAAAGTTTCTCCTCATTGCTTCCACATGCTGAAATTGCAGTATTTTTATCTTGGTTTTCTCCTCTTGACTCATTTTAACACATTTCTCTTATTTCATTTAACATTCATGCATTCATCAGACACTTGGCTGTATATTAATTTAATTTCATCAGGTAGATGTATAATGCATGCTGCTCTGCACAGAGTGATTTTTCTCACATAGCCACCCAAATCCTGACCTGAAGAACAGCTTTTATAGATCTCTGCAGAAATTGGGACACTGTCATAACCAATAATGCCTGTCTTTATCATGCAAACTAAAAAATAATGTGACACAAAGACATCCTGTTACCATGTCGAAATTGAGCTCTCTAAATTTAGCCTCAGTCCTCTTAGGTTTTCCTGTTATTTGAAGTAGCTTTCAGGTGGCAAGAAAATGAATTTTCAAGTTAATTTATTTTTCAGATTGTTTACTAAAAGGATCCTGGCTGTTAAATTGGATCTGGAAAAACAGGGAAGGAAAAATAATTAAACAAATAAACCATTCGCATCTCTTAGGGGCTGCAGGAGATGATTTAGGCAAATCCCTTCAGATAATTGTAATTCCTTAATAATTTTTTTACTTATGGCATCAAAAAAACTCCAGATAACTTAATTCTAATTCTGTTTTTTTTAAATGTGAGTTAACCAGTGCCGTAGAAAAGATTTATCCACCTTATGAAGACATTCCCAAAAAAGTCAAAGTAAAGTACTGTATGAAGTCTAGATTTCTGTTTAGTCAAGTCAAGACTGTTTTTTATAGAGAAAATTTAAAAACAAAGAAATGTTGACTTAAGCACCTTACAAAATGGTTCAATAAAACAAATTTGTGATGAAATACAGTCTCAAATAAGAGAATTTAAGTAAATTAGTAAAAGCATATGCTATCTTAATTAAACCATAACTCATAACAGCATTGCACAAACAACAAAACAAAATACATGCAAAATAAAAAGCTGTGTGATCAGTCATGTCATCATAATTATTGAAAGGCTAAAGAAAAGACATGGATTGAAAGATATTCATGGAAGGGGAAGATCTAATTGTTAGTGGACAGTTATTAGAGCCAGCAATCAATAATACTTGATCACCTTTGGTTTTTAACTGGCTGCGGGGAATGAAGAGCAATGATTGGTCACCAGATCTGAGGGGCCACGAGGTCGTGTTGAACAAGCTGCAGGCGAGAGAGGGCTGACTGACGGATTCTCGCACAGAGGGAATTACAGTAATGAATGCCACAGAAAATGAAATCATGGACTAAAGTGTCCAAATCTGTAGAGGAATGGTATAAAATGTTAAAAACAGATTTAATTTAGCAAGTGATCTAAGATGGTAAAAGCAAGCTTTGAAAACTGACAGTTTGTTTGTCAAATTGTAAATCAGACTCAAAGAATACACCAAGATTTCTGTGTAGGACTTCACAAGTTTAGCAGTAAAATTGATAAGCAATAAACATTTATGCAATGACCTAAACTCATGAAGAAGTTGAGCTCCTGCAAAGAAAGTTTTAAAAAAAATTTTAAAAAACTGCTAATAGAGTATTTAATTCCTCCTCTCCCTTTTCAGTGTCCCTCTCACATCTCACGTCTTCAAAAACAGTGGTAATTTTGGCAGTGGTCAGGATTAGCTGTTAATTAGCCTCATTTTAAGGATGAGACTTGGAGGGCTGAATGAGATGTGAGCTCACTCCGTTGTCCGCTGAATTGTGGGAGGATTATCGGGCTGCCTCGTAATCCTCTTATTGTAAAGCAAGGCCACTCTCTGGCCTCCTCCTGTCCCTTTTCTGGTTTTCTTCTCACTTTCCCTGCTTCTCCCTTTTCCTCCAATATGACTCTTTGTATCTTAGTGCTGATTCTCTGTGTAAACTGGTATTCTGCAGATCATTGTGTTTACTTACAGACTAAAATCAGGGCCGCTGTGATACAGCTGATCTCTGTCAAAGAACTGACTTCTCGTAATGTAGAACAGGATGAAACGAAACCACTGAAATGGGAGACACTGACATCAAATTATGCAATATCTCATTTTATTGAGAACTTGAACACCTATGATATAAGCACCTCCCACACTACACAAGAACCCACCAGCTAACATCTGGCTTTTTTATTTACCAAAAAAGGTTGCAGTCCACTTTCACTCCCTGGTCAAATGACATTGCAGTTGTCAACACAATGTATTAGCTTCATCTCCAATATGCTTCCATTAGCAATGGTGGAAGTACAACACCAGGGTGCTAATTTCAGCGTCTTTTTAGGTGCGATGCAATCATGGGTCACCAGAAAATACCCACTGCCTCTGCCCAAGCAGCGCTAGAACATCGATCCCAAATTAGTCCAAAAGTTTGAAAAACCGCTGTAACATTTTCACTGGCCCCCGTAGTGCTTTCTACTGTTAGTTTACCTGTTTTCCGGTCTGTCCTTGGCATCGAACATGACACACCAATAAAAAAAAAAAACACATACACACACTGAAAGGCATACTCGTCTGCTGCAGAGCTGTGTACACAGCTATAGCCAACTGGCAGTGGGAAATGCATATATCTCCTGTTTGCAGGTTTTGTGTACACACACTAATTTTGGTGGAAAAAGGGTATAACACACTGCTAATAAGCCAGAGTGACAAAACATTGACCTTTAGAAATTGAAAAAAAGAGACTATGTGTGTGGTTTTCCCCCTCTGCCTTTTATATTGCCTACCCGAAACAGGAGACGCTCCTCAGGTCACATTTATCTCTTCTCTTCCATGTCCCCCAGACTTTACACAAGGTTGACAGTTAAAGATTGACAGTCAATGAGGAGGCTTTAAATACAGTGTGTGTATAGTATATCAGTGGAGCTGTGCCAAGCTGGCTCCGCTTACTCTGATTGATTACTGGAACTTTCCTCTTGGCACAGACCTGTATGTTTATAATTGCAATTACACTCAGACCTCGCAGAGACTGAGGTTTAATTTGGAGCCAGCAAGAGGCTGAGGACGTTCAATAAAGATATTAAATTGCTTTTTCTTGCTTTTATTGGCCACAAAACCATGTGATATAACTTGATGTGGCTCAGAGACAATAGAAACAGTCATGCTCTGCTGCATTCAGTGCTGTTTTAACATGAGGCTAGTAGTACATGAGATTGTTGTACAATAGATTTGTGGTGTGAAGAGTAGTAGTAGTAGTAGCAAGTGTACAGTGCTTATGAAATGCCTTTGGCCCTGTCTACATAGATACAGATACTTTTGAAAATGGATATTTTGCCCCTTTCTTTAAAAAAAAACAAATTCTGTCCACGTGACAGTTGCTTTACAAAATATCTCTGTCAACACTAGAGTGCAAAGCATCTATAAATACTGACCAGTGTTAGCTGTCTGCAGCAATCTCACAAAGATAGTTTAGCGTGCAGGCTAAGTCCCTGATCAGACAGAGCGTGTTTTGCAGTTTAAAGCGTCCTTTTTTATTGTTGCTAGGCAACTACTGAATCACCTGTCTTTATCTGAACCACTATTTTGCTGTGAAGTAAACTCAAAAAATCTGTACCTTGAAATCTGCATTAAAAATGGACAGCCAGAGGGCACTCAGGCACTGGACACAGGGAAACGGGGATCTTTGCGGGCCTAATTACGGTCGGTAAAATGTTAGACAGCAGTTGAGGCGACAGTTTGTTCAGATGTTTTCAGCTCTGGTGACGACGAAAGTGAGCTACCGTAAGCATAACGCTGTACACTGTACACTGGTTGTCATCAGCATCACAGAAAGCCCACCTCTCAATTCTTTTGATTGAATAATGGGAAGTTCTTTCCTTTTTTTTAACTTGAGGCATTCGCTGCACTTCTGCAAAAATGCAAAGGGCATAGAGTGGAAAAACAGCAGGAGTTCAGCAACACAAAAGCAGCGATTAAAACGCTCATTCTCTCATTCAAAACACGTACAAAAAGTCACAGGTTTCAAAACACGTACTGGAGATCTCATCAAAGTTGATTCCCCTTCGATATGAGAATGACAGAGATCACACTTTTCCTTCTGCTCCTCATTGATATCAGTCCACTTGTCAAAAATGTCCCCAACATCTGCTGGTTTGATCAGGCCTGATCAAGATTTATCTGTCCATGTCCGGCCAACTTTAAACCATGTACGCTGTGGTAACCCAAGTAAGATTGGGTGCAGCAGACACTTGTGATTTGGTGACGATGTTTTTTTTCAGCACTGCTTGGCCTGAAAAAATGGAATCAGATGGCAGTCCAACATTATTGCTGTTTCTGGTGCAAGCTAATTACACAAAGCAACAATGGACATGCGCAAATTGAGGAAATGATATTGTTTCCCCAAACACTTTGTTTTACATATCCACACCGATAAACTGTTTCCGGAGGTGTTTTCAAAAATCTTCGTTTTAGTGACCCAAAACTCAGTTTGCACTTGGGTGAGAGGCCAATATTTTGAGGAAATTATCCTTTTTCAGAATATCTCACTTCGTGTAGACAGGGCCTTGGAGCTTGAATTTGACATTAAAAAAAAGCAGC
This sequence comes from Plectropomus leopardus, assembly GCF_026936395.1. Classification (NCBI taxonomy): domain Eukaryota; kingdom Metazoa; phylum Chordata; class Actinopteri; order Perciformes; family Serranidae; genus Plectropomus; species Plectropomus leopardus. The sequence goes on along the minus strand of NC_142176.1, from coordinate 18,970,328 downwards.
TGTTATTGCTCATTATCTCCCCATCTGTCTCTCCGCAGGTGACCCAAAAAGCTGGCAGAACAAGTCTCTCCCTGGAGACCCAAACTACCTGGTGGGAGCCAACTGTGTGTCTGTGCTCATCGACCACTTTTAAGGACGGAGCGGCAGGTGTGATGTTACTGAATGTGGAACCGTGGGGGATCGAATGAAGAGGATGGACACACACAAACACACACACACACACACACACACACACTGACAGATGCACTCCAAACACACACACACACACACAACATAATGGAGTATGAAGGATATCCAGTTAGTGCTGTTTACTGCACCATGGATGAAGGCGATGATCGTTACAAGCTGTTCTTTAAACTTTTTCCCCAATTTGAAGTTTTGATGTGAAATGAAACCATGGATGCATGCCACTGAGGATTGACACTATATATAAGGCGATGTTTAATGTAATTATTTACATGAATATAGATGATTGGATGGTTTTTGAGGCAGTGTACGTGCTTCAAAAATCTGTGTTGGTATATTTATGCTATATATGCATACAGTATATATAGTAGAATAGAGGAAATTTACTAAAATGTTACTCGTGAATTAAATTACAAGTCAACATCTTGTTATTTTTCAGTTCGGGTGACTGTATACAAACATGTATCTCCACGTTTTTTCCACACTGCGGGGATTTTAATGAAGGTTTGAGACAGACGTGAAGCGAACCGGTGAGGGTGACAAGTATCCGAAGGAGTGAGCAAAACATGAGCTGGAAACGAACCCAAACAGCACACTTTTTTCAGAGACGTTCTTCCTTCTTCCTTTTTTTCCTACAGTGATATCTTGTAGCATAATTTCTTACAGAGTACCACGTCTCTCCTTCCAGCCTGAGGGAGATCTATGCATGTTCTTTACTCAGGTCCAGTAGCCTCCTCAGTTCCTTCCTCACATCTACTTCTCTCTCTCCTCTTCCGCTCTTCTTCTTCTTCTTCTTCTCTGTGCACTCTTGCACTCACACACAAATAAGCAGTGATGCCTTATCTGCAGATTATTCACTTTTCATTGAGAAAAACAAAATAAGTTATGATAAATTATGGTATAATGTCATTTGTTTTGCCATTTTTGTGAACCCACTGTATAAATGAACTTGGGTTTAGCACACAATAACAGTTTATAAAGGATAACAAAGGTATGCTCTTCTTTTATCTGCTATGCATTACTTAAAGAAGAAGAAAAAAACAGAAAAGAAGTGGCTGTAAATAAAGCTAGCATATTGCCTTGTTTCTTTTGTTTGTAAATGAACTTTTTGTATGTCTTTCTTTTTTGTATAAAACTTAGAGAAAACATGTTTTAAAAAGCGGAAGAAAGTGAACGTGGTTATCTTTGTATTATGGATATACCTTCGAGCCTTGGAACTTGTAACCTAACGATAATACATCACATCTTTTCTACCAGTATATTCACACGCTATGTTATGGTCAAACACACACACACACACACACACACACACACAAAGAAAAAGTCTTTTTATGGCTCTTTAAGGATCAGGAAAGTGCTTGGGCTAAAATACATTTAAAACATGTTCTTTTAAAAAGGGTGTGCTCTCAAAGTGTCCCCCTCACTGATTTGTGATACTGGATGCTGTATCGTGTGCCCTTAAATGTATTTTTGTACTAATAGACAATATATGATGTATGGCACACCAGTACCATTTTTATTTTTAGATATAACACGGCTTTAATTGGATATTAGCTCTTCACGTGTGGCTGACTTTTTTTTTTCTCCTCTGCAACACAATTTTAAGTATACCACTGTATTAATAAATAAAATCATTTTTAAAGTAAGTAAAGAGTGACTGTAAGGAAGTTTTTTTCTACAAAGTAAAGTGTTTAGTCTCGTTCTAAAACAAGAAGCTGTGGCTGTGATTGCTGCTTTCTTTCCCAGAGTCCCCACACATCCTTAAAACTTTTTAAGGATGGCATTTGGTTCAGTAATCTAAAAATAAGGCCTTAATTAGTATCAATGGCTTAAACTAGTCTTTCAAAAATCTTAAAAATGCTAAAAACACGGGAAGAATTATTTCATTAATCCTTTTTTCTGGTGTTGCATTGTTACATTTCTAATTAATTGGTAACATTTTCTTTTTCATTGAAAGACAGAAAATTCTCTCACATCAGCGTCACCAACAGAAATCATGTTTTATGTCACAATAAATTTAAGTGGCAACAGTGTCCCCAACCATTGTTTCTGATGGTTCACGTTTTCTTTTTCTTCATTTTTGGTTGTTGCAAAATTGGTCTTAAATTTCATTTGGAGGGGCATTGAAAAAAGACTTTAGTCTTAAATCTAACATGCCTGAAACTGTAGAAATCCTGTTTTTCTTTTTTTATATGTTAGGGTCCAATGGTTTGTCTGAACTGAAGGTTATAAGAAATTCTTTAAGACATCTTCATATTTTTAACAGCCTGGTCTCCTACTGTACTGTTGCACTGCAGTGTTTGAATAATGAGCTGTGATTTCTGCCTTCTGTTAAATTGGCCAGTTGGCACCACTGAAACCATGTATCTAAAATTTTAGAGTCAATACCCTGCATTGAGTGGGCTGGGCTCTTGCTCAGGGAGACACTGAATAGTTGATTTATAAAAGATGTTATTCTACCCCATAGATCAGTACACACCTCACAGTCAGTTAATCTGACATTTTATTGTTAAACAATTATTCATTTCATCAATAAACGAGTGAAAAAAGCTCATCAGAATTTGCCAGACCCTTAAAATTGCTTGTTTGGTTTCCCAAAACACAAAGATGGGTTATTTAGTTAATAGAGGGGTTCCCATGGGTACTTAAAATCCTTTGAAGGATTGTTAATTTACAGTGAAAAAATAAAGGCCTTGAAAGGTTCTGAAAAACAGACATGGGTGAGAAAAAGTGCTTGAATTTGCATGTTTTTGCAGATGCAGATTAAGTTTTGATACTTTCTTTCTTCTCTTTTTTAATTGTTGTTTGTGAGTTTCTGTAAAGCCTGCTAGTTCTCATTATAAAAAATAGCTGTTTTTTAACCAACCTTGATTTGTGTCTTAAACTGCTGTGTTTGGTCCTGAAGCAAACTGGGCCTGGAGGTCCTTGGGAAAGCCTTGAAATTGATGTTAAATAAGGTGCGGCCATGTTGATGTTACAAAAGACAAAGAAAAACGCCTAATACTCATCTTTGAGGTTGAGTCTGAATTTTGGGCCATTTTCGTCTGAAAAAAAGACACTTCTCAAAATGACTGCAGTTTAATTTTGTCATTTCACTAATTAAGTAATTATCTTTTTATAGCTTTTTATTTTAGCTTTGAGAGGGTCACGTTTGGCTGTGTATAATTTCATTAATGGACATCACAGCACCATGGCTCACGCCTCACAGCTAGATGGTGCAGTTGAGCTCCGAATGAGTGCCGCACAAGGTCAGAAATACAAAGTCCTTCAGATGTGATTTTAATGTATTTCAGTATTTGCATTGTGTTCCTTCAGTCCATAGGGCCTGCATGTGATGAGTAACGGGGAGCGAAATATGTTCAAGATAAGTAGAAAATAGCGTTAATTTAAAATGCTTTTAGAAAACTATAAGTTATGATATGATGAAACATTTGCACAGATTAAGAAGCCTTGCAGGATGAAGGCTGCCAGTGGCTCTCAAGCTAAAAAGGGTTTGGTCCAAGATAAACTGAGGAGTCTCAGACTGAAGGTCCTGTGTTATTAAGTCATTAACTATCTGAAAATAATAATTTCTGTGTTTTGTTTCCTGAGAATGAGCCATTTATTTCTAAATAGGGTGCAGGTTCTCATTCACGCAGTCCACGCTGTTGCACCGCCATGTTTCTACAGTAGCCCAGGACGGACAAACCAAAACTGGCTCTAGATAGGACCATTCAAGTTTTTGCATTTTGAGATGATTTTTTTCTGCCATTTGCATTTATTTGATAGTACGGAAGTTACTGAGTGAAAGGGGGAGAGAAATGCAGCAAAGGGCCACAGGTTCGAGTCCATCCTGCGGCAAGAACATAAACTACTCTTAAAAAACACATTTTTTTTATTAACATGAAAGTGCTTTATTCTGTGCTTTTACTTATTTAAATTACCAGGTTTGTTTATTTTGCAGAAGAGGAAGCATCTGCAGATAAATCAGCTCCTGGTAAAAAAAAATATCTCCTGAACATCAGGGTCTTAAATTAGAGAAAAAAGGTGAGCACACATTAGCTGGTGCTGGGTTAGCGTGTGTTTTTACTGGTTTTAGTTACCTGGTCCATTTGTTTGCAATTCTCACCACTAGATGACACTAAATCCCACACACTGCCCTTTAAAGAGAAATTCCTTTTTTTTTTTTGTGAAAATACTGAATTCATTCATATCTTCAAGAATCGAAATATCCTTTAAATGAAACTCAGAGAAAGAAAAAAGCTCACAACTCATGTCCACACCTTCTTTAAATTGGTCACAAGACAGAGGAAACTGTCAGGACATTTTCTAATCACCTTTAATTATTTAACTATGTGCAGTCAGTCTAATTTCAAGGAGCTCTTTAGGTAAAATCCTCAGCAGGTGTGTCGCAGTCATTACCTGCCTGCATGGTTACCTGCAGCCTGCGCAGTGAAGGGCAGATAACTGAGCCAGTGTTCAATGACAATGCAGTGGATGCTGCGGCTGGAGCTGAGCTCAACCTACACTCACTTTGTTTTATAAAAAGGCAGCACCTGAACTTGAAATATCCCGAGTCCTGGTTACATGATGAAATAGTAACACTCTGACTGAATCCTTTACACAACACAAAACGTGCACCCTTTACTCAAAAAACGAACCGCACATCTTGGTTGGCTAATATGCTCGTGATGATCCACGTTTCCATCCACCGCGACATCACCAGCAGCGTGTAACGAATCACGCGCAGTTTTTTTTTTTTTTTTTTGATGTTGCCTGATAGTAACGAGCCCTCCTCCCCTCTTCCACTACATCGTAGTAAAACACTCCGCGCAGCCCCGCCGCCATGAAGACGCGCAGAGTGGCACATCTCCAATACGCAGTGTGCATCTCCTGTCCTGGCTGCTAGATCTGCTGTCGTCTGTGAAAACCACGGCTGGTGCCTCACACAGAGCAAACGCTGCTCGCTGCACAGACCTGCGGATATTTACACGCCAAAATCTGCCTAAATCGGCGTGATCTAAACGTTTTTCTCTGTTTATTTTTCAAGGAGTACACCTTTTTTTTCGTGTTATCCCGGCTTCATCGCTCGCTTTTGAGTAGTTGGAGAGGCTGCAGAGGCGAACATGACAGCATGACAATGGTGCAAAGCTGGCTGACAGTAGCATGATGCGTTTTTTCCTTCTTTTTGCCCTTTTGGACTTTTGAGGAATGGACTCTTTGCTGGAGCAGAAAACTCCAGTGGTTTATTTTTTGTGTTTCGACTTCAAAATCTTGCCACTTTCTGTGTGTGTTATGGTAAACATCTGGTGCCTCGTGCAGTCCGCTCTTTTCTCACCTTTCTCCTCCCATACGCCGCAGCGCATCTCTAATTGGAGCGAGGATCTTAATTGATGGAGATCATCCACACCGGACACTGACCTCCAGTCACACCGTTTACCAGCTCACTGCAGACTGAAACACAACCACTCCGCTCTTTGTGGATGTTTTTGTCCTTTTTTGGCTCTGCTGTGTTTGCTGCTCGTACCGTTCAGTGACAATGCCGGTGAACGCGCTGCCCCGCGGCGGCAGCAGCGGCATCAGCGGCCCGGGCTCCCTCAGCCCCGCGTCGCTGTCCCGCAGCCTGTCCCGGCTCAGGGAGTACCGGACCCGGACGAGGATCATGCTGGCTCTAGGGGTGTCTCAGATGGTTCTTGGGAGTCTCATCCTGGCCGTCAGCTTCGCGGCTCTGGCGCTCACCACATCTCCCAGAGTCCGGCACTCGTGTCCCTTCTGGGCTGGTTTCTCTGTGAGTACAACGATTAGCTACACAATTATGTTTTATGGCATGAATTAAGCAGTTAAAGTTGAAAAGATGGTGCCTCATCCTAAAAAAAATGATGCTATTGAAACACTAGTAATTTGCTGTTGTTTAATTTAGCATCTATAAAATCAGGATATTTGTCACATGTCTCCACATTGGTCTCACAGGCTATTGGCTATTAACATAAAGACCAAAAATGATCACTGCAGACTGAGAATTTCAGGAATGGTATACCTTGATTTAGTGATTCTTGCATTTCAGAAAGGTCCAGATCTTTAGCCTCAGGTGGGATTGAAATAATTGGTGTGTAATTTCCATGGAAAAGAAGAAATCTGTTTTTTGAATGAATTTTGAGGCTAATCTTTGGCAACTGCAGTACTGTGCAAAAGTCTTCAGCCACTTCAAACTTTATATATATATACATATATATATGTGTGTGTGTGTGTGTGTGTGTGTATATATATATACACACAAATATTCCAGAATACAGGCTAACTTGCAAGTATTTAGTGTGACCTCCCTTTTTTACAGCATGTGTTGAACACTTTTGGGCAAACAATGTGAGATTTACAATACTAATCTTCTGGTCTTACACCAGGTTGCATTCAGGACAAAGCTCAGTATTGATTGTTTGATCTCCCTTTTGTTATGGTTGTATGATTCCATGTTTCACACTTAATATTGACTTCAGTCTGAAGAAGCCATTTTTTTGTGACTTTTTTGGTGTTTTAATGCATTCTACATGTTTTCTGTATTCTTTATCCTAATTACAACTTAACTAACAACAAATCTATGGTGGCCTAAGACTTTTGCACAGTACAGTATTTGTGAGGATTCAGAGTCTGATTATCACACACACACACACACACACACACACACACACACAGAGAATCAAGTACGACGGTGTTTTAAACACTCTATAGCACTCCTTACTCTGTGTACAGTAGGACATGTTTGAGATGTTGTGTGTGTGTTCTTCATGTGAAATTTTCATGTCGGTTACTGTAAATATTTATGAATGCTCACTTCCCTGATTTCCTGCCTGCGACCCGGAGCAGGTCTGTTCCATTAATTATAGAAGCAGCGGGGCAGAGTGCAGGGGTGAGGGAGGGTCTGTGGCACCAGGGCCATCTGTGTTTGTGTGTAGTTGTATATGCATCTTTGTGAGAACTGATTTGAGGACATTTTTGGGAAATGATGACAGGTTGGTGGGACCTCACCTTCAGACAGATCTCCAAAGGTTCATGTCAGAATAATGAGGGTCCTCACAAGTATAGACGTACAGGATTGTAATGTGTCATTGAATAGATGTTCTCGTATGAGAGAGAAAAATGAGGGGAAGTGGACATGTGTTAGTGTGTGTGTGTCCGTGTGTGTGTGTGTGTGTGTGGGAGTGTATAGTTACAGGAGAGTAACCACAGGGGTCAGAGAGCAAAGGTCACTGCACATTCGTTATCACGGCCCCGGGCTGATTTGAGGTCTGTTGGCTTGTTGTGCTGAATCTTACCCCCCTGTTATCTTTGCGCCTAAACCTGATGCATCTTTGTGCCCTGACTGTGCCTGTTTTGTTAGTTATACATTGTGTCGTGCACAAGTTCTCAGCCCACATGGACTTAAAAAAACACAAAAACATTACTACTTACACATAATCTTACACTGCAAACAAAGAGGTAAAACCTGCCACAAAAAATGCTTTCTCTCTAAACACAACTCAAGTTTTCTCGTGGAAATTCATCAGAGATGAAGGATGTTGTACTAAAAAGAGTAGTGCTTAAATTTTCATATAATGAGCAATAAAACCTTCATCTTCAATCTCATTTAAATCTCAAAACAAACAAAGCTTTTTATCTTTCGGGAGACCATTAATCTGCCTGCTTCTACAGCTAAGGGTGATGAACAGAACTGTGGACAAATTTAATTTAGACTCTCAGTTAAATTCTGCTTCACATAAAACTGTTGTTTTTCATAAAACCATATGTTTGTACTCTAGGTTTGTAACGATAGACACTTCAAAATAGCCTACAAAATAAAACTTCACCTAATAATGAAAGGATATCCATGCAAACTGCCCCAGTTAGTGATATGGAGAAGTTGCATGAGATGAATTCTCATGAAAATGGTACATAAGATAATGTTAACAACCATAATTTAAACTGAGTCAGGTGCAAGATTGCACTCAAACTTAAAGGCCCTGTTTGTAAGATTTTGGGGGATTTAGCAGCATCGAGTGGTGGTGATTGCAGATTACAACCAGCTAAAACTTCTCTCGTGTCAAGCTTGAACTCCAGGTTAGAATTCCTTCAGTGTTCATTGTTCAGGAGGTTTTTACTGGGAGCCGAATTATCCGCAGAAGGCTTTCCTCTCCAGAACAAATGGACCCACAGATGTAAACCAGTGAAAGCTGTGAATACGGCAGTTTTACATGAAAAAAAAACAGTGCAATATGGCAAACTCTGTGGACAAGGACCTACTCCCTGTATAGATATAAACAACTCATCGAAAGGCCACGAAAACATTATTCTTATCGTCATTAATCATAAGAAATGATTATTGATTATTATTGTAATGATTATTACATTCCATTTCTGCAAATATGTCCCCTTAAATCCTACACACTGGACCTTCAACTTTTTAATACTGGCACATAGACATTCAAGGCAAAATCCTCACCAGCTGAGAGACATTCATCAACAGCATCTCAGTTTAGGGTTATGGGATGCTTTTTGCAGCTCTGCTCTGTGATTTAGTCTAATAAGACAAGTGTATTTGCATGCAAAAGCTCATCTTGTGTAGCTTTAAGGTAGAGCTAATATATCAATTAGTAATTTTAATTTTAGAGTAGACTGTGTGAGTAGAGTAGTAAAGTAGACTATTTTTTTGTTTCTGGCTCCGTGTGTGACTGCAGTGTGAAGGGAGTCCGTTAAGATTCAGATTCAGATTTAGATTCAGACAACTTTATAGTCTGTCGTGACAGAAAATCGTCTTAGATGTGGCTCAACGTGCAGTGCAGTGTGTCTATGGTGAAGTTGTTTCTATGAACCTCTGATACCCTGCAGACGAGCATCCCTGTCGCCAGGAGGAAACCAGCTTCTCAACAACGTGATTCTGTTAGCATTTAAATGTAGTTTAGCATTGAACCATGACGCCTTTCTGTTGAGCTTCATGCCATGTTGGTGAACTGAGCTAATGAGGAAGGCGGCAACAAATCCTATCTGCACTCGTGCGTGTGTTTGTGTACCCTGTGTGTGTTTATGTGTGTGTCTGTGTGTGTGTTTGCATATTGTGTAGGTGTGTGTGTGGTCACTGTGGGACGTCATTAAGGATCTCTGTGTGATGACTGGCATTGTGGGATTTCATCACAGTCACAGCAAGAGAAGGCGTAATCTTTACTTCCTACACAGAGCAATCACTGTAGGGCCCTAACACACACACACACACACACACACACACACACACACACACACACACACACACATATATCCCTCCTCAGTGCAGTGCATATCAATGGATCTGTCTCCCTCTTCCTGATTTTCCACACTCTGGACAAAAATGTCTTTTACAGCTTTGATGTTAAGAGTCGTGTGTTTGACAGCATAATATCTCTCTCTCAAGCACACACACACACAGACACACACACACACACACACACACACACTTGCTTGGCCAACAGAGACTAATCCTACCAATATCTTGCTCTCCTCGCACCCAACCCCAGGCCTGTAATCATCCCACTCCCCTGATGTAACTCAGCTCTGCATACAAGCAGCCAGCCGCACTCACTTCCTGTCGATGTCATCTTTGGTGACAAAAGATGACGCAGAGCTCCAATGGCAAGCGGTGCAGGCTCTGAGGCTGCAGAGGACCGCCATACCGTTGCCTCCGCTCTGCTGCAATTGGCGGCATCACCAGCAGGTTTACCTGTTGGCAGTGAATCACGTCCCCCTGCATGGTTTGGCCAATAAATGAGGCGACGTGGCCGAGCTAGCCAAAGGGCCCCTGCAGCTGTCAGCAGCTGACATGCAGAACAAATTATCGTTCACCTCGCATCTCCACAAATTAAAGCTCGGAACTGATCCAAGTGTCCAAACACACATACACAGATGCACAAACCGCCTCTCTTCTGCTTTCTCATTTCCTGTCACAGAGAATAAAGACACTTTAGACAAAATATGAGAATATGTAAATCCATCAGAAGGAGTTACTACAGGCATCATTTACAAATTCACATTAGATTTTGAGGCTTGCAGTCTCTTTCTCTCTGTACCACTTTGACACCTCCTCTCCTCTCCTCTCCTCTCCAGAGAAGGATTTACTGCTCCTCTGTTCTCACTCCCCCGCCCTACTGGTTGTGTGGAAGAATATGAATGTTGATTTTGTGTACAGCTGCTCTAAAAGTAACACTCCAAACATCCCAAATCTACAGACTGTTCCATAACAAAGATGGCTTAAGACGGTATTCTCGGTATTTGTTGTGAGGCAGCTCTTTGCCGCATCTCCAGCACCAACCGTCAGCAAATTCTGCTCTAATCTGCCGGAGAGTGTGTTTGTGTTTGAATAGACGGCTCTGAAGTGTTTTGTAAGGCACTGTTGTGATGTGGGGGCATATTGGGAGGCTCTCAGTGTCTTTGTTTGTGTGTTTGAATGTGTGTAGAAGGGGGGCAAAGGTTCATGTTGGAGTAAAGTTGGCAACGGTTTGATTTTTTGCTATAGTCAACTATAGGGATGGTGGTGTTGATCCGTTGGTCGGGCAGGTCTCTACTTTGTGCCAGACCAAAATATTTCAACAGTCTTTGGATGGATTTCCATGACATTTTGTACGTGCCCCTGGCAGTAAACTGGAGGGCTATGAGACGAGCAAACCATCTTCCAATGCCGACATTGAGTTGAAGAGAAACTCAACATTGCAGCTAGGTCAGGAGTGAATGTCAAATATCCAACTTAAAACTAACTTCACCACGGTTAAGCGGCTGCAGCTGGCTTGACAGCAGTGTTTGGAACGAGAGACTGGAGCATGCACAGTCGGCGTCCTCGCTGTGCCTACAGCTGGTTCCAAAAAATGGGCTGCACGCGGACATTGGCATAGGGTACTTACCAACCCTTGCAGACATGGGTGGATGATGACGTTTAGCCTTGTGGACACTCTTATGCAGGAGCAATGAATTGGCCCTTATGTTTAGGCAACAAAACTACTGGGTTATGGTTAGGAAAAGACTGCGAATGTTGCTAAAAAACACCCAGCTTTTCATAGCACAAAATGTCACAACCGATGTTATTTGCTGGTGTTGAATAACAAAGGTATGCAGAAGTGACTTAAACCTACATTCTTTCTAATGGCCAGCAGGGGGCAACTGCACCAGTTGCATAAATAAGTCAGACTGTATAGAAGTTCAGATAATGACCCCTCTTTTTCCTTGATTTATCACCTCGTTAAACATTTTCTTAATGAGTTTATGTTCTTAATCCTTAGGTAAAGTCTCCTAGCGTACAGCATGACGTCCGTTTTGTCAACCAAATTTAGAGTGAAATAGATGATAAGGCAAGGCTTGTTTCAGGGCTTGGTTAGCTTGTGATTGACAAGTTGCTACCACAGCGATGTCTTTGGGTTCTTAGTCAGATCCACCTGTCAATCCTCAACAGCTCCACCCTCTTGTCCAAACATGGTCACTCCTGTTTCCAAAAAAACAGGATGGCAACCGCCAAATAACGCCAAACTCAAGGTTTGAAAAATGGGGTCCACAAAACAGTGGGTGACATCACAATGGCTTCATCCATTGTGTCATACTGTATTTGTGAGCATGTTAGCATTTCGCTCAAATACACTGTGCGTAAGTACATGGATGAGGGCTCCTGTTTTTTTGAGGATTTGAAGTTTGACTCTAAATTCAAAAAACAGAATCAGGTTTTCTCATCGACTTGTGTGTTTTGTTCTGTCTTGAGACTGGTGAGCCTGGAAAATAAAGTTAAGTGGTACTAGGCCTTTCATAGGAAATTATTTCAGTAGAAAGACTTTGAATTTGGGAATATGCAATCTTGTGGTTACAGGAAAATCTTTTTTGCAATGCTGCATGTTGTTGCACCTTTTTGTCCTGAGTGGTCTCAGTGAGGAAAAGAGAGCAGCAGTTCTGGTAGCAGATGAAATGTATAATTTGATTGTTTAGTTGCTTAGTTCTGCTTTTTCTACAGCAAGGGAGTGTGAATCATCCTTAATTAACTGGCTTATTAGGCCTCGCTAGTATCCTGGCAACAGGTCTTAAGACACAAACACACACAGACACATGCATGTGCACAAACATACTCATACTTCATACCTCATAGTGTAGTCTTCAGTGTTGCTTGAAAATATCCATCGTTTTGAAGAACAGACTGTCTGTGTAAAATGAATAAAGTAAATTTAGATGTAGTTGTCATGAATACTGAGGCACTATTTGTGATTTTTTTTTTCTTTTAGCTTTTGTTGTCAGACTTATAACATCAAAGTAAGCAGAGAGAAGTGTTACGATACATTCAGTCAGTCTTTTCTCTGCCCCCAAAGTGAATATCAATACTTCCACTTCACTGTCTTATTACTGTGAAGCTTTTTATAAGATGTTTTTTGCATTTTCTTTTTTTTAAAAAGAAAGATTGTTATGAGTCATAGTTTCCGGTCTAATAAACTCCCAATTATGTAATGCAGTGCACAAATAGTCAACAAATATTCATTTAAATGTTCGGTCTTTGGGTTTGTGTGACCCAGTGTATTATTTAGCTGAAATACACATTAATTCCATTTTCCATTAATTAGTTAATTAATTAATAGTCCATTTGCTACCCAGTAATATTTTTACTGTGGTCTTGTAAAACTTATTGACTCTGTGTGTTTTGACGTAGGGAGCTGTTTAAAGAAAATAAATGGCATGTGAATAAACACAATCAGGTAGTTACAATTACTTGTAGCTGCAAGTTTTAACACATGGTGATTTAAACAGAAGCTACCATAGTCAAAAACAAATCTACATATTTAATTTTGCAGCATGTGTGGATAAAAAGCTATTTCATTTATTATTCAACACAGCTTCATTTATGTAGAATATTCATTAGGATGCAGGGAACCATTAAAGGATCAGTTCACCCAAAACAGTCACTCATTGTTTGTTCAGGGATATCTAGCCATACAGTTAGTGTAGGTGTTTGGGATATTTGTCACTGCGATTTGTGCCTCACCCTCATTTATTACACACACACACACACACACACACACATATATATATATATATAGTAGTCATTATATTATATATATAATATGATGAATACAATAAAAATATAATAATAAATACAATGAGGGTGATGGGTGATGTATGACAAAGGAAAGCATAAAATTCTCACATTTAATAATCATGACACGACCAAATGTTTGGCTATACTGCTTTAAAAAAAACCCACAAAAAAAACCCCCAACTTAAACGATTATTCAATTGTCAAAGTATTTGGCAATCATCATTGTTAGGCCTGCCAAAATAGCGACTTTTGTTGGATGATAAAATGTCTCAGAAATAATTGCAATAAACTATATTATTGTCATTTTGTGACCATTTTGCTGCTGGTAATGATAGGCTACTATAATAATACAAGTATGTCATTTCAAAATATTGTATACCCTTTCTAGAGTCTATTCATACATTATTTGCACTTTTTTAACCTTACCGAAGTAGTCCATAAATACTGTTTAACACTTGGCCAAACTTTGGCCAACAAAAACAAAACCAAGTGATGCCTCTCCACTAATAGACAAGCTGAGCGAAGTTCCGGTTACACGCGGTTATGTCAGTGATCCGGGGACGCCGGGCGGTTTGTTTGTGGATTTACGGAGTCGAGGATTGTATTTTATTTTTCATGGAGGATAAAAATGCAAACGACAAACTTTTTGGATCGTTGCCAGGGTTGTCAAGCTAAAGCCTTTTAGTCCTGTGCGTCTACAACGCCAAACTTGCAGATGCAGACTACAGGTAAGATACCGTACGATCTTTGGCGTTTTGTTTTATTTTTCTTCCGACTTGCATAAGAGAGCAGAGAGTCGCTGTCTGCAGTTCTTATTGTGGTTGGGGGAAACCTTGCTGTTTATTTTGTTGTCTAAAATGTTGTTGACACTCTTATGCACGCATGTAAACATAAGGAGCAGAATAATCGAGTTCATGTCTATATATCGCACTGTAAGTCGATAATGTAATTATCGTGACAAGCCCACTGATCATCGCAGTTTCACGTGGGCGGCTGTGTGTGCTTAGGTGGTAGAGTGGACAGGGCTGGGCTATATGGGTAGAAAATTATATTGCAATATATTAAGGCTACATCTTGATATACCCTCTCCAAAGCACTTCATAAATGCTAGAATGGAGAAACAGACGCGAAAATTACCGTTTTCTGTTTCTTTAATACCAAATTCCCTCTTTAACGTGCCAACATTGTAAGAATTACTATTGGTATTTTGAGGAAATATTAACACAATTCTGTTTTTGATAATCATTGGTAATGTAGACATAATGACCAAGTGGGTAAAGGCAAGTATTAAAACAAGTAGAACAGTCTGATAAGTTTCATTTTCTATAATGCAACCTCTAAAATCAGAAAAAAACACCATTTATTTCAATTTCCTATATCTAAGACTATATACAGTCTCATATCTGGATAAAATATAATATCTCGATATTGCGCAACCAAAGTGGGCACTAATCAGAAGATTGGTGGTTTGGCTTTAAAAGTATGCATAACATATTAGCCCTGGATCATATACTCAACACCAAATTGCATGTGGTACCTTGTATGGTAGCCTCAACCACCAGTGTGTGAATGTGTGTGTGAATGACTGAATGTGACCTCGCCTAAAAGTGGAAGGCTAGAAAAGTGCAAAACAAGTGCAGGTCCATTTACTTTGTGGTACTTACAGCATTGAACTATGACATTTAAAGAGCAGTGTGTAGGATTCACAGGGATTTAGTGGCATCTAGCAGCGAGGATTGCAACCAGCTGAAACTTCTCCTGGTTTGAATTTCTTCAGTGTTTGTTGTTCAGGAGATTTTTACGGGGTTCTCATCACAGACGGGCTGCCTATCGAGAGCAAGTGTTTGGTTTGCTCGTCCTGGGAACATGGAGGTACAACATGGAGATTTCTATAGAAGGGGACCTGTTCCCTATTTGACTTCTCATTCTAAAGAAACAAAAGAACAACAGTTTTTATTTTCAAGTGATTATACACTTAAGAAAACATACTGATATTATATTCCAGTTCTGCCAATATATCCCCTAAATCACACACACTGGACCTTTAAAAAAATCAAAAAGCTACACATTTTCATGAAACAATATCCTGGTTACTAATATAGTATATTAGTGTGTATATATATATATATATCCTTCTGTTATAATATAAGGACAATCCGATGAGCACACTGTCAACAGTATGTCTTCACTACCTGAATTACTAGAAACAGGTTTCTAAAAAAGGTGTTTTTAAAATGTATATTTAGGTGAACGGATCCTCCACAGTTTGCAGAAGAAGCTCATCCTCCTCTCATATGACACCCAGTGAAGAAAAAAAGGCTTATTTTTGCAAGATGATATTTGTCATATTATATAATGGCATCACGGTTTTCACAGCATCTTATGATTTAATGGCCGTCCAGTTGCAAACAGTGTGACAAAAGCTTTATTCTATTATTCAGGGACTCGACACAAAGCTCCACTGGGCTGTTTGTTGTTTGGATGCAGCCTTTTACTTCCCAGCTGTCAATAGAGGCCGTGGCTCCTCAGCTGCTTTACTCATCTTGTCAGTTTAGATTAAATGCAGAGTGCGGTCAGCACACACGCTCTCAGGCCAGACCACTCACGGCTAGATCGGCCCGTCTTAAATCTCATATTGATCAACTAATTAGATGGATTCCATCAATCATCACACTGCTGTTCAGTTTCAGTTCTACTTGGTGTTTTTTTAAAATCTCCGCAGTGACATCACTCTTTTGTTCAGATGTGCTGTGATGATGTCATGTAGTCTGTGCCGACGTGTCGCCCAGCAGTTGTAATTCACTTCTGTGCTGCACCTTTTCCGTCATAAGTAAGGAGGCACTCTGCCTGCTGCTACTCATTACTCTGAGGACCCTCCAGTGCATCCTGCCCCCACTCCAGTGCTACCAGTAAGCACCATAATGGTGGAAAGAACAGTTTGTCCTTGCTCCCACTTCAACACACACACACACACACACACACACACAGACACACACACAGCGTTTGAGAGAGGCTCTAATATTTCAAGTTGTCAACTTCACTTAATTCCCTGTCTCGGTGTGCTTTGCAGTTACAAGCTGGAGACGCAGCCAGACTTTCTGCCTCATCTCGTTCCTCCACTTGTGCTCTGATATTTCTGGGCGTTTTCATGATTTGTGTTCAACACTGGGTACAGGATGATCTGAGCTTCTTCAGCGTGTGTCATGTTTAAAGATTCAAGTTCCTTTGTAACATGCCATCCCATCTTTTTTTTCCTCTCTCCTCGCTACATATTACCTAATGAAGCAAAGAGGCAAGTTAGCTGAAAACCTGGCATTGCACTACGCCTGGCTGGCAAAGCAGTCATCGGTAAAATGCAAAGAAAAAAGATGAATGTTGGGGTTGTAATTCTGCAGTGACGCACTGACGCAGAGGGCTCTGGGGAAAACTTATGCATGGTCATTGAAAAAAGTTGAACTTGGCCTGACTTTTGCAGCGTGCTGTCCAGTCAGATTGGTGCACATTCCTCTCGGATGACTTCGTAATGTGAACAGTGTAGCTCTGCTGTTTATCTAGTGATAGTTGAGACAGAGGACAAAAGTACTTATGATTATTTTACTTATCAAAGTTGTGTCAATTTTTCTCTTGATCAATAGTTAATCTAGTGTTCCAGAGCACAAGGTGTTGCTGTCAAATAACTTGTTTTTTTTTCTGAACAATAGTCTAAAACCCCCAAATATGCAGATTTCTATATTGTTAACACTAAGGCTGCAGTCAAATAGTAAAAAAACAATTCCTCTTGTTTAACACTTGATGGAAAGCTTTATGATGTCCAGAAAAAATGTGAATTCCCGAGGATTTAAGAAAAACAAGCTGGACGCTAAAGAGAATCTAACGTCTCTCACTGTCACACAAATTTAATAATTCTCAAAATTCAGCTCAAATGATTGTTGCCGTGATCTTCTCAGCTGTAATTTCTTTTTGTCTTATTGAATGCGGCGCAGACAGCAAGTTGTCTAAAATATAGTCTGACACCAACAAAATGGGGATTTGTGAGTCACCCTCCCCTGTACTTTCTGTAATTGTCACTTCATTTGGATGTTTGTGCGTCACTTTTCAGAGTGACTTTATACGCGGAGCTTGACTCTGGAGGGCTGTTTTCTTGCTCATCTGCTAAAGACATCTCAAATTGTTTGGAAGCCAACCATGGAGGAGTTGTTGAGGAGCAGCCTAAAATGCTGGATTGTGTAGCCGTGAGAATGAAATGTGAAACAGATGCGTTTGTGTCATTTGTATGTGATTTTAATAAGCTATATGACGTGAGAAGCAGCTGCGCCCCAGGTATTTTTACATTATCTGATCTGGTCCCCATTCAAAGAAGTTTGGATGCCCCTGCTGCCCAAAGGGGGCTATGGGCCAACATTGGCCCACAATAAGGTTAAATTTGGCTGGTCACGTGTTTCTAGCAAAACAAAAAACAAACCAGAATTAAAACAAAGAAGATAACATAAATCGTTTTTCATAGTGTTTTCTTTTCTGTGAGGTAAAAGTGCACATAAGATCTGTAATTATGAATCATTTTTAATAATTTGAATGTGGCAGGAAGAGTGACACTTTGTGCAGTTAGTCAGTTTGACGTGAGTGAGGTAAGAAAAACCTTTTAACACAAGTCCATCGGGTCAGTACTCTGTAACAATCAACATGCAAGCTCAGGTTTTAAAATCAATATTGGAAAGTCAAAACAAAGTATTGCAACATCTGTAAGTCTTGGTCCAGCATTCAGCCTACACAAGTGTGAAAACATGAATGTTCAAACGCTGAGAATCGACCTTTCAGTGAAGTAAAGAAGACGTCTTGTGTCCAGTTGTTAATATTTGGAAATGAGAAGTGTTTGCACATTCATATATATTGTGTTGTATGTTTTCAATTGAGCAAATGCAGTAGATGTAAGAGAATATTTAGCAAGTTAATTGAAGTTTTTTTGTGTGGAAAAAAAAAACATCAGACGCAAATTATTATTCCAAGCAGAGGATTTTATATGTCTTAAAACATGTCTGGAGGGGATTTTAGAATGATCAAACACATATCTGTGCTTGCACATGTGTGCGCACACATTGCTTCTCTGCCTGCCCGCTTTTTTGTATTCACAGACACTGTCATGCACGCACACACCCGTGTGCACACATAAAACACAAGCAGCCTCCATTACGCGTCATTTTGATCTTTGAAGAGTGAAGCCGGTTGATGTGTGATGAAAGCTGTTTTCGTTTTTTTTTTGTGGACATTTTCAGACCTGAACTGACCCTGCAAATACATGTGGGAGGAGACACAGACAGAGAGAGGGGGACAGGAGGACAGGGTCATGTGTTTGGGGAAATTGTTTCATGTTTTGAATGCATGATATTTGTATGTCACATCCCAGATCTCTGTCATAAATCCTCCCTTTCTTTCCTCCTGCCGGCTGTTTTTTTGTGGTATGTTGGTGTGTCGATGTGACCTGCAGCCCAGGACTAGCTGACAGAATGCTTGATGCTGCACTTCTTTACAAACCGCCTCGACCCGGGCTGCCAGCAGGTCTGCCTGCAGACTGTTGAATAGAAAAGGCCAACAGGGTTGAACTGAGCTGGCGGGGATGGGAGGAAAACCTGAGCAGAGACAACAGAAGACGAGAAGAGGCGACCAAACGTGTGTCCTGAGGTTCACTTATTCTAAAGATGAGGGTGTTGCTGTGAGGAAAACCAAGGCAGCTTATTTGTTTAAGCACATTTCATACGACAGGGCAATTCAAAGTGCTTTACAGAGCAAGGATACAGATTTACAATGAAAGAGTAGGAGATAAGGTCTAAAAGGTAAAAGGAATTACGAAATGATAAAAAGAATTAAATAAAAATCATTAAAAATAGCAAAAGTGAAGACAAGGGGTGTAAGATAAAAAGGTTATTTAAAAATGATTTAAACTCAAGTATTTGGGTTTAATTTGTTATTTTTAAATATTTTTTGGGGGGCATTTTCCCTTTATTCATAGGACAGTTGAAGAGAGACAGGGAAGGTGGGGAAGGGGGGGGGGTGATATGCAGCAAAGGCTGGACTGGAGCCTGCGTCACTGCAGAAGCCTCAGGCATATGGGGCTCACAAAGTAACCCTGATTTAAGCTCAAGTTTAAGAATACGTTTGCAGTCATTACAGGGTGGAGTAGGCAGTGTTAAAATAATGTTTTTAGCCTTGACCTAAAAGTGGTCAGAGTCGGGGCTTGTCTAACATCATCTGGGAGGTTGTTTGTGCTGCATGGTAAAAAAAAAAAAACGTTGCTTCACCATGTTTAGTTCTGAGTCTCCGGGTCAGCAGGCCCCAGATATCCCGAGGATCCTAGAAGGTTCATATGTCAAAAACATGTCAGAGATATATTTGGGAGCTGAGCCACAGTGTGATTTCTAGACCATCAGTGAGATTTTAAAATCAGTTCTGAGTGACAGGTAGCCAGTGTAAGAATTTTAGAACTGGAGTATTATGTTCATATTTCCTTGTTTTTGTTGGGACTTTAGAAGCGGCATTTTGAATAAGTTGAAGCTGCTGAACAGCTTGTTTTGAAAGGTACAGACTGTTGCAATAATCTAATTTACTGGAAATAAAGGCGTGCAGGATGAGCCTTTCAAGGTCCTGCTGTGACATTGTTCCAGTAAGTTTTTTTAAAATAATAACAGGCAGATGAAGTTACTGATTTTATGTGACTGTGGAAATTTTAACCTGAGTCCAGGATAACCCCAAGGTTTCTTGCTTAACTCTAAAACACCTGTGTTTGCAGTTATTCTGCGAGTATGTTCATGTCGGATCCGACAGGAAAGAGAAGCTTTATGAAGCGGACTTGTCTTTTATTTGTACTGAATGGAGAGTTTTAGTTTCAGCGAAGTGACAGGCATCTATTTCCTCCTCCTGGCTTTGACCTGATGCTCACAGAGGTTTTCTTTTAAATGAAA
The DNA here is from genome assembly GCF_026936395.1 of Plectropomus leopardus. Taxonomy (NCBI): domain Eukaryota; kingdom Metazoa; phylum Chordata; class Actinopteri; order Perciformes; family Serranidae; genus Plectropomus; species Plectropomus leopardus. The sequence continues at coordinate 18,950,153 of NC_142176.1, read as the reverse complement.
AGCTTTTGCAGTAGCATGTCGCAACAGGCCATCATCAGTGTGAAGGTCTGATATCATCACTCACAGACAGACAGACAGACAGACAGACAGTGCTTTGTTGATGTGTTTGACTTCTATCTGCTACCTGCAATAGCGGCGTAACTTCCCCCCGGTGTGACAAAGCCGACGGTCGTCCCTTCCCGCTGCTTTCTATAGCCGATCAATGGGAGAGCCTGCTGACTGGAGCCTCCCTTTGTTCTATGATTAGCAGCTGTGTTGTGTTGGATGGTGCTTTTATGTGCGCACACATGTGGGAAGAGCAGGTTGGGGGGGCGTGTGTGTGTGTGTGTGCTTGTGTGTGTTAATTTGTGTAGCTGGAGCCACAGTAGACATAAAAGTTGGTCGTATACCTTCGACAGCTGATCAACAAAGTGGTTCTTTGTGTGTATGTAGACTCAGGCTGCAGATTAACAGCGCTGTAACAGAAAGCAGCGGAAGAAACTTCTTTTATATTTTTCCTTTTTATCTCGCTCTGTTTGTCTCTTGCTCCCTCAGAAAGTAGCCGACCACTGTGCTGAAAGCCGTGTTAAGAGGTTAATCAGGCAGCGAGAAAGATAACTCAAGAGCCTAAAGACAAATCTGAGCGGTTTCATCTCTTATATAAACATTGTTCACAAGAACTTTTAGTCTGAGCACAAGAAGAATTGAAATAGAGAGCTAAAGTAAAACTTCTGCTTCAACAAGAATAAAATCAAATTCGTAAAAATGACTAAAGAAATCCAGTCACACAGGATAACCTTGCTTAACAATATGTGACTGTCTAGACAGCATCCGTGAATGTTTTCAAAAAGGATGAAATAATAGTCGATGTTTCCATGCTTAAAGACATTTTTCCATCAAGATGCAAAACTAACTTGGGTTAAAACAAACTTTTCTGAATGCTAACATATTGATCTTTAACTTTGTCAAAATCTTCAAATTCTAAAGGTAACGGTGGACACTCAGTGGACACTCAGTGGACACTCAGTGGACAAGTGAGCAGCCCTGACAAATAGCCGTTCACACCTAGACCTCTGTCTATCATGCATCTCCAGGTGCCCACTTGTGTTCAGTTTTCGTTACTACGTTATTCGATCAAAGGGCCGTGCACAGAATTATTGCGTCCACACTCTCGTTAGCTGCTCGCTAACATGCTTGCTAATCACGTTGTTTGTGTTGGAACAGCTGGAGATATCACTGTGTGCAAAATTTAACATGCCTCCACCAATAGGAACAAAAAAAAAATGGACAGACACGGAACAGTTTGTCCATCTCATCATAGACTGAGAAAGTTACAGCGTGGTGTCACCAAAACAACCACCATGTCCTGCACTGTTGACACAGTCCTTGTTAGAGACGCATTAGGACGCATTAGCGTTAACACTACAAAAGAGATGCGGTCAAATGCCTCCCAGATGACCTCAGCTAGTGAATTACTTGAGTGATCGAGTCACAGTGCGTCTTTGTGGTTGTTCACGCTTGTATGAAGTGCACCTGTGATCACATCACTAGAGACACATTAATACCAGGTGTGAACAGGCTCTTAGAATATTGATAGCGAAGTCCTGAGCATGTATAGTTCGTTGCATCTTACCTCCATCTATCTGTTTTGTTTACACTTATCGATATATCAGCTTTTACACCTCAGCCATGTGTAAAAACTTAATAGCAATATTTTGATTTTTTTCCACCTGAATTTCAGGCATTTCCACTTAAAAAAAATGAAATGAACACATTGAAAATGCGCAGAAAAACAGTTGTAGGTCTTTTGGATTGTGGTATAAATACAAATATAAACACTTTATCCTTTAAAACATCATGTCAAGCAACTTAGATTGTATATGTTAAACCACTGAGGTCTCAAACACCAATAACACGTGTCATTTTTGCAAAAACTTCAAAGAAAAAAACCTTTATGAGACATTTCATTGAATCAGAGATTGGTGGAAAAGGTCGTTATATCATCTGAAATACAGTGAGAACACCTCGATGTAAGAAAAATATACCAGTTTCTAGGTGGAAATGGATAACAATGATGAAATCTGTCTAGTTTGGATAAATGGGCAGAGAGGATATATTCTCCAGGTCGGATTTCAAACCTTCAACAGCAGTTAATAACGTACAAAAGGTCACCAGACCAGTGGAAAATACACACACACACACACACACACACACACACACACACACACACACACACACACACACACACACACACACACACACACACACACACCAACACACACAAAATTGTTCATTGTCTAGCAGTGATCGCATTTGTCACCTGTAATGTAGTCGCCGTTGTCTCCTGGCAGAGAGTGCAGCAGCATAATCTTAAAGTCATTTTTCACTGTTAATAGCCTGAATGAGGCATTTCCTCATGGTTTCCTACTCGTCATGTTGTTTCATCGATACAGATGGGACCGACTGTGGGGCGACAGGCCAAACAGTTAATCTGTGGATGTTTTCCAAGGATGTCGTGTATATGCATGTATGTACATGTGTATATATGAGTGTGAGAGACAGAGAAAAGCACACAGAGAGGCAGAGAGCAGAGTAGAGGACTGACTGATCTGACATTTGCTTTTTAGAGGAGCCTCTGTGGGAGTTTAATAAGTGCAAAAGCCTCCGGAAAAGACAGGAGGGGATGTTACCTCCTCTCCACAGCTGAGGTTCATCTGTAAAGATGAATGTAATAAGAGTAATAATGTAATGTAATAATGTAATAAGAAAATGCATCTGTGTCCCTTTATCGGGTGCCGCCTTAGCTCTGTTTTGCATCTTTCTGTGTGCGTTGTCTTTGCTGTGGTGCACTGAAATGACATTGCAGATTTGTGGGAGAGAAAAATCCGATTTCCTCGCTGTTTCTTGCTAAAGGGAACAGTCCTAAACGCTCATTTATTTTCAAAATGTCCTGGGGCTGGAGTGGATTGTGGGAGTTGCTCTTTTTTCTCTCTTAATTCACGAGTTGATTTTTCTCTTTTTTCACTGTTTGGGTTTTTAGAAATTTGCTTTCTAAAAGTAAAAGAAGCGATATACGCTAAAAGGAGAAAGTAAGAGGGACATTGCTGCTGATTTCGATCCAGAGCTGCAGGGGATGATGGGGAATCTGTGGGTGTTTGCTCAGCATGAAGGAGGCCAGCCATCCCGCGGGCCGTCAGCTCCTCCCTCAGGTTGATATTTCAGCTCCTCTCTTCCTCCCTGCCAGCTCAGAGTGTTTCTTTTGGCATCGCTTCAGCTTGGTTAGCATGCCTCATCCCCCACCCACCCTCTCATAATCGACACTCTTTTTGATCCGACTGGCTGCCTGTTTCTGTCCCTGGAGGTTACATCTCTGTGGGATCCGTGTTTCAGCTGTGGCTCCAGGAGAGTGAGCGCCTTTGGGAGCACACTTTCAGGTTTCAGGAGTGTGCACACGTCCGTCACAGAAATATGAAATGTGTTTCTTTTGTTGTTTTTTTCCCCCCTCTGAATACCCTAGTAGGTGAAATGTAGGATCCATTTCAGCCTAAAATATTATATATAAGTCTAGTGTGCATGTCATTCAATGGTTCAGTGTGAAGGTCATTCGCGTTTTTGTGTTTTCACGTACCTCCTCTGCAACGAGCAGCGTCAGAAAAACACAGATATTTAATGTGAAACTGCTTTAGTTTGTGTTTTTATAGTTTTTTTCTATTGGTAGAAGTCATTTGTTCTGTTTGTTTTTGGAGAGGAAGAGACCGTTGTGGATAATTCAGCTCCCATTAAAAACCCCTAATGTCTGTATCTGAAGAAAAAAGTGAGCACACATGAGCAGGTGCTGGGCTAGTGGCCTGTCTCTGATGAGCCGAGCAGCATTGAAGAAACATTTTTTGTAACCTGAAACTGCTTTATGTAGTATTTTTATCGGTTTTAATCCCCTGGTCCTTTTGTTTTTGGAAAAGAAGAGACATCTGCGGATAATTCAGCTTCTGTTAAAACTTTCCTGAACATTGAAAACTGAGGGAATCCTAACCAGGACTTAGCGCTTGGCACATGGGAGAAGTTTTATTTGTTGAGAAAACACAAAAAGCCACCTCAGCAAACCATTTCAACCTTATTACTTCCTTATTCAGCGCAGGCCTCCATCACTGCCACAGCACTGCAGTGCAAAACCTAAAAATATGCTGTATATAAGCTTTTTTTTTGCCCTGATCAATACCCCCAACTGTGCTTAGTAAGGGAAGAGCAGCGGCAGGCAGCTCTCTGCATGAAATCAGTACGTATGCATATGTGTGTGTTTCAGAGCTGAAAATATAGCAGACAAACAGAGAATCACTCAGCAACTGTTTTGACCATTGTGATGATTAGCAACTTTTCTGTGTTTTGCATCACTTTAAACTGAGTTTCTTTTCTGTTGGTCAAACAAAAGCAATTTAAAGAAGCAATGTCGGGCTCGGATTTTGCTCTGAAATTGTTGTGATGATATTCTTTCACCTTTCTTTGTACGTTGAAGTTAGAGAATATAATCAGCAGATTAACGATAATAAAAGTAACTGATGTAGAAAGATAGGGTGAATTTTTCTTAATGAGCACAAAATATCCCAGAGTGCTGTGCTCACAACTCTGTCCCCTAGAAACCATGTTTGTATGTAACTAGTTTGCTTTCTTAATCATAATAATAAATAATAATTATAATATATTTTATTTTCACAGCACTCAAAGAAGCATAACAGTAACAAAAACAAAGTCAATGAAAGTCAGTAAAACCATGAAGAATAAATTAAAACAAATTTAGTAAACGTAAGACTGACGAGCATTATCAAACATTAAAAGCAGAGGTGCAAAGGTGGGTCTTGAGGTGGGATTTGAATGTGTGGAGGTCAGTGCAGTCTCAGAGGGGTTTGGGGAGCGAGCTCCAGAGGGTGGGGGCAGGAACAGAGAAGGCTCTGTCCCTCCAGGTCCGGCACTTGGTCTTGACAGGGGTGGCGAGGAGGTTGGCATCCGAAGAGCGGAGATTACGGGAGTGAGTGTACGAGAGGAGCAGGGCGGCCTGGTCGGGGGGAGGCGAGGTTGTGGAGGGCTTTGAAGGTGAGGAGGAGCAGTTTGTGTTGGATGCGGTGAGGGATGGGGAACCAGTGGAGGTTCAGGAGGATGGGGGTGATGTGGTTGTGGGAAGAGGTTTGAGTGAGGAGTCCGGCGGCAGAGTTTTTAATTTATTGGAGTTTATTGAAAGCTTTGGAGGTGGAACCGAAGAGGATGCTGTTACAGTAATCTAGGCGGGAAGTGATGAATGAGGGTATCGGCAGCTGAAAAAGTGAGAGATGGACAGAGACGATGGATGTTCATCATGTTGTTTCAGCAAAGTTCAGAGACAAAAAAAATCTTTCAGCAAACAAAACACTACATTCATGTACCATGTAAGATTTGTGGTGGGGGGGAGGGCAAAGATTGTGATTTTGGTTAAATGTCAATAAAAATTCTAATAGAATAATAATAATGCTGTAGTCACTACGAGTGGATGCTGAATTGCAAGATATCCTCTTTTGGCAGGAAAAAATAGAAATGTGTTTTCAGTGAACATTTTACTGATTCTTTCAGTAGCAACATTTTTGCGGCTTGCCAGATATGTTAATTAGCAACATTTCCTCATGTTAAAAAAGTAATTTGCGACACATTCCTTTAAAGTTTATTTGCTGTTTCAAATTAGTTGTGTACAGGGTTGATGGGTAACCGCTTATGGTTCAGGGTCAGGGGCAGCTGGAGCTGATCCCAGCCAACACTGGCTGACACCTACGAGCAATTTAGAGTCACCAATTAACCTGACCTGCATGTCTTTGGGCTGTGGGAGGAAGCCAGAGAAACCAGAGACAACCCACACAGACACGGGGGAGGACTCCACATAGAAAGGTTCACACAGGAACCCTCTTGTTGTGAGGTGACAAAAAAGTCAAAGTGTTAAAGTCAAATTGTAAGAAAAATGGAAACATTGCACACAATGTTGAGTAGATTTGCACATAAAACACCTTGGTACTAAAAACATCCACCAGATTCATGAACGCCCACGAAAAGTTTGGAGCTACTAACATACTGATGAATACCATAATACACATACATTTTCTGCTGTGAACACTTTACACATAAAATCGTTCTGCTCAGGTTTTGTGAATGAGACCCATTGAATGTGGGTAAACAAATTCACAAGATCTCTTCTAAAGCAATGTTTTCTTTTTGTTTTCTGATGAATATTGTAAAAAAAAAAAAAAGTATTTTAGAAGTGATTTTGAGAAATTGTTTGCCCATAAGCACATTCAATATTTTACATTCTTCTACTGTGTTGTAAGTTTTTTTAAAGGAAGTTGTGTAGCTGAAATCAGACACTTTTTCAGCTTCCAGGATATTCAGATGTCATGGAAACATCTGACAATAAAACAGTGTCTTCAGCAAATAAAAGATTTGTGATTCATTTCCAATCACTGAAGACAGTCATTGTGCAAGAGAGCATTTTTAGTGCTGCAGAAAATAACAGTCAGTGACAAACGGCAACAGAATAAAGGCAGAAAAGAGGCCTATCAGAGAAAAAAATCACTAGTTGCATTATGACGCTGCAAGCTTTTGATCCAGGATAGAAATAGAAGCATCCTGATACAGAATCGATCAAGCATCGTGAAAATAGAAACTGTATTCTTAGTATTGACTCTGATTAGGACCTTGTCAGGGTTGGTTACTATGGCAGCCAGAGACAGTTACTATGGCTTGTTACCACTCAGTATCATTTGAGGGGGGGTGAGGGAGTCAGGCGGGGTGGGGGAGCGTCTTTCTCTTTGTCGCCTGCTGAAACGAGCTTTAAGAGGAAGAAGAAGCAAGTGTAAGAAAGAGAAAGAGTTTGTAGCACATGAGGATCAGAGTGTTGAGAGGCTTGTCATGGCTGAGATGACAGACAGGCTGCGAGAGAGAGAGAGAACAAGAAATATGAAAGCAAAGGAACAACAAAGGCTTCAGAAGAGTGACTTCTATTAGCAGAACGAGGAGGGAGAGTGAAATGTTTTGGTTGAAGTCAATTACAGCTGCTGTTCTGTGGAGTAATGAGTCTGGCCGTGTCTCATGCCTCTGTATCCCTCTCATTAGCCGGCACTGGAGGACAAAAACAGTGTTTTGACAACTCTAGCTTAAACATGTGTTTGTGTGCAACAGGCTTGTCCTGGACTTTCTGCAGAACCTGGACCGCAGTTAGACCGCACAGGATAATAAGTGTGAGGCCATGTCTGCGTTCTGCACCATCTCTGGAGCTGCTGTTTGCCTTCATGACTCACTCTGTTTCTCCCAGTTCCCTGTCTTGTATCTGTTTTTTTCTGCTCATGTTCCTCCTATTCAGCTTATTCACCATCGTCGTTAGGGAGGGACTTGTTGGTTGCCCCCAGCAACATGATCAGACATTTTGTTAGAAGTAAGACACTGCACGAAAAAAAAAAAAAAAACGTCCTTCTAGGAATTGCGTTCACATCCTGCTGTGCAGGTTTACATCCAGATTTACTGAATGCCGGTGCAGTTAGTCGTGGTGCTGCTGTTAATTTGGTGGTGAATAACACAGGGAATGAATCGTGCTTTGTTGCCTGAGACTGAGGTTTTCCTCCTGTTTTAGACCAGCAATTGTTTTTTTCTTAAAATATATCTATATATTCATCCAGGACAGCAATCGCTGCACTCCAAATTGCATGCCTTTTCTTTTTATTGTGAGCACATCCTGCAGCTACTCTCACAAATGACTGTACTTATTGATGCATGGAAAATACACACTAGTGGGTCATATGTCTTAGCCAAACCATTGCACTTTGAACTTTGACCCTGTTGTTCATACATCTGCTGCTTTCTGTAGTTCTTTAATTTGAAGCAAAAAGAGAAAGTACGAAATTTGGAACAATGAAGATTTTAGTGTTGTCACGTTACATTACGGTGGAGATACAACAAAACAGCATTCACCAGGGTTGCCAGTGACTGAGGTCATTTTGGACGACTGTTTGCAATGAATGTATACATTGTAGATTTTAACAAGCGTTATCACGATTCTAACTCGATACCTATACCCAAAATTAGACTTTGATACCATTTTTGATACCACGGGAAGAAAATGACAAAAAATTAAGTTGAATGAATGTTGTTCTCAAATTTGCCTCAAACACTCTGCTGACCCACGTTATCCAAAAATATGCCGAAAAAGGTATTCCTGCACGGCAAAAAGATGTAAAGCAACAGAATGAATTTTTTATTCAACATGTAAACTTTTACTAAAAATTTTTTTTTTCATATGCAACCCCTTTGTAGTCTATAACATTTTGATTAGAAACTGTCATTTAATGACATTTCTCATTAACTGTAACTGATTACAATTACATTTGCTTTGTAATTTAACTACTGTAAGTAGTTACATGTAATTAGTTACTCCCCGACACCTCTGATGATTAACATACAAGTTAAATGATGTTTTGTGCTGTTATTTCAGTAAAATAGCAAATGTGTGTCTGATATTGTTAATAATTGATAAAACTTGAATCAGTTTACATGAAGGCCATGAAATTATGTTCAACTTCCAAAGTGGAGTGTGACAGACCGACTTTGAGAACCAACTCTATTGAAGTTGTCGTTAGCAGATAATACTGGAATAATTAGATAAAAACATTCTGTGGTTCGTCATCAGCATCGTGCTGGGTGAGTGGGTGGATCTGAACACATGAAAGAAGACCTCAGAGCGTATTTGATGAGTCTGTATATGTGGGGATGACGCAGCCGGCGTCTTTGAACAGCTGGAGTCATAAAACAACAGAGAACCTGTGGGCTTCAAACACAGAGGGGCAGCAGGCCTTTGAAACATGACAAGTTAGGATCTGATCAAAATGTCACACTGTCAGAAAGTTGAACCTCTGAGTATTAAAGCACGTTGCTGCTGCAGTGAACCATTCAGGAGCAATGCAGTCCTTTTCTTGCACCTATAAACAATAATACAATGATAAGGCATCAATGAGAAAATCAGAAAGTTGTCTCTCTCTCTTTTTTTTTTTTGCATTGTCATCTTTGTGCCTCACTTTGAAGTGATCACTTCTGTCTGCACTGCAGTCTTTGTTGCTGCAAACTCCCACCACTTTTGTCTCAGGGAGGGTGCAGACAGAAGCAGAGAGAGCAGACAGACCAACCAGAACAAGTCGCTAGTGCTGCAACACGGACTTCAAGAGTGAACAGGAGTAATTGTGTTTGATGAGGCTGGAAGCCCCATGGCTGGGGATTGAACCCTGATGTCTGCAGTGTTGCACCACTCTGGCCCTTCAATCAGTGAGCTAGACTTTAGTGTCTGTTCTCTTTTTATTCAGGCTGAACTGGTTCAAATGTGTACCTTTTGTAAGGTGGATGAAAATGAACTGCATGTATGTGTGAATCAGTTTTGTTGCATTTGTGTAAACTGTATTGTACCCTACAAAGACTACAAAGAACGGCAGTGACTACAGTTTTGTTCAAAAGTGAGTTATGACTGAAATTAAACCTTTGCATATCTCTTCTATTTTTTGACAAAAAATCCTGATTCAGTACTGTTCTGTTCTAGATTTAAAAAGGATGTAAAAGTTGCAGTAATAAAATCCTACGCAAACTGCAGTTAATGTAGTTCCTGTGCTCTACCTTGGGTTCACAGAGATTTGGGATTTGTGATGACTTGACAAGACCACAGCAAGATCTATGCAGATAATAATGATATCAAGTAATCTTAATGTAGTTTAAACATGATGATGCGAATATTATGACAAATTAATACTTGACAAGTTTTTGGCTGTTGCTACTTTTAAAACAGAAATAAATTCAGTAAGAAATGAAAACAGTTTCCCTTATATTGATATAAAATAAGACGCTAAAATTGTAGTTACCACACTTTTTAAGGCATAGAGTGTTGCAGGAATGAGTCCTATAACAAAAAAGATGAGTTGGCATTTTAGCACACCATTTCTCATCTTGAAATCAATGTGTTTTTTGAATAGGATTTTGGTTTGATACCTCAAAAAAGGTCTGCGGTTAACACGGGCTTAAGATACTTTAATGTTTTGTCCTATGACAAAATATGTCAATAAATATCCCGTTCATTCAATTTGAAACTTTTGTGTTTTGAAAAAGATGGTTGCTAACATCCCAGCAGCACTCTATACAAAGACAGGGTGCACTTTTTTGCAGTCATAGGTCAAATCATTGATCATGGGTTTTAGGCTTAAACCTATAAAACACATTTAGCTGGACAGTCAAAAAACTTGAAGCCATTTTTTCACTTTCAAGGTCAGTGTAGTTCTGTTAGTAAGCCTTTGTGGGATAGTGTAAATGCATTATTTTGGAGTTTTCGTGCAGTTATCAAAATTTAGAACTTAATATTGTAATGCTGATTACTTGCAGCATCTGCAGGATGCAGACAACAGGAATAGCTCCCATTATTGCAACTTGGAAGTGTTCACACTGTATCAAGATGGTTACCAGCACTGCTATGTAATATTTACACCCTTTGAATAGCTTTAATTAGTTTCTGCTGCTGTGTTACGTTTGTGTGGCTGTCTGTCAACAAGAGAAACCAGATGCAAACTGCGCAGCTCCTTCTGAATTGATTGTAATTATATAAATATTGGATTTTATTCAGATGTAGCTGTCAGTGGCGGTGATGTGTTGACACTTAATGTTAATCTCCAACGTGGTTTCTTATAATTACAGTCTGAACAATACGATGGAAATGTAAGAGCTCAGAGTTTGTATATCTCACCTTCCCCACTTAAATTGCAGAACACAGAGGAGACGAGCCCAAGTGTGTTTAAGTAGGGCTCTGTCTGTCTGCATAGCTCTGCAGTGTTTCTGCTTCCTCCAACAGGACACATACACAACAAAACTTGCAGCTGAAACAGTTGTGCATCTCTGCTCTGGAGCTCTGTTCAGTCCCAGCAGATAAATACGAGGGATCTTACTGTCATGGTGTTGTGTGTTTAAACATCTTCTCTGCGTCTCACAGGCGTTTAGAAGGTGGATACAGATTTACTGTGTTTACAGATGTTTGTGCCAGCCACGTTCAATCTTCCTCTTTCCTCCCTAGGAACATAAAAGTAGGGCTGGATGATACGACCCTAAAATAATATCACTATATTTAAGGATATTTTTGTGATAATGATTTTCTTGACGATATAACAAAATACTGAAAAATATTTTACTATCAATTTCAAAAACTAAGTGAGTCTTATATGTCAACATAAATAATTTTGCCTACAAATATTCACTATAAACTAAAAAAAATATCTCTCATTTCTGTAGTATGACAACAGCAACAGCTCAGATTCTCCATAAAATATATGAGTACAACAAAATAAAATCAACCACAAATTACACATCAAAACAGTTGCCAAATACCTTAAAATAACCTTCGAAATGGCAATTTTGCTTTCAGCCATGTTTGTTTTTGATGTGCATAATAATGTGTGATCATTGTGTAGGGCTGGGCATTTAATGAAAGTATTCGAAACCGACATCTAGAGCCTCTAACCGTAATCTTGCCCATGTCGATTATTTCCCTTATTTAAAAATTCTGTTAATCCTTTCCCACCCAAGTTTCCAGCTCTCACACGTGTGTCCTGAGTCTCCCACTTCTGGGTTCTGTTTCACGCTCTCACTCCACCAAGGAAAATCTCACGGCAAAACAGAGTCACGACTTTGACTCTAGACTACAGCTAAGTATTTAACAACCGAGTTGTATGTGTTTTCACTTTGTTTCATTTTTGTGGCTCAAACAGCTGATGATCCAGCAAAGTGAGGCAGACAGACAAACAGAGCGGAGCTTCTCCTCACAGCACCAAAGTGTCTGAATAAAATAAACAGCCCTTTGGGCCACAGGCACATTGCCTTATTTTCAACCTTTCTCTAATTGAGAATGATGGTAGCCATGGAAGAAGTAGGCCTACTCAAAAGATTTTATTTTTTCCAAAAAAAAAAAAAAACCCAAAACGATTAATTGCACACAGCAGAAGTTAAAATGTGCTTAAATTTATCTTAAGTTTGTTTAAGGTGGAGCTTTTAATTATTATATAATGCTGGATATTTATGAACAATAAGGCATCATATGTTTATTACAGCCCAACACAACTGTCAGTGAACCATGAGGGCAACCCCCCCAACCCCCCGCACTAGTTTTTACATTTGAGATGTAGTTGAGACTGCTCCTTTTTGATACACATCCATCGTAGATATTAAAAGTGCAGCTGATTTTAATTTGGAAAAGAGTAAACGTGTGTTAATGTGTGAGATGAGTGTAAGACGTGTTGACAGGACTTCCATTATTAGCAGCCTCCTCTCGCAGTGTGTGTCTGACTCTCACACTCCCTGCTGTGTCACTTTCCAAGGTCAGCTGATGTTTGCATCCACACAAACAACACAGCTGTTTTTTTTTTGTTTATTCCCAGTAGCTCTCTGTTTCTCTCAAGCAACATTTTTTAAAATCTGCTCTCCAGTGAGCAACAAGGCTGTCTTTTTCTGTCCGCCAGCCTCAGTCTGAGGAGTGCAAATGAAGAGCAGCAGGTCTCAAACACGACTGCTCGATGCATCGATTCTCTTCATGTGGCATTGACTTGTGTTTCATCCAAGGTTGCGCAGTGATTTCAGAAGAGCTACCCCCTCCCCAGTTTTAATTGAGTTTAGCACTGAGGAGGCGCTTCCACATGATTTCAGTCTGTGGTGTTTGTTTTTCGGGAATAAAATATCAAGGTGAAGAATATTTGAGCAGTGCATACTCAAAATGACTTTTGGGTTTAATATGATTAATGCTGGATTTTCCCTCACAGACATGCAGAGGCTGAAAAATCAGTATTTGTAAGAAACAAAGAAAAGAGGAGATGAATTTAAGGTTTTTAAAGGGTTGTCAAAGTCCACTCTTTTACTTGAAGGTGATGCAGCCTTGATGAACCACATTGCAAATGTGTTGGCACTACTCAGCGTACCATTAATTAGCAAGCAACCATGCTTTGTATAAGACAGACTTCATGGCTGCAAAACAACGCAGACCAATGATTCCCCATGATGCCCAAGAACAAACACTAATACACACATAGCATGCCATACAAGAATATGAGATAGTTGTGATGGAGATCAAACTCGATAAATAGTCAGTTTTATGTTGTGGTTTTTACTCATTAAACAAATGCTACAATGTTTTAATTACCAAGCTTTAGAGGATTCAAGGATTCTTTATTGTCATTCCAGCCATGCAAAACATGAGAAGAATGACATTTAGTACACAGTTCTTGGTGATAATTAAATAATAACATTATAATAAATAAAACACTGTGTTAGCAAATAAATAAATAAATAAATAAATAAATAAATAAATAGATAAAGTGAGCGTGCAGTAATAAACAGTAAAATCTTTAAAGTCCTATTAAAATAGCAACAGTTCAGAATCAAAACTGCTGCTGGAGGTGCTTGTAGGTGGATTTTATAACTTTCCGACGAAGCTAGCTGTTTCCCTCTGTTTTCAGTCTTTGTGCTAAGCTAATCTAATGGGCCGCTGGCTGAAGCTTTATATTGAATAGGAAGATAAGAGTTCAGGCAAATTAAAATGAGCTAGTTCATATTCATCATTAACAATTAGAATTTTGAACTAAATTCAGAGTTCCAAAAATGAACTAGTTCAGGTTCATTTTAACTAAACAAATTTTTTAAAAAAATGTTGTGATCATCATTTGCTCACACACATTTCCCATGGTGGGATGCTTCAATTTAAATGTTTCAAGTGTCTCTTTCAAATGTTCATATAATCTGGCTTCAGCAGTACCAGAAGCTGAGTTTCTCTGAAATACCAGTTGCACTAGCCATGCATTTATATTGTCAAAGTCTGTTCCCCTGTAGAATAGTGATTTCCTTCTGTTAAATGTGTAGCAACCCATGGGGGGAGCTGGCTGACACCATGCCAACACCTCGCGCCCCAGAGCTTCAACATCAGGTGAGAGAGAGACACTGTGCGCCACAGAGCTCCAGTGTTACATGACAGAGCGCCCGGTGAGCCTCCGACTGCTTGACAGCGGTTGTGACACTTTATAGTTTGTAAAGTTCAACAATCTGTATCCAGTGTTTTAAATTAGTCTGTTAAATTTAGTTGTGCAACTGAAGTGGTAAACATCCTCATTATGGAAGATATTGAAATTCACCTGCTCTGTGCTGCAGGAAACGGCTCCACTGGGGGTGAGCTGCGGGAGGGCTTATGTGTTTATGTTCTGGTGCTGCAAACACCGACACAGAAATGGCTCGACTCAGTCAATAAACCCCTTAATAACTGATGAGTAAAATGGTCGTTCCTGTCACTGTGTGTGTGACAGGCATTCACAAACACTGAAATTGCATTTGTCATCTGCAAAAAATAAATAAAAATATCTAAATGCCTTAACTGAAAAAAGCAATAGCTACCCAATTAAAAAATACTCATATGGCCAAATATTTGGGTCCAGCCATAATGTATAGTTATATATACTTACCTTTTTCAAAGCAGTCGGTTTTCAATATTATCTTAAGTAAGATTAATTTGTCAGATTTTACTGTGTGGGTGCTGTAAATCCTCAGGTGTCGTAAAACACAGTGTGTGAGCATTGTTAATTATTGTGAGAGTGAGAGAGATGATGTTCACGTTCATTAGTTGCAAACTGTTACCTTCAGCTCACCGTTCAGTGAACCCGCTCTTTTAGTGCACTCACGCACAACACTGTCAATCTTCTCATCTAAATCTTTGCTTTGAGTGTGAATAAGCATATTTTTCCAAAATATCAAACTTTTCCTTTAATCTCAGACTGTACACATTTGAGTTGGATGGCTTATCTGAATTTTACAGATGGTTGGAAGTTTTCGGCTGTGCTGACATCAGACAAGGTCACACCCACCGCTGTGGTGGAGGTGTTCACCATTTGGATTACAGGGATAATCCTTTTATTATTTGACAATATGTTACCTGAGTCTGGTCTGACCTCTACAGTGATGTGATTGTGTATTCAGGTTGCAGTGCAGAGATTGTGTGTCTGTGTGTGTGTGTGTGTGTGAGAGAGAGAGAGAGAGAGAGACAGTGAGAAAGAGACTGTGTTGTTTTCCACACAGAGATGATGGTTTTGCTTTTTCTCCGTTTTTGAGTTATTGCCTAAACTAAGACACGGTTATATGATCTTTGCCTGTGATTTGATCAATAGACAAAATTACCACAGCCTCCCAAAAGGCCAATATTGTTGTGTGGTAATGGAAATGCACTGCCACATGAGAATGCTTTCTCCCAAAGTAATCCACATTGATTTGTGGGGCCACTTTGATAAATTGAGGGGGTTTTAGGTTTCGTGTTGGTCCATTGCACATCGCTCGGTTCCCTCTGTGTTGTGTGAGTGGGTGGTGATTTGATGCCTATGGATCAGTCTACAATACGAACCCCCTTTGAAGCCCTGTGGAAAATTACCCACATCATGAAAAACTTTCTATTTTAACATCAGTTTTTATATGCTTAAACTTTTGACCACCTCATGAAAAGAGGACGTCTTAACGTAGAGGATACTTGACTGTTAACCAATTACTTTCATATGCTAGTGATTAGTGTGTGGGTGAAAAGCCCTATTAATATTTATGAAGGTGAAGGGGTTCGTTTTTGCATTGACTTGACAGTTAGCAACATGGCATTCATAATTCAAAGCAGCGGGAGTACAAAAAAATGCCTTCTTTGTACTACAGTGATTCAGTCAGAGCTCCTGTAGGTGGGAAATATTTTACCATCAGTGTTGCTGCAGCCAACTGCTTTTTCTTTCAATTAGCAAGGAGGTGTTGATGAGAATATGCATGCAAGTCAGCTGACATTTACCTTATGCATCCAGTAACGTTTTATTCAGGTGTTTTGCAGACAACATTGTGGTGGGACAGAAATTAATTTGGGCAGAAATGCCCTTGAAAGTTAATCACACAGCCGTGAAATTAAAATTGAGAGGGCCAAACAAAGCACAACTGCACAGAGTCGGCAGTAGAACACAATGCTGACTCCACACAAAGCGCTGCACTGCGTCACCGACAAACACAACAACTAATCTACTAAATGTACTAAAACCTTCAAAGGTGGAAGGTGGCTGATGTGGGACAGAGAGGAAAACAGATCATCTTTTCCATCAGGAGGAGCTGTAAATATTCAGCCCTGTTCAGTCCTGAAACAACATTCATATACAGCTCATTTGAAACAGCAGATACATCTTGAGGGAAATGTAATGCAGTGTAAATTATGTTTTCTATTAACATAATTAGGAAATGTTGCTAATTATGTGGCAAGTTGCAAAAATCTTGATAATGAAGGTATCAGCAAAATGTTCACTGAAATAGTATATCAGTTGTTTTCTGCCAGAATAGGCAATTGTGCAATACAGTATCCGCTTGTATGACTACAGCATTACTTTTTTAAATACCTTTTTTTGAAACGTTTACCTGAAATTATTATCTTTTCCTGACCTTAACCAAAGTGCTTTTATTGCCCCAACCTAGTCCAGGCGTCTAGATGCAAACCCGAAGTTTTGGTGTCTCTTTATCCGACTGAAACCACCATCTTCTGAAGCCTACGTGGTACATGAATGTAGTGTTTCGCTACTGAGAGAAATGAACATAATTCAGAAGTCTATTAACATACATATTTCTAGGAGACAGGTTTGAAATCATACTGCATAAAATTATGTACGTAGCTACTGTGACGTCACTCTTTGGTTTGTGGACTCCAAGTTTGAAGACTTGAGTTCGGCATTTTGGCCGTTGCTATGTTGTTTTTTTGAAGTGATCATATTTGGGCAAAGGCTGGCGCTGTGGAGGAGCAAGGAGTGGATCTGATGGTGACCTCATGGTGACCCCTTGCAGACAGCCTGTCAGTCAAGCACAGTGTTGTCAACGCTTTTTTGATGGAAGTAGTCACTAGTGGTTACAAAAGTTTATGGCATTAATGGCAGCATTAAAACTTTGCAGAGTTAGATTCAATAAAAAAAAACAAACTCAACAATACATTTGAGTGGCACGAGAGCTTTGGGATTATACTAAAGTCACTTAAAGGGTCTGAAAAGTCGCCAACTTGGCAACACTATTCAAGCATCTTTGGCCTTATTTATGTGTAATTTTAAGCCATGATAAAATGTATATGGGTGAGTTATACACAAATTCACCCCTGTACAGTCATCAAATGCTATAATATTTCTGCTGTAATATTTAGTACAGAATACCATGTATTTACCGTTGGGTCTAAGGGAAAAAAGTACAATCCATGTGGAAATGTAACATTACTTCGCAGTCTGCATACTGCACTACAATTTAATTACACTAAAAAGGCACCATTTTATTTAATAGCCCGCAGATGCAGGACTTTCAGTATATGAAAGAAGGAATATTTTTTATTCAAGCATCCCCTGTACTTACATATTATACCCAGTGAGTATTATGTTGATACTCAGTATATACTGAATAATTACAGATCAGTTTAAGGGCTGTATGCTGAAGTTTTACAACTAAAACAAACGTCAGCGGTCCAAATGGAGAGTTTGCCAGAATGCTTTTTTTATTTCCTACATCTCTATAAAAACTGCCCCTGAGTAAAAACTATAAATCACACTGCTTTGTGAAGGATTTTTTCCCTCGGGGCGTTCTCAAAGCGATATGATGTAGCAGATGTTTAAAGGAATGTATTTCTTTGTTAAATTGGGACCTTAGCAGGAGGGTAAAATATAAATGATTCCAGTTATTCTCGGAGGACAACTGAGACGACCACAAACTCACACCTAAACATCCCAGTAGATTAAATAGGCTATAGAAATAATTTAAAGTCAGTGAGGTTACACTGTGAGTTGACTCATGTGGTTTCAGCTGAACTCTTTGTTTTATTTTTAATCTTTCTTTAGAGGTGTGTGTATAACCCTGCGTAATCACATATAAAGTGTAATTAGTGTTCCTGTGTGATAATTGCACTTGGCCACAATGGTAATCTTTGGTGAGTTGGGAGTCGGCGCTGCTCATTTGTTTATGCTTGCCTTGATGAAATGATGAATGTGCTGTGTGGACTGTGGTCACATGAAGCTGAGTGTGTTCATTAGTAGGATGCATGATTTTCTTGGGCGTTGTCGCACAATTATTCTGTTAGTGAGCTGGGGAAACATCTCACAAACCCCTCACTCAGAGATGGAAGTGAAAACTCAGCAACATTAGCAATAGCTTCTAGTTTGTGTGGAGAAATATGAAACATTTGTTAGATTTTTCCTGGAAAGTGTGCAGGGTTATCTTAGAATAAGTGCATGGCTGTACAGTGTGTGTATGTTTTTTTTAAATAAGCAAACTAAATTGGGTTCAATTAGATGACAGTAATTCCACATTAATGTGGAGACTAAAGATCATCACAATTTATGGTTTGGCATTTCCCACTTAAGGGAGAAACTAGAAACCAGACCCAACATCCTCCCTAACTTCAGAATAACAGTGAAATCATGTTGTGATTTCAGGGTTGTTGACTTTTGCCACCTTATGTTTTGGGCAAGATGCCCTTTCTTCAGCATGTATTCAGGCAATTTCACTTTCTGCCATTTTCATGGCAGAATGCCGATTGCCGATTGTCCAAGTGTACAATCACTCTGCAGTAGTCACGGGTATTTATTGCCTCCGGCCGGCTGCAATCAGCATCGATGGGAACACAACACCTGGGTGAACGTGGTAATTTCACCTCCTTAACCAGCGACATACAATGACGCACCGCCAATAAATACCAACCATCTCTTTCAAAGCAGCGCTCACACATCGATCAAACTTAGTCTCCACTGAGTTTGACAGAGAGACTGAATAAGTAAGAGTTATATAAAGAGAAGTAACTACTGTTTTCCTATTTTCCTGCCTGTCCGTGACATCACACGGACACACTAAAACAATCCACACGCGCACACAGTTACTGTTACTGTAGTTACTTTGTCCACCACTGTCAGTAACTCACATGAATTTAAGCTGAGGTAGAACGTTGTCCATAAAGGAAGAAACCATATAATTTTTATGCCCCTGTTTTGCGTCTACAGGGGGTGAGTGTTTGATACTCAAAATAAAGTAGAGCTTTAAATCTCTCGCTTTATTCCTGGAGAGGAGGTTGTACAGTAAAGTCCTTGTGGGCGCTGCCGCCTGTCTCTTCCACTCTCTTCAAACCTCGTATAAGGTCGTATCGTATGAACTGCTCTCACCTCAGGCCACAGCGGCCAGCTGATATGTAAGCGAGAACATTACCCAGAGGCAGGCTCGCATGGGGAGACAAGACTTCAGTGGAAATATTTTAACAGCCGTAAAATCTGTTTTATAAACAGGAAAAATGAAACAGCAGAGGGATCAGACAGAGCATAAGCAGAATTATTGGTTAGAGCCTGATAGTGACACGCAGTATTGTTTTCTAAGGCCCAATCCCAATGCACCCCTTGCCCCTACCACTCATCCCATACCCCTCTGTTTTGTACATTCACGTTGAGAGGTAGGGTGTCCCAATTCTTAATGCTACAGAGGCATAGGGCAAACTGTTGTGACTACATGGCCCTCCAAACGGAGGTTTTTCAGAGGCTCACTTCAAACTGAGTGCTATGAGAAATCAACAGCAAGATGGCTGCACAAGCAACAAAAGACACCCACTAATGTATTTTCTTAGCACAATGTTTTCCAAATGTGGGGGAGGATGGGACAAAGTGGCTGTGCCAAACCAAAGAAATCAAGAAAACAAAACCAGGCCAAACTAAGCTCTGCCTCTGGAAACAAAGCACAACCAGAAACCTACCTTTCTTATTTCTTTCAACAAAGAGCTTCACCAAAACAAATACAAAGGTGGCACCAACCAATAAACCTCTAGATACAAAGTAACTATGAGAGTGAAAAGTTTGTAGGACCGAAACTCATTTAGTGTCCCCAGCCTCCTGCCACGTACCTATAACACGTTTCTTAAACAGTGCAGCTGCAGCTCCAGCAGACTAAGGCCCATTTCACATTGCATGAAGAGGCAATGCAATGTGACACCCGTGATGTTGACATTAAAAGTATTGTGGCTGCGATGCTTCTGCAGGGCTGCCCACTGCTATGAGTACTGTATTTCCACATTTAAAAGCACAAATGTAACTAATTTATCAAGTTGTGCAAGCTCCTGCATTGTCAGCAACATGGTCCTGCAAATATTTCAAAATAAAATGCGATATGTCAACAACTGATGGAATTCTGTCCACAGAGATGTTGTCAGAGGACTTTAATTTTGAAACAGATGCAGGGAAGTTTGAATAAAAAAGACATCTTTTTATTTCCTCATCTTTGTGGCAGAGAGAGACTTTTAAACCACGCTAAAAAGTGGTATAGAGTCAATATAACTGTCAAAACACCATTTTCACTGTCTATTTCTGCTGACAACTGCATGCGGCACACAGGAAAAAATCTGTGAGCCACCGTTTCTTTAGATTTGCTGCGGCTGACATTCAGCTGAGACGTGCCTGACAAGCGCTGCTCACGCAGGCACTGTGCATGCTCCAACTTGTTAACATGCATGCCATAAAACATTTTTTTAAAAAGATTCGGCGACGCCCATGCACTGCTTCCATGTGCAACGTGAAAAGGGCGTGAAAAGGGCTTAAGAGTAGATGATCATGATATAAGTTATGGAAGAGAAACCCCCACAGCAGAAGAGAGCATATTCATGTGTGGCAACACTTGTTGTGTCTGTTCACGTTAACGCCATCATGGACGACTGCTGATGGCGTATCAGGCTCCTGAAAGGTTGTCCCATTTCTTTGGGGAAGATTTCAATCACTCTTTTGTAACTCTGTTCTGAAGGGCAAGGTGGCGCCTGACAACGAGGGGCAGGGATAAAAATAAGAAATGGGACTGGGCCTGACTTGAAGTTTGATTTCCCTATAATGTAGTGTAACCACCACGTCACACATGTGCGCTCATAAAGTCCTGATTAACTGATTAAAGCGCAGCCACAGTGGCAGTAGAGCCTATAGCTTTAATCATAGTTATACAAACCAATGGAGGCCAGCTGCCTCCGCTCAGTCCAGTCATCACTTTCTAAATGTGTTAACTCTGTGGTAGGAATATTGTGCCCAGAAATAAAAGCATCTGAATCCCTTTATGTGTCACCCAAATTAATTTCTTATTCAAATTATGGCTGGTGACACTCAGGCAAGTAAACCTGGTTCAATGAGCTTCAGAGAAGTCAGAGAGAGCTCATCTCTGTGTCTGAGGCAGATCTATCATCGTCATTCGAAGGCGCTGAATGAAGCTTGTGGCCATAATCATTCACAGAGGCCTTTCTCAGCGTTAATTGCTTCTTGACTTGAAAGTGTCGCTCAGCCGCCTCCCTGTGAATGACGGTTTAGTGTTTGTCTTAGTTTGTTCTAATGACTTG
This sequence comes from Plectropomus leopardus, assembly GCF_026936395.1. NCBI lineage: Eukaryota > Metazoa > Chordata > Actinopteri > Perciformes > Serranidae > Plectropomus > Plectropomus leopardus. The sequence goes on along the minus strand of NC_142176.1, from coordinate 18,928,741 downwards.
CAGAGTTTTGTGCCCAAGGAGACATCAAGCTTTCCCATCAGCTCTGTGAATAGCAGTGAAGTGTCTGATGAGACGGCCTCATTAGGGGGATAAACTATTTGCAGCAGACAGAAAACTCTTTCAGATCCTATAGAACGGTTTGGGTTTGGACCAATCATTTTCTGTCTGAATTTATGTTCTCAGCATCTGGGTTTATGTGCTTATTTTGATTATTGACACCCAGGTTTACAAACCTGCTAATATAAAAAAAAAAAAAGTCTAGTAGAGATTCACATTTTAAGAATACAACTTGCAACACAAACAGCCTGCAATGTTACTGTGTATAAAAGAAAATGTCCTTCAGCAGAAACACAGCATATTGTGTGAAAATCTGTTTCTAGTTAATCCTTTCTTTGTAAAAAATTCACACATTTTTTGGGTGAAATGTTTAACTCCCTTGAACTGAGTGGGTCAGTATCCTTTTTTTAAATCCCCCGGCCACTGAAAAAAAGTCCTTCCTTCTCCTGATGTTAATTGTTCAGTGAACTCTTGTTATATACAAATCATCTCAATCAAACTGCACTTTTCCATGTGCTCATGGGTCATGTTGTAGAAGCAAGCAGAGCAGTATTAAAAGTTTGTGGATATTAGTCAGCAAAAACAAAGAATAGTGAGGTCTAATTTCATCTCTCCCTCCTCTTTATCTTGATCTGAAAAAAGAAGTTGAGAGAACATCCTAAGAGAGAAAGTTTTTGTTTTCATTATTGCAAAAAACTAAGATTTCACCATAGATATACAAAGAGCCGCAGCTGGGTCATAACTTCTCAAGTGGTGCAGGAATGAATCCTAAAGCCCAGAAATGATGTAGCACTTCTGGGTCCTCACCTTTAAGTCAGTGGGTTTTTCTGAATGACTTTTTGGTTAGCATGGGTGAATTACGAAACAATGGGCCCCTGGGCACCATAATGCGGGAGGTCCCATCACCTCTCCTACAAAGGAGCAAGACACACAGACTTTGTGCTTGCTTTGCCTCTTTTTGTTGATATTGTTTTGTGTCTCTTTGTAGTTATCAGCATCTTTTTGTGATTTTGTGTTTCGTGTTTGGTAATTTTATGTCTCTCGGGGCTGTATTTGTGTCTTTTTTAGTAGTTATGTTTCTCTTTGCAGCTATTATGTTTGTCTTTGTAGTTCCTTTGCATCTCATTGAAGTTGTTTCGTGTCTTTTTCCAGTCATTTTGTCTCTTTGTAGTACCTTTGCATGTCTTTATGGTCATTTTTAGTGTTGCCCTGGTTTCTGCATGTTAATTTGAATAACATTTTGCAGGTGAAGGCCATGGGGCATTGAAACTGTGGGCCCCTGGGTTTGTACCTGGTAGACCTACTCTTTAACCCATGCATGTTGGTTAGATGACTAAGATATGGTCTGTGGTTAATGAAAGTTTAAAAGACTTTCACGTTGTGCTCTACAACATAAAATCCACAAGTATCCACCCAATCATGAATTTTGAAGCTTTTTCATGTCTTAAAAACATGTTTATGAACAGTTGGTGAAATGAGAATACAGAAACCTCATTGTGGTGGTGACATTAAGTCATGCGACCGTAATTTAGTTTGTTTATAGTATAACATTAGCCTTTTATTTCTGGTGACTGCATTCATTGTTTCAAAAATCATAATCATTGTAAATTTGTGAAAAATTTCTTGCTTAATAAAATGTGTAAGTATTATTATTATTATTATTATTATTATTATTATTATTATTATTATTATTATTATTATTATTATTATTATTATTATCTGCAATATTCTAAAATCTAATGGAAAAATCCTTGCTATTTGTTAAGGAAACTAGGACTTAACTTCCGGGTTGGCCGAAAAAAGAAAATGTCATCACTGCACCACTCTCAGCACAGCAGCTATAGTTTGAAACCTGTAGCAAAATATTCTGGTCAGATTCTGAGCCAAGCTGATGTTGATGAGAGGATACAATCTTTAGACGCCGAACCACAACTCAACACACACTCTCTCTCTGTCCGCTCCTCTCTCCTTTCAAATCTGGTTGGCTGCAGGGCGAGATTATCCTGTCAGCACAGGACTAAAAGCCTGATTCAGCTGTTGGTGTCACTGCAGTCGTATCCAGGATGGATGTGTGGCTGGCTCACTGCTGCACACTGCTGAGAGACGCAGCTCTTTTACACCTGAATTATGACCGCTGAGGCCTAAAAAGTCCCCATCCAGAACTTTGAGAAGAACTTTAAAGTTGAAGCTTGGTTACAAAGTGTCAGATCCAGGTGAATCAGTGTCAGCGCCTGTCTTTCGTTCTGTCTCTCACTTTTACCCATGCACTCACACTCACACACACACACACATACCTGCCACGGTGAGTGAGTGGTGACTGACAGCCTGCGTGACCCCTGCTGTGTCGGGTCATTTCCAACAGCAACTGTCACAACAACTTGACTTCAAGATAGGTAAAAAAGGAAAAGTTCCTGCATAATATAGCAGCCTAATATTCATGCATGTAAAGCACATACACCTCTATGTGACCCTCGGGAGATATTTTAGCAGCTACCAGAAATGTAGCGAGAATTTAAACCTGTCAGTCTCACAATTAGCACTCAAAGTGAAGTATAGATTAGAAACGTCTTTCTGCAGCTGAACGGTGCATCGTACCATCAGGAGGGAGATATTGTCATCTGTCTATCATTCAAAGGCATTTTGTAGTAAGGTCTCTACACCTTCTCTGTCTAAATTTGTTGTCTTCTAGTTCATTTTCTCTACCGTAAGGATTTAACAACCAAACGTAATGCAGATTCTGTCATGCGTTGATTTTCATTTCAGTGATGCAGCCAGTCGAGTCTCACTGTATCCACATATGTAGATAATTGAAAGAAAGACATTGATGTTTTTTTTGTTTTTTTTTCATACCCCGTATTCATTTGTTGCAGCATCAAAGAAGCTCTTGTGAGATTAGAAGTGGCAGTCCATGTGTAACCGTGTGTTTGTGCTCATGCATGTGTGACGGGCCTGTGTGCGAGATATAGAGAGTCTGATGGTGATATAAATCAGGAAGAGAAGCCAGAGAGTCGCAGAGCAGCCTCTCTCGCTCTCTTTTTTCTCTCTTTCTTCCCCTCAGCTCACTCACAACAACCAATCAGATCTACTGTGTTCTCACGATGCTTGGGATGCACAGAAAAAGGTCAAGGGTTTTCCATCCTCACCAGGCGCTCCTTTCTCGCTTCAGTCACTTTGTCTGAAATGAAGGTTTTTGCTGAGAGAACGCAGAGAGACTGACCAGACAGGGAAGCGCGACTCACCTCACAAAGCAAAGCATCATGATCATCTTGGGCTCAGAATATACTTGCTCTTAATAGTGTGTATGCATAGACAAGTGGCTGCAACACAAGTGGCAATAATCACATGTGTGCTTATGTATGTACCTGGGAGATGAATACATTAGGGGCATATCAGAGAATATGCATCCTTAGCTGACACTGGAATATCTTCCTTGAGAACTTCTGATTTTGCACAGCATAAACATGAGAGGTTTGCCTTATTGTTAATGCAACATAAATTCATGTTTTCTTCAAAAAATGTCCCATGATCGTTAAGCTTTTATAGACCATGTTATCACAATGCCTCTGCTTCGAGTCGAGCCGGAGCCCTTTGTTGAATGTCTTCACTTCTCTCTCTCTCCTTATTTACTGTTACCTACTGTTTATCTAAAAAATGCAAAAGAAGAATGCAGGACACATGAGAATAGAATACCAGAGGTTTTACCCCTGCTTCACCCCTCATCATATTCCTCGTGGAGCAAAAGCAGCATGTCAGCAAATCAGCAGCTTCAGGTCTTCATCAGTGTCTACGCCATACATGTTAGCATTTTATTGATACACACATAAAACAAAAGAAAACAAACCTGAAGACAGCTGTATTCATCAAAAAGGAGTGTATCTGTTTCTCAAGACTTGCATGTAGGGCTGCACAGTATGCAGCTCTCCTGGCAAAAAGCCCCCAAATAGTCTTAAAAAAAACCCAAAACACTTGGGCTGCATAACTCCACCTTGAGTAGAAGGCAGCACATACGCACATACATTTCAACTGTAAACTCATCGTTTATTGGCGAAACGAAAATGCTACATTTATATGTAATACATGCATCTTCATTTTAATCAACCTTGTCAAGTTGTGCTGGAGATTTATCCAGCTCATGTCTTGGTGCAAAGGCTGCAGTCCACTGCTGCTGAAAGTATGTTTTCTCTCCTCTGGTATTTTATTGTTTAGTTGTGATTCACATGTGTTACCATCTTGATTCATGGATTCAGCAGAGATACTACAGGCCTCCGTGAGTGAGAGCAGAGGAGCAAAGGGTGGCTGAGATGCCACGCCCCCAGGCGGCAGCAGCAGCCAACCTGCTGTTGTTCTACTGTTTCCATGACGACTGCGGCGAGGTGCTGCTTGAGCTCTAAAGCGAAATGATGATATACAAGATGGGGGGAGGGGGTTAGGAAGGAGGAGCAGGTGGGTGGGTGGAGAGAGAAGGGAATATTGTAGGAAACGGATGTTCGGGGGAAGAAAACTGCTGCTGTTGTTGAAACAGCGGGAACACGAGGAGGCCAAATGCACACGTCTGTTAGCTTTGTCAGCATGAGCTTCAGTTAGACGGGCTGTACAGCAGCGTCAAACATCTCATGATCCCTACACCGTAGTTCACAGGCTCACTGAGAATCACACTTATGCAATATGTTTGAGCATAAACACACACGCGTACTGAGGTTTCTTGAAGGTTACTTGAAGCCGAAATTGTCACACAAGCATTAGGAGTTCAGCTCCCCTGATGTCACAGCTCACCTTCATTTGTCTTTCATTTAGAGACATCTACATCTACACACACACACACACACACACACACACACACACATGCATACACACATTGAAATGTTCCTCAAGGTGAAACACAAGGTGATTTTTCATATTATATTCATGTATCTAATCCACATTTATTGCTCCATTCTTTCTCTCCTCCTGTGAATGTGTCTCCTGTGTGCTTGATAACAGAATATTACCACATTTTCAATTTGTGGACTTTGATGCATCCTCAGCCAGTGCAGATGTCTGTGGAGATCTTAACAGCCCTTTTTACTTAAAAGCAAAACAATTCTTACACTATGCCATTCATTCAAAAATACAAATTGCATTTTTTCCAGTTTTGGTCAGACATACACTTTATTAGGTGCTCATCTAAATGAATCTAATCAGCGGTGCAGGATTCAGCAGGGAGAGCAATAACACAAATCCCCCAAGTGCTCAGTAGAGCCCAACAGACACATCAGAGAGATGCACAAAATTCACCAAGTATATATGCAATAACAGACTGGTGGACTGAAGTATTTAGACAAGAATTTTGACGTGATGTGATGGTGCTTGAAGTCTTTTGGATTAATCATCTGAGCAACATAAATGTGCATACAGAGATTTATGGCAATCTGTGATAGCTGTTGAGATACTTCAGTCTGCACAAGTTGTGGACTCACAGGCAACTCACAGAATTAATTTAAATCCACTCCAGTTGCCAGAAAAATAATCGCATTGTATGTTTCTGAAAACGACAGATATGGTACATTTGTGCATGATTTTGTAGCGGATATGTTGAAACTTGGAACGTTTTTCAACAATGCTGTGGTGAGGGTGTGTCTAGGCTCAGGTACAAAAACCACTTGGTTATGGTTAGGAAAATATCATGGTTTGGTCTAAAACACGCATGTGTGTGGTGGCACAAAAGCTGCTAGAAAAGCAGGGACTGTTGGTGAATCAAACCAAGATTCAGTAGCTCAAACGTAGCTTGAAACACAGCAATGTGCTGCTAAAACTGCCCAAGTACCACAGGTGCGGTGCCACAAATGCAATTGGGAAACGACGTAATTAAAAACACTCAGGCAAAGTGTACAAACCCCGACGGGAAATGCTGCACTGTGCTGCTGAAAACAACAGGGTTTGATGAAAAAAAAAAACCCCAAACAAACAAAAATAGACATCCTCAATACAAAAACAAGCAAGTTTGGTAAAAACAAACAACAAAAACAACAAACCCACCAAGGTTCGGTGCCACAAATGCTGCTATAAAATGCTGCAGAAAAATCCATGTTTTGGGTCACCAAAAAAAACTGGTGTTGTTTATTGGTTCTGAACAGTGGTCTGCAGTCCTGCCATCCACAGTCCTCTTTTACCACTTGATGACAAAGTCAGCTCATTTATGACATCACTTAGAAACATTAAACTAATATGTATGAAACGTGCAAATGTAACATATTTGTAGTTTACAGAAACTTGCAGTGTAAAAAAATATCTTTAGGCGACTGAGCTTTAAATCTACCCTTTTGAAACCCGGTCGATGTTTGGAGGTGATTTTCAGACATACATTAATATAGTGCTTCATTTTTTTTGGAAAGAAGTTTTAAACTGAAAACAAAGCTGTCTAAAGAAGAGGTAAATTATAAGAGCAACAAACTCTTAGAAGACAGTTCCCTCATAGATGTCCATTTAATCAGCAGCTCTTCATTTCATTAAAAGCCAGGATGGTGAGTTTCCGCAGACATATTCTGCTCAGCCTTATTCTGCAGATTTAACACATGCCTGCACTTGTAGGCAGAAACACACATGCACTTACTGTGCGCACACACTTTTACACATGCACTCTATGTCGGATTACTCCGTGCTAAAAGGCTTGCAGAGCAGGAAAAGCTCCGAGAGAGACGGTTGACTCTGTGGAAAGACTTTCTTCTTCCACCAACATCAAGCAAAAGTGAAAGGAAATAAAAGAAGCTTTCACTTTCACTTGAAATAGAACAGCGGGAGAGGAGCTGACTGAGAGGCAGTTTGTGCAGCATGTGTGTGAATCAGCGTGTGTGTGTCGGGGCAGTTTGCTTATTTTGGCTCCAGTGTTGAGTTTGACCATGTATGACAGGATTTCTACTGTATATGAGAGTGTAACATATCTGTCACTGTGTGTGTGATGTGGGGGATTGGTGTGCAGTCGAGGGTCCCTGCCCCTCTCAGTGCAGCAGCTGATGGGAAATCATTATGGATCCTGGCAAATGGCCAGTTCGCGGTTACCAGGGCAACCGCACTGGCTCCATCCATCTTGGCAATGATGATGTTTGAGAAACGGCCTGCTTTCTAAACCCTCACTCTCAGTAATGGCTTCTGTGATTGGCGCTGTGCATAAATGAATAAGAATAGGTCAAGACTGTGATTTAGGTAGAATCCATAGCAGTTTTAGCACCCGCATGTCTTTCTCTCTAATCAACAGTGTGGAGTCACAAACACCTCCGCCGTCGTCTGCTTATTATGGAAGTCTTCACTTTGGATATTAGGAGGAGGAGGTTGTTTATTCACTCTTTTGGAAATGGATTTTTCAGAAGAAACACATACTAAGACAAATTAAAATAATTTATAGTATAGCATGTAAACAATAATAGAAAAGAAATATAGTGACAGAAAAGGTTTATATATTGTTATTTTGCTGTTTTGGTCTATTTAATACAAACAGCATCTATTGGATATCTCACTTCTGGAAGATGAGGTCGCTTCTGATGCTCTTGGCTTCTACTGTTTTATTTATTCGCTATATTTTTTCTTTATCCCTGTCTGATTCGCAAAAGGATAGAAGCTAGAGGGATTAAGATAAACAACTTGTAATTTGACTTAACTTGACACGGCAGAACAGTATCAGAAGTGATTCCACTTGATTTTAGTCGCATACACACCAAGTGACCAAAAAACTGAAAATAAAAAACACCTGCATGATGCAATTCCATGCAATATTGCCGCTCTGCAATAGATGTTTTTTTTTTATACAGGTGCTACTTTTGCTGTTTGTGTGTTGTTTTGAGGCTGCACCTTTGTTGTGTTACATGTGATTTCACCGGGGCAGCGGCCAAGCCTCAGGAGGTAGAGCAAGTTGTCCTTTTAATTGAAAGGTTGGCCCTTTGATCTCCGGATCCTCTAGTGCAGATGTCGAAGTATTCTTGGGCAAGATACTGAACCCCAAATTGCTCTTCATGGCTGCTCCATCAGCGTATGAATGTGTGTTTGAATGGGTAAATGTGACTTGCAGTGTGAAAGGGCCTGGAGTGGTTGAGCAACTAGAAAAGGGTTAAACAAGTGCAGGTCAGTTTAGCACTGTTTGTACGTATACAGTAGAATTGTTGTTCACTTTTAGTGAACCAGTTTTACTGTGATGCTGTAATTAGTAGAATTGTGACCAATTTTTATTTGTTCTGGCTGGAAATGTTTAAGTTCAGCTATAACATTTTAATTTAAGTAGAACTGTAATTATATTACTCATTAATAGTGTTCTGTACTTAAATTACAATGGACCAAGTGGATTTAAGAGCAATGTCTTCAGGCTTATTTTATTTTGTTAACTTTTGTTTGTTTTTTACGCTGCACTAAGTGAAACTGTGATAAGAGCCATAGTTTGTTTGGATGCAGACATTTTTTCTTGTGTATCATTGCATAGCTATAAAACTGTCAAGCTTATACACCGGTAGGACTGGGCGAATTGACCTCAAATTAATATTACAATTAACTGAACATTTTACCTCGATTATGACTAATGAACTATTTTTTTTGTTCGTTTTTTGCCCTCATAGTTCACAGACACAATTTCATTTGACCGTGGTGTGTTGGAGTGTAATAAACATATGATTTATTATTATTTATTAGACTATCCATCATTATATAAGAATGAAAAGCTCCATCGAAACAAACTTCAGGTAAATGTAAGCACATTGTGCTGATAATGGGCCAACCTCTCCTGACTGCAGGACTCAGTGTCCAAAGAGCCAACTCACACCAGATGTGTGTGAGTTGGCAGCCGCGGTGGGGAAAGGATAAACAGATTTTTTTTCTTTTTAAAAGATTGGGAAAAGAAAGATTTCGATTACTTTTTGTTAATTGTCCAGCCCTACACACCAGATTGATTTCAATAACTTTAAAGTCCAGGTAAATACAAGTATTGGGACTCTGTATCATCAGATACTCAATATGAAATGACTCGGATCAGGGGCAAAAAAACTTGATTTGGAATAATTTCAAAAACTAGAAATACAGACCTGCTATTCTTTCTCTAAACAGTCTCAAGGTCAGTTTAAAACAGGGCAGGGCAGAGAAGCTATGATGTCTTTTTCTTCCAGAGGCTGCTCCTGGGGGCTTCCTCAGAGCTCACCAGGTCAGCTGAGAGCTTAAAAAACACTCCAGTGAGTCCTGAATCTGCCCCGGGGTTTCCTCCCAGTCTATAGCACCCACAACATATTCAAAGAGAGATGTCCAGTAAGCAGCCTTAATAAGTGTCTCAGCCACCTGAACTGACTCCTCTCAAAGTTCATGGGAAATGCCTCGGTATCTTCGTCCTTGTATCTTAATTTCATTCTCAGTCAGAACTCCAAATCTGTGGGTTAGAGCACAGATTGAACAAGGCAGTGAGAGCTTTGTTTTACAGCTCAGTGTGTTGTTGTTTGTGCTGTTTGTGTGTGTGCGGCAGCTACAAAGCCTCATCGCAGGGCTCCAGCAGGGCTCACGTGCCTTTTTTACTGTCATAAAGCAGTTTGAGTTCAAACCTTTTCACACTTACTTCACAAAGAGGCACTGATCTGTAAAATGGAATTTAAGTTGTTGTATTTTTAAATGTTTTTCTTTGTTGGGGTACTCAAATGACATGTCACCTTTGGGTTTGTGTGTGTGTGTGTGTGCGTAGGTGTTGTGTCTGTCAGTCAGAGTATGCGAGTAATGCCTTCTTTAATGGCTGTGACTCTGGCTCCTCTGATCCACTCTTGTGAAAAGCTAAAGCTCTGGATTTTCCTCTCCGTTTCATTTACACTTATTAGTACCCCGTGTGTGTGTGTGTGTGTCCTTGTGCATCTGCATTTGAGTGCATGTTCTTCTCAGATACACACACCAGACCTGCAAACCCATTCTCATTCCCAGGTTGTCATATAGTGATGCGTTGTCACGCTACATCTGATGGGCAGGGCTATATCCGTAATGCACAGTTATAACACATTGCAACCAGGGTTTGGTTCGTGCCAGCGATATCCCGATCAAGTTTTTTTGCCCCCGATCCCGATCCGAGTTGTTTGAGTATCTGCTGATATGAAGTATCATGCATCCAAGCTGTTCCTGTATGTTTTTAATTTACTTATTCACCTGTTTATTTATTTTACAAAATAAAGTACAAAATGACAACTCTCCCTTTAATCTTGGCGGCCTCCTCGCTGTTGACTGTTTGGATAGGTTTAGATAAAAAGGTTATGATTATGTAAACTGAATTGCATAAGGTTACATTTAAACCAACATTGACTTTAGGTTTGACACAGGGCACAAACTGGCTTTGTTTTGCCCATTCACCTCCCTTTTTTCCCACCTTATGTAGCTTCTCTTGCTCTTTAACCCTTTGAAACCCCAGCAAATTAACCTGGTTTCATTTAAGAATATAAGAAAAAGGCACTGAGCAACTTTATAAGGAATGGCCCAAAAATTATCACGACATTCATCAAAGTTACAGGAAATTTCCTGAAAATGATCATGCAAAAACAGTAAAAAACAAGACAAAACAAGAAAATGACCTTAAAAAAAATAAAATAATTGATTAAATAAATATATAATTAGAATAAATTCATTTTCTGGACATCCCCCTAAAAAAAATCTCTCTCTCCTTTGCCTTGTTAAGTTTGTTTTTCTTTACATCTTTTACTTTTTATTTATTTGCAATTTGCAAGACATTTCTCACCAAGTTGCTCATTGCCTTTTTTTTTCATTTATTTCAAAAGAAATCAAACCAATTTGCTCAGGTGTCAAAGGTCTTAAATGCTTGTGAAAGGCATCTGAATGCAGTATTGATCCAGCTTTCAAAGGGTTAAACTATGTCTGTTGCTCTCAGTGTCAAATACTGTTGTGGATGGTTTTACATTGGAGCTACAGTAGTTGAGAGATGTTAAATGGTGCCTTCAGTGTTGATATCACATGTCGAGAGGGATATTTTACAGCCTGAGAATGGGACTGGGCTTGGCTTTTCAAACTGACAACATGTGAGAAAGAGCTGATTTTTGGGTTTGAATTTTAAGGTTAGGGTTAGGAATAAGTCTTGTGTTGCGTTCATCACACAAGGAACATTCTCATAGTTTCACATTAGTAGTTGCTGTTTTAAGAATTTGTTTTTCATGCTCACTTTATCAAATCCTCTGTCATTTTTAAGTTGTCACCCACCATCTGCATGTCACTTAAGCTGATACGCTTAATGATCTGAACATCCTGCTCTGCTGACTAACTGCCATCAAAGATAAGATGTCTTTAAATGTTATCCAACTCTGAAATTAAGACTCTGGTTGTTGTTCCTGAACAAATTTCTAACACTGTTCCCTTTTTAGCCTTTGGCTGTTAACATGAAACCTCGTACTTGGAAATATTTACAAAGTCAGTTCAAAGTTTCCTAAAAATAAACCCCGATCCAAAACCTTCAGTTCCTCCAGATTTGTTTATTGCCTTCCCATTTTTCCATGTTTCATGATTTGGCAACTTAAAAATTCCACTTCATCTTTAATACACGCAGACAGCGTTTCACCTCAGCTCTGAACTTGTTTACACTGTAAAGATTTAATTCAAATATGCTTTATTAACAGTTTGCAGCATCGTTTGACCCCACATACTTTACTGCACCAACACTTCTCACAGCAACAGACTAAAAGCTGTTCTGTGGTCCGTGCTCAAAACACTTTATGAAAGTGCCTATAGCTTATCATCAGGGTCAGAATCACTTAGAAAAACTATTTGGCTTTTAATTCCAGAATTTGTTGCCCTGCTGCTCCCGTTTCTGTTTTTTTGTTTTTCTTTGCTTGTACTGAGCTTTTTAATCGGTCTGTGGATTTATTAAACAGTTCATAAATTACGATAGAAGACCAGAAAAGATATTGAAAATGCTTCAGCATTTTTTCAGTATGTTAGTGGATGTGTGCTGCTCAGGTTTCAGTGACTAATGCTGCTAAGTATTTCGTTTTAATCCTGTTCTGGAAGCATCCAAGGGGAAAAGCCTCCAGTGACTGACAACCAGCAAAGCTATCACATGGTTGCTGCTCTCACATCAATTCTGCCCTCAAACCACAGACGCACAAAGACACACAGGTACACACGCAGTCCTTCACACATGTATACATGGGCGCACAGGCATGTGTTGCACATCGGAGGGACAGGAAGGATGGCATGAGGGAAAGACAGATCAGGATGAGAGACAGAGCCTCCTCACATTTCAGTTACATTCAGTTTTCGATCATTCAACCATCAGTGCATGTTAAACAGTTTAAAATTCTTAAGTCTTGCTCACAAAATAATGCACCTCCTCTGCTCCATGCTTCCAGTGTGTTGAGAGTCATGATTTAGAAGTTATACTTTTTTATTTAAGCAATATGCCATGAGAGGCTGTGGTTTACAGTGATTTTAGAACAGCTAAGGGTCTCTGCTTGTTTCTTTCGTCGGCATCTGTGTTGTTACTTTTACATTCACTGAATGTAAGTGTTGCTTATTTCTGACTATTTACGTCCTGACTGATGAATGATTCAGGCTTCAGTTGACGTTTGCCCTTTTCAGTTTTGCGTTCTCTGTGCAGCTGAACAGTGAACCAGACATTGCTGACAACACACTCGGGTGTGTTTGGATCAGGCCCCAATGGTCACTCGCGGTACTGCTGGGAAAAATTCCTTTGTGGCACAAAAAGCATTTTCCCCATAGTCTGTAAATAAGAACGTCTGGAAAACTGACAGGGCACCTCAAACTGCAATGAATCTTTCTACTGTGAATTTTTGAGCTATGGTTGTTGTATATTTGAGAAGAGTGATGAAAAAATCTGACACCATCACAGTGTAAGGTCTTATAGCCGGGCAGGAGCTCCTGGGCGGGGCCAATCAGAGAAACACTACTGCACATATTCAGTGGGCTGCATATAACATGGAAGTAAACCCCAAGGCTACAATTTTTGGGGGGGGATATTCACCAGGCGAGCAACTCCATTGAAATGAAGAGGCGCCATCTTTGGTCTATTGGTAAGGTGTTACTAAAATGTATGGTTTGGATTCAGTGCCCGAGAGTGCTTGGTTTCCTTAAAGTCTGCCTTCGTTAACGCTTGGTGGCGGGACGTTTTGTTGTGTCCTTCTTGGCAAAGTTTTCTCACTACAACGGCAAACAGACGTTGACTTACCATCTCTTTTCTCTCTGGATAGCATCAGTGTGACTCCCTTCGTTTTTATCTTCCCTCTCTATCCTGTTCATCTCTTTCAACAACCTATCTACATTTTGCCCACCTAATAAATCAAAATTCACAACAAAATCTGACGCTTTGAAACAACAGTTAACAGGCGCAGTAATATGGTTGTTAGCTCAACCAGTCATAATCAAAGACCATCATTGTATCCATCATTATACACATTCAAAGTAGGAGTTGATCGATCGTTGTAGTTTTCTCCACTTTATCACACCAACCAGGAAGTGAATATCGTAAACACCAAATACATGAACTCATTTGCAACAAACTTTAGGGATGCCATGCATCACTCCCTTTCTGTCAATCTGAGAATATCTGCCCTTTGAGCTTCTGTATTCCTAAACGTAATAATATGAGTCAAGCTACCTCAAGTTACATAATTATGGAAATCTCTGCATAGTTGGATGAGAAACTGGCTACATTTTGATAGGAGCTCAGTTCAACCTTGGTTGAGCACAGTGTGGTGCATTTGCTCTCTGCTGCCAGGAACAGCACAGAGCAGCGAGAGAGGCTTGTAATAGTGACACTACGGACATCTGTGGACTCGTTGTCGCAGTGCACGGAGAGGGTGAATGTTACCTGCAGTAACACAGGAGTCACACAAGCCTCAGCCTCCTGCTGCCTGCTGCAGTTTATACAAGTGCAGCCACATTCTGGCTTTGAGGATGTTCTTTACTTGCTCTAATTAAGTGTGCAACATGCTATCTTCCTTTTTTTAAATATACTATTTATTTCCTAAATAGTGCATTTTAACTAAAAGAAAACTGTAGCATTCCCTCTGCTGCTTCACAGACTTTGGAGAAGTGACAAAACAAAAAGAACAGAGAAAAGTAATTAAAAATACTTATTTGGCAAAAATAGACCTTACATGTAAAAATAATCGTAATAAGAAGAGACAACAGACATTGGCGCACCGGCTAGAACAACTGCAGATTGTCTCTGGCTGTCGCAACAGAGCCGGACAGCAGCACGATCGCACCATTTGGACTCGACAGGCTTTATTCTGGTGCTTTTTAAGCAGGAATGTGGATTTGACTGCAACTGTGTGAATGATGAAAAATATGAGATTTCACAATAACTAATTCAGAGGAATAATCTTATGAATAAAACCATATGTGTGTCACAATACACCGGCATGGATGATATCAGTGATATTTAAAAATGAATATTGATATCATGTTGAGTATACAAATATGATTATATTGTTTAAGTAATGAAGCACGGTAATTTAATGGCACGTTAAGATCACAGACTCTCTCTTCACCTCTCTCAAATTTTGAGTCAAATTCATTCGCCAAAAAAGAGATAAAAAGGCATAATAAACAAAGTTAAATGTCCAGTACGTTAGATTTATGGGGATTTTGTGGTATCCAGCAGTGAGGATCGCAAACTGCAACCAGCTGAAATTTTTCAGTGTTTATTGTTTCTCAGCAAAATGAACTGACAGGTGATTAAAACTGATAAAAAAGACTAAATAAAGCAGTTTCACATTACAAATCAGTGTTTCTCTAACAGTAATTTTTTTGCCTTAAACTATGGTGGCTGACGCAAAAACGTAACAAACACAAATGGCCCATTATGGAGCCAGTGTTTGGTTTGTCCTTTCTAGGCTACTGTAGGAACATGGCGGTGCAACATGGCAATCTCCATAGACGAGGACCTGCTCCCTAAGTAGATATAAACGTCTAATTCTAAAGTAACAAAAACACAGCGTTTGTTATTTTCAGGTGATTATTCACTAAAGAAAACTTACATATTATTCATTTCATCTCTTCCAATACATTCCCCTAAATCCTACACAATGGATCGTTAAAGACAAATTTGCCTGATAGCATTATTTTATTTTCTAAGTTTTCAAATCGCGATAATGTCATTATTGTGGTCTCTTTTTGCCATGATAATCGTGAGGAAAAAATTTGAATCATCCAAGCCCTAAAAATAACCTGACATGAAAGCAGAATGAGATCTCGAACCTCTAAAACAACACAGGAACTTACAGTATATTATACACTTTTTCTCCAAGTTTATTAAATTCAATGTTTATAGTTATTTTATCCTATTACAATGTTTAAATCTCAGTTAAAAAAATGAACAAAACACTGCACATTTGTGGCTTTGATGTGTAATAGCTGGATGATTATCAGGCTGCACAGACAATACTTGTTATTTGGATACATTTATCATGAGTTTTGACTTTTAGTGGTATTTGCGTCTTCATCATTTCTAATCCGTGTGAGTGCATGTGCATGTGCGTGCCGCAAATGAAATATTGACATCCCATTCGGCAGATCCTGTCAGAATCAAGGTGAGTGAAGAAGTGGAAGATTGACTAGAGAGTGGAACACGATGGAGAGGGAAATAGAAATGAGAAGCCTGGATAGAGAGTAGTTAAAGTGAGTGTGTAAGTGCAGAAATATACTGTGATTGTGTGGGTGCAGAGCAGGAGCAAGAAATACAGAGATGGAGTGTGATACAGGGAGAAATTGGAAAGGGAACGATGGCAAAACTGGGAGATAGAGAGAGAGCGAACAGATATCAAGAAAAGTGAAGGCTGAGAGGGAGAGAACGATGAGGGGAAATGGGAGAGCATGTTGGTGTTTAATGGAGGGTGAAGAAGGGTGAAAGGCACAGAGAGAGAGACCATGGAGAAATAGAGCGCTGGAGGCTATTGGCACCCTTTGTTCACACACATTTCAATGATTGGCGAATTCACACCTACAGTAGCACGCACTGTAAAAACGCCACACCGCACCCAGAGTGATGCGTGCTGAGAAAATCAATAGGTTGCTTTTTGAGATCTAAATTTAATTAAATCAGCCATCTCGTTTTAAAAAGCATCTGCTATTTAGTGTGACATCGTTACAAAAAACAAACAGCTTAAATCAAACGGACAGCTCAATAAGGGGATGGAGTAATAAGTATTAGAGGGAATCACAGACTTCACGACAGGATGGACCCAGATAGCCTGAATTGTTTTATTCTAGCCGATGCATCAGGCTGCAGGGTAACTGGTTCCAGGTAGATGGAGCACAAAATCTAAAAGCAAATCAGTACTAATGGAAAAACCTGGAGAACCAATAAGTCTTGAGAGACAGTCTGATGAAGTCACTCTGGTAGTAACGCAAGAAGTCCTCCAAATTAAACAACAAAATACCTTGTTTGTCCACGCCCTCTAGATCTGATGCCCTGAGCATCGTGCATCTCTGCCTCCCAACATTATCACAAATCCATTCCACTTTCTGTAACTGCCATCCTTTTAAGGGTCACGAGGGGCTGGAGCCGATCCCAGCCGACATTAGGCGAGATGAGACACACCCTGGACAGGTCGCCAGACTATCACAGGGCTGACACATGGAGACAGACAGCCATTCACACTCACATTCACATCTATGGGCAATTTAAAGTCACCATTAAACCTGACTTGCATGTCTTTGTACTGTGGGAGGAAGCAGAACATGCAAACTCCACACCAAAGAGCCGCAGCCGCAGCACGCATAGACTAAAGTTGTTGTTGTGCCTCCACAAACCCCCACTGTAAAAATGAAGCCAAAATGTCCCTGATATGGCTGCTACTATACTGGTGATGTAATATGCAGCCAGTGTTTGCGCGGTTGTGATACCTACCGTCTCAAGCTCCCACCGTCTATCTTATTGCGAGCGGCGCCATTGAATGCGAGCACACAGCTGCCAGTCGTGATGTCAAACCCTCTTTTTGTAGCATCAAATAACTAATTAAAACCAAAATTATCAGAAAAACAAATACTAGAACAAACATCAGGGTGATAAGAACTGCTTAAAATGACATAAACTGTTTTGGGGAAAAATTTGTTTCACATGTACTTGAGTTTCAGTTTGGCCCGTGTTCCTGTCACTAACATTGAGGGAGCAGGGTTTATGACCTTTACTGCAGCCAGCCACCAGGAGGCAATTGTTGATGTTTTGGCTTCACTTTCGAGGACCTCTCATGTTGTCCATCTTTCAGTACAGCTTGTGGTTTAATACTAGGACCCTCATCACTGTGCTGCCACTGTTACACACACCGCTGTCGCTCAGGTTTGGGAAAGATAATGTTTTGGATTTAAATAAGTAATTAATGTTGGAGAAACACCACAGTTTGAAATGACCCCTTTGTTAAGGTTAGGGGACGATTGTAGCCATGATCAAAAGAAACCCACTTTGTGCTCTGTTGGGAATAATAGGCTTCAGTCCACTGTGACTTTTCACATTGTTATGTTGTTTAGAAAATGTATAGATTTATGGAATATGTCCCTCTAAAGCCCAAAGAAAACAGGTATATTGTACAGCTGCTGTCACAATAGTCACACTCATTTATTTTTGTGCATTATATCTCATTTTCTCTACTTTGCTTTTCTGTGATGCCTCCATACTTAAAGTAATAAAATAAATTGTTAAATAGCAATGATAGCAAGTACAAAGTGCAAAAAAAAAAAAAAAATACTGAAGTGTTTAAAAATGAAGATAAATAAGCCTGTGTGAACAAACTTTTCATCAGTTGTATCAGTTAATTTTTATGTAAAATCTGTCAGGTTTAAGAATTGCACCTATCAAAGAAAATCCAGTTTACTTGTCAGCAGTTCAGACAGACTGGGCAGATAACAGTCATAACAGGGTGGCACCTGGGGTGGCCAATCAGATTTCAGTGGCTTGTGCCACCCCAGGCCACTCTCTAGATACACCTCTGTTATCTTGGTTGTTCACTATCCAAACTGTGGCTTAATTATTAGTCTGAGCTTTCTAATGACATCTGTCAGTTTCAAAAGAAGGAAACAAATAAATGCGGGGACTTAACGGTCCACTTTCAGCAGTCTTCGTTATTCTTTTCAGTTGCTGGCAGCAGTCATATGTGTCGAGCAGTACATGCACAGTTTCCTGTGGTGGATCAAGTTGAGTGGGGAGTGAATCACACTTGTAAGAAGCTGGGAATGCATTAGAATAGCTTTTAAAAGCCTAACCAACTGTGAAAAGATGTGGCATCACACTTACGCACATTACAGTCCTCTGAAAAGCCCACTGCGTTCATTTTTCTGTAACCACTTCAAACTACACGACGGTGTTGTTCATTTGTTCCCAGCTGAAGGGAGAAGACTCAGTGGAAGAGCGAGCCTGTGAATGTATGATGAGCAGTTGACAAAGAAATCCACACAGAAACACTGGTGACAAATCTGACGGCAGATGGGCACAGAATTGCCAAACAAGAGCGACAGCTCCCACCTGATCTGTGTATTACTCAGCCCATCATGTAGATGATCTTCCCAATAAGAGTGCATTTGCCAGAGAAACCACAGAAGAAGTGAATCACATATTGAAAGTCTGTGTTTGTGTCAGAGGACAGCTGACTGAAGGACTTTAAATAGATGCAATGTTAATTGCTGCGTGTTTTTGTGTTGCTTCTGTGAATAATATAGGACAATAGTTGTTTATTACAACCTTGCTTAGTCTTTATACTCGTGGCCATTATTTAAGTAGGTAGTGATAATATTGTACTTGCTGAAGTAAATGTGGAGATCTAGGAACATGGCAACAGCACTACAATAAAATCATGGCCATGCAAGAAACCATCAGTTGATCATACAGCCTATAAACAAGCCAATAAATCAGACGTATGATGCAAACCTTTTAATTTGGAGGTAAAACCATAGAATGCACAAAATAATGAACAGAGCTACGGTGACGATACATGTTGGCTTGTGGACTCCCGTTTTGCAGCTTTGAGTTTAGCATTTCAGCTGTTGTCATCTTAGATTTTTGGAGCCATAAATGACCATATTTGGATGAGAGGTTGGTGCTGTATAGGGGTGAATCTGACTTATCGACTGTGATAATGCCTCGTACGACTTGTACTTAAAGCAGATATTCCCTTAATAATGCATAACTTTAAGTCTTGATGAAATGTAAATAGTGAGGTTTTATACTATGAAGTCTCACCTGACTGCTCATGTTTTTTTGTACCATAAAAATTATTTTCATGTATCATGTTATATCCCAGATCCAATCTACTATCTTTGTGATTTCCTTGGTGTTATGTTAGACAGAACTTTCTCTTTAATATATCTTTGTTTTCACAACCTTATCAGCATCAGTCACCTCTTACAGCCTCTGTTTTTGGGTCTTGTCTCCCAGGTGCTGCTCTCTGGACTGATCGGAGTGGTTTCATGGAAGAGGCCGCTCTCTCTTGTGGTAAGTGTCCTCAGAACGCCCACACTCAGCTGCTAATCTGACTTTGAACAAAGCAATAATGCCCAAGAGGGAGATGTGACGTTGTATGAGACACTTACTTACATACTGAAACAGATGCTTTGTTTCTGTGCTGTTAGGATCACCATGTGTAGATTAGTACATGCATGAGAATACAAATCATGACAAAGCGTAAGACATCATCAGCAGCTGTGAGTGATTACCTGAGACGCTTTAGCAAACAACCTGCAATCCTCTCAACCTATAAATAGAATCCAAGCTAACTTGTCAGTTTTTTGACACAAAGTGACAGAGTGCTGAAAAGTTTACACCTTGTTGCTGATCACACTTGTGATTTAGCAGCTGTAGAAACTGTAACTCTCACTTCAACTTTGGGGCATGTTCAGGTTGTGTTAAAATCCCTGGATCACAGCTCCAGAGTTGTATGTTTTCACAGCCGCTGAACTGAAAACTACAAGGCCAAAGTCAGTTAAAAGTGTTTTCACTTTTTAACTGACTTTCAGTTTTCACTTCCTGCTCTGCTTACACAGAAGAAAAATCACTGAACTGTGTTACTTGTTCGGAATAGGATAGCCTTAGCTCACTAATTGCATTCGATTTGGACGTCTGATAGGATTTCACATTACTTTTTCCTCTCTTTTTGCATCTTTCATGGGTGAAAACAACATGAAAAAAGCTGGCACTGATTGTTATGCAATAGCTTCCTATTTCAATTGTCAGTGATGTTTGTGCATTTCCAAAAACCTGTTAATGTCCAAGTCTTGCTTAATGTTTAAAAGGTGCATCTCATCATGACGACACACAGAACTGGTTTTAAACAGACAAAGGCTGTGTATTGCAAACTGCAGTAAAAAACCCCAATTTGGAAAAAAATATTCGTATTGTTTTGTTTAGGTATAAATAATGCTATGAAAACCTGAATAACACCGGCATATCCCACATTTCTCAATCAGAAAATGTTGAATTCGTAAAAAAGCCTAATTCACAATATCTAAACGCAGTATGCTGTTTATATGACCTGCATCAAAATCTGAATCGTGTCCTTTCAGAATAATAGTGTAATATTAGTGTGCATGTAAACATAGCCAGTGTGGTACTTAATCTATGTTATTTCTCTGATGTTTGTCCTCTACCTGGTTGTCTTTTATTTCTTGTTTCCAAAACAACACTTTTGACATAATTGGATTTGTTTTACATTAGGGCATTTTAAATATTCTACATCCATGTGACCGGTCTACTGGGAGGCTGTGAATTACTCTGCAACTCTAACTAATCAAAGCACGTTTAAGCCCCGGCAACTCATGAATAAAACAAACAGCAGAGAAATAAGTGGGAAATATCAAAAGAAAACAATTGAAATTTGACCTATGATCCATATGCAACTCGGTTACTTTGTAGATGTCCTGTTATTTTATTCCTTTGTATACACTTATGTTATAAATACTTTAGCATTCTTAAGTGCGGTTCTTATGAACTGTAAAAATTCGGGCCTAGAGCCCATATTTATCAAATGTCTTAGAATTACACTGAAGGATTCTCTACAGAACATAAAAACATAAAAATAAAACATAAAAACCTTTTTCACTGAGTGTAAGTAATATGCCACATTTAATAAGCTCCTCAATCATATTTACAGCAAATTGTAAGAGCAACTCCGAAGTGATCACATGATTAATCACATGCACGCTCTTAGCAAGAATAGTCAATCGGAGATGAGGATTAACCCTACGCCTGCCATATGTTCCCTTTTATATTAAAGTCCTTTAGGTATCTGGTGGCAATTAGCATGTGAAATTAACAGAAATCCATTAAGTCCCTTATAAATTCATTATATTAATGTAAAAATATAAAGGAATTTCTTTCCTATTCCAGTTTTGAGTAACTGTGCTGCTTTAAATCATGTATCAGTAATAAGGAGAATATAACACATTGACAGTTTAGACAATGAAGCTGCATGGAAAGTGTCTGCTCTAGTTGTTTGCACCTCTGACAAAAAAAAAACAAGTGAAAAAGACGCTGTATAACATCTTATCAAATGTTCAAATCAAATGCAAATAATATTCTATTATTTCTATTCTGAATCATATTCCTTCTGCTAATGTATTATTCATCAAACATGTCTCAGAAGGTGTCTGTTCAGCTCTGTTTCTGCACTGCAGACATCTAGGATCTATTCTTTACTCACGGAAGAGACATTGTTTAAATTTGAGAGCATTTTTAGGTCATAAGGCACTCCATAAACAGTTTATATGACTTTGCACTGGTCACAGCTGTGGCGGGGGGGCACTAGGTTTTCGGGTTGTCTGTCTGTCCATCCATCCGTCCCATTCTTGTGAGCACGATATCTCAAAAACAACTTGAGGAAATTTCTTCAGCTCATATACAGTGATGAACACACAAGAATTTGGTGGTCAAAAGTTGAAGGTCAAGGTCACTGTGGCATCGGTGCATCTCATTCTCATAAACACGATGTCTCAAAAGATGGCCTTGAGGAGATTTCCTCAAATTTCAAACGTCCACTTGGACTCACCGATGAACTGATTAGAATTTGGTGGTCACTGTGACCTCACAAAAAATTGATTTTGCAACTTGACTGGTACGCAGAGGTATACAACCATTTTATGGTAATTTTAGTTATTCTTCAGTTTGCTAGGAATAAATTTAATGCATTTTGCTTCTGATAAATAACCTAACTAACAGTTTTGGTAAATACAGGCCCTGATCTTGCAAGCATGCTTCATCTAAGTGGTGAAATGTTTCCTTTCTAACACTTCCAGGGAGTCATTTCTTCACCACAACAGCACCTGAAAACCTGTAATTGACTGTCATGTAGTGCATGTTGTAGCCCACACTCCCCTTACCTGACTGTGATACATATGTCTAACATAAATTGGTCTTTTTCCCCCTCCTTTTAACTACAAAAGACTAACAGTTATTATAGTTTATCTGATACTAAAAATGATTTCTGACTACATATCCTTCGGTCTCTCTGTCCATTAAAGATCAGGATCGGGGTGCAGCACAAATAAGCCCCTGCCCGATTCTATTTCATGCTCTCTTAATGCCATAAATAATCTCATCTCATTTCTGCTGCTTCACCACATCATAGTTATATCACTTGTCCCGCTCCCTTTAGTTTTATCACCTTGCTTCCCAGCTACACATATATCTGCATTCTCTCCATTCACACTCCCCTCCCCCTCGTCCTGCCTCTACCTTTGTGTAATGTTAGACCAGAGAAAGAGATCTGAATCATCTCTGCTCTTGTGGATCAAAGAAATATCCCATCATCGGAGGTGTGAGGAGATATTGGTCAAACGTTGTGCACTGTAAAATCCTATTACCTCTTTTTCCTTGAAAAGAACAACTATTTTCACCAGAATAGTTTTTGTGTGCTAGAAGACAGAGAGTCTGTGGCCACTACCTCCTGTCTGTAGAGGTCTGTAAGGTAATATCTGGTTTTTGTGGTGTTTAGTCCTGACAGTCAGGCTTCTCCATTTCTGGCCTCGACCCAGTGTTGAATGGCAGGTGACTAATACACCGGCTGGACGCTTTCAGGCCTGGCAACACTGCACCAACCCATCTGCCAACTGTGGGTGGCCGTGCTCTGCATCGTGATTCATAATAACTGGAGTTTCTCCAAACCGTTCACTGTTAAAGACTTGCTTTTCTTTGCTGACTTATTTGAGGTCTCGTAATGATAAAATATGGTCCAGGGGCTAATTGGCACTTTAGGATTCCACCATGTTAACTACATTTAGAGCTGAAAAAATACTCTGTCAGTTCACAGAGGATTAATCTGCAACTATTTTGAAAGTATATTAGTTTTTCAGGTGTGTGGATAGGGTTTTTATTTTAATTTTATGGCACTGTTAAAATATTATTTTTTTGGTTTTAAACAGTTGGTTGGACAAAACAAGCAAATTAGGTAGATCACTTAATGGAATAGTTTATCACTTTTTAAAATCTATTCATTCACTTTCTTCAAACAGGGTCAGATGAAAAGATGTATACACTCCTATCTGTCTGTTCAGTATGTAGCTGGAGCAGGCAGCCAGTTAGCTTAGCTTAGCACAAAGACTGGAAACGGGGGGAAACAACTAGCCTGACTGTCCAAAGGTAAAAAAATCAAATCTGCTGTCCAGACCGACTTAAGCTCAATAATTAATGTCTTGTTTGTTTGTTTGTGTAAATGTATAAACAACACATTGTAGGTGTTATGTGCAGACTATTTCTTGGCCCAGTGCAGTGATTTCCTTGAGTCAACACTGGTTGCCTAGCAACCATATGGTGATGACAAGCATCCAGTCTTTATTGCTTCCTTAAAATGAGGTTTTGCTTTCTGTGTTCACAAGAAGAGTCTATATGAACAAGGCCCTTTTGTGATATTTACACACTTTTCTGAAAGCTCATGAGTCAAAACATGTTTGCTGATGTTTTTGGAAATGGCGGAAACAATTAACGTTAATTTTTGGTTGGTTGGAAAGTTAATGCATTGTAATTTTAGTAGGGCTGCCCTTTGAAAGTCGGACACTAGTCAGTGGGCAGTGTAGTGTGTAGTGTGCTTCTGGGGGACATTTTGGTCCCCAGATTTGCTGTGGAGTGAGTGCTCTTGACTTTTATGCTACTCTTTGTTACAAGCAGCTGCATGCATGATGCAGCATCCCAGAGGAGGAGGAGACTGCACCTATGGCTCAGAAAAAACATTATCTTCTCTCTTCTGCTCAGAAGTGGTGAATTTTCAGCTTGCAGCAACTTAATCCGACACAGTCTCTGGCTTTTGTTTGATATTTAGTGTTGGCAAAAAATATGCAATATCCGATCTGCCATTTGTACAGTTAACTTAAATGCCTCTGTCACACTAAATGTCCCACTTGACCCACTTTATTATAGTATCGAATGGCCAAATCTGATTCAACTGGCATAATTCTGAGATGGGAATAGCCCCAAATTTTAGTGATATTGTTCTTTGTAATTTTATACTCGAGGAAATTGTTTACATTCCAGATGGCCTCATCTTTTTAGTGCTGTAATTATGCCTTGGCATTTCCTAGATTACACAGCCTGCTCAAGAGCAGGGATGGAAGTAACTTATTACATTTACTCTCATTTCTGTAATAACGTCGCATTTGTGTGTTCTTGAACTTTTTTGAGTGCTTTTAAAAATCGATACTCATACTTAAGTACTTTTTATCACAAGTATTGCACTTTAAGTATTGCCGAAAAAACAAAAGCAATAAACAGTGTAAAAATGTAACAAAAGCAATGAAATAATCAGCAGCTGCGTGTGTGGCTGTAGGAGAGCAGACTAACAGAGAGGAGATGCTGCACTCTCACTCTCAGAGCTGACGCTCTGAAAAGATATGTCGTAAATGTTTACATTCACAGACCGAGTGAAAGGGAATAGGAGGGGTGCAGAAAGCCAGTTACACCCAGATGGGAACACTGGGCCTAGTATTTAGGAAACTTTGCAACTGCACAACAGCACATAGCATTACTGTACCTTGGCATAGTTATAAAATGTTTCATCTACATTAATGAATAGCTCAATTAATACTCCACCCAGCGAGCTAACCAGTGACATAAGTCAAACACACCTACGATGTTGCGTTATGCCAGGTGCAGCCTATGTAAATCTGACTAACATGCTAAAGTGCTCACGTGGATCCACTAGTAGTTACTTTTTCTGAGGAACTTTAAGTGCGTGTGAGGACTTTCTGCATATTTTTGACAGTAATCCCTGAGCTTTAAGCTTAACATGTTGGAAAACTTTGAGGAGTGCAGTGGGACAGAGAGACTGAGTGGACTGGTTATAGTGGGACAAAAAGGCTGATTTGAGAAACAAATTTGCTGATTTGCCTGCAGTCTGAACGTAGCCTCGGAGAGACAGATGTGAGCTATAAATAGAAAAGGTGAGACAGGATTTGGTTCTGACACATTGCAGTCAAGTCAGCGTATGACACTGGCTTTCAAACATCCAGTCTCCAACCACCCAAACACTGCATTCAGAGTGGAAAAACAGGCACGCTACTGTTAGGAGAGAAGATGTGCTGAATATGAAATTCAGTCCACCTGCAAACTTTTCCTTGTAAACTTCACATCAAAGACATATTGGTATATTGTGCTCAGTAGAAGCAGAAAACACACTGTGTCCATGTTTGAAGGAAATCCTCCTCTGCCACCTTATCTAAAAAAGCTAATAAACATTGTAGTTTTCTATCCAGTCAAGTCTGCTGCATTAATGCCGCAGCAGATTTACTCCATATCACTCGCAGGCAGGAGAAAGACAAGACTACCTGCAGTCTTGTGCTGTTTGTGACTGTGATGGATTATGTGTTTAGAGAGAGACAGAAAGACAGAGAGAGTTAGAGGGCATTAAGTCCTTGTTTGCCCTGTCGGGGAACAAGACGGAGATAGTCTGCAGTGTAGAGTATTTGTCTCAGGAAGCCGCAACTGCTGTTGCTTTGTTGTTACTAGTTTGAAGTGTAAGTATGTTTGCCACAGTACATTCAAAGCATGCCTTTTAATACTTCCATATATGTATTTAATGTACAGTTAGTTCCATTTTTAATCTTATGTGACTGGCACAGTTGATTAAAATGTTGGCATGCTACATTTCTGCAAAACCAAAAATCTGTTACATTTGCATGTTTCATATGAATCAAATCAAAGTGCAGTGTTGAACATGGATGATTTTTACTGACCCATTCCCACTTTTTTAGCAGCTTATGTGCCACCACAGGTGGATTTTATTTTTATTCAAAACATGTTCTTTTCGTAACCATAACCAAGTAATATATTACGTATCCTTGGTTTGCAGAAATGTACAATGCAATCATTTTTTCTGGCGTTTGGATTGACCAGACAATCATCCTGACTTGCATCACTTTTGGAGTGAGGAGGCAGTTAGTTTAGCTTAGCCTGGTTCTGCCCAAAATACACAAACCAACACGTCTAAATAAACTTGTAATATGTTTTATCTAATTTTTTTAAATCCACATGCAAACAGATTATTTTTAACACAAGTTGTCTTTTTAAGGTAGGTATAATTTCTTTGGGTACATTAGCCATGTTCATTCACTACCTGGAGTCTCTGATAGTTACCTGGCAACCTCATGTTGATCACAAGACTGGAGCTGCAACTAAAATCAATCTCTTGTTCAATTTCACAGGACTCGCTGTGTAACAAACACTCAATAGTTTATAATATAGTAAGCAATACAATGAATTGAGATTTTGAAAAGATGAACTGTCATCAGGTGGTTTCACAACTGTAATTCTAAAACATCGTCATTATAAAGTACCTACATTTTACGATCAAATTAAATGGTAGAGGGTAAATGTAGTGTTGTAATGCTAAATACTAGATAGTGATTTCAAACAACACTTGTTGTAGCTCTAATGCACAGACCTGAGGGCGTAATTTATCTATCAAACTCTCAGCAAATTTCCTAAATGCTGAACTAATACTATATGTAGATATCCATGTAGCTGTCTCATTCATAAAACGACAGTGATGTTTATAATGAACTGACCTGATACCTCTCCAGGCTGAAGTGGGGGGGGGGTTTAAATAATGGAGAGGCCCAGCGGTCTCGAGGTGAAACGGTCACTGCACTCGTGAGGTGTCAGGCAGTGAGAGACTAACATGTGTGGCTACTTCACATTCATGTTTCCACAGGGATGTGAGTGCAAGTTGTCCTTTAGTGTTAGAGCAGGGCGGTGTAGCTGAACCATGTTCTGAATGTCACACAGTGTTTCTCTGCACCGCTGACTACGTTTGCATGAATGGTGACTGTTGAGTTTATTCTAAACAGGAAGGTGTTTTTGATAAAGCTGTTCCAATGGCCAATAAAAATATATTCTTGTTATAAGACATAGAAAAATGAATGATTAAAATTGCTTTTGTTTTCTGTTACATTGCTACTGAGGTTTACTCATCATTCAAAGTGTCATTTCTACCAGGTGTAAGCCTGGAGGGGATCATGCGTTTGGCGATGTGTGTGCATGTGTGTTTGTATTAGTCTATCTAATCTCACAAGTTACTGGACCAATCAGCCTAATATATTATGTGTGAACATTTAGTGAGTGTATGCTGAAGACCACTTGTAGTTGCTGTGATTCACAATTGTTAAAAACCTGTTTTATTGCATATTTATGTTGTCATCGACTGCTGACTCCTCACTCCTTTTCAACCAGCCGATAGGGGCTGCAAGTTATCTGGAAACTGTCTCGGCTAAGTCTTAATGTCTGTTGCAGGCCATATCATTGTGGCTCGAAAATGTATATCCATAAGAAAAGTTCTATCCCATTTTGAACTGGAGCATGTGCAGATTAATTTCATATCTGTTATGTTATGATACACTAAATTTAAGCACGATACAAAAAGAATAAATCACCATTTTTGTGATCTTGCCACCATCATGACTGTGAGGGAGCCAGGAGGTACAAGTCCTATGTGTGGACCAGCTGCTACCTGGTGTTGGTCCCACCTCCAGACAGTGTCAAACCACACCAGGAGAGTTTCAGAAGTGCAGCGTTTTACCTGCTCGATTTTGTAGAATTGCAGATTTTGATGATTTGGTCATTTTTCCTTGATATTTGTCCTTCTATCATAAGATAGCAGGCTTTGTTGTGCTATAGCCTACAGACAAAGTTAATACCATTCAAAGTACAGATAAGAATGACATAAATCAAAGATTTCTGGCTGTTTTTCTAATTAAAAAAACATTCATCCTCCTAAACTGCATCTTCTGAATGCACTGTGGTGTGCCTGCTGAAATTAAAAGAGACGTCTTGAGTTACCACGATCAGCTCAGGCAGCCAAAACGAGGCCACCTGGCTGAGATCCGTACTCTACTGAGCGCACTTTCTAGTTTAAAAAATTATCTGAGGCACACATTTTTGCCAGGGTAGCGGAGTGGCTGTATGGCAGTCTGTTGGTCAATCCACCACTTTGCTTCAGACTGAAATCAGTAACTGTTGCATGGTTTGCCATGTAATTTGGTAGGCATTCATGGTTTGCAGAGGATGAATCCTCCTGATGTTTCCTCTAGGGCCTTGTTTTTTCAGAGAACATGTTAGAGCATCTTAACATGCTGACACATTCTGCTCTATTGTCGTTTTTGCTCTTATTTACAGTATTGTCTCAATCAGGTTGCTGTAATTTTGGAATATTACAGACTATGTAAATGTATCTCTAAGTGGAAGCCAAACTACCAGCTGGTTGGAGCTTTTGCAACACAGGAAATATACTCTCTGTATAACCTTTGAGACGTGTTTCATTTTGCTTTGCATTACTGTCAGAAAATGAATTCAAGTTCATGCCTGCTCTTGCCTTCCGCTATAATGCATTAATCAGCCGAGCTACAAAGGTTTATCTCGATGCCAGTGAGTGCTCGACCTATATGGTACGCCCCGAGAATATTAAAGCTTCATCTCTGCTGGGGAAATCTCTACTCAGTGCTGGCCTCTTTTGCTCATTTTTTTTCAGTGGAAATGAGAGAATGGTGCACGTTCCCACGGGAGGTTCAAGCTAAGCATGTTTTCAGCTCCCATAACACTGTGGACTCTTTTAATTATTGCAATAGCCATGACCAGCTCTGCTTGAACAGAGAACTGCTGTTTGAAACAAGTCCAGAAGTTGGAGAGGGCACACGTTTCATCACCTCGGTGTGGTGTCAATTTCAGAGTGACAGGTTGGACCTGGAGCATGTTTCTGGCCTGATCCGAGGGAAATGTTCATCCCTCTGCTGCCTGCTGGTACAGGCCTCGGACACTGAAAACAATCGTTCATGTTTGATCATTAAAGATTAGAGGCTGTCAGCATGTTCTGCCACCTCTGTGTGTCTGACGCCGTTTATCAATGTCATCTCCTACTAGAGACATAAACACACACAAGCAATATTGTACATAGTTACTGATGAGGACTTTGAGGTCATGTCCTCTGTATTTTTTCTCAGATTTTTGTGGGACACATTGCTTGCATTAGGAACTTGTCGGGTTTTTGGTTTTGTTTTTTCGGTGCACATGTTAACACACTGCAAGGTAAGCAGGGCTGCTCAGGCTCGTATCAGCTGCTGCTCAGCTGCCCACATCTAGAGAAACGGAGGCTTACTATTTTTCTGAGTGACGCACACCGCTTTCAGTAAAAATAGCCCGTGAACATGGAGTTTTAATGGTCATACTGTTTACCCGCTTTTACTATAGTTGCAAAGTCTAGACCTGTCACAGACATGTAGAAATACAAGTGTGTGTTTTACTCAACATTTTTTGTCTCTGTTTCCAGATAAAAACCTTCTGACAATGTTTCTGTCAACAGAATCCCCTCAATTGTTAAAACAAGGCTTTTTATTAGGAAATGCTTGCAGGGCTGTGTTGCTTGACAACACAGTGGCTTGCATGACTTCATAAATGAATGGAGTTTGTGCTTTTAATTGTGGAAATACAGCAGTCACAGCAGCAGGCAGCTCTGCAGCAGCGTTGCAGCAAAGATGCTGTCAGTGCGAACACCACAAGTGTGCAAGATGCAGCAGTTCAGCAAAGTTGCTGTCACATGCAGCTCAGGCATGCAGTGTGTCCAAGGCGTGATGGATTTACATTCTGTGGGATATTTTGCAGTATACAGTTGGATATGTGACAGTACAGCATATTTATCACTGTGTAAGTTCAACAACTTCTAGGCAAATCTATCAATCAGTGTTAAAACACTGTTTAAAACTTTGCAAACAAAAGCACAATCATACACGTTATCACTAAAGAATCAGTAACACAAATGTACACTCCCCACGAGTCTCAGTCTCCTTCAAGCAATTGTTAGATTGTGGTACTTTCAAGAACA
Source organism: Plectropomus leopardus (assembly GCF_026936395.1). Lineage (NCBI taxonomy): Eukaryota > Metazoa > Chordata > Actinopteri > Perciformes > Serranidae > Plectropomus > Plectropomus leopardus. The sequence goes on along the minus strand of NC_142176.1, from coordinate 18,898,397 downwards.
AATTTCCTCTAAACATGCAAACACAGGGTATTTTCTAACTTGGAAATGTGCTGCAGCATTTGTCAGATTACAGCTCGTATAGTCACCAAGGCAACCCTCAGGCAAAGACTTATGCACACAGGGAAACAGTTTTGCTTCAAGTGTGAAGAGTCCCAAAATAGTGCCTGTATGTTACAGTGAGACTCACAGCTTTAGAGAGAAACCTGGGAAGATATAGAATGTATTGATCATCAATGTATAATGACAAACAAGATAATTTATTTAGAGTTTTCTTAAACATGAACCAGTGTTGTAATGCAACGAAGCACATTTACTCAAGTACTGTACTTATATATATATAATATAAATTTGAGCTACATCTGGTATGGTAGGAAATTAGTTTCCTGTCATGCAGGCTCTTATTGGTATCAGATTATTTTAGTAAATCTTTATCATGTGTTGGGTCCTCTTTGTTTACATGTTTCCTGTCATTTATCCACTAAAGGAAAAAATACTTAAAACTAATCTGTAATGCAATATTTTTGCCATGCATTTACGTTTATTATGTTTGTTTGTTTATTGTTTGTCTTCTTGGTTTGATTTTCATAATAACACAACATGTGAATAAATACGCCTTCAGTTTTCTTTAAAGCATCATGGTTTCAACAATTCATAACTGATAAAATATGTGGTTGTTGTCATGCATTGTTTATACATATACCTCAAAAAAGTAATGCCTGGGATCTCAAATACAACCCAAATAATAACGAGCCAGTAACTCAAATGTAACCAGTCTAATCATGAAGGCTGCAATCACATAATGAATGCACTGACAAGAGAAAAGAAGGAAGAAGTATAAAGAGAGAAAAGTCCACAGACAGAAGCATGTTGGGGTGACGGATAGGTGAAACAAACACTAAACTTTCCCCCCAGAAGACCGGCGTCCATGTCCGGTTTGAAACCAAATTAACTACAAGTTATTTGAAGGTATATCATCATGTTATGTTGTGTATATAACTTTACGTTATATACGTAACAGGAGGAGGACCACCCATGACTCTTTTCTTAAACTTACCCTATGTAACAACTTCCAACCATGATTTTCTTCCTTTAGAAATAACCTGTGCAGCTTTACTTTCCTTAACCTAATCTATGTAGTATGTAATGTGAGAACACCTAACCATGACTGTTTTCCTTAACCAAGCCAAATCGGTAGGAGCACTATTTCATTTGGTATTAATTTGTTAGATATCGTACAAACCACTGTGTGTATTTTTATAAGGTGTAACATGAACTGTCATATAAGGCAGTGGTTCTGGTGGGTCCGGGTCCAAAAGTGGGTCGCAGGTCCATTTAGAATGGACCAGGCGTGACTTAAAAAGTGTGTCAAGTTTGTCGAAAACAAATTTTATTTTGAAGTAGGCCTATAGTTCATTTCTGGCACAGAGCTTTCATTTTGAAGTGCAGTTTCCTGCATTTCTGCAACTATTTTATTGCCCTGTTCTTGGTTTTATTTGGCCTATTAACATGCTGTGCCTATGCAGTGTTTTTGGCTCCTGTTTTGAAGCATTAAGATGCACTTTTTTGGTGGCAGTGCTATTTATTACTAAGTTTAAGTAACTGCACTTTATTCTTGCAATATGTTTTATTTTCAACTTATCTTATGTGTGGACCTTGAACTAATACCTTACCTGTGTTAAGACTGGATGGGAACCACTGGTATACTGTATGGGTACATTGAAAAATGCACAACCAGCTGTATGGTGTTTTATAATGAGCCTTAAAACAATAATTTGTAAGTTATAATTGGTTTGGGAGGTTCCATGAAAATGTATAGAAACAAATGTATTGTATTCAAAATTCAGCCTGTAGAGAAAAGGATACTTAATGACTAATTGTGGCAAAAATGCTGGAAGACTGTGGATCTAACTGGCCGGTTGTGGAGAATTATTAGTGGTGTGTGAGGCGTGCCAGGACATGTTGGCCCTCCTACAGCTTCATTTAACAAGTGTGTGTGTGTGTGTGTGTGTGTGTGTGTGTGTGTGTGTGTGTGTGTGTGTGTGTGTGTGTGTGTGTGTGTGTGTGTGTGTGTGTGTGTGTGTGTGCGTGCGTGTGCCTGTGCCTGTTTATCTTAGATCCGCATGTGTGTGATTTACAGGACCATTTCAGTGACATGCGGATGGCTAAAGATTTCCTGGGGATAAATCTGAGTCCAGGGCGCATCTGTTCAGCTGCTGCCTACTTAAAGCACACACACACACACACACACACACACACAGCTCATGCCCACCACATGGTCAAAAGGGCAGCAGCTTTCCTCTTTTTTTAACAACCAAGACACAGATACATGCTTCAAGCATCTCTACATATCTAGCTAACGACGCACACAAATCACAGACAGCACATGATAACCGTAGATTTTCCATTACCATCACATAACTACAGTATAAGGCTGGCAGGACACTGGTGAAAGGGTTTATGAGGTGCTCTCTGTGACAGCCTGTGACCCTGACAGGCCATAAATATTACTGCAGCTGATGAAAGAGGGAGGAGGAGAGAGAGAGAGAGAGAGATGGCACACTGACTGATTGCGACGAGCAAAAAGATATCTACGCTGGCAGAATAAAGATTTATGTTCAGACAACACAACAACAGAAAAATCAAAGCAACACAGTTTGTAAGTGCCATTTTTTATCATTCAATTAATGAAATATTAAAAGACTGTCCATCACCCCAGTAAAGGCGGAGACAGTGGCTCTTTCCAACCCAGTTTCACCCTTCAATAGTTGAGCATTTTTCATACAGACCTAAATGGACAAATTAATCCTGTAATTAGGAGTGAATAGTCCATTAGCAGTCTCTGTTGCTGGCTCCAGCAGAGGTTTGTGTGTATTTTTTTCTGAGCTGTAAGTGGTTTAACTTATTGCTTTGGACCCCTGGTTTTTGGCCCCAGACAGACAATGTTGGACTCCTCCTTAATCCTAAATCATTTTGATGTCTTCCTCCCGTTTCTGTTGGCTAATTCAGTGAAAGCACACAGTCAATTTAATCTTTTGCGACTTCCACAAATCTCACTGAAAGAAAATTACAACTGTTGGACACAGTGCTTGGTGTAGACAGATAGGAATTAGATGTTTTTCAGGTCAAGGACCCCTTTGCTCAAATTGAGATGGAGCAGCTCCCCCCTACTACAAATATTGTTTAAAATTGAAATGCACTTGAGATAGGCTAATTATCCGAACATTTTCTTCTCTCATTTGCACTTGCCTGCAGTTGCTTAGTCAGCAGCAGTTGTGTCATGGCTGCATTCATGCAGAGGGTTCCCCACCCACTTATGCACTTTCTCTTGTGGTTTCTAAGGTGGACAGTAGGCTACGTTACGGTCTCTTTTTCAAAAAGTTACAAAATGATCCATTGTAACTGGGCTTTGGCTGTATGATAGTATTTCGGTCTACCAGGGTATTTGGAAATACCGAGGTATGTTTTAAATAGCATCTTAAATTCAGGCACTATTCTTTTTTTATTAATCTCATTGTATGCAGTGCACAGCATGCACCACAGGAGCTCATTCTCCAGTCTCTACTGATTGAGCAGGCAGCTGAGCTGAGAGACACTGCAACACCTAGTGGTGGAGGGATAAGTTGTACAGTAGGATAAGTGTGCAGTAGTATTTCTCTGTTTAATAAGGAAAATAGGTGTGACAATATAACTTTTCTGTGGGTTTCTATTTTATATTTATTAATCTGAAAAGCTGAAAGTAAATAGCGCATTTGCTATTGGGGGGTGGGTTTGGGTGGGGTAGGTGTTAGCTCCGCACAGTTATACCATCATATAACACATAGCCCGGTAAAAGTTAGGAAATATTACATACTGCCTAATTGTGACTCACAAGAATGTCTGTATACTTGAAATAATAATACTGAACAGCCAGTGTGTTTCAATAGTGCATAAATTTGAACTAACTAGTTCAAGCTAACTTGTTCACAGTGACTTTACATTAGCTAGCCCTAATTATTGCGCAAGGATTCATGGGTAACAGTTACCCTGAATAGAGGACCCCAGGAATGATTCAACTCGTAAATAAGTTAGCATTTCATTTTTACAGCCTTGTTGCAGTGGCCAGCATTCAAATATGTGGTGTAGTTCATTTATAGCCTAACAAAGGGTTTTTACTTCTGGCAGTTGCACTTAGGCCTCAAAAGTTATAAAAGTTATAAAAGTATTTGTTTGTGAAGATTATCTTGCTAAATCAAATGTGTAACTATCATAAATGTTTGTTTACAGCAACAGTCCAAAATTCAATGGATCCTCTTGACTCTTTGATGTAGGATCCCGGGGGACGCTAATTTTCCTTTCAGCCTACTAAAGTTATCCCCCACATGCTGTCTACTGTAAATTAAATGTTGTTGTTTTTTTGTTTTTGCATAGGCATCTTTACTGTTTGATTTATACAAAACCTAAATTAAAGCTTAAATCAAACTATTAAACAAAAATTTGCCCCCCCCCAGTAGTTACTCTGAGACCTCCTTTGTTGTTGTGAACCCCCTGTTGAAAACCTAGGAGTTAGACACAAGCTACATGACGTCAGGGTGTATTTTTGAAATCTCTCTTACTTAGATGTTTGTGAAAACAAACAAGGGATGTACTCCAGTTTAGAGTATACACCCACCACTATCATGCCCTCTGAGGCTAGAATTGAATCCTTAATTCATGAATAGCTTATGAGAAACAGAAGCACAATAATAAGAAACAGCAGGCTTTTATTCTTCAGCGGTTTGGTTGTCTTTTGATCGTAATGATCCCACAGCGGATTATTTATTGTGGTGATGTTTATAGTACGATGCAAATATAAATGCAGAAGTGGGTGGCAGCATGAGTGTACGGCTGTGCACATGTGTGAAAATTAGTTTGCAGTGGGATTTGTATTTTGTGCACATGTTGAAGCGTGAATATCATGAAAAGATGATGATTACTGTGGCTTTGTGTTTTTCACTGAGCAGGAAGTAAACAAGAATGAGTATGGAAAGACATTAGCAAATATCAGCTTGAGAAAATGCTGTTGTCGGCTAGAAATGAGAGGCTGCTTTTGTCTGTCTCTGTCTGCAACCATTGTTTCAAAAATGACTGTAGACTGGTAAATCTGCTACCATTTAAACTACATGTATTTTTGGAGGAACTTAAATCTAAAGCACAGTCATGTTCTGGCCAGTGACTGCAGCACTGCATAAAGTGGGAGTGAGAATAACCATTAAAATGGTGAACCAACAGTGACAGAATATTGTGTCCTGGAATCATTACTGCAGGTAAATCCAACTCCAACTAGCCACAGGGTAGATTTATTTCCATAGTGTCACTTACCTGCCAAAACATATCATGAGTTCCTAAAACATCCTGTTTGTTATACACACTCACATAGAGGGATTTATTTACCGAAACGGATGAAGAAGAGAATAAAAAGACCATTTTTTTCTGCATATTATTATATGACTCAGTCTAGAATATGACTCAAAAATTTTAAAATGCCACAAGCACACAGACAAAACGATGCTTGTGCTGCTCTGTCAGCTATTGTTAAGCAGCACAAATAGGCTCCACTCTCCTCTCCCTCCTGTCACACTGGTGCCAATCTCTTTCTATAGCAAATGGTTAGAACTGTGTGTGACATTGCAGTGATTGTGTTTTGGGCAAATAGAGGCATTAGAGGCAGGGTCCACCAGTTTATTTTCCACAGTTGACTGAACAACTAGTGCTCTGTGGTCACTTGTCGGGGACTCGAGACGTAATTGTGGTTTGCAGACAATCATGTCAGCTATATTTCACAGCTGAGTGCGTTGATACTGCGGCACAGCCACTGCTTTACAGCCCTGGCAGGCCTGGCTTTTACAGTAGCTGCTGGAAAATCACACAGGACGTGGCAGCTGGGTACGGGGGACCACTTTTCACTTTGTGACCTTTTATGTCAGGAGGAAGCACATAAATGAAGTGAGGGATGGGACAGTATATTATACAACTATGCATCTCTGCTCTATTACTAGCAGCGTGCATATCACATTTACAATTTTAAGGCCCAAACACCGCAAACCAACATCAAAGAACTAGTGGCAATGAAAGCTGACTGTTGTGTTGCCTCTTGTCGCCTGTCTCAGTCAAAAAGTTGCACATCAACACACTGCAAAGTCTGCAGCCCTTGGCCAGCTTGCCCATATGTTCTGACTCTCCATATCAGCAGACGGCAGTAGTCTGTAGCCTTAAGAAAGGCAAAACTGAAGACGGATTCAAGATGCTATTTAGCACATTAACATAACATGATGCTGAAAGAACATTTGATATTTACTGTTCACCAGCTAACAATAACAACCTACTAAAAAACATTTCTGCTACAAAGCTCAATGGTTAAAAAAAAATCATCTTCTCTTCTCATGCCCAGAGCTGAACTGCCAAACGAGTGATTTCATTCACTGCAGGGCCCCTCCACCAATTCCACATGCTGAATTGTCCAGAAAAAAACAAACAAAAAAAGATGAAAAGCCAACAAGGGCCAAATAGTGTCAACACTGCAGGACACATCGCCAATATTAGGGTGGCAGCCCCTTACGGATGGCCCGACATTTACCAGTAAGCAAGTCGGCTTGGTGTTTCAGGGCTCTTAATTACAATGACCTGCAGTGGTCATTAATATGAGCCTCTTTCTTTGCAACTATTATTGACTTCAGAAATGAGAAAATAACACAAAAGATGCACTACTCTTACTGCCACTGGTTAAGGTATTTTATTGCAATGCTCATTTAAATATCTAAAAATATGATTGGACAGTTTTTTCTGCGGTTACACTTGCATTAGCCTGCTATCAGCTGCTTCAGTCATCCTTCACAATCATTGTCTCAATAATCAGCTGCTGGGTTATCAGCTGACAAGAAACGTCCCAGATGCAGGTGCACAGCATGGACATTTTAAAGTCACATGTCCAGTGGCTTCTCTCAAGTCTCAAATAAGTTTGTAAATTGTGGACATTTCGGCAAAAACAAATCTACTATAATGTTTATATGCTGGCACATTCCTACAAAATATATTTGCAAAGGATTCAACTGTTGTTGTTTTCTGTTTTCTGTTGAGAAGGTAAAAAAAGAAGGTGAAGACGAGAGAGTAGCGGTGTGTGCTGTTGACGGAAATGTGTGCACATGTCTGTGCTCATAAATGTGTGCATGCATGGTTCATGCCTGCATGTCTGTTGTGATTGTACAGTATGGATGGCTGAGTCAGTGTATGAAAGCACCAGGCTTTATTATGAAAGAGCTCCAGCTCGCGAGACTCAGAGGAACATTTAGTTGCAAAGTGTTGGATATCTCTCAAGGTAAACACAGAAATAAAATAACAACCTACACCAGCTGCTGCTTCTCCGGGAGGGTGGCTATGATTAGCAACATCGATTTTGACTGCCTCTTTATCATTGACAGGAGAAAATGAAAGCTTTAAGTGTGAATAAATATTAGAGTTGAAGTTTGTTTTTATCTGCTGTGAATTGATTGTTCATGATGTATAAAGAAGAACTGGTAAGCAGTCCAGGGAAGCTACAAACAATCCCGAAGAAACTGATCCCCTTGACAAGTTGTAGTGTGCAGAGATATCACAGAAACTCTAAAACATCTCACGAAATAAGGGGTGCTATGTATAACATAATGATATATAATAACTTGAGATATACTCACTTAAAACATACCTAGTTGTGGTATTAGCTCCCTGTATGAGCCTGTGCATACTAGAAATCCAGGTGTTGCATATACAAATGTCATGAAGAATGAATTTAAGCAATGGACTTTTGGCTATTACACTAACTTTTGTCTTGACACATAATAATGCTTTGTAGAGTTGATTAAATTATCTTTCCTGTGTTGGAAAAATCATGCATCTACATATTTGGCAATTATTAGAGTCTTCAAAACAACTGAAACATTGAATGCTTCCGTATTGGTTTAGAAATATAGTTTTAATGGGACAGCTTGTCATGCTAACTGTGTTCTGTCTACCACAGCCACAATGAAAACTGAAACATCAGCACATGAATGTCCGTTAATTAAAGATATATATTATACAGTATTTTCCCAAAAATCACGATTTAAAATAAACGATAGATTCTTACAGAAGTAATCCCTCTCTATTATCACTTAAGACTTAATTAGATCTTAATTTCTTCTTATTTTTCTTTGTTTAGGTCGTTCTTTATGAAAAGGTAACGACCAGGTGCCTGACTATAAGCACTTCTGTTATTTTTAAGTGTGCTGTATAAATAAAAGTGACTTGACTAGGAAAATGGGAGAAGAAAAAATTGCAAATATAGCAGGGTGAATAAACTCACGGGGTGAATCTGGGGTTGGCTTTACTTTCACTGCAATTACTGTTTATAAAGAGTAACTCAAGTAGTTCCTGTATTGTATAGTACCTTTAGGAGTTCAAAAATTAACAATTTCTGAAGTATACTAATAGTTTTAAAAATATCCATTAAAGTTAAACTTGTTTTTCATTGTTTTTGTTGTCACCCTTTTTTGTCATTTTATCATGACAACATAATCTAGACAACACAAAATCCTTGCAGCATACATTTCTTTTTTTATTTCAACATAAACAGATGAACAGAGACAACTGATTGCTGATTACATTTGATTATTTAACCCAACTAGCCCCCCACTATCCCTTCCACCACGCAACATATTGAGGTTCCCCGTGTACAGAGGCTATGTCCTCTCCGCAACAGCCGCATGTTCGATTCCAGCCTCGGCCCTTTGCTACAGGTCGCCCCCTCTCTCTCCCTATTTCACGCTTGACCTTTCCTATCAATTAAAGGCATAAAAGCCCAGAAAATAATCTTTAAAAAATATATACATATATATAATTTTTTACTTAAGAAAATTGAACAAAAAGGGAAAAAAGATCCTAGAATCTGCTACTGACATTCAGTCTGTAGTCTGGATATCAGTAGTCCTGACAATGCAGCTCACCTTTATGTGTTCATCAGTGAGTGATCATACCTGTCAAGAACTAGTGCTAGAGCATTGATGGATATGGTGGAGTGGAGTGTACGTATATGGAGAGTACTAGAGTAAGAGAAAATTAAAAGGCAAGAGTTATCCGGGGCGCAGAGAATGCTTGCCTGAGGTGCCGAATGCGTTATAGGTCTGGCACAGTGTCTTCGAGGCTTAGACCACTTAAACTCCTGCATATTGTGTGTAGCGTGTTTACCATATGACACACAAGGGCAAAATTAAACCATCACCCCAAAGCAAAAACCAATAAGGAAAGAAGAAACAAAATGGCAATTCAGTCGGAAAAAGATTTTGTTTTTTAATTTCAATTTAATTAAACCAAAATTAAAAAACACTCAGGAGGAAGAAATGGGCTCGACTCATTTCCTTCTTATTTATTCTCTTAAAATCCTTGAGGGCGCGAACAACAGGAGCAAAAGTGTACAGAATTCACTTATTAGGTGAGCTAACATTCTCCTCTTCTTACTTTTTTCTTTTTATTAAATGATAATGATTCATTAAATGATTGGCAACAGTCCAGCGACAGTTTTTCTGATACTGTTCACCAGTTTGCACCGTGGAGCATCAATACAGCTCTATTAATTCAAGCCGGTGTCGTCTGCCATCCTGTGTAATTAGAGAGCTGTGAAGAGACCGTTGTTGCTCCAGGCTCTGGGTTTTTATTACAACTGTAAGTGCACATGTAGAAGCACAAATGCACAACTCGCACAGACATAAAACCAGCACTCCAATACACACTCCATGATGCACAGATGACTGACACACAATCTCAGTTTGGCCCCTGTGTTTGCATTTTGTGTGTGTGTGTGTGTGTGTGTGTGTGTGTGTGTGTGTGTGTGTGTGTGTGTGTGTGTGTGTGTGTGTGCATCTCACTCTTCCTTAGAGGCCTGTTATTCTCTTACTTGACCCAGATGGAGAGGCTTTTGTGGGAGATATAGCCTACTGCCAACTGAGATGGGCCCCGCAGGACCACCTGTCAGGAGCTGCTAAAGGAAAACAGAGAGACAGGAAGTGTGTGTGTCAGACAGACAGAGAGAGAGAGAGAGATGAAAACAAAGTGCATACGTGTGCAAATGTACGAGCTGAGGAAGACTCAGTGGGAAGGTGGTGTTTTGGGGAGGAGAGACGGTGTACAAAGAACAAATCAGCAGGAAACATTGCGCGACTTCAAACAGAAGGAAAGTACTCAAAAATAGCTCTGGGACGGGATTAATCCCATTCACATGTTCTCTTTGGGATTTTATGATTTTATGGTGAGATTTTCTTTTCTCTTCTTTCGAGTTATTTTACAGAGCAGGCAGGGGACCAACAGGAGGAGAAGCCCCGAAATAAGAGCTAGCCTGAGGTGCTATATTATGAAATGTTATCTTTTGTACTCAGGGTTGGGCTCACAAATAGGAAAAGCTCATTGGTATCCCAGCACACCTGCAGATAGAAGCTTACCTCTTTTATTTGAGGTTCACAGTTCAACTGAACTTCTATAGAAACATAACAGTGAGACAGAAGCCGTCCCCTGCTGCGTTTCCATCAGAATGTAATGCAAATTGAGATGATGTAATTGAAAACGTGCCAGTGGGAAAATTTTTGAAAATGATTGAATGTGGCAGCTGTATTTCATGTACACATTTTCTAAATGTTACAGTCTCCTCATCGCTCCATACAGATCTGACGTTTTCATCTGCCGCCTTTTTTATGCCTCCGTCCCGGCGATAGCTGAGTCTGGAGGTATTTTTTTTTGGGGGTTGTTGGTCCGTCCGTACATACGTACATTCATCTATACAGAACATTCTTGTGAACACAATATCTCAAGAACACCTGGAGGGAATTTATTTCAATTTGACACAAACATTCACTTGGATTCACTGATGAGCTGATGGGTGGTCAAAGGTCAAGGTCACACTGACCTTGGCTTTGTCCCATTTTTGTGAAGTGATATCTCAAGAACACCTGACACAAACATTCACTTGGAATCAACCATAAATTGATTAGAATTTAGTGTTCAAAGGTCAAGGTCACTGTGGCCTTGCATCCATCTTTTCATGAATGTAATATATAAAGATGGCCTTGAGGGAGTTTCAAATTTGGCACAAACCTCCACTTGGACTTAAGAAAGACCTGAAAAGAATCTGGTGGTTTAAGGTCAAAGGTCAAGGTCATGGTGACCTCATTATACATATTTTTGGCAAAAACTCAAGAACATTGGGCACCCACCCTGAAACTGTGCTGATTCTATAGATCGTCTGTGCTGGCTACATGAAAGTAACTGTAAGTGCAACTTGACTAGTGCGCGGAGGCATACACCTGCGTGGCGGTATATGTAGTTTGTTCTTTTTAGTGGAAATAAGGTTTGAAATATTTAGAAACGATACATCGATGCTTTTGTCAACACCACAAGTGATGTATAATTCTTTCAGAAAGAAAGCCCCGATTTGACGTATTTTTGCGCATTAACCCAGACATTTTAATTATAACCAACTAGGGCTGGCAAGATTTTCACTGCATGATTATCGTGGCCATATGAATTGTGATAATTATATAATTATGATGTCTATTAAAAAAAAGATAGAAAATAAATTTTAAAAAAAGATAATGCTTCACTAAGTTTATTCTGTGTTTTGTCCTTTTTGGCAATGATCTACACTTAAAATATGAGTGCATGGAGGTGGGGAGAGAGTCTATAACCAAAACTGTACAAAATCATTAAAAAAGAGAAATTATACTTAATGGATAGGGAAACAGCAGCCGGATGGCATTGGTGAAAGCACCCAAAGCAAGACCAAAAATGAATTTATTATGAATTTATATTACTTATTTAAGAGGCGCTGGATTGTTTACATGATATTATCATTGTGTATAATATCAACATTTCATTTTTAAATATGGTTATCATCAATATCAGTATATCATGACACCCCTATAACCAGCAGAAATAAAAGCATATTTCAATTTAATCAGCGTATAAAGGCCGCGCACTCAACTCCCTCCACATAAAGCTGTTATTTCACTGAAGTTTCACCAGCAAGCTCACACAGAACTGTGTAATTGTTGTTTGGGGCGTTCGGCCGTGTATCCCTGCTCCTGTCACAATTTAAACGGTTTAGGAAAAATAAACAGTGAAAACATAAGAAGAAGATTTATGCCATGAGATAGTTGCACAGCTGTGATGTGTCCGTAGGCACAGGGACAAAGGCAGAGGCAGAAGCTTTTGGTTTGTTTTGATAAATTTTCTTTGGTCCTCTGCCAAGAAGGAATATTTTCCCGTTGCTAAGCAACATCATTTTCCCATCTTTCCTGCATCCTTAGTGAATTTTTAAAGTTAATTTTGGCACAGTATGGATGTTTATCTGAATGTGTTCAAGTTCATCAAACTCCAACTGTGATTCAACTGTGTTTCCGGTGACAGAAATGTCAGAAGTTTGAGGCACATTTATTCATCAGTTGTCAGAACAGCACCAGAAAATCTAAATTCAGATGCAATCTCCTGTCGTCTGCAGACAAATAATCCATTTTGGCTGTTTCTTTGTTGCAGTGAAAGCTGATTAGCGAACACAGTTTCTATGAATTTGGTTAATTAAGTGCAGAACAAAGCTAAGAGACCTTGCTCAAGTAGTCAGGTACAAGGATTCCTTAATTATAAGCTCTAATAGAGTGTTTCCCATCCAATCACAGTGCAGGATCAGCAGTAAATGTTGTAAAATTAACCATAAGCAGCAGCTGCTAATGTGAGCTGTGTTGGTGTGCTGCACAGAGCTGAAGTGTCTTGCTCAGGGACACTCCAGCAGGGTGGATGTCTGCCAATGTGGAGACTTCACCCTGAGTCCTCCTGCTGAAGAGTGGCCTCTCTCAAGCCACCTCGCTGCCAGCCTGAATAAAGAGTGTGTGTTACTTCTTTATACACCAGGCAAACTGAAAGAGAGAGTGCAAGGATGTGTGTGTGTGTCTGTGTGTGTGCTTCAGGAGTGTTTTCTCCCTGCTCTGGTCACAGTTTGCCTGTCACCTCTGGTCAGTTTGCATTAGCACTGCCACTCTGCGTCTCCCACTGCTCCTCAGATCACCTCCTCTCCTCTCACATACTGTGTGTTGAATCTGCCAAGAATGGTTTCAGTTGAGAGTCAGAGTGTCTTTACCAACCAACTTTACCCTTAAAAGCCGAAAGAAGGATAAAACAGGTGATTAAAGAAGCTTCTTTGTGATTTCTAGCAGTTTGACTGTAGTGTGTGAACTGAGTGGCTCAGCCTGAGGCAATGCTGCTACTTTGCTGCATCATTACATCAATACCTCTGTAATTTAGTGTTTGCTTTTTGCCCCTGTTACTATGAGCATGACATTCAGAAGGTGCTGCAGGAATTTCTAACTTATTGTACTATTTTATTGTTCCTTTTCTTTTTGGTCTACAATATACAGTGTCGTTTCTGCGGTTGCAAGTTCAATATAACCATTCCAACCGACCTTAAAGGAGCAGTGTGTAAGATTTAGTGGGATTTAGTGGCATCAAGTGGGGAAGATTGTAGATTGCAACCAGCTGAAACTCTTTCAAGTAAAGATCATGTTATGCTCTTTGATCAGGTTTTTTTTTTTTTTTACCAATTTTCCAATGTTTTAGCAAGGGAGGTCTCTCCCTTGCTAAAACAAATGGACCAGGTGATTTGAACCAATAAAAACACTGAATAAAGCAGTTTCATGCTGAAAATGTTTTTATAACCCTGCTCATCACAGAAAGGCTGCTCACCATGGTGGGCACCGCGAAAACACAAATGGCCCCATCTTGAGCCAGTGTTGATTTCACCATTTTGGGTTACTGTAGAAACATGGTGGTGTAACATGGCAGACTCCATAAACAAGGACACGCTCCCTGTGTAGATATAAACGGCTCATTCTAAGGTGACATAAACACAGTGATTCTTACTTTTAGCAATCATACACTGGAGAAAACATACTTATCATATTGTATTCCATTTCTGCCAATATATGCCTGTAAATCCTACACACTGGACCTTTAAAGCTACGGCTGGTTATTTTTGTGGAAATAACTTTTTGTCATATTCACTATAACTGTTACAACATCCACACAATAATACATGAGACAGATTATCAATGAAAAAAAAATGCTCCTATTCCTCCTTGTAGTGCTTTTAATGACATTTGAAAGAATCCAATCACGGCTCATGAACTGCTGTCAAAGGAGGCAGCTCTGATCAGATATGAATCAAGATGTTGTTACTGTGTTGCCCATTTCTCACCTCAGATGTTTTTAGAAACATATATTTATTGTACTGATTAGCCGTAGGCTAAGAAAGTTTGCTCCAGCCAGTGGGCCATGCTTTGTTTTGCTCAGTTTCATTCGTGTTCTTGTCATTTGCTGAGCACATACAGTGCTTATACTGTACATGTTTTTAACATTTTAACTATGCAAATTAGGGCTAGGCGATATGGCTTTAGATCAATATCACAATATTAAATATTATTAAATTATATAAAATCTCCTCTAAATGAATGAAAACTACTAAAATAAAAAAAAATATTAAATGAACTATAGTCACAAATTCGGTAGCTGCTGCCAACCCTAAAGTTTTATCAAGTTGAATAAAATACTGCTATAATATTAAATAAGCTAAAGTTTAAAGTTAATTAAAGTACTTTTATAGTAGAGTTCAGTATCAGTTTCCAGCTTATCTTGGTGCATTGTGTAGATGCCTCCTTCTGCCAAGCAAATGTACGCAAAGCATAATGAGATGACATAAATAAAATAAATGATGTAGCATAATATGAAACAATAGACGTCAGACGATATATTTCTTCATATCGCACAGCCCTGGTGCAATTATCATCTTTCACACCTCTTTTTTACATATATCTTCTATGTCTTCACTGAGGCTTAGTATACATAGGTATATATTCCCAATCTGTTTTATACAATTAGCATTTTCAGACTACATATTAGAAGCATCACATTTTTAGTAATAAGACTAATATTTAATAATATCTAATTTCTTGTAGATTATTGTTTGGGTTTCACTGCAGTGCACAACTTCAAACCAACCCCTAAACCCTCCTAACTTCTCTGAGAATATATAAAGACACAATGAGAGTATGTAGAGGTGTGCATTATAAATCCAAATGATAAAGGAAAACATATTTTTTGTGGTTGTAACTTGGACTACACATACAGGAGCCTATGTGCGCCCAATAATCGTAACCAGTTTAAAAATCCAGTTGCTATAACCACCCATATTGAATAACTTGTTTTGGGGGGTTAATGATTACATGCATGTCATCACTGACAGTGCCTTCACTAAATCTGCTGTACACCTCTCCTTTAAAAGTGCAGTGTGCAGTTTTGGAGAAAGATAGCTAATTGTTGAGTCTTGTTCCCATGTCATCAAATAATGACAGCCTTTGGTTGGTAGTCAGGCTGAACCCCCAACCCAAAGCGCCAGTATTCAACAGCCTGAGAAAGATACTCTACAATCGGCTATCTCTCCAGAGTTACTTACAGCACCTTTTACTTTGTTTTGTATGTATTTTATTGCGCATCATCAAGTCAGGCTGGTGAAATTCATTTCATTCTTCTCATGCAATGACACTGATGGAACTGAATTGAATATGAATAGAAGGAAATAATATGAGATGTGGTTTGCTGCACACCGTAAAAAACACTGATGATCCACTCTGCTGTTTCCCACAGACTAAAAGATGTCTCCCTTGAGGCAATTTGGGAGGCTTTTTGAATCCTGCTGTCTCCTCGTTTTCTCATGATTCCTCTCCCTTGCATTTATATCACATCACTTCTCTCAGCACATAAAAGCACACACCTATTGTTACCATCTTTGATTCTTTCTTTTTTTATCTTCTGCACACTCTTATTATGTGTAAAATGACAGGAAGTGACAGGTAAGGGATCGGACAAAGGGATGAGCAGCGAGTGAGAGAAAGCCGGGCAGAGTGTGAAAGAGAGCGGTTGGCTCAGTGAACAGGAACCTTTCGACACGAGATAATGCCAGATGAATGATGTCCTCCCCTAAGGCCCTGAGAAGCAGGAAGTGTGGCTCCATATTAATTAGAATATGAATTAGATAGACCCTGTTATCTGATGGCTCATAGGAGCGAGAGCTGCATGATCCAGGCAGCAGCATTAGAGGTGTTTGAACAAATAGTCACAGTTCAGGTCACGTTGCTCTCCTGCAGTCATTATGACCACTTTCGGGCTCCAGTAAAAAGCAAAAGAGTTCTTTAATAGCTATGTTTACTGGTCCATTATACTTTATTAAACATACAAATATAGACTCAACATATTTGCAGGGAAAAACACAACAGAAAAACAACACGAGTACCTGTATCTCAGTGCAATACTGTTCACACACAAATGACAAAATATACTATTTTAATGTAACTTGAAAATGTTCAAAACTGTGTGGGTAAAACGGGGGGTCTCAGGAAGCCTCTTGCCCTTTAATTAATATCAGGCAGTACTTAAAGTTTGTTTGCCTGTTTTGAAATGTCGAAAGTTGCACTGTAACACATTTTCCTGGAAGATTACATTAAACTACTTACAGCTGTAGTTTCCAGCCTCCTACCATTATTTTACGGTGTCACATGACTTAAACAGAACAATGATTCATCCTAATAAAGTGTAATTCACACATCATACAGCTGTGTGTAACATTGGAGTCTAAACATCTGCAAGGTCTTGATTTTACAATATCTCAACCCCCAGACACCCTGGAGCCTCTCACATGCCCGCATGCAGACAGTGAAGGACTCAGAACCAGTATCTAAGTATCTAAACCATGACTATGCGTGAATCATACATTCATACAGCTATTATTATACATGATGACATTCACATAGTTTCATACTGAACAATTTCCACGACAGTAAGAGTAGTTAGTTCCTATCTATTCATTATATGTTCCATAATAATTTAAGCCCAGCAAGACATGTCCAAGTAGGTTAATTGCATATTAGAAACACACAGCAGTGTAGGCTAGAAAATGACATACATTCACACACACATACACTTTTTACATAAATATAGTACCATACCGTAGACCCCGGTTAAATGTCAGGAAGGTATGAAAAAGTAGATACTGCCCAATTCTATACTCATTATAGTACATTATTGTACATAGGTGTAGGTGCGAACAGTGAATGAGAACAGTCTGAACCACTTGGATAGATATAGAACCTAAAAGTGTAAATTTAAAGTACTTTTACATAAAGTCTTGACAGGTTGCTTCTACTCACGTATCACATGTCATGTGTGTAATGTATCATATCTGACAGTGTTTTACATCCCATTGCTCACTTATGGAGATGTCATCTTTGATTTTCAAGGCACCGCCTCGAGCGAGCAGCATCTTTTACAAAGTTCCTGCTGTACTTCAGTGTGGTGTGAGAGTCTGCTGGGACCAGGTTCATTATAGGCCTGTCTCATTACAGCAGCCCCCCCACCACGAGCCTGGAGGGGAGCGGAGAGGCAGAGCCTCCTTGTTTTAGCTCTTTAGAGGTCAGTGGATGATTAAAATGTTGAGAAGTGGAGGTTAATCAGCCACTGACCCTCGGGGTGATGCTGTCTTTCATGGTCTGTTTTAATCAATAAGTGTGAGCACTGGCACAGATGAACTCCTCTGCCTCCTTATACAGAGCACCCCTACTTCCCTTATACTGCCAAGTACCTGCCCGTCTCATTACCTATTATCTATCCTCTCCTCATGTGGATGTTTGGAGATAGAGGACTGCACTTGAGGCATGAATTCATATTATTAAAAAGGCTAAAAGGTTAAATTCAAAAAGCATTCCAACATGTAAGATGCAGTTCAGCACACTTGATGCTGGTTTCACGGCTCATCTGCCAATAAAAGGTGTTGGACTGCAACTTCCACATGATGTCTGTAACCACAGGAACTAATCCATCACGTCATGTGGAGATGCAGTCTGACATGCTGTCAACATGACTGCACATCAAAGCCTCCAAAGTCAAGAGGTGAGGTGTTTTTTTAAACTCCTACAGTCAACAACTGCAGAAATAGAAACAGATCAGGTTATCTTTCTTGACCACCTGGAACAATTAGATGGTGTTGTCTGATCAGGGTCTAGCGTTTGTTGAAACATCCTTTCTCAGTATCGGAGTCTTACAGAAGCAGTGTGCTCATAAAATGCCTCTTTCCTGTCTCCTAGAAACTGCATGTTTACTTTGAAAGAGCAAATTTGTTTTGGGAGAAACTTATGACCCCAATTGTGGAAATATATTGGCATTGTGTGTGTCTGCATATCAATGATTCGTTGCACTTGCACGTTTTTATGTATCAGATACACTGGAACTGTATGTTGGAACTTACATCTCAACAATGCTATGGTTAACATCAGGTTTAGAGACAAAAGTTCATGTTTCAGTTTAAAATACCTCATTTGGGGGGAACAAGCCCAGCAGGAAAAGCAACGACGTCTCTGGAAAGAACACCAGCTTTTTGTGGCATTATCCTGTCAGCAGGATAGTGCCACAAAAAGATGATCACCCACACTTGGAGCATTAAAAAGCCAATGGAAACACAGCAATGACTCACAAAAAAACAAACGGTGTTGTTGTCTGTTGGACCTGAACAGCAGTTTGCTGCTTGGCAGCTGTCTCATCTAGGTGACATGACATTTACAACCCCCTTCAACTCGCAATGACAAAGTCAGCTCATATTTTACGTCACTTTAGAAATGTTGATACATATGAGATGTGCAAATGTAACATTCATAGTTTGTGAAAATGTAAAATGCAAACATTTTCTTCTGGCGACTGGGCAAGGGAAAGGTAATGCCAAGTGAATTATATTTTTGATCAACATAAAGAGGGAATGTTGCTAACATACCTGGAAACACAGAAAAAATGTTACTATTGAAGTGCCAACAAAATGTTTACTGATAGTATATTTCAGTTGTTTTCTACCAAAATATAGGCAATCTTGTAACACACTATCCACTAGTCAAATCAACTTTATTTAGTTATTTATATTTATTTCTATGGTTGTGTCTTTGTAAAGCACTTTGTAAACTAATTTCTGAAAAGTGCTATATAAGTTAAGTTTATCATTATAATAGTCCTGCACTTTGAGTGTCTGCCATCCATCCTAGTCACCTCCCTTTGAATCATCACAGTCTGAACTAGTGATTATGTTCTCACCCAACGTATATTCAAACTTAATATTGAGGAGTCAGCATTGGCACTGTAAACTATGCCATAAAGTACTGATAATATGGAAATTTGTATGCTGTTTTTTATTTAGCTGCATATATTTTGGATAAATTCGATTTTCTGCTCTGGCAAACCCTTAGATTTGTCAGATTAGCTTTTCTGCATATGTGTGTCCAGGTATGTCTCAGCACATACATGAATGGGAGTATAAAGTGATGTCTTCTCCTGTGATGAAGGATTAGAGGACTGTGGGAGTTGTTAAGTCTGGTTTAATGTGACGTCCCCGGGGTTCTGCTGCTGAGAGTTAGTGTCAACACCTTCACTGTTTATTTGGACCAGCACCGAACTCGGGGTCACTCAGCTCCTATCACAGCTAATCCTGGTGATGTGGTCTAAACGTGCACACACATATGCACACATAAGAATACACAGGGAGCCAGGAACAGTGGGAACCAATGAGAACCAGCTGTTGCAGCTGCTTTCTCTTGTGTGTTTACAAAGTCAGTAGAAGGGGCACCAGGAGACACACTTTGTTTTCTTTATTGATTGTGGTTTGACTCCCTGCTTTTGTGTATTCTAACTTTTTTTTACCATTCTGTAAGATCACTTTCAGTTCCTAAGGCCAATATGTGACACTATTTCTTCTTAATCAATATTCAGTAATGATCTCGGCTCGTCCTTTAAGTGTCTCACAGATGTTTGTGAGCTCTGCAGGGCCTCAAGATTGATATACAGTGTCAAAGGGAAACTAAATCAGAGGGTTTGTGATCTCCTGAGCAGGAGCAAAAACAAAACAACATTGCCTCCAACTCTCATGGCTCAGGGATAATTTAAAATAAATAGCGCTGTGTCGCAGTGCTGCTGCAGACTAAATACTAATTTGTGCTGCAGTCGGAAGATGCTAACAGGGTTTCAGATTCTCTTTTTGCACGATTCCCATCTGATCAAAACTGCCCAATCTTTAATTACGTTGCCATGGTGCCATTCCACAGGGTTAAAGCTCACATGTACATCATTATTATAAGTCTTTTTAAAGAGGCTGATTTATATGTTGTTGTATCCCAAAGTGCGGTCCCCGTTTGCTGCTCTACAGTATAAGCTCATATCTAATTGTCACACACTATTAGCTTTATCTCCGGCTGTGGTTGTAGAGGGCCAATGGTGAGCAGATTTTTTTTCTCTCAGGCAGTTATTTAGCCACACAGGGCTGCACCTGTCTGCACAGAGAATAAACAAAAAAGCTAATTGGATTTGGTCTTGGAGGAATTCAGTTGAATAGAGCTGCAGCTAATCATGATTTTCATTATTGATTAATCTGCTGATTATTTTCTCAAACCTCTGGAGTCTGTCTATTTATTATTTGAATACATTTGGGCATTTTTCACTGATAGTAACATAATTTGTTTTTACATTAAAGTTGAAAATGCTGATTTTGGTCTTTCATAGGGTATCTCATCTTTGTAATAACCATGATTATTATAGCTGACTAAAACTACATTT
The DNA here is from genome assembly GCF_026936395.1 of Plectropomus leopardus. NCBI lineage: Eukaryota > Metazoa > Chordata > Actinopteri > Perciformes > Serranidae > Plectropomus > Plectropomus leopardus. The sequence continues at coordinate 18,877,700 of NC_142176.1, read as the reverse complement.
CAAAAAACATTTCATTTAATTGAGTAAAAAATACTTGAAAAAAATAACGATATAACGAATAACGATATTTTTGTACTTACAAAAACTAAACTAAAATAAATAATGTGAATTTGGTCAAATTTGTCAACACATTAAGAGTGAGGAGGCATTGGTAAATGTTTTTATTGCAACTGGGATTTTTACATGTCTGTGAGAGAGCTCTTTCTTAAATCTTAAAACTTGCCGCTAACAAATATCCCCTATCTAACAATATTAAAAATAAAAAAATACTGAAATAAATACAAGCTAAAGTAACAACAAAAATGTAAACAATGAAAACTAACTAAACAAGCAAGCCCACGTTGGAAAGTATAACTAAAGTATAACTAAACTAAACTAAAAACAAAAATTATAACAAACTAAAATTGAGTACAAATGAAATATACAATACCCTTACAACTCTGATCATAACAATACTTTTAAAAGTATGTTTAAAGTTTGAATTATTAATATTTCAGTGCTTCACACAAATACAGTTTGAATAAAATCACTTACCATGAAAATAGACATTTTTTTATCTAACTTTTTTCTTTAATAATGTTGTGAGTGATTATCACTACAGATTTGTATATACTTAGGAGCACCAGTGTCATTTTCCCTTGCATTTTTGGTTCTTGTTTGTTGACAAAATTGTATGTCAGACTTGAGTTCATGCTGAAAAAAGGATACCATGCATGTCTCATGAGTACACGTTAAAATCTGCTTAACAAAGACAAAAAATGAAGAAAAGATGTACCAAAACGAACCTGGACTCGAGAGGGATAACATTTCAGAAAATATCAAATGCCTTAATTTTTCATTCATGTTTTTTTTTTTTTTTGATCTTAGACCAAAACTCAAATCTGCTTTACGATGATTGAAAACAGGGAAAAACAACAAATCCTCAGTTCTCAGTCCAGAGAATGTTTGCCATTTCTGCTTCAAAAATGACGCTTCAGAAATGTGTTGATTGTTAAAACAGCTGCTATTTAATTTTCCGTTGATTGACTAGTCAAACAACAACCTGCTCAAGAGTTTCTTCTGTTTAGTTAATTAGGAACTTTGTCATCCACATGATGAAAATTGCCTTTGGCTTCACCACTTGGGATTAAAAAAAAACAATATAAGTCATTAATAACAGACATCACATAACAAACAGCAGCACGAACAAACGATACAGCCCCAAATCACAAGTTTGTCTTAGAGAACCTTTTGATTAGTACTGCATAAAACTTCTATTCATAGATCCTCAATTCAGATAAGAATCCACTCTTTTGGTCCTGATATTAGGAGTTAGGTGTTATGGCACCAACATTAAGTCAACCAATTTCTTGTGGTTGTCATTCCTGCTAGAAATGAGGGGTATGCAGTCTTGAGGCTGTAAGGTTTGTCAGAAAGATGTGCTCTTGCTTTAGTGGTGCTGTAATGTCACCCTCTACCTCCATAAAGCAAAGCAGATAATCTGTAGAACTAAAACGTGTGTAGAGGGTATTTTATACATCTGAATTTTACTGTCTTAATAGAACTAGAAAACAAAATTGCACATATACTTTGCACATTATGAGATTTCTGTCTGACATGTGTTTAATAACTAGCTAATAATGCACATGGCCAAATCTGCACATTAAGCATGTTGGTATACATGAAATGTGCATAACATCTGGTTATCTACAGAGCAGTATTGTGCATATGTATGCATGAGCTTCAGGGCATATACTCCTCATAAAATATTCATACATTTTTGCTTAAAATACTGCTGAAATTGTAAGCTGATGATATATGAGACCACGCTTTCTTTTGTTCTTATTTCTATTAAATGTCTTATATTTCTTATTAGTTGACTTATAATGAAACAATGGAAGCCCATTACTGTTCAGTAATTCAGTAAGTGATTCAGTCCAGTTTCCCCGCTGTGATGCTTATCTTATCTCTGATTCTTCAAATAAACAAAGGTGATGAATGAGCGTGGGTTTGTTGTTTTCTGTGGCAGCACAGATAGATGAGGAGAGCTTTACAAAAGAAGGACGAGATGTGTTTGAATTACAGCCATGCCAGCATCTGTTTTTGCCTGAGACTCTTGATTAGGACTTGTGTGTTGAAGGTGGACTATAAATGCAGATGTTTAGTGTTAACTGTTGAACTGACGTTGTTTTTCCATCAAAGCTTCATACAACATTTAGAGCAATTCTGGCAGGCAGTTAGATTAGAAGATTGATAGCACTCTCATGTCTGTCCATTACATAAATATAAGGCTACAACCATAACTTAGCTTTAAACAGAGACTGGAAGCGGGGAAACAGCCCCCCTGGCTCTGTCCAAAGGTAACGAAATGTGCCTCTAAAGCTCACTAATTAAAACGTTATCTCATGTTTGTTAAATCCGTACAAATACCCAAATGTAAAACATTTATTTACCTGATAGGCTTATATTTTACAGATAGAGATTTAATTCTCAGCCAGATGCCGAATACGCATATTTTCCAAAATGTTGAGCTTTGGCCCTGTGAAGTTTTTCTTTTTTCTTTTAAATAAACAAAGTTTCTGTTTACATTCAGAGTTACCCAAAACTGATTACCCTTGAGGTGAAAAATGTGTTGAATGCAACTGCTGTCAAACAAAATATTTACAAAGCTGATTTTTAAGTATTTTGAATCCTGTATTGTGCACATTCATTATTACTTAATCAACCATACACCAGAAAATAATGTTGACTGTTGAATTGTTGAAACTATATGTTTTTGTTTTTGCTTTTGTTTAACAAAGCTGTGGTTAGGTTAAGGCAAATAAAAAAAAAACACTTGGTGACTGTAGCAAAAATCACGATTGGGCTTCAAATAGCCCAAATAGAAAAGCAGCGATATCTCAGTCAAAAACAGTAGCTTTTCATGGGGGTCAATACAAAACACCATCGACTGGGGGCTATAAAGCCAATGGAAACACAGCTATGACCCACTAAAACACAACTGGTTTTGTTGTTTGTTGGTATTGATCAGTGGTTTGCAGCTTGCCAGCCATCTTACCTAGGTGACAGACCATTCACTGTCCCCACCGCCTCCAGAAGACAAAGTCAGTTAATATATTACATTATTTAAAAACGTTGATATGAGAGTTAGATGTAAGTTTTTGTGGTTTGTAGAAATATATAATGGCAGGTTCACCCTGGATGCAGAACGGCCGTGAAGCGCAATGATTTTTCATGGAGCGCTGCTTACTTGTTTGCCTGTGTTGAGTAGTCAGACCATCCACACTGGACACGGCGCAGCCCACAGCTCTGCGTTAGGCTCATGATCTGCTGTGATCATTTCACCGTCTTGTCTATTTTTCCATGAGCTGTGAGCGAATCTGGAAGGAAAACACACTTAATACTTTATTATGAATGATATAAATGAAATATTAGATATGATAGGAATGATCTGATCGTGATAAATGATAAAATATGCATCCAGTGCTTCGCCAGTGCTTTTCAGTGTTTCTAAAGTGAGAGGGAGAGAGGAGCAGACACACACTGACAGACACGCACACGAAGATGCACACAAACACTCAGACACACAGACACAGATACATAGCCAGAGACACACAAGAAAACAGAGAGAGTGCTCTCCATGTGATTAGTAAGGAGCATAGAAAGAGAACTGTTGCTGAATGGCTCAGAGAAATGCATTCCTGGTGTGCATGGCCAGACGACTGAGGACGGGTGGCTGCATGACAATTAATTTATCACGGTGATACTACTTTTAACATTAAGGTAAATGCACTTGTATAGTGCCTTTCTAGTCTTCTGACAACTAAAAGTGCTTTTGGAGTATTTGTCCCACTCACCTGTTAGGTGGCCGAGGCTACCCAACTTGAACGAACTTGTCACATGGTGTCACTCTATCAGGACCTTCCGCGTCAACCTATGACATTTTAGATATCAGCTATTTACGCTCCGGGATGCCATTACCTTCATGCCAACAAATGCATGTCTGGTGAAATGAAGCAGCGCGGTCCCTATGTTCACACAATAGCGCGGACTGTCACGATGGTCGGGATTAGACGCCAAAGTCACAAATAGTTAGGTAAATGAGGCAAAGGTTAGGTGTAGGAAAAAAACACACATCCACAAAGGATGCAAACACAGAAACACAGAATGCCCGCACAGAAGTTGTTTGTTTGTGGGACTCATCCACCTGCCCACCCTATGAGCGCACTTGTGCTCCTTATATTATGTGGTTACCAGCGGCATTATTACCTGACGCTGTCCTTCAGTTTTTCAGGCGCACGTGACCAATTTCGTCCAAACATCAAGTGACGCCACCTTTGTGCGTTGCATGTGGACGTGCCTGCTGCCATCCGGCTGTCCGCCAGCATATGATAACGCCAACGGTTCTGTCCGAACATAGCTTTTGGCGTCACACTCGTATGCCAAAAGCACTGACAGAGCAGCGCTATTCGAAGAGTTGGGAATTCTTATACCATCACACACCAGTATCATGCCCAAGGATACCTCAACATGTGGACAAGGGATTGAACTGTTGACTGATGTGATTAGAGGACAACCCACTCTACCTCCTGAGCCAAAGCCACACTTTTATACCCCTTTAGATGCAGCTTTCCTCACTACACCTCCAGAGCAACAGAACAAAACTCTCCAATATAATTTCTCACTACATGCTGCATGTGGTCTGTTCAAAACATCATCCATCTCCTGTGCAGTCTGAAGAACTACCGCAGCTGGATGAATGATCGGAAGAGGCAAACTGAAGCCAAATGATTCTCACCTCAGTGACAGTTATGGAGAATTACAGTGATACTCCTGAACCTTGGGTCTTATATCCTAATCTATGAGTGTGTGTCACCGAGATGAATGGTGATTATATTGTGGTGTATTGTCCTCTGCTGTGAGCGCTAAACGATGTGATGATGACACGCCGCGTAAATCTGCTTCGGTTGTTACTGCGACCGTGTGCGTAGCTTTCCGCGAGTGTGTGTTTACCTCTTTGACATGCAGAGGGCAGCGCAGCAGTAATTAATGACGAGCTGCTAAATGGTGCTGTGTGATTCTACATGGTAATGAGAAGGCTTCGGTGTGGGGCTAGGCGTGACAATCAGCTCAGCAGAGAGAAACCATGGGGGACACACAGGTGACACTTGGGTCACACAGAGCTGGAGATGACTGTTTGGATATCAAAAGGATTTCTTGTGGGAATTTGCCACCATTGTTCCATGAAACCACAATTCAGCCAGTGTGTATCAGCATGGCGGCATTATCTTTGTTGTTTCATGGTTGTGTGCTTTTTATTTTAAGCTGCAGATTACAATAAAGATCTGACACAGATTTCTATGACAATTATGCAAATGCACACAACAAAAAAAAACCTTTTAAAAAGCGGTGCGATATCATGGCAGTGCACTCCAGCAGTCACTGGAGCTTTGATAAAGAGAGATTGTTTTCTCCTCAGTTGGAATTGCAGCTGGTTATTGTTTGAGGCACAGCATTGTATCCGACCGGCTAGGCTGGCAACAATGGAAACCCAGAGAGGTTTCATTAAAATCCAACTTATGGCCTGTGTGTCGGAGAGCACACTTTTACTGTCGCTGGTTTGTGCATTACTTTATCCTCGTTGTGATAGTTATTGTTGTGGAACCATTCGAGTTAAACGCTCCTGCACTTGAACTAATGAGGATGCTTTCTGCTTGTTGTTCACTTCTGCACAGCAGAACTAAAAACATTTTTACTGTCACACCTGGTAATCAATAACAGCCAGGCTAGACATAACGATAAGTGTGTTTCTGTCTGGATATTATAAAACTAGCTGTTAAAGTATTCCTCTTCAACTCATTTACACATTGCAGCTCACTCACATTGCAGCTTTACTTGTTGCATCCTGCATCAAAGGAAATGAATCCAAGTTGGCAGTACACTTGATGATTTTAAAGTGTAAAGACAGCCTTGCATCAGTAATATTTCTGCTTTTCACAAATCTCAGTTAGAGAGCTTCAAAAACACCCATTAATGAATGAAGAGATATTTCATGTTAATTTAAATGGCCCATCTCTGTCAGGCTTTTCCACAGGAAAAGACAGATCCCATCAGTCTGCGAGAGAAACTTCAGTGTACAGAAACTCAGGCATATCTGTGACTTGCAGCAGCATATATAAAATGAATGTTCTGTCAAGGTGACGGTGCACCGTATTCCCCAGAAGCCCCTCTGATTCAATTATGCACATTAAATTTACTTGACAGAACATCTGATTCAGTAATGTTGATATGTGAAGTGTTTGTAAATCTTTCTCATCTTTCAGTCAGCTTCCAATATGTTGTTTTATAATTATGCTGAAGCTGGAGGCTTTATATTTATGTATCTATTTACAAAGAAATATCTACTATTTTGCAAAAACGTTCTCCCAAATAGAAAGAAAGAGATGCCATTTGCCAGCTTTATTACCTAACAATAAGTTTAATTAAATAGCTTTAATATTGGGAAAATCATCTCATTCCTCAGTATCAGATAGTACTATGCACAAGGTGGTCAGTCAGTACCAAGAAATAATGAATAAGTTTGCACAGTTCACACAGTTTTTATTTTTCATCTGTTTCTGCAAATCAGGAGCACCCCAACTGCCAGCTACTTTGTGTACACTGCCTTTGCATCATACAGCCCCACTTCAAAAATCCAGAACTATCCCTTTAAGGCCCTGACACACCAAATCAACATATAAAAACTAGTGGGGACGAATGCCCACTGTTGCGTTGCCTCACATTGCCTCTGTCTTGACCACAAAGTTGCACTTGAACACAAAGACTACAGCTAGCGGCCAACCGGCACTTATGTTCTGCACCTATTCGTCTATCAAAAAGGAAGATTCAAGATGCTAGTTAGCCAGTTAGCGCATTATAAACACAATGTGATATTAAAAGAAGCACTAGAGAACAACAACACAAGCAATTACAAACTGTTTCTACTGAAGTGCTCACAATGAATAAATGAAAATTAATCTTTCTTCATAAAACATGTTTTTCCCCATTGTAGTTGGCTCTGTTATCTTCAATACAGATTCAACACACTGAATCGGATGACAAAAACAAACTGCCCAGCATAGACTGATGGCAGACTGTCGGTGCACCAGGACTCTAAATGATTGTCTTGGTCCTTTTGTTTAAACTTTGTTGTTTACATTTTGCTTCACTATTTTCTTTAACTCTGATTTCCATCAAAAGAGATGGTCCTCAAGCTCTTTCACAGACTGCCCTGAAGGAATCATTTTGCTGTTTTACATGATCCTTGACTTAGACGACATGTGTTGGATATAGTACAGCTTATATGCCTCTCTTTTCTTACAATTTCCCTTGTGTGTTCTAACATGTGAAATTGTTTTTATGTTAAACTGCTCATGCTGCTGCAATGACCAGGAGTCCCTGGAAGAAGAGATCTTGTATCTCAGTGGGACCTTCCTCGGTAAATAAATGATAAATAAATAAATAAAAATAAATAAAGCTTACCCATCAGCCTCTCAATCTTTCAATTTTCTGCCATGGTGAAAAGCACTTAAATTTATCGCTCCATCTGTTTATTACATGCCACCTTCACTTCCTTCCCTTCCCCGCCCCCTGGTCCTCCTCTCCTCCTCTCCATCTGTGTATGTGTGTTCTCAATAACCTTTAAAGCCGTCAAACTCCTCCTGCAAGTGCCCTTTATGTCCTCCACCAACACTGTTCCAGGGATTTTCATTTTGTAAAAGCAAAATAGGCTTTGATGGTGCTTTTTAATTATATTCATCAATTATGAGCTTGTGAAATTCAGACGTCGTGTTTCCACAAAACCAAGAGTTGTGGAGTCAGAAAATGCTGCTGCCTGGTTTGCAGTTCCCTGGACAGGGAGAGGCGGTTGTCTGCTGCCAATTTCAAAGCTCTGTCTGTTACGCTTGACCTGTAATTTAAAGTACAAGGGATGGTAGCCATATTTCTGCTAACGGGATTGATATCCATGGGGCTGTCAGCCAGGAAATAAAAAGAAGCCTTTACCCCGAGGAAAAAGGGGCCAAGGAGACCTTTGGTGTGAAAGTACATTAGACCTTAACTGCCAGCTCTATCGGCTGTAGCGTGGAGAAATATAAGCCCTGTTGAGATGGTGTTTGTGTGTGTGCGTGTGTGTTTTATACTGCCTGTTCAGGTGTCGTGGAATACAGAAATAGCTTGTTGGTTGTAATGTCATTGCGTGAAAAGCTTCTCTGCGATTATGATTTCTCTTGCTGTCAGACTCAGAAGGTCTGTGGAGAAACAGGTTATTGATTTCTCCTGACATCGGTGCTAATTTCCTCTTTAGTGATCTGTTGAAATCACAGCGAGTGACGAGTGATTGGCAAAGTACACCACTGCTTTCAAACACAATATCAGAAAGATGTGAGTGTTGAATCGGTGTTAGCAAGCAGCAGCAGCAGCAGCAGCAGCATTTTGACATAATGTTGTCTTTTTTTTTTCTCCGTCTTTCTCTCTGTCACAGATCACATTCTTCATGCTGCTGTCAGCTGTGTGTGTGATGCTCAACCTGGCGGGCTCCATCCTCTCCTGCCAGAACGCTCAGCTGGTCAACTCTCTGGAGGACTGTCAACTGGTGAGACCAACTGGACATTAACTCTACGTACTTGAAAAGTGTGGGCGAAAAAAGATGTCCAGAATAACAAATCATTGTATCTGGCTGTCAGTTTGTGAGGCTTCAAAATGTTTTCAATATTTCTCTAACTCGGTCTAAATATGCACCCATCAGCCAAAACATTAAAACCACTGGCTGGTGAAGTGAATAACATTGATCATTTTGTTACAATGCAATGTTCTGCTAGAAAATCTTAGCCCTGACATTCATGTGGATGCCACTTGATGCTCTGCATGCACTCAAACACAAGTACACACCAAGCACACTCCCTCATGACAACGACTCTCCTCAATGGCAGTGTACCCCTCCCAGCAGGACACAATGCAAAAACCACTAAGGCTTGACCCGAGGAAAGCGACAAGAAGCTAAGAGGCCAGATCAGCGCCTTTAACTCGTTGTCATTTGAATATGGCAACTCCTGAATAGTTTTTGCAGTGTGGTATGGCACATTGTCCTGCTGGAGGGGCATTGCCACTGGGGAGTGTTGTTGTAGGGTGTCCTTGATCTGCAGCAGTGTTTGGGTGTGTGTCAAGTAGCATCCAGATGAATGCCAACATCCAAGGTTTCCAGTAGAACATTGCGTTGTAATGAGATGATCAACGTTATGGTTGATAAGTGAACCTTTTGTTGTTTTAAATGTCTGGACCTGACGTTGCAATATGCAAGAAAAGTCACACCCCTTGTCTTCAGTATTAACACACAGACATACCATCATAATAGATGGTAGCTCATTCTAGTGCCACCAGTATCTTAGAATTGACTTTACAAGTTGCAGATTTGCCAAAATGTAATGAAAAAAGGCCTAAAGATAAGAAAGAGAAGATTTTTTAACATTACTAAGACTCAGAGTGTCCCATTAACATGATTTTTATATTCCTTGAACTCTGGCACTTTCCTATATATCCACATATAAATGGATATATCGGAAAGTGCCAGTGTTCCAGGAATAGAAGAAAACACATTTATTATATGTTGAAAACCTATGGACAAAAAGCTTCTACAACAACAGAGAAGTATTTTAAATTATAAGTCAACACATGGCAGGCTGACAGACACTTCTGCTCTGAGCAGACTGCAGAGCTGAGTCAACATCAAAAGTGAACTGAACTATTTGTCTGTTAGTGACTAATGGCTGGTGATTATCACATCCATCTTTGCCAGAATCGAAAATAGCTAAAACACAGATAAACAACTTTTGAAAGAGCACTGCAGCCATTTGGTATGGCACCGCCATAAAGTTCAGAGGCTCAAAAGAGACAGTTTGAAAAAAAAGAGTGGTCAAAATCAAAGCAGCAGAGACTAAGATATGGTGACTCATGCAGCCTTTGCACAGACAGACACATTAAAGGGCCAGCATACTCCATCAGAAGTGCTTGTTTGATGGACAAGCAGCTTTTTATGTCACCCCTCGAGTGTGGCAGTTCGGAAGAACTATAAACACATTATTTCCCCAAACATAACCAATCCTTACTTTGAAGTTCTTTTACATAGCTGAGTGGATTAGAAAATACGTGCTCCAATTTCACAAGGTAAAAAAACAGACTGTCCTCCAAAATATGACCACACAGGTCCTTTGAACAAACAGCTTATTACCACCAATATCTATGTTTATTGTTTAAAACCTCAAGTGGCTGTAGCAGTAGCCATGAGAGCAAAGGAGGAAGTCAGTTGATGTGGTATAAAGAGCAACAAAGTCTGTGTTGGGAGGAGGACGCCATGGTAGAGTGGACCAAACACATTGTTACGGATAACACTGCTTTTCTTGGCAATGCCCCACCTACTGTGCTGTGATTGGCTAGCCTTTTTGCCCTAACCTTAACCATCTCCACCATTCACAAGTTGACTTGACAGTTACTAGCAAATGGCCCTTTTAACACACAGATCACACTCAAGGGCTGCTACGAAGTCCCTACTTCACACTGCCTTTCCATTTTCAAATAACCAAACAGGGCAGGCATAATACCGCTCCAGTGTGTGATTACAGACAGCATGCTGGCATCCCAGAAGCAAAAAGAACACAACAGCATCGGCCTTTAATGTGACGTATAGCATACACATCAGCAGCGCTTTATAATTGCATAACATGGTAATGATAGTCATTTACTGTCCCTGTTATATGACGGCTGGACTTCTCCTTTGCTTGGAAGATAAGGAATTTCCACATTTTATTGTTTTGCCCATTTGTCTAATTTTTGGCTGCTGCTCCTCTTCTTTGGGTTAGTTGCTACCTGCTGCTAGCTGCTTTTTAAATCAGCTAGCAGCATGTTGTCAAAAAAACTCATCCGTCCCATCTGGTCCTGTATTTCCAGCTGTCTTGCACAGACGTTGCTTTGGCGCTGTTACTACCTCCACTGTCGGCTTATAGGCCAAGAACACTGAGGCGGAATAACAGTGTGAAAGAAGAAACATGCTCTCTACACACTGGCATCTCTGACAGCGGTGTTAACACATGGAAAACAGGAGGGAACAATTCAGAACAAGCGTATTAAGCTCTTTCTCAGTGTAGCTGGTGATCAGAAGTAGTTGGACACATAACACTCAGTCTTCACATTTTCATAATGAGATGGTAAGCTGATTTTTTAAGTTGAATTTATAGCGCCAGGGTCTCCTGTCTTTTTCATGACTGAAGAAGCCCCTTGTGATTCATCCAGTGACCAGCCCACTAACCCAACCACTTCCACTTCACAAGCAGCTTTTCTCCTAACAAAAGTGGGACCAGCCGGGTAGACCAACTTCACTGCTTTATGTGGATCCCCAGAGGCCCTCCCCCAGTCGTGACTGAAATGCTAACGTTTCTCATCTCCTTTCCCCAATGTAATTAACCCATACTTGTTGGGTTCATGTCCTGCTTTCTCTCAATCTGGGACACATAGCAGAGGTATGCCCTACCTCCATCCCTCCCTGGGTAGCTCCTCGTGTCTCACAGCCTCTCTTCTTCTGCTGTACACTCAAATCCACCGTGAGCAGCTCAATCACAGTACATTGTGTGTTTGGTGTAATTTTTTTTATTCTTTTCGCTTATATCCTAAATTTGACAATGCAGAGTACCAAGCTCAGGTCTGATCTGTGCATCTGTCTGTGTGTGTGTCTGTGTGTCTGTGTGTATGTTTTTTGTGTATGTGGCGTGCATGCATGAGTGTGGATGTGTGTTCTCCCCTCCTCCCCCCCAGCTCAAGTTTGACAGCGATGGAGTGTGTGTGTGCTGTGAGCTGCAGCAGCAGAGTTCGAGCTGCAACAACCTGGGAGAGACACTGAAACTGAATCCACTGAGGGACTGCAACACCATACGCCTCCGTCTCAAGGTGAGCAGGAGACAGCATGTGTTTGTGTTGAGTGAAGATCTGATGAAGTTTCATATGTAAAAAACATTATATACAAGTAAGACTGTGCTCAGACTGCAGGTAAATTGGGTTAATTTGAAAAATCCAGCCTTCAGAGCTGCTTATACTGTTATTTGCAAATGACGCAATTATACTGGTAGTTATGGTAACGACACGGTGTACCATGTGTACTGATTGGTGGCAAGTTTTCCAGCTTAAGAAAAACTGCTGATGTATCCTCTTGCTTTTCATATTGTAGTAAATTTTCATCACTGTACATTATTTTCTGTTAAACCAAGAATCAGGAATGGTGGATGTTGATTCATGCAGCCCTGTTTCATATTGCCATCATTGCTGATATCACAATTGCAGGTGACTGTTTAAAATTTGCTTGTGTGGCCAGACTGAGAGACAACTCCAAAAAATCAGTTTTATTCAAACAGCAAACCACATTATATAAATCTGATTTGCAAAATTGAATTTCATGTATTTATTTGTTTTTCCTGTAATACAAAAATGAAAATCTAGATGTGTGGAAACAAATTCTCTGTGATTTTTATCTGCAGAAATTACTGTTTGAGATATTACTCCTCTATTTTCAGCCAAGCTACTGGCATGACTCTGGGAATGTCAGTCAATTAGTACAGACTGAAATATGTCAACAACTGTTGGATGGATTGCCATGAAATTTTGTACTGGGATGGTCTCCAAATGTTTACACTGGTGATCCCCTGACTTTCCTTCTAGTAACAACGTAGGGCTGACCTGTGTTTTTGTGTGCGAAATATCAACAGGTTCTCAACCCAAGTTGTCACATGTAGCCACTTTGCCGTGGACTTCTGCATCTACATATTAGGCTCTAGGTATCCCTCTGCATCTGCTGTTCTGGGAGGCCCACTACTGTGATATTAACATATGCAAATTACAAGTAATTTACTGTCATATACACAATAGAGAAGCATTCATGGACATGAAATATTAGATCTCAGGCTGTGTCCAGCAATGCTCTTTCGGTATGTATGGAAACAATATCATGCAAGTAAAAAGAAGAGAATTTAAAGCCCTATTCACATGGGACTACTGTTACATGGGCCCCTTGAGTTATTTTTTATAATTGTGGAGGTCATCTGTGATCTTCATGCCGTGCAAATTTGCCATGTCCATAATTCATTCATCCATTTTCCGTAACCGCTGGTCCTCGCAAGGGTTGCGGGGGGGCTGGAGCCAATCCTAGCTGTCATTGAGCGGAAGGCGGGGTACAGGGGGGACAGGTCGCAGGGCCGACACATATAGACAGACAACCTTTCACGCTCACAGTCACACCTAAGAGCAATTTAGAGTTACCAATCAACCTGACCTGCATGTCTTTGGACTGTGGGAGGAAGCCGGAGACCCCGGAGAGAACCCACACAGACACGGGGAGAACATGCAAACTCCGCACAGAAGGGCCCCGCTCACAGACTGAACCCTGTTCCAACCCTGATTCGAACCAGGGAACCTCTTGCTGTGAGGCAACAGTGCTAACCATGACGCCACTGTGCCGCCCATGTCCATAATTTGTCAAGTAAAAATACTGCTGCAAATTATAGGCCTATTTAATTTGATAATATTAGTCCTCTATAAATCGGTTGTATTATTCTTATGAAAAGCCTTGACATCATATCCAGGGGCTATTGTCAGTACAGACAGACTTCACTTATATCATGCAAATGCGCTGCTCGAAACATGGACATAATTTCTGATACACTGTAAATGGACTTGGAGTTGCAAGTCTTCAGACCACTTAATACTCAGTTAAACATTCACATACACTCACAGGAGTATACCAAGTATACTTAAACATGCGGACCGGATGAGGCGAGAATCGAACCACAGAATTTCTAATTAGTGGATGACCCGCTCTACCTTCTGAGCTACAGCTGCCCCCATGAGGTTTGCTGGTAATACCAGTCTGGTGCAAATAGAGCTCTAGACATACAATAATGCAGGAGTTGAAATATAGGGATGAAATATAATATATATCAAAGAAAATTATCTAGCTATCTATTTACGGCAGATAGGTGTACAGTTTTAGTAAATGCACAGTGTATATATATATATATATTTAACTATTTATGTATGTATATATACACATACATACAATGTATGTATACAGAGAAGTATTAAAATTGTACATAAAAATAAAATTTTAGTACAAATGTTACCATGTTAGAGCAGTATTTGTAAACATGCTGGCATTTAGCATTTCTCTCAAAGCACTGATGTGCAGTCTGGCCTCACAGACTCTACCTGACAAGTCTTGTTACCTCTCTAACAAGAATTATATCATTAACAGGATTAACAGTCAGTAGTCATTCAAAATTTTTGTCTTTAAATTGCTAAGATCATCAAGTCTAAAGTGATGCCTCCAAGTTCCCTCTTTCACTGTGTTACATTTTACATGAGCAGCCAAACGACGTAAAATACAAAGCACTGAAAGCATTCAGTCTTAGATTAATTGGGCAGGAAGTGGAGAATGGCAACAGCATTTGTCTTTCCCCAAGAGGCAGACCTCTTAGTATGCAGTGTGTATCCGGCCTGGGCTGGCTGTAGTTTGCGAGTGCATGATCTCAGTAGATTATCTTGACTCAGAGTGTCTGCAGGAATGATCTACAGTATGTGCTACTGTGCCTTTATTGGATAACGACAATCATATCCAGTCATTTTATGACCCTGATTGATTATAAAACATTGATAACCAAATAAAGGACCTTGCAGGATGAAGCATGCTGATGAAAAGAGGAAAGATCAAGCGCATTTGTCATTTTGATCATAGCTCATTAAAGCAGATATGGGAATTGGTGCAGTAAACCTTTATTAAGTGCCAAAGTGGTCAGATGTGTTGAATTATGTCTAAGCGGAAGCTGTCACGCCCAGGTCCCACGAGTCCTCAGCCATTTCAGGTGGCTGTAAGGCTGTCGCTGATCTTAATGAGCTCATGATGCAGCTGCCATATAGTTCCTCCATCACTAAATTACATAGCATATTGAAAGTACAGGATTATAACAGCAGGTGGACTGAGTATTAAACCACCTTAACTTTTCAAATTCACTCATTTCTCAGCTGTTGCTCTTTTTGTTTAAAATATTTTTTTTAAAAGCATTTAGCATTGTCTGTGTTGCTGCTAAAATGTGCCATTCACTTATTTCAGGCACAATTCATTTCCATCCTATTTTTTGTTAAATTACACTGCCTTGGGGTGTAAATCATCAGTGGGAGGGAGTATTGAGATAATTTGTGATTTCCTGTGAGGGGGCGGATGTGTAACCTTGCTGTGTAATTCACTAACCTGTTTGGCTGGAGGCAAGGTATCTTCTGCAGGTTAAATATCTGGTGAGCAGGCCTGTTAAAGACTTTCTTTAGACGTGTTATTACATTTCTTTGCCTGGCAGAATTTATTATGCCATTATGTACATTGTGGTCACAGGGGAAATCACAGCAATGCACCGGCTCACATCTGCACAGCAGATGCATTATCATAACAAAAAGTAGCTCAGATGAAGCTGTCATAAATATTTCTTGTTTTTCTGGATGCTTGCAGATCGACTTGGGAAAACATTTGCTGTAATAAACCACCACTCCCTCCCTGCAGGGATACACCCTGTACAAACCTTTTACCAAGAGACTTACTATTAGTTGGCTGTTGCCTGTAGTTTTTGTGATGTGTGTGGCTCCGTTTGTGCTACTTTTTCTAAATCAGAGATTGATTTTCTTGAATCTGTGAGAGAAAACTATCTTACTATTAATTCAACCTCGAGGATCAGTTATTTCCCCCAGTCGTCATTTTCTGCTTGTTTTTCTCCTCTGCCTCATCATCTTCCACAAGTATGGATTGACAGCAGCTATCCACAGCAATTCAAAGCCATATTTTCAATATGTATTCAGAGCAGGTAATGAGACTTTAATCCGAGTCACAATGAATCATGTGAGAATATCTTGCTTGTATCTTTTTTTGTGTCTCTCTGCAAGATTCAGAAACAGACTACCAGCCTTTCTGATTTGGTTTATTGGCAACTTTCTTCAGCATTTACCAGCTGCGACAATGTTGTGACAGCTGGTATTGTTTTCAGGTTGTCAGTCCATCTGTGTGTGTGTGTATTTCATCATGGTAAAATGAGATCCTGGAGACACCTATTGTAGCAGAACTTCCACAGAGGCAATTTTGAGTACTTTTCCAGGCCTTTATATGTCTGTGAGCAGATTTTGTCACTGCGATAATGTCATAACCATGAGAAGATCAAAGTAAAGGCAGAGTTTGAAGATGGGTGTGGTTCAAGCAGACGGGCTGAAGGTAGTGGGGTAGGAAGTGGGAAAGAGGCCATTGGCATGGGCAGTTGAGGGGGGACAAGGATCAACTCCCTCCCCCTTCCTTTCTATCTTCCTGGGTCCAGACCAGGACTCTTGCTTATCTGGACCCAGACCTATAATCAATAAATCATTATTTCATTTTGACAGAACATTTTTCTATTTTCACTGGCGCTGCATTGTAGCATTGGTTTAGGAAACTGGTTTAGTGGATAGAGCAGGCGCCCATGTATAGAGGCTGTGTCATCGCCGCAGCGGCTGCGGGTTCAATTCCAGCCTTGGCCCTTTGCTGCATTTCAGTCAGCTGTGGTCTTTGCAGCATATTCAAAGCTTTTAATATGAGACATTGGGTGATGTGAGGATCATCAGTCTGTCTTTTTGGTACTGCTTGTGAGTCCGGATGGTGTGTCAAAGCCCTGTAAGACTGATAAGCTGTGTACCTGAGTCAAAAGGGATGGATCTCAACTTTTGAGGGAGTATTAGCCTTCAATAACAACTTTCAGGCCAGAATCCAGAGGATAAATGAGGATTTCTTATGATTAGAAAGCCACGGAATGAGTTGTTCTCCAGCTGGATATCTAGGAGGACAGACGGGGTGTTATCCACCTGGTCTGCAGAGCAGAATCTCTCCAGCTCTAGGCTATGACAAGAAAAGAAAAAAGAGAATTTTTGCATGCTCTATGATTGGACAATTTAAGCTTTAAGTCTGACATGAACTTATGTGGAAGGTCAAGACTCTTAGAAAAGCTTTTCTTTTCCCACAGAGTCAATGCATTTAGTACTTTATGAGAAGTGGCATCACAGAGCTACAACATCTGCTGCGTCCTGTCATTGGAGGTTAGAAAATCTCTGAAGGGCTTTGCCAACAGTCTGGACTGACCTCCCTGAAACTGCTGCAGGGCTTCTTGAGGGAAGTGCTGGGTTTCCTGCCAGATGCTGTAAAGAGCTGCTTGGGGATGCCAAAGACAGCGGAGGTCAGCAGAGACTATCAACAGAAACTCCATGTTGGCTGGAGAAAGGCAGGGTGCTGCTCCTTCCTACTTTGAGCCTGTCATACGTTAGAGAGCAGCAGCTCGTGGAGGCATGTGTGTAGTTTGTGCCTGGTCAAGGCGTTCACGGTTCAAGAGACAACAGTTGAGTATCAGTGATGTGAAAACCCAATTAAGCCCCCTGTAAGGCTCAGGGTGCTGTACAATCTGTCACTGTAAGGTTGTGGTCAGACGAGGCAGCAGGTGTCACTTCCAAGGTGCCACTCATGTGTGGAGGCAGTAACAGTTGTCTTGAATACATGCCTCACGGGATAAAGTGACCACACGAGTACGCACTGGAATTTTAGTTTAAAGGAGGAGTGTGTAAGATTAGGGAGGATTAAGTGACATCTAGTGGCGTGTGTTGCAGATTACAACCAGCTGAAACTCTTAAAAGTTAGAATTCCTAGAGTGTTTATAGTGTTTATCTCTTCCTCTTCCAAACAAACGGGTTAGGTGATTTCAACCAGTAAAAACAGAATAAAACAGTTTTAATAACTTTTCTGACACATTGCACTCATTGTGGAAGGGATGCCAACTACAGTCACTGTGCAAAAAATACAAACAACCATTTCTATAGCCAGTGTTTGATTTGTCCGTTCTAGGCTGCAGTAGAAACACAACAATGTCCATCAACAAGGATGTAGATATTAACAACTTATTCTAAGGTAACAAAAACACAAATCTTATTTTAAGGAGATTTTTCAGTAAAGAAAACATACCTATTAAATTATCTTCCATTTCTGCCAAAATGTCTCCCTAATTCATCCACACTTGACCATGTTTTCCATTAAAGTTTTCCGTTCACCACTATGGTATGGAAAACAGTTTGCAGAGGCCTGAGACCCATTTTGGCAATTCATTACAGTGAACTGTTTTTATTGAACATCATGGCTTTTTTTTGTCGTGATCAAAGTTATGTTGTGATTGTCTGGTCCAGATTGATCTACAGTACCATGCATTATGTTTACTGGGATGGATTTCTGAAGTGCTTTTCAAGTTTATACAAGTTCATTTTCAAGATGAACTCAAACCAGCAGCTGCCTGTTCATCAAAATTGATAAAGTGGCTTAACTCTTCTCCAATATGTTTTCACATAATTTGCCTTTAGCAAAAGACAATACAACACAAACTACAATAGGCTATTTATTCTGTAAAAAGAAGTTCAGATCTTTACTTTCACTCATTGGCAGCCTTCACACCTCATGACTCACATTCAAAACTCTAAAACACTACAACATACTCTGGTTAGCAGTAATCAGTGCTGCAGTCAAGAACACCTAAACCTGAGTGTGTGTCCAGAGTGTATTGGGATTGAGACAAGACACTTTGAGTGGTTGAGACGAGTCAAGACCACGACTAATGCAAGGGGAATCTGCATGACACACTTACAATAAAATTTTTAACTTACAACTCATAGGAGCTCCTCAAACTTATCTGAACGATATTCATTCTCCTAAAATCACCCAAAGAAAACAAAGATTCCTCTTTTATCAACATTTTAACTGCCGTATAAACAGTGAATTTGGTGTGAGGGGATTTTCCTTTGTTTGCTATGAGCCAACAAATCGAGCAAACACTAATGAGCTGAAATCAACTGAACCGTCTTAACACAGCACTCCTTTTTTTGCACAGATAATTTAGTGATATCTCCACAGTTGTAGTCTTGACTGGTCTTTTTCCAATTCCATATCCTCTTTGTCAGAGACTGAGACAAGACCGAGTAAAAATGAGGTTGAATCCGAGATGAGACCAAAACTTTCAAAAAGTGGTCTTGAGACCAAGACCGTTCTCACATACTACAACACTGGCAGTAATGTCAAGTGCATGTGATTTGGAGTAAATGGGTTGAAATATAAAAAAAGCCCAGCACATTAACCTTTAATGCTGCACCACTTGGAGGTTTTACATCACATTCTTCTGCCAAACATAAAAAAAACCTATAATTGTCACTTAACTAAAAGCCATTACAATCTCTAATGACTGGCTGTGATTTTCCATGTTTAAAATGCCATACTGGTGCTGCATCCACAAGTTCTCCAGACTTTTCTCTAAAGCATGTAATAAAAATCAGCTTTTCACAGCACACAAATGAGTCAAATTGGAGTTTTAGTTCTAAGTGGACCATAGCGTATTCGGGTCAAACACTGAATGTAAAGGGGAGCAATTAACTTGTTTGCATTGCAAACCTTTCCTGTAATGTCTGATATGTAGTGTTTGTAGTATGTTTGTTGTTTGGTTTAGGGTTGTGTTCATTATCTTTGTATTTATGTGTATTTATAAGAAACAGTGCATATCTTGGGATGCACAACACATTTCATAAAATATTCTGATAATAAAGTGAAATCAAATCAAAACATGGTCCAAAACTGTAAAGGTAAACATGTATTGCTTTTATTTTATAATTGGCACTGCACAGCATGAACTTCCCCGCTTCCAACTGGCATCATCTCTGCTTTAACATCCAGCTCACACCAACTTGATCTTTGGCAACTAGTTACTGGATATCAAACATGTTTGAAAAACAGTTGCAGGGCTGGCGGCTGATCCATTTTATATCACAAACTTCAAAGGGAGTGGAAGTGAGTAATAGGTTCTGGTTGGAAAAAAGTCGCCTCCATTAAAAAGTCAGGGAACCTACATCCTGACAACAAACCTGGTAGATCTCTGTGGGGAAGACGGCTGTCCCCTCTGCAGATTATCAGCAGCCTAATACAAGTGGGGGGTTTGTAATGTCACTGGTAATTATGCGCCTCCTGAATCTGGTGAATAATCTGTGCGACAGGCTGGAAAACACTTTGTGTGGTAGCTGGGGAGCTTCATTCATGAGCCTGTGTCCACAAAGAATAAAAAGCTGTAGTGAGGTTTTAATTCCGGTGCTGATACTCTCCTGCTTTACCTTGAAGTGATGACTTTGTTGTATTCGCATCAATATTTGTGGGCCAGTTGTATTCAGTGTTGACTGTTTTTTTTAATCATTGTATTTTTGTGCACTTGTGTGGGTGCACAAGTTTGCAGTTGTAGATGCATAAGATGGAGAATTTTATTCACTTCCTCTTGTTTCCGGTATTTAAATAAATGCATTCACCTCTTTTTCTGCCTTCTCTCCTCCTCCCTCTCAACTTTTGACAGTCTAGTCCTGATAATACTATTACCACAGTGACAGTGTGAGTTTTACACATGAACCCAGTGAGCTTTACAAAAAAGTATTTTGTTTGTTATTGTATTCAAACATCTGAAAGGGCCGCAGATCATCTAGAGCTATTTTATACTTGTAGAAATAATATTTAGTTTTTCTCATTTTGCAGCAGCAATACAAGCTGCTATTGTTCTCTCATCTCTCAACATGTTCATTATTAGAGATATTTAATTTGCTTTCCTCTGGGCCCACTTTTGAAAATGTCAGTAAATAAACCAACATTAATAATGAATATTAGGAGTGTAACAATACTCAGATCTGAATCAATATATTCATTCAACAATCACTGAAAAAACCTAATTGATGCAAAGTGAAAAAATTGATTCATATAGTCATCATTAAGAAACCTTTATTTTAATATTTTCAAGGCATGTCTGTCATTTCTGTTCAAGCACACCTCCTTCCTAAATATTCAAACAGTGCTAGCAGCCAAGAACTAGGCAGCTAATGGCAACCAGCCAAGAAAAAGACCATTAGGACAATTACTGATATCATCTCATATTGATTGCAGGCCCCTGAATTTAATCAAATCGAAATATTACCGTTTCTGACTTTGTGATATCAGCATATATAGTAATGTCGTTCAATGATTTGATATAATATCATATTGTGATGAAATTTGTGATATACACCCCTTATTGATATATAGGAAATTAGCCCAAATATCTGTTGGGGGTTCTGGGGGATCCATCTGTTGCAGCCTCCCAGAGCATCCAAATATTCTGCTTCAGGCAACATTTAGTGCCTGTTTAGGACACACCAGCTTTCCAGCTCAAATGTAAACCCATTTGCATCGTTATTATGTACAGTCAGAGCAATGGACATATTTTTAAAGAAAGTCCGCTCAGGGTAGGTGAGAGGGGAGTTGTGTAGGCCCAACAAATCCCAGACTTTGTCCCAGGGGATTGGTGTTTGAGACCAACAAACAACAACACCGGTTGTGGTGTTTGTGCCACTCAAAGCTGATAAACGCAATCTTTTCCTCACCGTTATTAAGTAGTTTTGTAGCCTAAACCTACCCGCCGACCCCTTCTGCATAAAGATAAAATGCAAAAGACTGCCCTGGCTTCATTTTGGCAACGACCAGGGCTTCCTCCCTAATGGCAAAATTTGACGAGTAGGATGAGATCGCATCCCCTAGCACTTAATTAGAATAAGTCAAAGATAAATACACTCAATTTTGATGCTTCTTTTTGCACTCTGGCACCTTATTTACATTTAAAGCAAAAATGTAAATACATTCATTTTCATAGCGAACGAGAAATGGTCTGTGGGCTGTAAGTTTCATATCACTGCTCTGTTTGCTATACAGCTTACAATTATCATGCAGGTGGTATTACTTCGCCTGTGCTCCTCTTCTAGAAATTAATCCACACAGTACAGTTATTATAACTTCTCTTTTTAAGACTTACAAAAGTCAATATGGTTTAAAAATGGAGCCACTCAAAGATCATTATTTTCTACTTTTTAGCACAAACAGCAGCCTAATGGGATTGCAGTCATGAGTCTTTTCTCTGATTCAGGGTGCTCAGGGTTAGTATTACACCAGCATGCACATTTATTTTTGCTGACAGATTCAAGTTTGTCCCCTTGCTGTTCACTGCAATGCCGGTGTGAATGTGTATATGCCGGTGCTTAACCTTGAGCACTCATGAGGTTATTTATTTAATTTTGTTTGTGTTGTCTCTATGTGCAGACATCATAATTCTTTTTATCAGTCTTAAACCTTTTACATTATAACTGTGCAGGTTAGATTCCTCTTAGTGCTGTGTGGTTTTTCACTGAACCAGATGTTTGAAGAGGTGTTTTCTCACTGCAGTGTCCACCCACTGTGATTTTCTAAACTTGGTTACCTTACTGGTGACGTCAATGCTGTTTGTGTCACCTTCAGTTCATCTGCCTCTTCTCCTTTTCTTCCACATGTACCTCTTTTTGTTCTCACATTACACACCTTTTAATGCTCATAATATTATCTGTCTTCTCTCCCTCTCCTCACCTTCTCTCCTTCACCCTTGTGTCTTATCTTTCATGCTCTTCCTCCTCTCTTTTTGTTCCTCTAACAGTCTCCTCCTCTCCTTCCCCGTCTCCTTTAGGAGCTGCTGTTCAGCGTATGTGCCCTTAACGTCATCTCCACCATCGTGTGTGCTCTCGCCACCGCCATGTGCTGTATGCAGATGGTCTCGACTGATGTGCTGCAGATGGTGAGTGTAAAGGAAATGCAGACAACAACAAAAGCTGGCTGTATGTTCTTTTCAGAGGCAACCCTGCCAAAATCAAAATCATTTTTCTAGTCTGAAGATCTCTATCGTCAGGTTAGCTCAGTAATGATGTGCCAGCCTTTATCAATTTTAAGATAGTGGAGAATAATGTTTGACTTTTTGGTCGAATCCTCCTGCTTGGTCAGTACAAGTGAACATGAACACACAGTGAAGGTCAGTTGCCACAGGATTTCTCTCAGTGTCCTGCATCTCAAAAATGTGTTGTATTAAAAAAAAAAACCCAGCTGAACACCTCCCCGGATTTTTCACTTCAAAGGTGCACCGTCCTCAGCGTGACCCTCTTTTGTCATTTTATGTGGGACAATGAAACTATTACCAACAGCTAAATGCTTTCAGTCATGAGGGAAATTAGCATGGCCAAGCTCCCTTTGTGTTGCACACCAACAATAGTTATTTCATGCCTCCAAACACATCAGCAACTGGAAAGGTAGAGCAACGCTGCCAACCCCTCATATGAAATAGCTTTGCAGCACCATTTGATTCAACCTCTAACACATTTTATGAACGATGCTGTAAATTCTGTGCGTGCTATAAAGAGTCTGGATATTAAAACTTGTGCTCCGGGCTGAATGTGAAGCCTGGTTTGATAACAGGTTGATGCAGCAGGAAATCTGCAATAATTTCATCCATATAATAGCTAGTAAAATAAATTAAGTTTAACTGAAAGTCCAAAGTGCAAAAATCACATTAGTTTCATCTCCATGTGAGTCACAATTCAGATCAGACTGTAAAATAAAAGCTGCTGTAATCAATCATTTTATGTGAACAATGGGTCAAATGACTGCATGTAAGGGAATCGTTCTTGGCGATGAACCTACACTGAATTACCACCCAGCTCTACAGCACCAAACAGCAGACAGACAAAGTTAGCAGGTGGTGAACGTACATTGCGCACCTAAAAAGGCAAAACTTTCCCTCAGAAGTCAATGGCGACCAAAACAGAGCTAGAAAGAAAGTTAATATATGGTCTTCATAACTCAGTTTATCTTTATCACATACAATGGTTTGCATCGTTTTTAACAATTAGTGCCCCACGAATGGTGTTGTCATGTGACGTAATTAAAATAAAATTATATACTTAATGCAAAGTTATATAGGTTAGATTTAGGCAAGTAAAGTTACTTAAATTACGTTTAGGAAAAAAAACTTTGTTTGTAATAGATGGTTAATGGACCTGCACTTGTATAATGCTTTTGTAGTCATTCGAACACTGAAAGCACTTTCACACTCCATTCACACACACATTCATACATTGGTGGCTGAGACTACCATACAATGTGTCACCTGCTACTCAGTTTTTAACCATTCATACACATTTACACACTAGAGTAACAATCATCAGGTGCAATTTGGGGTTCATTATCTGGCCCAAGGATTCCTTGACATGTTGGATGGAGGAACAAACGCTGCAGGAAAAAAGCGAAGAGCATCCTCAGGGACACACACCATCCAGCGCACTCTCTGCTCAGACAGAAACACTCCATATACAACGTCAGACACTGCAGACTGGACAGTATCATAACACATAAAGCACGTTTTTATAACAGTTTCCTTCCAGCCACAGTCAGACTGTTGGCAAAAGATGCAAGAGGGGGAGGGGACATGTCTGCCTCATCTTCTCAGGGCAGTGTGCAATAAAAACTGCAATGTGAACAATTGTGACAGCATTTTATTTTACAGTTTGTAACTTATTTTAACTTATTGTATTTTGTAGTGTTCTTTTTCAATTGTACTGTAGCTTTCTTTTGTTTAAACTTCTTTATTTGATTCTTGTTTGTTTTTATCTCTATTGTCTTTTTTTCACTTTTTTTGCACAAAAGTAATTTCTATGTACCCGTACTGCCTGTGCATGTACAAATAGCAAAAATAAATTTCTTAAACTGGGGATTGAACCGCCAACCTTCCGATTAGGACAACCTGCTCTACCTCCTAACCCTCAGTTACATAGTTATGTATGTCAGGTTCAGGCAAGTAAAGTTAAGTAGGTTAGGGTTAGGAAAAGACATGTGGTGACAAGTCGCATTAAAATACCTCAAAGTCCACTTGGTTTCACATAGGACACAAGCACCTCACTTCTGGGGGGAAGTCCTATTTTTTTTTGATCAACGGAACCTGCTTGCTGTCTGCAGGATGTGAAACTGTTTGCTAGAATATCAACTTTACAAAGTGTTTTTAAAGCTGTACTGTTTGTTCTTGTTTCCACTGCCCCCACTTGGGAAAAAAAAGTTAATGTAGGTTTAAACAGTGATAAAGCTCCCTGGGACAGGACCATAGAAATAAGGTCTTTTATATCTGTGACTATTTAAGAACAGACAAGTGATAAAAATAAATTCATTTGAAGCTGTTTGAATCATATAGCAATTAAAAATGAGATTGAAACGTCATTCTCACGTTGACATAAGGACAATATTCCCAGCGGTCCCTGCTTCAGTGGCCTAATTTCAGATGATCAAAGCTGTGGACACGTCGTTCTCGAAGCATCTTACTGTCTAGACTTTTGAGGACCTGTAGATATAAATGCATTGGGGGCTGTTCTTTTTTGTTTGTTTTATTTTACATGTAATTACATATTCTGAGCACACATACATGGAGGTATGAATGAGAAAATTACAGTATTTGTTAAAGGAAAACACCAAAGTGGACATGCACACCAGCAGGAAAACATCTATAAATTGAAGAGGCTCAACAAGATGTCATCTAATTATTGATTTACGGAGAGAAAAGGCAGGGCACGTTTATTTGTATTGCAACTTTCCACATCAAGGTAATTCAAAATGCTTTATATAAGACAGAGAGGCTTTTAAAATAGATACAAAAGAAACACTAGGACATAAAAAAGACACACATGAAAAGGATTTAAATGAGTAAAATGAAATAGAATAGGAGATTTTAAAAAAAGCTAAAATAGAATAAAACAAATCAAACAGTAGAATAAGTCAAAGATAAAGCACAAAAGCACTGTGTCTTATCTCCACCACTCTCGCAGAGCTTCCAGGAGTGGCCCCGTTTTCCCATTTACCACAAGAGGTGTTAACCTTTTATTTAGCTCAGTAAATTTCGCCAAGTCAATAGCAGCAGTGGCAGTCTGGAGATTAGAAAAGCTGGCTGGCTGTGACTGGAAAGTTGTCCCACTTAGAGACGTCTGTCTGAGGAAAGTAAATGAGCAGTACTTTCTGGAGCTTCTGTTGAGTTACCACTGAGCAAGGCACTTGAGTCGCGGTCGCTGCAGTAAAACTTGTTCTGTGACCAGCAAGCACAGATGGGAATAACTGCTTGTAATGAGGAGAGGTGCTGTGGACACGTTTGCTCAGTCATGCCTCGCTGGGTGAATAATGGTGTAAAATAATGAATAAACAACTACGGACTCAGTGTAATAAAAGCCTGATAATGGTTGTTTTTATGCTGTGTTTCAGTTTATGCCGCATAGAGCGCGGGCTCTGAATGCTGACTGTATGACCCCCCATGGAACCATCCTCCACCAAACACTGGACTTTGATGAGTTTATTCCTCCCATCCCCCCACCGCCATACTACCCCCCAGAGTATACCTGCACCCCCTCAATGGATGGACAGAGGTGAGATGCAAAATACTTCTCATCAGCATCACATTTCTTCTCAGTGCTAACACACAGCGCTCAGTGCTCCCCAAACTCTGGTACTGATGTATCTTCTGAGATATGTGGATACTTTTAGGGAATACACAATAAAAATTGTAATTTGCTATTTTGCTAACAGACATAGTATAAAGTTTACAAGGCACTGTAATTATACACAATAGTCTGCTTGTAAATCAGAATCCCATTTTAAAAATGTATAAATGCCTTGCAGCCAAGAATACTTTGGCAACCCTCCAACTCTGAAACTGTTAAAATTTCAATGACACTTGACTCTGTTTTATTTCATTTACTTAGTGGAAAACTTTTGCAGTTGCTGCTTATTACAGTACAACAGAAAACAATACAATTCAGCTTTATTGTCCACCATTGAAGCATTAGTGACATCCTATAAAACATATGTGGACTGCTAAACAACTACCAACGATTCAAGGGCATTGGTTTTGCTTCAAATTTGTGGGGGACATGTACGAAGCTGAGGATGTGGGAAACATTTTATTTTTTATGAACCAATTTGTGTCTTTTCTGCATCAATTTAAAATGGAATTAGTTCTGTCAAAAAGTTGTCTGTTACTTTAATTTTTTTGTTTGGGGAGATAAATGCACATGTTCCAAATATTGAGGGGGGCTTGTCCCCTATGATTAATTATATGCAAAGTGCAGGGAAGTCCAGAAATATATAATATTTGTTGTAATAAGTGATATGGAGACTACAGATTATTTTCAGTTAGTGTAAATATCTGATTGCTGTGGGGATAAATGTGTAAATATTATAATTATTCTGCCAAAGGAAACATAAAGCACCCCCCCAAGAGCGCAGCAATTCAAATTAGGGTATCAAAGCACTGCATGTTCTTCATTTTTATTATAATAGATTTAGAGGACTAATTAATGAAAAATCCAATGTTGAATTGCTCGAGAGACCTGTCTCAAAATGATCTGCAGTGTGCACTGCAACCAGATTTCT
Source organism: Plectropomus leopardus (assembly GCF_026936395.1). NCBI lineage: Eukaryota > Metazoa > Chordata > Actinopteri > Perciformes > Serranidae > Plectropomus > Plectropomus leopardus. Next base: position 18,850,300 of record NC_142176.1, on the reverse strand, counting down.
GCCAGTTGCTGCCCTCTCCTCAATATGCATTCATATCTGCAGGAGGAATGAGTGGGAACTGATAGTCAGGCTTAAAAACTTCTTAAAATTTTATACAATAGTACACATATATTTAAGATTCAGGATGAATCTTTTGGAGCCTATAACTGCCCCTCCACAGACACCTGAAAAGATATATATATATATATATATATATATATATATATATATATATATATATATATATATATATATATATATATATAAAACGTGATGTAAAAGTCATTATGATGTGAAGGAGCAGCAATGATTGCAAAGTTATCAGAAAAAGATATCTTCAGGCTGGAGGGCAGGACACACAACAAAGAAAAGACAAAAAACATACTTTGGGAGAAGTTGAAAGGATGAGGCGTAATACATCTTCTTGCATATGGAAGCAAATAAGAGAACCAATAAGTATTTAAATTTTGCATTTGTTCTGAATTCACCTGTTTGAAATTAAAATATCTTATTTTTTTTCAATGTTTACATATTCGGTTCCTAAAATTAAAGTTTCAAAATTAAAAAAGAAGACACGAAAAAGATTTTGGTCGCTCAAATCGAGCGATCAAATTTAGATCTAAAAATTCTGGTTAAAAAAAATCAAACAACATCTGGCCCAAGACAAGATAGCCAATTGAGCCTGAATGTTTTGACCAATCAAATTTGAGTGATATTGCTGTATGAATTTTTTCAACTTGAATTTTTAGATCTGACTCTCTAGATTTGACCATTCAAATTTGACTTGAATCTCTCTCTTTTTAATTATGAAACTTTAATTTTTGGATTTGCAAACATTAAAAAAAAAAACCAAACTTAGTTTTTTAACTAGCAAATCAAGAAATTTCATATCACAATTCCATCTGATGATTCCGTTTTTAGTGTAAAATATTTCAATACATTCATGAATTTAGTAGCGTTTAAATTTCAATATTAAGTATTCAGTGGCTGTTAAGATTCAAATATTTATTTGTTTTCATTCTTGTGGACAGAAACGGTCAGTTTAGTAAATTTATCAGGTTAAAATTAATTTAATGTAGACCAGCCCAGTTCATCCTATGAGATGGTGAGTGCAGATTATAGATGCCAAAAACAATATTTGCAGCCAAAGACAAATCCAAATCCATCATATTAAGCAGCAGTGGCATGTGTCTACTCACTATCTGACTGTGACCATCTCATGTGGTATTATCATTCATGGTCAGCTCAGAGCATTTCCCTCCGCTAAGCAGCTGCGACATTCATGATTCTCAGCTGTTGTGAAAGATCAGTCGTCCCTTCCCTCATCACTCCTTTCATTTTCTCTCAGTCTTGCCAAAGAGAATGCTGCCGATGTAGCCATTTGGCAGGAAGCCACATCTGTTTGTCAATTATGCCATAAATATAAACAAGGCAGAGGAAGCATTTATGGTGTCCCTGCTCAGGGCCAGGGATGTGTCATGACATCATCATGCCTCGGATGATTGGTGGAAACTCTCAGGTTGTATTTCATGCTCTGCCACTTTAGAGGAGAATGGGGTTGTAATTAAAAGATATGACTGAACGCATGGCTGCTTGTTCTTAATTGGCACCACATGAAACGGTGGTGGCCCTCATTGAATAATACGGTACCCACATATATTCTCTGGATTTAAATGTCGGGGACAAGAGGATGTTTTTCATCCTTTCTTTCTTAATGTTTTATGGACAATACACTGTATTTTTGACTCAGATGGGATGGATATACAGATTTGCTGAGCCAGTTTCTTGAGCACTGCTTTATGTGACTGGCTCAGTGTACTCTCCACTCCAAATCTGATTAATATTTCTGGTTTTTTTTTGTTTGTTTGTTTTTGTCTTGCTTGTTTGCCGTTTGGTTTAAACTCTACTGTTATGCCCCTGACAGAGGCCTGCACCTGGACTTTCCTCATTCTCCCTTCAGTGCCATCTACGGGGTGCCCATCAACAGCCCGGGGACTCTGTATCCAACTGACCTGCCACCTCCATATGAGTCTGTGGTGGGGCAGACTCCTGCCAGTCAGGTGAGAAATACAAGCAAGTGCTGCCTTTAAAAGGATAGTTCCGATTTTTTGAAGTGGGGTTGTATGGTGTACTTTATATACATATATTACATATAGTAGATGTCAGTCTGCATGCCTCTAGTTTGGAGAGACAGGCTGGAAAGCTACAGGAAAACTAAGCAATTTACTACTGTGGAGGGGTCAGCAACAAAATATATTTGAGCCACCTAAAAAGGCCCACCTAAAAAAATCAGTATCAGTGTAACTGTACACTATATTGAGAGTATTTTCACTGCTTTACCTTAATGTCAGATAGTGATTTCCAACTGGAAAAGGGAGCCATTACATCATTACATTTAAAGCCAGACTTCATTGAGAAAACCAGTGATTTAATATTTCTGAACACAGGAGCTGCAGGTCTACTGCTGCCTCGATCAGTTTGTTTGTTTGTGTTATTGTGAGACTTTGGTTTTTAAAAAGGTTAGTTTGGATTGACCAAAGTCACACAATAACACAAACTGATTGAGCTAAAATGATTGTTTTTCTCAATGGAGTCTAGTTGCTTTGACGAGAGCATAGATGGGGAACTGAAACCATTCTTTCCTGCTGGAACTGGCTTTTTGACAGAAAGGTAAAGTAGTGAAAATGCTCTAAATATTTCTCTCAATATTGATGTTTTTTTTTCCTGTGTAACTTTTTTCAGATGGCTAAAATATGTTTTTTTGCTGACCCCCATCCAGTAGAGTCTCCAGAGACCTTCTTTATGGGCAACTGGGCCTAGGACATTAAATTAATCTATTTGTTTCTAAAGAGAACAATCTTTTACCTTCTGTAATCATACATATAAATACATTTTAGGCTGCGTTAACAAAAGGATAATATAACACAAGAGTCTACAGCCATGCAGCTGGGCTGCTCGTTCACAATCTGGAGGATCTGACCCCACAAAGGTTCACGTAAGCTTCACAGGGCATAGTGAGGCCTTCTTAATTTTAACGCCTTTAGAATATTTTTACAGTAAGCCTATATCTCAAGATTTCATTCATTTCTGTGAAGAAAACTAAATGAAATAGTTATTTTTTAAAATTCTGATCATTATTTAGGATATAAACTTTTAAAAAATCTCACAGGATAAGAGCAAGACCTCAACACAAGCTGTATTCACAGAGCCTTCCCTCTCTGCTGAGCAGCCTGGTTTGTTTTTGGAAAATTGTGCAATTAAAACAACCAAGAGCAAGTAGAAAAATGGCCAAGCCTTAGGCAGAAGAAAACACTGAATTTCTTAAAATTGAGGAGCCTTATGAGTAATAATGATTAAATTTGTTTGACAAAACAAAATACAGAATAAGAATTGTATTAAAAGTTACTAAAAAATGTATCAGGGAAACCTATCTCTTCGGCAACATCCACAGGAATTAGTATTCTTAAAATTCATCCAGATTGCTAATTTTACACAAATGTCCTGCAGTTATTGTGTTAACTGTTGGGATTAATTGTGCATTATCTCCACTGCTCTGTACTGCCACTGTTATGCATCACTATTATGGCTTGAATATAATATGAAACATAAAATATATCACATAGTCAGCAGTCAGCAGATTACTCAGTGATAGAAAAGGGTCCCTTGAGGAGAAATGTTGGAAACCACTGCTGTTGGCACATTGGTGCTTTTAGCTAAATGCTAATTTTAGCATGCTCACAATGACGAGGCTAACATGCTAATGTTTAGCAGGTCGTCTAATGTTCAACATCTCAGCATGTTAGTGTGGAGTAAAAATCCTTCCTCAGGTCAGTTACATTAGATCGTCACCCATACTGGTTACTTATCCAATTATGACATTGCAGTCCTTTAGAGTTCAACGTGAAACAGATTTACTGTGAGTCTTGAAAGATTACCCACACACACACACACACACACACACACACACTGAGCTGTTCCAGGGAGCAGACTGAACTGTGTCTTTATTACATTTGATTTTATGCCGTTCACATCCCCGTCCTCTTGTGGGCCTTGTTGGCGGTGCCCTCCTATCGTTACGCCCTCTGATCTCTACTCCCCACACACTTTATGCACCAACCTGTTCCTGACACCACTGTTTCTCATCCTCTGAACATGATGACATCACCTGAGTGCAGATGGCAACCACACACACCAAGTTGAGTACAGATGGCTAAAGCACACACAATTATCTTTTACATCACATATAAGATGACAAAATGATACAATTTACAATGACAATATGTTTATTGATTCTGTGCATATTATTGATACACTCAGTTGAATAAAGATAAGTGACTGTTTCCCACATCAGCATGCTAACATTAGCTATTTAATAAACATTAAGTAAACACAAAGGACAGCTGAGGCTGTTTCTATGTTTAAAGCTCCTTCTGACTGGAATAATCTGCTTTTAAATATTCACCCTATATCATCTATCCACTTTCTCCAAATTTCCCTGTCGTTTTCTAATATCATCAGTTATACATGTCCATAATAACACCTCTATAATTAATTATGTTTTATAACTTTTTTACCTTTTGCTGTCACTGTCACAAACACATTTCTATAGTATAATATAATTTAATGAATGAAACCTTTATTGCCCCAAGGGGGATTTGCTTTGTACAAACAAGCTTAAAAGAGTACCAATATTACATTCACAACAACACATAACAGAAAAAAAACATCATAACAATCATGATCATCATTAAACTGGTAAGGACATTAAGTTAAGAATGATCCATTTCAAACTCTGTTTGGAGGATGATCCTCTGATTTTGTATCTCATATAATTTGATATTTATTGTTTTGTTTTTTGTTGTGGTTTGCTTTTTGTCTTTTCTATGTCATTGCTGTCTGTTTGCTTGTTTTTCTCATATTTGGTGTGGTTTTAATTATGCTGGTACTTTTGTATTGCATGCAGGAAAGACCCTGGCTGGAATTGAGCCTGAGTTGCATAAAAATGAAGTAGTTTGGTTAAAAATTAAAACCTTTTAAATATTGATAAGATAGCCTTCAAAATGGGATTTCAAGGTTGAGCACAAATATACTTGAAAGGGGAAAACCACCTAAATTAGGAATTCAAATATGTTATTTGCATGGCCTTGGAGAGTTCAATCAGTATTTGCGAATGCAAGCTTCTCTATCTACAAGCCAGAAACCGGAAAGGTAAATCTCAGATGTGTGATTTCATAGGATATAAAGCCTGAAGCTGCTCCCCAGACAATCAATGGGTGCCTGATTTTGTGAATTCAAGTCAAGTCAATTTTATTTATCAAGCTCATCAACACAAATCGCAATTTGCCTCAGAGGGCTTTACAGCATACTACATCCCTCTGTAATTCACAGATGTTTTTTTTGTTTTTTTTTTTCGTTTTTATACTGAAATTACTGTAGTGTTGTCAATTTTAAACAGAAAATTCTCCCATATAGGCTACTCATTCCCCTGAGTGCTGCAGTCACCCTGTTTGCACCTGCTATTAACATGCATCTTGGATGATCTTAACACAAATTGACAGCACTAAATACAGGTATAAATGCCCACCTAGACACATTTTCGATTCAATCTCTCAGACAACCTGCCAAGCTGGTTTAATACCACATATGGTCCATATACCACATATCCTTTATAGTATAAACACTAATGTCATCCTGATGCATCTCCAACAAAGACAAGACCTACGTCACCAATGCAGGACGTGGTGGTTTTGATGACAGCGCACCAATGCTCCGTTGCTTACCCAATTTATGTCAGAACTTACGTTGAGTTGGATGAAGTGTTGCTTGACCGTCCCTCGTTTTGCTCTAATATCCTTCTCTAATTGGTTAGTTTTTTTTATTATTCATGTCAAAATGGTATCACTACTGTGTTCCCCTTTTGAAATGTTGTATGTCAGTGTCATCTGAGTATTTATACGCCTTTTCAGATTTACTGAGGCACTCTCCCTGGACTGTCATGTTGAGCTGATCAGAGCTTTTTTTCAGGCTGAGCCTTCGCTGCATCTCATTGTTCACAGCTAAAAATAACTTTCTAATGTGCACGCAAATCCTTTTATCTTCCATTATATTCTCACCACCATTTAACACCTTAGGCTTTCAAACCCTTATTTCCATTATACATGTTAATCCATAGTTCTCTACATGGTGTCCTTCAAAAAGGTATCAGCAGAGGATTTTCTCACCTGCAGTAGATAAGCAGCGGTTGCTGTAAATAGCTAATGTGAGCGGGCAGTGATCGACTGATGGTTTGCGAGAATAAGAAACTCAGCTGATGACTTCAGGCTAGAGACCCAGCATGATGAGAAGTTAGATGAACATATATATGTCACACACTGTAGCTTTAAAGGCCCATAAGTGAATCTAATTAAAGTGTCATATTCAACACTACAGGATTAAAGTGAGGCGGCTCTGTCAGTGTGTTGTGGTCTTATAGAGCCCTCTAGTGGTTTTGAAGGTTAGGTGCCACACAGCTGCTTTTATGCATTACAACCAAAATATCCAGCTCACTTCGTTTTGTGCAAACAGTGCCGTTCTTTTCTCATCACTAATATTTTCCTCTTCACAGGTCACCACCAGTATCGAGCAGCAAGCCACTGAATCCAGTCTGTGTGAGAGAAACACGACTGCAGGACTCAGCACTCAGGGTAAAGACAGTTTAGACTGCAATCAAGTTTGCATAGAATTGCTGAAATGTTTTTTATCTAGACATAGTCATGCTGATGATACCGTTTGCCCTATTTTCAGCCTCAGTGGACAGTGCATCACTGATGGTGTCAGAGGTGGCTGATCCGGACCAGACTTGCTCCTCAGAGGACTTGTGCTCCCTGGAGGTCCAAGGCTCCGACTCCTCTCCCTACGGCACACCCCACACTGCCCCCATTGACGGGAGCTGCACCAGCCTGGAACTTTGTACACGTGGCCATCGTAGCCAGCGTAACACTGACGCTCGCCCCAGTGACACAGGTTACAGTGAGTCCTCACACACCCAGGAGTCCCTGGAGCGCTCTCCGGACTGGTCCTCAGAAAACTATAGTAATCTGGACCAGGAGGATTCCACAGACAGCACACATGCATGTGAGGAACTCAGGGCTGCAATGCACATATGTGACGAGCTTGCGTCAGCCAAACATTTACCAGAGGAGCCACCTAAAGCGTCAACACACTCCCTCATTAAGGCAAGAATGATGAGCCGGAAGCTCACACTCCCTGTCACCATCCCCCCGCCACCTCAGCCTTGCTCCCCCACCTCCGTGGCCTCCTCTGGAGGGACTTCAGCCATCAGTCCCATGGCTCCCTCTCCTTCCCCTTCCCCTCCGAGCAGGCCACGCGGCCCCAGGCTGTGTTTCAGTGTTTGGTCACCATCCTCCACATCGCAACCCCCCTCTACCTCAGCGCAAAGTGGCTACTCGCCCTCAGAGAGGCCTCGGGTGCTCCGAGCAGCCAGGAGGTACCGTAAGCTGGCACGCATAGTCCGTTCCACCAGTGATCCCATCTCCTGCTCCACAACAACAGGAAGTGAGTACAGCAAGAGTGTCACACGCAACACTCATATTAAAGCGGAAGGGGGAACTATGTCCATTTTCAAAATGCATACATGTTATTCTCATAATCTAAAACAGTCCAAAAGATAGAAGTAAATAAGATCAACTGTTTACCAAGTCTAAACACCAGAGTGCTAAAATTCAAATTTGTAATGTCATAAATTTGGTTGTTAGGTATGATTAAGACCAGGATTTTATAGTTATCAACTGCAGTTGAGGAGATTACTGTGGAGGAAATGAAGTGTCTGATCAGAGGTGTCACTCTTTATGATTCTTACTCACCAAAGGCTCATTTCTATAGTAAATGAAATAATGGAAATTAACGATTCCCTATTTTTCTAGTGGACCCCCTAGGACTTATATTAGCACCCCTGGGGGTCCCTGGGCCCTGTTTGAGAGCTTATCTGAGCGATCTGTTTTTTTTTATTATTATTTTAATGTAACATTCTCCAGTTTGAGCATTTGCTGTTTTTCCGCCATTGTATAATTGCAAACTAGCTGTCACTTGGGTTTTGACTGTTGATTGAACAAGACATTTGAAGACATTACCTTGGGCTCTGAGATTTGACATTTTATAGAAAATAATAGATTAAACAAGGAAATAGATGAAACATTCATTAATACTGAAACTAATCATTAGTGGCAGCCCTAAGCCTCCTTGTCAGTAAGCAGTTGAGGCTCTATCAATAACAGCCCATGCCTGCTTTATTGCATCTATACTCAGCTTCATGTCTCCCTCTACAGGAGAAAATTGTGGCTGCGCCTCTGCAAACAATCCTGCTGAAGACTCAACTCATGCATCACCAGAGCAAGGTACCATCATAGAAACTGTGAATTTATGTTAACAACATTCACATCCTATTTTATAAAACAAGTAGACCTGCAGGACAAACTTGCAGCATGGAAGAGCCAATTCATTAAATTTCACTGAAACAAATGTTAGTTATTGTCACTGTCCTGTGAAAGCCATGTAGCATCTCAAAATTTGGGGATTTTAATTTTTTGATAAACTGAAGGACTACATTTTTCTCTAAAGGTACTTTGCAGGTTTGTTGATTATAGTTTGTAAACACATTGCCAGTAAAAGTAAATGCCAACCCCAGATTTGCTCTCCTTTAGCATTTTGTCTATATTTTGTATATATTTTGTCTTTATTTTTTGTCTATATTTGCATTATTACAGCACTGTGTTTCTTGGATACCTGCTGCTTACAGTCTGGCACCCTGTCGCCACTTTTTTATAAAGCTCCGACCTCACCTGAGTGCTGTGGGGGTACACACCCATAAACTACCTGAACACTGAAAATAAGATGAAAATAAACTCTACATCACATACACATACATGTTTATATTATATGCAAGTACATATGTATTATGTATACATTATTTGATTTTAAAGGAAAATCCTGCATAGTATATCTTTACGTAAACCATTTAAACCCCCCATTGGGTCCATGTGTCATAGAAGAAATGAGGAATTGTCACAAAGCTAAAAAACTGAAAACTAAGCATATAACGATAATGTCACAGACACAAAACTGTGATATCACATTACCTTAAGTGCTAACTTCACAGGTATTAGCCCTAATTTTAGGAATTATGTGTGACTGCGTGTTTTTCTTCTCTGTTTTATCTTCAGAGCCAACGGATGTTACAACAGGCGTAGTCGGAGCTAAGCCCAGTCACATAAGTGTCAGGAAGCAGCAAAAGGAGGGCAGGAAAGTTGACATCCACCTTAAACCCCGTGCCCTGCACACGCACTCCGCCCATGAACGCCCACACTCCCTGGCTGACTTTAAGATGTACAAAGACACCAAAGTTCTGGTGGCAAAGTTCCTGGAGCATTCGAGCTGCAGTCTACCTCCTGAAGTCCAGCAGGTTGTCAACAACATCAAGTGTGTTATCAAGTCAGATGAGAAACACATGGAGGAGGCAATTTTTAGTGCCAATGTCATAGATCAGGTAACCAAATTAGATAATGTGTGCATAATGTCCAGTGGTAGTTTACTGCAAACCAGCAGTTTGTTGGCATGTTTCTGGTTTTATTGGTGAGCAACCATAGCCATAGAGCCATAGAGCCATAGAGTGCTCCAGGGGTGACATTTATTTGGATGCCAAAATAAAAATTAGTTAAAGCATAGCCCTGGTTCCTGCATCAAAAGCCTATGGGATTTTTCCATTGGATTTTGGATATTTGCGGAAGATAATCTCTGTGGTGAAAATATGTTTATGATACTCACACATTTTGTTCTGCAACTTAATCTTCACAAATGATTACCACTTTTAGGATTTTTGAAGCCTAAATGAAATAAGCATGCAAAAGTAAAAAAGCTAACCCCATGGTCACATCCCTACCACAACAAGGCTTTAAAGCTGTGTTTGGCTGAACGTTCTCTAATTTAGCCACTTTTTAGCAACCACCTTTTTAAAGACACATTAAAGACACACAAAGCTTCAGAATTCATGAGCAGGGTAATTATTGACATATTTTATAGCATAGAACAAAACTTGAAAGTCTTTAAAACTTGTGTTTACCACAGACCTTGTTTAAGACATCTAACCAAAACCCCATTATAAAAACCCCTTTGGCTTCGAGATGAGGGAACCGGGAGAGCTGAAATGCTAACTTGGGCTTAAGGACTCACTCTGCAGACAGTACAAATAATGCATGTAGCTACGGTGACGTTACCCATTCGTTTGTGGAGTCTTGTTTTAAAGTCTATGCGTTTTAGCAGTCACCATATTGTTTTTTCAGAGCCAGAAGTGACCATATTTGGGCGAAAGGCTGGGGCTTTAAAGGAACGAGGAGTGGATCTGACTAAGAAGCTTAGGACAGAACTTCTTTTCTGCAATGATCCAAAATACAATGAAAAAATCCCATAGGCTTTTTGACAAGGGAGCCAGGGCAACATTAGCTTCCAGGTTAGCCTACAGAAAAACGTCATCGCTGGGGCACTCTTTTACACACCAGCAAGCAAACCTGCTATGGATGAAAATGGATGGTTCAAGCACAAGATTGATGTCTGAAACAGACAACTAGCAGCATGTTTCTCTTTTTCATTCGTATCTATTTTTTGTTGCACAGGTGATGACCCAGCGCATCATGGGCAGTCCCAGGAAGCGTGGCCACGAGGATCTTCACCTTCAGAGCTGCGGTGCTTTGAGTTCGTCCCCTTCCATGCGCCGTCCAAAACACCTCCCACAAACAACCAGCGCCTCCACCAACCCACTGGACTCCCCCTCCTCTGAACAAAGCCTTGAGTGCAAAGAAACTATTCTCTGACCACTCTCACAACAAGGACTCGGGTCAAAACTCTGAGGGCATTTCAGCGCGCAGGTGTTGCAGCCACGCTGTGCTGTGCAGCAGATGTCTGTAGAGTTATGAATAACTCTTCTAGCATTGAAGGATCATTTATTTTCACAGTGTGACTGCAGCACAGGCGGACTGAAATGGCCTCATACTGTATCTCCTAGTGCCCTGTGAGACCGTGCCAAGTCATCAGCAGAAATGGTAGCAAACTCAGACTGAGCCTGCCAGTGTCTGTAGTGGCTTCTTTCTCATCAGAAAAACAAAAGAATGTTTCTCCCTCAGGGGATCTTTTCTACTGAGTTTCATCTCTGAAAAAAAGGAACAAACAAACAGCTGGTAAGTTTGGATCTGTGACTCAAAGACAAAGGAGATTGTGTTATCAGTATTCCTCTTGTCCTCATAAGAAACAGGAAGAAATATGTTTGTATTAAACTGTGAACTGAATGGACTGGGCATTACTAGCCATTGTTTGCAGACTTTGTGGAACTGTTACTGATAGGGTGATGGTGAATATTTCGTGGTGCCGCTGGTTCAAGAACATCACAGATGTGGATTATTTAACTTACCTCATTGTGTTACAATTCTTATCAGTGTTACAATAAAATATGAGTTTGTATCTCGTGGTTTGTGTTCTCATTTCAGTGAAAGTTTATGTTTTATGTGTCATTTAGCATTTTGTACTTATGCCTGTCCCAAACAGATACAAATCTGGCCAAAAAACACTAGAAAACACAATAGCCATGCCATAAATATAAATTTGGTAAAGCTAAGTATATGTGTTTTTTAATTTCAAGTTTGTGATGATGTTGTAGTGTTGTTTAAAACGTGGAATGTTTGAAACCCTTTAAAACCTGCTTTAAGGTGCCTTTAACAAGTACTGAAACCTTTGAACCCTGAGCAAATTGGCAAATCGCAGCTTGGTAAGAAGTGTTCCACTAATTGCAAGAAATTAGTAGATTTAGAAAATTATTTCTAGAAAGCTAGGGAAAAATAATAATATTTATAATTATCATAATGATATATGTGAAATTGTGTGACAGAATAATTATGATTTTTAAGGTTTTTTTCCCCAGGTTATTTCCTTGTTTGTTTATTTTTTTTTCATATTAATTTTAAAAAATAATTTTTAGGTGGTTTTCTTATACTTTTTCGTAAGATCTTGCTAATTGTTGAGTCATTTGTTCTTTCGTTGCTCATTGCCTTCTTTCCATGTTTTTGAAAAAAAGCAAGCTTATTTGCTCAGGTTTCAAATGGTTAAACATCCAGTGATGTTTCTTTGTCAGTGTTGCTAAGAGTGTACTAATCAGACAGGAGATCCACACACTGCTGCTTCCAGTCATTTTAATTATGCAACATTTCGACTAACAGAGATCTTCGTCAGGCTTTGTCAAATCGCCATCACAAAGCAGAGCAAGCCATATATGGACATAAACACATTCATCTCTCAGGTGATTGTGATCTGCAGTGTGCTGGTCTCCTGTCTGATTCTTGCCATAGTTTAACTTTTGTGCTCCAGCATGTATAAAAGATATTATTACATATAAATATTACCATATTTTTGGATGTGCATTCCCTGCAATATGCTTGTTCAAGAGTCTCCTTTTGACCACTGCTTAATGCTAAGCCAGCTTTCAGATCGTTGTGATTCTTCAGACTTTTCCCCTTGCAGAATTACATACATTTGTAATGCTTATGACTGAAGCACTGGCATTTTTTACAGCAGATAGATCAAAGTTACTAGGGCAAAATGAGTCACAGTAGGATGAAAATTAAGTATTTAATTGCATAGATGTTTTGCACAAATATAATATATATATATATAATATATAATATATAATAAAAACAAAACAAACAAACTAACAAAAACCAGAAATCGGACTGCAAGTAATCTTTGAGTAAATTACATAAAATTGCATGGAGACAGGCTTAGGTTTAAACTTAGATGACAAGTCCCACAAAAATTGCTTCCTCATGCTGCTTTTCCATCTACAGTGGCATGTTTGTTTGTATTTTAATGTCTTCATCATGACCGTCCTTAGATCTACAAATGTTTTAATGTTTTGCCTTGAGCCTTCATGAGTGGCTGTGGGAAGATGCATGACCCTCCTTCCACCATCATAAACATATTTCACAGTTCTTGACTATGATAAATGGTGTGATTTTTCTTTCACACCCACCTACTAGTCTGGGGGGTTCTGATGGTATTTAAAATAAATACAAAATACAACCATTTGAAGTTTAATGTGCGTCCCCTAAGCCAAATCAAGAAACATGACTCCCTCCGCAGTTCTTGAAAAAATATTTGAAGTGCCTCCCCTGTTTTGCCCCCCATAGATAACAAACAGTCCCTAATTATATTGATTTGAGATACTGATGAAGCAATGCATTTGAGGCTCTCCCCCAAGACCAACATGCAACACTTGCTTGATATAAAAAATCTGGACCCTTATGTCATTATAACTGTAAAGGTCCCTTCAGTAAGCCATGTGCTTCCGGTCTTTGGGCACTGTCATGATTTCATACAGAAATATTGTTAGCCATGTGAGCGATGACTTTCGTCCATCACAAGTGTAGATCTTAAGCTCAAATACACCGAGCAAATTTCCAAATCATCATAACATAATATACGTACACATCCGTATATTTTATATTTATACTGTGTAACATGCCATGCATTTTCCTACTGTGCAAAATTTTACCACTTAATGTGCAATAACATTTATAGGCTATAATTTTATTATAAATATTCAGCACACCGTGTGTATTTCAGTTATCCTGTGCAACTATCAATCATGAACATGCAGTTTCTGTATAAAAAAAAGGTGTATATTATTTACATTATTTTATTTGTATGTTATTTGATCCAATTTGTCTTTTGTAATATTTCATCCCTTGTTTGCACTCGAATCTCCTTTTCTGCATTTTTCTCTTCCCCTGACTCTTGAGTTGCTGTATCGTGTCTCATTTAATCTTGTCCAATAAACGCTCAATTTGGGCTTTTATTTTTAAATTCATTTCCGAGAACGGAAGTTGGGCAGACGGATTGCCGCTAGCTTCTCTCTCAGCGCAGTTTGCTGTCCGCGAAAGGTGGAGAGTGCGATACAAAGCATGAGTCCTCAGTGTTGGTTAGGATTTTGTTAGTTATTTTACAAGGATTACATCCGTCCTCCGCAAGAAAAGACGACACTTTTCTGTCTGACGGTCGTGAGTTGTGCTCGCGCATTTTCCGTTGGGGCTAGCTAGTGCGAAGTGGTTAGCTGGACAGCGTCAGTAGGAGCTAACATTTACGTCAGGTCGGTATCGAAAATCATCAGTGGTATTTGTTTTACGGCGATTTTATGATTAAAAGAGCTCCAAACGTCAGTATATGCAGACCTGCAGAGCTTGTCAGATGACCATGAGAAGAAAATAGCTGAATGCTAATGTTAATAGAGCTAGCTGTGTGATGTGTGTGTGCGCTCCTGACTGCCACGGTGCCGTGTAGCTGTCCACGTCTAGTCTCTCGTCTGCTGTGTTTAACGTTGCCAGCTGAGCTAGGCCACGTCCCTGCGGGCGTATTCATCAACTGACATTGGACGAGTTGCAGAGAAGATGCCTTGTGTGCGAAAGGAGGAAGGAGAGTAAAAGATCGGTAGAAATGTGAAAAGTCTTGCACATTCATGACTGTCTGCGTGTGTAACTGTAGTGTTTGCTTTCCCGAGCGGTTGCCGCATATCCACGGCATGTCACGTAGACGGATGTGTTTTACAGCGGGAGACTTGTCTCACTGAGCTTTGTAGGTTGCGGTAACAACCTGAAATAACGTTACACTTTGTTTTTGAAATGGTTGGGTTTGGTGCAAACCGACGGGGTGGCCGCCTCCCGTCCTTCATCCTCATCTTCTTGATGGTGATCATCGCCATACTGTCTTTCAACTACTGGGCAATGTCCAGCAAGCACAACCGCTTGTTGGACGAGCTGGTGGAGGTGCAGTCGCAGGTGAAGCGCACGGACGCGGCGCGGAGTCGGCTGGAGAAGCGGAACTCGGAGCTGATGGTGCAGGTGGACACGCACAGGAAGCAGATCGACCAGAAGGATGGAGACTACAGCGTCCTGGAGAGCAAGCTGCAGGCCCGGGAGGCGCTCATCAAAAAGTGCAATGATGAAAAGGTACAGTTGCAATGTCTGATCCCAACCCAGTTTTTTTTAAATTGTATTTACTGATATCTAGCATTTGGAGAGATGATCAAAGGCAGTGGTGAAAGATATATGCAGTTCCTTTTAGTGCCTAAAGTACTAAACGGAAATTAACCTCATGCAGAAAAATCGATAAAGCACCCCCCCAAAAACAACTTAAAATATAGAAAAATAGAAAGAAATATAGAAGAAAAATATAGAATTAAGTTTAATTCTATATTTTGACATTGTTAGATAAAATTGTGATGTGGCAGGTAATTTTCTGACCTACAACCATTATATTATGTTTTTTGTTACTTTTATCATTATACACAAGTATTTGCATGTTTTTATATTTTTATTTTTATTTTTTTGTCTTGGACAGTGTAGTGATTTGATTTGTAGTATTTGCCTTGTCTTAGTCCTTTTTTGGTTTTGATCGTTTCTATCTTACATGCTACTTACTCTATTGTCATCTCTATTGGATTGACCAAATATTACTGTCTTTTCTATCTGTTCTATTTAAAAAAACAACAACATGACGTGTGTGTGTGTGTGTGTGTGTGTGTGTGTGTGTGTGTGTGTGTATGTACCAAAAGTTGGCACAATTCATTTTCTGGCAGTTGGCTCATTGGTTAATCAACCAATAGTTTCAAATGAACTTGTATAAACAGTTTGGTTTATTATTATTATTATTTACAAAACATATTTTATAAACAGTCCATATGATTTTTACGGAAAAATCTTTAATTTGTGTGAAGTAACAAATGAGTAAAACTGTCCGATGAATATTACAATACTTCCCTCTGAAATGAAGTTGAGTATAAGTATAAAGTGGCTTGAAAAAGAAAATACTCAAATACAAGCACCTCAAATTTGTACTTAGGTGCAGTACTTGAGTAAAAGTTATGTTCCACCACTGATCAAAGGGTACATGCATGCACATAGAAACAAGTGACTAAAGTTTTCACAGAGTGGGAAAAGTCCTCCGACTAAGCCAACTTAGCTGACAGTAACAACATTATTATATTAGTTTACTTGTTGTTTTTTTTTAGACTCAGTACCTCTTTATCATTGGTATGTCTATATGTTTGGGTATGTTAATGCTCTCGTTCAATATTTAAAAAAGGGGTGGGTGGCATATCCATTGAATGAGCAAATAGTAATAGGGATATGAAGACAAAGAAGGCTCCTTGTTCATTTTACCTAGCTAGTCAGGTACACTGAGATAAAGACACTTTTTCCTATGGTATTATGCAACGATATAACAACCAAAACCATCACATCATATCTACATTATACTGCTGTGATCTCCCCACTTTATATCAGATGGACCATGCACATGAAAACTTTGGTAACTCACAGTGGACTGAGATAGGCTTTCAGCTATCTACTTAAAAAAGGAAAAGTGATGGAGTCATTATGAAGAGGGCGATTTGTCTTAAGAAGTCTATGGTACCAAGTGGCAGATGATACATGGACTCGTCTTTGACTGGGAGCTCATTCACCCACCTCAGAACCTGCTCCACATCATAGTTGTTTTTTTTTTTTATTTATCACAGCTCATGCTCTCTGTTTTGATATCCATCCCTTTAGGTTTTGTGAAGAAAAAGGTATAATGGAGTTCCACTGTGGCTATGCCCCTAGGCCACTTATAATGCATTGAAGTTTGGCGTGTCTGTATGCTCCACAAGGCTGTTCCCCACCTCTTGCTCTGTGCAGTGGCCCAGCCAGCAATTCACTGTGTTTTGTGTCCCAGCAGCCTCTGAACATTAGTGGGTGTCCAGCTGCCCTGGGAGACAATTAGACAACAGATGGTGGGGGAGGTTTTCCTGTAATTTGCATTCTGCCTGACATGCTTGTTCCTCTTGGACAGGCATACATTTGTTGAACTTATGGTTATTCTGTTTGGTGGAGCATCATCTTCAACCACTGCTGGTTTGCAAAGTCCTTCTATAGATCTAAACTAGCACACATTAGACATAATTTTACCTAGAAGCAGGAGATGACTTGATGCCTGTGTCATAGATGATGCACACCCTTATTTTGAAAAGGTTAGATTTTGAATAGGCAAATTTGTTACTACCCATTGATAATTAGTATACTTAGGGTAAAAAGTCTTAAAGGAATTTAATTAATCAATCTATAAATAAGGCCTTAATTGGTATTAATATGTCTTAAATTGATCTGTCAAAAGTCTAAAAAAAATGCTAAAAAATCAAATATTATTAATTGGGTTTTTTTTAATGATGTTGTGTCGTAAAAGTTCAAGAAATTGGTAATAATTAACTTTTAAATTATTTAGGGAATGCCCCTGGGATTACCATCATGGATATCAGGATAGAGAAACCAACAACACATGTATCATATCAATCATTTTGGTCCCTTAAAGGCAAACCATATGGGTAATTTTAGAATACTATATGTTTTCCATGTGTTCCACTTTAAAATGTTTTAGCATTTTAAGTAGATCACTCAGCATTTTAACTTAACCAAATACATTTATGTTATCACACAAACATTTGGACAAAATTGTTCGTAACCTTAAGGAATTGGTGTGGGTTCATGTTTTTTTGTTCTTTTAAATTTCCATGACTGTTAAATTCGTCTTAAGTTTAATTCTAAAGGGGCATTAAAAAGTCTTAGATTTAACTTGTCTTAAGCTGTAGGAACCCTGGGGTATATTACTTTTGCATATTTGCAAGAACTTTGCATGAATATGAGGAAGGCCAGGACAAACAAATTGGTGTATTGCTCAGCATGTGCTAACAAGAGCTGTCCCTTACGACAACACATCAGCCTTCCTCTTATCGTCTTGAGTGGCTACTTTGTGACCAGCAAGACAACACTGCTTATGATGGGCCACACATGCATATTATTATGGTTCTACGTGCTCAACTAACAATAATGGAAATTAAAAGCAGCCGGTGCTCACAGTGTTAAGACTGTCAATAGTGTTAACACCCATTTATATAAAAATAATCCTGGATGGACACATAAACGAGAGTCACTGGTCAGCCTAAAAAGGACGTTTTTCAAATGATTTCCCATTCTGAATCTTTTCTCCTGCCCACCATCATACACTGCGTTTATGAGCCAATCCTATTTTCTGCGGCCAAATCAAATCATAGCAAAACAATGGCCTTGTAACAGTTAGCCTTCTGTTTTGTTGCCCGTTCTGCTGGTTTATGTTTTTATTCCAAATGTCTCTTCAGCATTTATGACACTAAAATCCCTCTTGGCAGCTAAATTGTTTGACACTGTTACACTGTTTGTGTAAAAGATTAAACAATGCAGCCAAAGATTTTTAGTATTGTTAAACATTTACTAAACCAGGTATGTTCCACTGAGATTACAAAATCTAATTTTCAAGGGCGCCCTGGCCAATATAGCAGCAATTCAGTGAGAAGAGGAGGGAAGGGATCTAGCTAAAGATGAGGTTATATTTTTGTTGTTTAGGCGAATATAGATTCTTTATGTGAGGAGCTAAGAGGAGTCTAAGCACCCTTGCTTCTTAGTAGTAACGTCACTATCCGGCTCCGTTTCCATAATCAAGATCAGGGCAGGTGTTGAATAGCAGTTCTTCCACTCCTCTCTTTTGTCAACAGCCCAACCCTGTTTCAACAGAGATGCATGCTACATACAGTGAGAGGCCTGCAATGCAGAGAAAATAGGGACAGTAGAGTCTCAAAGTGCTTTCACACAGTACAGCATTTACAGTCTTATAAGGTACAACACTGAACCACGGCAGCATACAGTTCTTTATACAGTTTTTTTGGTCATGTTGTTTTCTGTACAGCCAGTATCAGCAGACTGCAGGGGCAAGTCATTAACCACATGTGAGGGTGTGACAGGATTAAGCTTTAGCCTTTACAACAGTTGACATTGATGCTGTATTTCCTGTCCAATCTTCCTTCACTGCCTTCTGTCTCAGGCGGTTATAACTTATTCAAGAACTCAAATAATCACAATGGGCATCCAAAGGTGTGGTGATTTTTTTGCGTTGAAATCTCCCAAAGCCCTTCTGCAGCATAATTCATTTAACCACTTACCACTGATATGCTCAGTATGTTACAAAGAATCATTATTTTGCAAAATATGGCTAAATGAGG
Source organism: Plectropomus leopardus (assembly GCF_026936395.1). Lineage (NCBI taxonomy): Eukaryota > Metazoa > Chordata > Actinopteri > Perciformes > Serranidae > Plectropomus > Plectropomus leopardus. The sequence goes on along the minus strand of NC_142176.1, from coordinate 18,831,165 downwards.
GCTGTGGCTATGGCTTTGTTTTCTGTGACATTTACCCCATCAAAGCTCTGCAAGAAATTGTGTCAGTATTCTGACAGAAGTAATTTTTGTAAGTTAACAAGACTGTGTGACGTTTATGGTTGTTTTGATACTGTCTTCTTTAAAACTTGTAACCATTGTGAAATAAAAGTGTGGACATTGATATGCATTTTTAATACTCAAAAGATCAATTTTAGGCATCGCTTAATTGTCCATGTCCTTTTGCCTTCCTCCTTAATTTGCTTGCTTGCTCCCTTCAGTTTCTTAGGAATATTGTTTATTATAGAGCCTTGTGGCAGATTGCATTACAGTGTAGAGAAGAGGGTTTTCGGTTTCCTTGTGAGTAAAGTGCCGAAGAAAAATATCAAACCAGATATGTTTGAAGCTACCAACTTCTGTGCTGGTAATGTTTGCATGTTACAAAGGCAGCTGATGTGAGGTACTTTATTATTTTGGTCCCCTAATCATTAACATTAACATTATTGCTCAGCAGGAGATTGGCAGCAAAGCATGTGGTTAACATCTAATATCCCATAATACTGCGTTTGATAAGAAGGTGTGTATTGCCTTTGAGCAGTTACTACTCAAAATGTCAAAGTGGGTGCCACCTGAAGCTTAGTTATACACAATAACAAGACAAACCTGTTCACCCATGTCTTTTGTGTTAATGGAAGCACTATCTACCAAATGAAATAACCTGTTTCACATTTTAGTCTTCTGTGGCTTAGGAGAAAAACTCTGAGCAGGCTGTTGTTGAGCTGATTTAAGGTGTAGAAGACTTCAGATGTTTCTAGCTCTCATTTAGATGATAAGAGTCTGTAATTTTCTTAGCGAAGTCTGTTTAAAGAACTTTTTTCTCTCTTCTGTACAGATGAAGGTGCAGGGTGATGTCACAGCCCAAATGACAGAAATCCAGAGGCTGAAAGGTACGACTTTAACCCTGTCTGGCCAGCAGAGGGCACCCTTCAGCACTAAATCCCTCAATAGATTTGACACAAAGCCTCTTCAGGAAACATTACATTTCATGCACTGGACAACAACTAAACCTCCTTCAAATATTGCGTTTGTGTATGTGTGTTTCTGCCAACAGAACAGTTAAAGGAGCTGAAGCAGGAGTTCATGAAACAGGAAGAGCAGCTAAGAGAAGTGAAGAAAAATAGCACTACCTTGGAAAGAAAACTGGAGTATGAGAGGTACGTTAAATTCTTTAAAATTACTGTGATTCATATGGCCAAAATACTTTTGGCATAGACGAGGCGTGATACATGTGCCGCAGTATGCCAGCAGCAGGGTGCTTCCATCATAATCAACTGAAGCTGCAATGCTGACCACAGAAGTTGCACCAGTTCATTGTTTTGTTTGTTGTTGTTTTTTTGCGGCTGTTCTATTTTTTTTCCCCTTGCATAGCTACGCAGCCCTCCAACAGGTAAAATCTAGATAGAACTGAGTAATAATCTGTTTTAAAATGACTCAAATGAATACCTCACCACACCAGAGGCAATGTGATGCAGCAGAGCAAACTTTTTGGTGTTTTTTTAGTTAAACAGATCCAGTTAATTAAGTCAGTACAGTTAATATAGTCTGTGCGTTCAAATCCGGTGTTAACAACTGCATTATCACTTGGCAAAACTTAACCTTGCATCGATGATCTGTGACAGGATGTCTGAAGAGCTTCTCAAAATGTCAATTTGTGCTTCTCAAGTTATCCATTATTATGACAGCTATTGGTTTTTTAATGGAATATTCACCATTATCCGGTTATGTCATCATCTTAATTTCCTATTTCCTTGTCTCTTAATAAGGCTCATCTAATGTCAGTAATGATTCACTTAAAATGTATCTTCTGCATGCTTTCACAAACCAGCTTTATGGTGGAAAAAAATCACAGATTATGAGGGTGAGACTAACAAAGAATGTGTGTTCACTAGTCTGCAGTGTGGACGTCAGATTGCACAGCAGAGAGAGGAGTGTGAAGAAACAAAAAAGACCCTGGAGGAAGAAGCATCAAAGCTAAGACAGGTTAGTATCGATAAAATCTCCACAAACAAGCCAGTGATCATTCTTGTGACTCTTTAGTAAATGGTGAAAGGTTGTGACCCCTTGCCAGCTGGTAGACGTTCCATTTATTCAGCACTAAAGCATTTATTCATTACTCTTCAGATTTTTAACACAGTGTACTTACAGTAACAACTGAGCTCAGTTCATTCCCCTCTGCATCCCTATTCCTGTTAAAGCTCCCCTGTATATTCAACAGAGTTTCTTTGTCTCTCAATGTTCCACATGCTCCTTTTTCTAATTCACCTTTGATAATTTTTCAGAGTGTAATCGACAGCCAGAAGGGTGCAGCAGCAGGTAGACATGCAGAGGGAGCACCCGGTGTGGAGATGGCTGGAGAGCGCCATACAGTGGCCACTCACCGGCACGACAGCCCAGATTTAAAAGGTACAGAGGATATGACTATGTTAACCAAAGCTTACACTGTCTTGATTGCTCTTACTTATATAGTTATGCACATATGCACTTAACACAGTATGTGATTGCTGGAAGAAAATGCACCAGTTGTTATATAAATCCTTAAATAATTTAATTGATGTGGTTATTACGCTCTATTTGTGTTCTGTTTCAATGTGTAAAATAAACCTTCCCAACCACTACTGAAGTCACATTCTTTCTGCTCTGTTACAGAAGAGATGGGTAAACCTGGCAGTGATGCTGGCATGCCTGGTATTGAAGACAGTGAGGTGGGAAAAATCGACGATGTGCAATTTGGTAAGCAGTGGTCTTAAACCTTAAATAGCAATTGTTAGGTTGGCAAACCCAGTGAATAAATGAGTGACAAAAACTACGTAGAAAGTTTATTTACTGTATATTTACAGTGACTCATTTTAAGGGTGTATAGGCAGAGCAGGGTCAAATACAATAATATTAGACCACCGAGCTCATTTGCTGTCTTATGAGTTTGACCCTGAAATTTGTTTAGGGAACCACAAACAACCAAGAGTGTGAAAGGTATTTTCAGACTGTACAAACATCAAATTACTGGTTAAAAACCAACAGACTACAGATTTGACTCACAATAACACGCTGTGCACAGCGCTGAAGCAGGGTCCACTCCCCTGTATGTCATTTTATGCGACATCTGAAAAAAGAACTCTCCAAGCTTTCTGACTTTGCCGCTCCATATATCTACAGCCTTGAAGAAACCAGCCATCACTCAGAAGCACGATGAGGCCCCTGATGTGGTTGTGGGAGCTGGTGCTGGACCTGGAGTTGGGGCAGCTGATGGCCCTGGGGGCCAGGGTCTGTCTCTGGACCAGCCTCGGCTCCAGCAGGACAGAGTGGAGGGCCGAGCAGCAGGGGTTGCACCTCTAGGGATCATTAAACCGGCAGACAAACCAATCGTATTCGAAGAAGACAACAAGGCAGGTATCAAGGCAGACGAACTGGGAGAACAGCAAAGACAACTTCGAGGTACATAATTCACCACATAAATGTATTTGGTTTTAATTACAAAAATCCATCTTTTGAGCCTTTAGGCATGTGATAATTAATTACCTCTCTCCTTAAACTCAGCTTTACTGATTTACTTCTATTTTTATTCTATTTTCTAATTTTACTGACTGATTAGTCAAGTGAAGGCGCTTTTTTTTCCTTTCTTGTGTAACAGCTGTCAAAACTTCAGGTGCTACATTAAAGGGATATTTCAGATTTTTTGAAGGGGTTATGCAGAATGTATCCACAGTTAGAGTATTAAAGCCACCAGACTCCAGTGACAACAAACGTAATTTTGACTGGTGTACCACTGCTGCAATCAGGTAGTTAGTCTGTGTTACTGTGTGACTTTGGTGAATCCAAACTAACCTTTTTTTCAAAATCACCCAATAACACAAACAAAATAACTGTTTGTGGCACCGCTAGATTATCAGATCCTGTGTTCAGCAATTTCAAGTCACTGTTCTTCTCAATGGAGTTGAAGAGAGTAGTATAACGACTTAATTTTCCAGTTGGAAATTTCTGTCTGACATTAAGGTAAAGCAGTAAAAATATTCTAAATACAGCAAACACTGAAACTGATATTGTTTTTTTTTTTTTTAGATGGGACTATGAATAACTACCTCATACAACTCCACTTTAAAAAATCTGAACTGTCCTTTTAAAGAATACAATGTAGGTTTACCACACTGCAATTCATGCATAAGTGGTTAAAAAAACACTTGTTTGACCTTGATTGTGAAGTAGCTGTGTTAAAGTAGATGTCATCTCAGGAGCGTTAGTTGTAACTGGTGAGAAGGTAGTTTGCGAAGGCATAACAAAGAACATTTTGGGCCTTTGAAAATATTTTATTCATTTCATACATACAACAGAATCTAAGTCTCTTCCCTATTGTCAGCTCCTGATAATGTCAAGGGTGACAACGAACACTTGAAGGGGATTCCTCTGCCCCCCAACCCTGCCCAGGTGCCCAACCCCATCCAGCCTCACCACGCCAAAGACCAAGTTGCAGCAGAGCCAGTACACCACCGTCAAAGTGAGTTCCTACATGATACTTTAGAAAAGAGAAATACTGGAATTTTGCGAGGGTGTGGTTGGAGGTGTGTTTTTTATCAACTTGTTTATATGTGATTGATTTTGAAGGAGTGGGGAAAAATAATGTTAAACATGAAACAGTACAGTCACAGCTATTGTTTTTAGCTCTGCCTTTCGCTGCCTTTAGCTCTCTGTGATGTGTGTTAACGCTGAGAGTAAAATACAATTTGGTGTCATGATGCCATCTGTGTGAATTTTCACCATTGCTAATTGGTTACACCCCCACTTCTACATGACACATTTTCATGAAAGTCAGTTGAATGTAAGTCATGTCTGAATATGGCCAGGAGCATTATCAGGGAGGAGAGAGAGGGCTCAGTTGCAGAGGAGAGGAGACAAATGACACACACCTGGCTCCCAGATGATCCGTTCCTGCTGCCTGGCTTCTGCTCTGCTCTGCTGCCTTTTCTCCCTCCTCATCCTCTGTTTTCATAAGTTCTAGTCTTTCATCTCTTGTACACATCCACCTCACCCCCTGCAGCTCTGCTGCTTAAAACACTGACTGCATTCAGTTCACGTCTTCATGTTGTTTTTCTTCCCATCATCTGCCTCAGATTGCATTATACTTGCATTCTATTATGGCAAATTAGCACCCGACATCCACCAGATGTCTCGTTTTTGGCAGGGTGTGGTGTTTACTAGACACTTACAGCTCACACCGCCTGGCTCAGACAATCTCAAGTCCCACCCAGTCCTGTCGTGACCAACAGTGCCATCTGAAATCAGATAGGAAGGAACATAAACTGCTTCAGATGCCTTTGTGATTGAGATTGGCTGGCTATAATAGATCAGAAAACACTATTTGAGTTTAGTTTTTTTTATACATCGTACATTGTACAAACATCAGTTTTTCTGATTGGCAATTTTACAAACTAAAGTCATTTGGAATTGAGAAATGTTAATTAGAAGATTGTAAAATGTAATTTTCCCACCCTGATTGGATCATATCTGCAATATTCAGAAAAATACAATAACTAATTGCTTTTGGCTTTACACTTTATATATTTTAACACATACAAACTGTAGTTTTTGGCACATAGAACAATTGTTATACTTTTCCAACATTAAAAGTTGTTTGAAGGGAGACATTTGCACATCCAACTTGAGTCTTGAAAAAACGCTGCTTCTTGCTCAACATCAGAATTTATTGGTTATAATAAGATTTTGCTCTCTCTGGACCTTCGTAAAAAATATTTTACTATCAGAGTAAATACTCTTGACCAAACCATTCGTATAAGCAATAAATTCTGATGTTGAGCAACAGCAGTATGCCAGATCCTTTTTCTTTACAAGACCCAACATTAAACATTAAGTCAAAATGACCATACCAAACAGCCATCTGTAGCTTTGGCTGCATTAAACATTTTAGAAGCACTTAAAATGCAATTCAATAAAGCAACAAACATACTGTATCTATGGCCATAAAGGCACAGTTCACCCCAGAACAAAAAATTATAGCTTTTCTCTTGTAGTGCTAGATAGTCCAGATTTTTTGGTTCTGAGTTGCTGAGTGTTGGAGATATAAGTTGTAGAGATGTCTGACTTCTCTCAAATATAATAGAACAAGATGGCACTCAGCTTGTGGTGCTGAAATCACCAAAGAAACAGGTTTGAAAAACTGAACAGCAACGTCTCTTTCCAAAAATCATGGACAAGAGGCTCGTAAGGGGGACAGTACATCATGTAAACGTTAATATCGCCCTCCTTGGCTAAGCTGTAAGATCAGCTAACTCAGTGGTGCTTAGTGAGCTAGCAGCAGATGCAAGGTTCCTTCTGCACAGTGATACAACCGTATCACAGCAGCACTTTGGTAGAAAGAAAATAATTCCTACATGAAACTGCCCACAACAAGGTATGTGGATTATCTTGAGAAAAAAAGACACTGGTTGTGAGTTTTTCAAATGTATTTTTTGATGCTTTGAGCATATATGCTGAGTGCCATTTAGTTCTATTATATTTGAGAGAAGGCAGACATCTCTTCAGCTGTTATCTTCGACACTTGGCACCACACAACAAAAGAAGCTAAGTTAATAAATAGCAATACTTGTAAGAGGAAAAACTGTCTCTTTCAAAACTACCCTTGAGTTGAATCAACAGGAGTCACAGTACTAACAAAAACTCAACATAAGATAGGATTTGCAGCAGGGCTTTTGTATTGGGTTGATTGGATTGCAAAGATGATTAAACCGGTAACTCAATTAGCGCTTCGTGCTCTCCAGACTTTAAACAGTCCCTCATTGCAAAGAGAACTCTATTTGTTTCCACTTGGCTCTTTGCTTTCAAGTCGATGATTGACTCTCCTTTACTCTCCAGAAACACTTGTCTTCTAATTACAGTCTGCCACTGTGTATCCATTCACCTCATCTTCCTTATCTCTTGTCATCTCCTTCATGCAATCACTTCATGCATTCATTATGCAGTATTTCACCCACTCCTCCCTGTCTTCCTACAACTGCCTCCGCTTCCCTCCCTTCCTGATGAGGCCCTTCTCTGCCTCCTGCAGGCCGGTTCTTTGATGAGAACGAGTCCCCAGTAGATCCGCAACACGGCTCTAAGCTGGCGGACTACAATGGGGATGATGGGAACGTGGGTGAGTATGAGGCCGACAAGCAGGCCGAGCTGGCCTACAATGAGGAAGAGGATGGTGATGGTGGGGAGGAAGACGTTCAAGGTGAGCCAGGCCGGGGGACTGGACTGCCTGTCCAGATGTGTATCCACCATTCCTCCCTTGCTCCTTCCCTCCACCCCTATCCTGCTGCTGCCCCCCGCATTTGTTCCACCAGTTAGAGTAGCTCACAGTACCCTGAGTTTGGTCCTTGTATTCATCAGAAACTACAGATGTTTAACAAATTATGACCAAAACATGTTCGGGATCAAAGCAGGACTGCTGTGAGAGCAGTTCAGGATGAATTGTGTGAGCCGTTGTTTACTGTATAAGCACGGTAACAATCTTAGCATCCTATTCTCCCATGTATGGGGACCGGGGAACTTACGGTTCTGTGAGAGTAATTCAGTTACCATTTAGTATTTTCTCTCCTGCTTGTGCTTCCTTTTAGCTATACCACCTGTCTGTGCCCACCAAACATCTGACCCACATCTAGACCAGTAGATAAATATAGCTCACTGTGTTTGTGAATGTGTCTGTGTTCTCCTTGAAACATTGAAATGCATGTTTTTTTCCCTTTTTTTTTGTTATTGTTTCCTGACATGAATATTTGATTGCTTATTAGATTAAAGTTTAAATATTTGAGACACTGTAGCAACACTTCATTTGGCAAATACTATTTTTGTTTTGTGACTGTGATTTGTCATGTTTATGTTACATCTATGTTGAACTGTTTCGTTTGTGAACAGTCTGATTTTAATAAAAATCTAGGTTGTCCTTGTTAGTATAAATGACCAACAAGTTAGTGTGATCCTGGTTCCCTCAACAAAAAAACAGTGGTATTCTTCCATTGGATTTTGGATCATGGCAGAAAATAAGCTCTGTGGCAGATAAAGATTTATGATACTTACATGTTGTGGTCAGCAAGATAATCTTCACAAAAGAACACCACTTTAAGGATTTTTGAAGCCTAAATGCAATCGATAGAGGTAAAAAGCTAAGGTTAGGCCATTAACAAACTACACTACAAAGCTCTGTTGTCTTAGCCTGTTGTTGCAGTCACCTTGTGTAAGACACATAAAAGCTGCAGAGATCCCGAGCAGGGTATTAACTGACATATTTTGTGACATAAAACAAAATGTGAAAGTCTCGTAAGCTTGTGTTAACCACAGACCTTATTTCAGGCATCTAAACTAAAAAAAACATTTAAAAAAACTCCTTGACTTCAAGATGAGGGAACTGGAGGAAATGAAATGTTAACTCATTTCCGGGTTTTGGGATCCTTCCTGGGGCACTATATACTAGATTGGTGTAGGAAATGTTCCTCCCAAACTTGGATGTATCATCTCAATAAATTTATTTTAGATAAACACAGTTGCAAAATCAGGGAAACTGCGCAGAATACTGCTGTGGCTACTGCATTGTTTACAAAAGATGGATGTAAAAGCTAAAAGTCAGCACTTTAACTTGGAGTTATTGTTTCAGATCCAGTGTGCTGAATTATATCCGAAACAAAAATCCCGATACTTCCTAACTGCACTCCATGTGACCATTTTTTTATGGGTGTACACTGTAACAGTTTGGAATCAAGCCATTGATGTGATAAGACTGATGGAGAGGAAAATTGTGAAGATAGTTCATGAACCTTCTGCAAAAAATATCTTATCATGGAGTATGCTTACATCACTTCTCAAAGTGAATTGTCTATTATTTATTCTCTAATGTTTGTGTTGCTGTCTTTTCTTCCAGATGACGATGATCGGGACATGCAGGGAGACCGGGCTGTGGATTATGGGAAAAGACATCAAGCCATTGACATTCTTTGAACAGGAACTCAAACAGCCGTAACTCATTAAATACTTAGACCTTCCTCTACAACCGAGGTCTTTTCTTGAGAAAATAGATTGAACATCATGTTTAAGAATTTATTGGGTGCATCCTTGATGTCCTGGACTATTTTGACAAACAGACGTTGCAACTAATGAATTAATTCTGAATAACGTACCATAATACAAACAAAGAAAAACATCATGGCATTGTCCTGAGCTGCTGTTGTTTTGCTAATGGTTCTAAGTTATGGCAGTAGAGATGATGTACTGTAAACTGACTGTCGAGTTTTGTTTGATAACTGCCTCAGTTCATAACAGTGATCTGAATGAGCCCTGTTGACTCACAGGTAGAACTGTGTTTTGTTTTTGCTACTTTTTCTTTTCAGGTTGTTGTTTCTTGATATAAAACGTTTCATTTGAGATGTTTATGAAAGAGACTAACTTGGCATTCTGCCTTTCCTACATTATATGGGGACATTTACATGGAAGAACATTTTTTTTCGTTTACAGGAGTAGGAATGCATTGCCAATGCCAAGGACTTTGCTTATGGCCTATTAAATCAATTTCTTTTCTTTGTGACAGACACTCTAAAGTGCTCCTCATTCAGTTTTTTTTAATGATGCCATTGCATGCATTTGAAACATTTTATTAATAATCAAACTGAGCAAAATACTGATACTTAAGCAATACTTAGACCGATGTTAGTATCTCCACAGTGTGCAAAGATTAACCAAGCACATCTAGAACTGACATACTGTAAAAATGCTTCCATTAATGAGGTCTCTTGTACATAATGTAGTTGATGAACTGTTACCATTTGTACTGAGGAAACCTAATTCCTGACCTTTTAGGGAAATCAGTGAACATGAAATCAGTTCTGTTTGTGCAGCCAGGAAAATTTATTTCTCATGGAAAGGCACATTGAATGTAATTTAATTTTATTAAAGGTGATGCTTCATGTCATTTGTCAGTTGTGATAGTGCTTTAGAGTTACTTTAGATGTAGACATTATTAGTTTGTCATCAGTAGTACGTGAAATGGAGCACTCAGCAGCTTTTTAATGTTTGGGGACTGTTCTTTATTTATCAAAGGGAGGGGTGGGGGGGTTATTTTATTTATTTCTTTTTTTAACCCTCCCTGTAGATATTTGTCCTTGAGCCTCTCTGAGTGGCTTGGGGAAAATGCATGACCCTCTCTCCACCATAAAGTAGTTGTTAGATATTGTAAATTTACCCTTAAATGTTTGAACATGAGAAGTTGAAGACAAAATCCTGGAGATGGAAAGATAAGAGCTGTGGTTTTACACTCTCTTTGTGCATGTTGGTTAGGTAGTACAGTTTATTTGTGACAAAATTTTAAATGAAACATGGAATAAAAATGATTTTGATAAATGTAACTATTTTAAACTGACATTGGATTATGTTTTTTTCTGACAGAGGCGTTTGTCCCACATAATGTGCTCAAGGACCGCTGAAAATCCAAAGATCATTTCTGTTCTTACATTTTTTGGCTATGATAAAAGGTGTAATTTGGGCCATTTTAAAAGAAAAAAAATCCATGTTTTCTTGAAAAAAATCACCAGCTGGTTTAAAATTTGCACCATTTAACATAGCCAGATGGTTGGTCTATGATCATGTACTGATGTAGACAGATATTTTGCTCTTTGCATCTTCCTACTCCTCTTTGAATGTTTTTTTTTTAATGTGCATAGTATTTTGTTTATTTTCATTAATTTATTTTTATTATTTTTAAATGTTTGAAATAAAGCAAGTTCAATTTTTAAAAAATCAGAAACTGTAAAAACAGAAATTATTGTTGGATTTTCACATTTCTGCCAGCCTTTGAACAGATTATATGGGCCGAATGAGTCAGAAAATACATAACCATATCTGAGCTTTAAATAGTGATATTTCATCAGTCACTTTATTTGACATGTGTCAGCCCCCCGCCTTTTTTTTAACGAAATAACGAACAGTCCCTTAGTCGGTTTTCTAATGTGTTGATGTTTTGCACCTGAATGCCTTTAGTTCTTAATTGTAGTGTCCTGTTTTGTATTAAGCAAAAAATGCATAAATGTCCGATGGCTTGTATGAATATTTAGTCATCCAAAGATGATCAGTCCACCACCTTCATGAAAGACAAGAAAAAGACAAGCAGTGGTCCTCGCTGCAGACTGGCTGGTGTTTTTCAGAGGTAAGGGGGTGTGTCTGTGTCCCATACGGGTATCTGCCTCGGAGAGACTGAGCAGAGGCGGGAAATGGCGCCTGGTAACACAACGATGTGTCGTTTCGGAGACGGCCCTTGAGTAGATACACAGAAAAAGTCGGATCGGATCACGAAAACAACCACTGCCTCTGTTGTGATGGTTAATCGGTCTTGAGTCGTTATCGCCGGACACTGCGGATCACTGTAAAGTAAGTCGGCAACGTAACAAAACCTGTCCGTTCATTTGTCTTCTTTGGCTTGCGGTTTATGTAATGTTGGCTAACGACAGGATAAATATTTTCCTTCCCTGCCTGTGCACATCTGTTAGCCCGAAGCAATTTTTCAAGAAGGCTAGGTAGGGTTAACGCTAAGCTAGCGGTGCTAATAGCTAAGGGCAGCTAAAACACGGCCTAGCACGGACCTCGCTAATTCCTGGTCGACTCGACGTTTAGTTAATTTTGGCTCACTTCTTTGCATTTAATTAAATATTCACTGGAATATTATTTTTATACTGTATATGTGTTTACGCTGTCTCGTTAAAACAAAGATAAGTTAATGTTAACTAGCGTAAGTGTTAGCTAGTTAGCTTCGTTTGATGCTAACGTCGCCCAAATTCCACAACTGAGCTTTGCTAACGCTAGGTTTACATTAGCTGGCTAACTCAGTATTTTCCTATTTTCCTCCCGGTTAGTGTTGAAAAAGACGTGTCCGTGTACCACAGCTGATGACTGAAATCCCATCAACGTCATTGTCAGATAAAGATAGCGTCGACGGGATAAACAGATAATTTGGATGTCATTACTGAGTTAGCTAGCTGTTTTGATTAACGATGTCTGACGAGTTTCACTTCCAAATAACGCGAAGGATAACCTTGCCTACAATTCAAAAAGACAGTCGGATAAACCCATTTGGCAAACTTAACACAAGCTAGCCAACTAGTGTTCACTACTTCAGCTCATTGTTTTAACATTATTTTGTTTAATTTACGATGCCGCACTGGGTCGTCAAAGGTAAGTTAGCCTGTCGGGCTCGTCTTGAAATGCTAATGTCACCGAGTTTTGTTAACAGTGTCACGTTAATTTTACCTACAGGCACAACTTGTACAATCTGACAGTGTTTAAATAAACTTAACTTACAGAAAGCAATGTTGCACACCTCCATAACCCCTAACGCGCTGACACACGACCTCTTGTAGCTCGTTATGGTAGCGTTAGCTTATTAGAGCTAGCTGCTGTATTAGCTGTAAAGCTTTGTAGTCGTGATTATTTAGTGCAACTTTTACAAACGTTGATACAAGCACGAATATTGCACCTGGACCAAATGCGCCATCTGAATAAATGTAATTATATATGTTTAGGTAAGGCACATGCGTTTGTCACTTATTGGCCAAAGCATTTATCCTAGCCAGTTAGCCAACCTTAGCCTCGGAGTAAATTGTGCAGAGGGAACGGGTTGTCTATCAAGTGAGGCCCTGCTTGTTTCTCTGCTGTGTTTCCCTGGCTAGCGTAGGCTAGCTCGCTCATACAGTCTCAGTGGCATGCATGTTCCTATTTCCCGCTCACTTGCTCGTACCTAGCTATGTGCATGATCCTTGGTTAGTGGATGATATCCTAGAGAGGTGGATGTTCAGCAGTCATGGTGTTGTTGCTATGCGAGCTGTGGCAAGATTTAATCATACAGTAAAGATAAGGGGCACTTGATTTTGATTTTTATTTAGCAGAAATCGGAAAACCGCGTGTGTTGTACATACATTAGCAGTGTATACAACCGGGAAAGGAGAGAGAAACGACAAGTAATATGCCTATTGGCAGATAAAAGGCATTATGTAGTAGTATTTATAGGAACGACCTCTTAAAATAAATCAACATAGACAAAAGATCAAAGTTAATAACATTACAATATCATAGATTCGAAGAGGATGCCAGTTTGCAATATATGCCTTTTTTTTTTTTTACACACATGAGGTTTTGGAGAAATTAATTTCCCCACGAGTCCAAACAATTAAAGCTTTAACTGTTGATGCATCCGTACAAAAACTATGTTGTGATGAGGGGGAAGTGTTAAAAGGGGATACAAATGTTGCATTAGCAAACAAGAGCAATGATCACAAGGAGACCATCAGTAATACTGATTTTTTTTTGACAACCTGTGGAATATTTTTTTCTCAGCGACACATAACATCCATGTAGTTATAATTAGCACCTGTGACAGATTTAACAAACACAAGGTTCACCAACATATTTACTTCTAGGCTTTTGTTTCTGACATTTTTCTCATCCTGTGTTTAGATAAACTCAATTCAGTCATAGAAAAACAAAAGTACCATTGTGGTACTGCATGTTATTTTTATGCACACTATAAGAGGAGCAAGTAGAGATTTTTGGGCAGTAGACAGTTGTTTTTCAAGCTGGTATAGAATCAATTAAGATGGAAAAGGAAATCAAACTTATCTGTAAAATATGAGTAGTGCAGCACTGACCTGCAAAAGTAAAGTTATCTTGCCTGATAGAGACATAATTAATTTATTTAGGACAATGTCAGTGCTGTGGATGAGTATATCCAAATTGTAAAATATTTTGTTTTTATGTTAAGGGTTAAATAATTTTCAAAAAGGCATCAAGAGAGGTCCTCTCTTACAATGGCTTAAGAAAAGAAGTCCTTAAGACATTTTGTTAAACACTACATACTGTTTGAAATTTGTGTTTGCTGGGTAGTTTGAAAAGTAAAAAAAAGACTGCTGATCCAAAATAACAGGTGGATGATTCAATAAGGGAAACACTGGCAACATTTTGTGTTGTACAGCTTCCTGCCAAGTCAAAATACTGTGACTGGGAATGGGGAAATCATTTCTTTCTTGGTTTATTGCCATGGCATAGCAAAAGAAATAGAAAAACAGTTAGCAATTAAGGCTGAAATGCGATAGCAGCCCATATTTATACTTACAAGTTTGTCTGTCAATCTGATCTTTGAGAAAAGCAGCAAACCAAGGCATTTTCAGATTACATCAAAGCTCAGAGGTACACTGCTTAATCAGCATTTTAACTGGCTTAAGTACACACGCACCCTTAATTTTGTGAAATCATCTCCTAGAATCTTGAATATTACATGGGTTATCATTTTCAGCTTGAGCTGTATTGTAAAATATTTCCTAGAGAGATGTTTTAGTGTAGCTGACATTTTTCAATAGCACCCTCAAGTCAAAAACATTTCTAGTTGATTGCTATGTTGGATGCTGTAAGATCAGGCAGTGTATCCTTCTCATACTGACATACAAGTAAATTCTCTCTCAGGTTTGTCCCATTTTTCCTGCTTGCCTGTTTCTTTAATCTTAAGAAGCGCTCTGCTAAAGAACCCGTGTTTTTGTGCATGTGCAGTTGAGCAACGGCACCGAACACCTCTGCTGTGTTCACGGAAACACCCCTGAGTAAATGTAAAGCAGATGTAGTAAAGGACATTTACAGTATGGGAGATTTACAGTATGTACTGAGAGGGTGCTGTTGTATGTTTAGGGTTCCTGACAGGTTGTGGATATGTCCAGACACATTTTCAACCAGCTGCTGTTACGTAAGCGTAAGGGGGTTGGCATGCTTGACTGACAATTCATGTTCACTGTGAATAGTTTTTACGTTTTTCCCGTGCATACTCGAGGACAACTCTGGCCAATTAAATTCCTCAACTTTAGAAAATAAGGAGTGTGTTTCCTTCAGATGGGTTTTAGTTACATTTAGAAATCTTTGTCCATGTGTAGAGTTTTCAAGTCTCAAATTTTGTTGTTTCAACTTAAACATTGATCTTGTTTGTACATGGCTAATAATAAGGAGTGTGTCTGTGTGTATAGTAAGATCCTTTGTGATGTTTTTTTTTACTGTACGAATGGAAGTAAAGCCAGCTGCGGCTGCTGTGATCCACTGTGATGTAAGTGAAATGGGATCTTGAATGCATCCAGATGTTAGCAGAAAATGCACCAGTATAACCCAACTACAGATAGATACACCTCACAGACTTATCCAGTTGAGACTCTTAGAACAACCTGTTTTTCCACCTTAACACTTGAGTATTTGCTTAAATGTATTTCCTTGACTGTTAAAGTTTTAGTAATTTCCTCTCTCTGCCATCTGTCCTTGTCTGATTTTTTTTTAAACAGCCTTACATGTGACTGCTAAAACAATGAGGCTGAGAATGCGTAAGGCGTCTCAGCAGCCGAACCCCAGTCTGGCAAGCCGCCCATCCCGTACCAAGCGGAGGCATTCAGAAGTAGAAGAGGATACTCCTACCAGCGGAGGGAGGGGCATATTCTCGACCATTAAGAAGTTCATCAGAGGAAATGCTGTTAAGGTAACGACGTCTATGATCACATTAAACAGCCCCGCTTCTTAACTGGATTCAATGCAAACACGAGTGTGGTGCCCCTTCTGGGCACACTGAAATCTCGTCCTCCTCCTGTCCGTGTGTTTGCTTTAACAATGCTACCTGAGCCTTCCTGGGACTTCTCTGTCTTATAAACTGTATTTAGCACTGTGCTCTCCAGGTCGCTGAATTAAATACAGTGTTTCATGGTGCAGAGTGTCATGTTTCCCAAGAAATGTCTGGAGGAATGCAGCAGCTTGTCTGAGAACTCGGACTCGGTTCTAATTTTAGCTTCTGGCTCACAGAGTTGGTGTGCAGGGACAGGAGGCAGTAACAAGTGGAAAAGTCAACTCGGTTAAAACAGGCTTTTCCTCTAGAAAGAGACCGGGGGCTTTTTGATGGTTTTACATGATATTGGTGTTTAATAGTCCTTCCTGCATTTCCCCATTAAGTCCTAATCTAACACTTGTAGCATATTGCTTCCATTTTTTCTGTAGTTTATTCTTTAAGAAGCTGAGTTTAAAAAAGGAATATTTTAATTGGATTCTGCTTTTTTGATCATTGATACTCATAACCACTTTACAGTATATGACCACTGTAATCCTGCAGGTTCATTGTGTATCCCACCATAGGTATAATAAAGATGTAAACAGTAAAAACGCCATTCGTTTGTGTTTTGAAAATGCAGAAACACAAAAAAGGCGTTGGCTGTATCATTAAACTGTATATTTCTCTCCTTTTTAGTATTACGATGTACTGAGAATACTGCTTAAAAAGTTGCATCACTCAGTGTTTCATTCCTTGTTCAGATTGGTTGGTTTGAAGGCAAATGTCTCACAAACCCCTTTATACTGCCTTTTTAAGATGGAGATATTGCACTGTTATGCTGCCTCACAGTTCTGTATATAAGGTACAATCACTGAATAGGGGTACAAAGTTGTCTCGCCTTTACGCCGCCACAGGAGGTAGTAACAGTACCGAAACAGTGTCTGTATAATCGGGACAACCGGCAGGACCGGTGTGACTTTTTAATGACATTTTGAGGAGGTGTTGTGTGACCCACCGCAGGAGATTTAAAAAGCAGCTCGCAGCAGTTAGGGGCTAATTCAAAAATGAAAAACAGCTGTCATAAATGTCCACATATTGGAAAAACATTAATGTTCAGGGGCTCTTTACCTTCTGAACAATGATGAGATCAGCCGTTATATAACAGAGAAGGTAAATGATTGTTATTGCTAGGTTATGACATTGTTATTGTTAGATAGTGCTGCTGACGCGGATGTTTTTTTATGTCTCAGTGAATTGTCAAAAGCTGTCAAGTCTTGTTTGATTCTACGATGCTGGCATGCAGTCTAAAATCACACACTGGAGTGGCATAATGAGCTGTTGTTTGGTTCTGTGTACAAATGCAAAAAAAAGGCACAAAGAAGGGACATTTTTTCGTGGCCTTAAAGCGCAATCTCTGTGTAAAAAGAGCTACAGTGAGATTTAGGATCACCATTTTTGATTGATGACCAAAGATCTTACTATGTTTCTTTCACTTTCATCTGAAATAGCCAAAACCTAATATTTTTTTCTGTTTCTATTTATTCACAACAGTTTTTTTCTTCCTTGTGTATTGTCTTCCTAAGGTGCAGGAAGAGAGTCCAGCCAAGAAGACACGACTCCACTGTGATGTGGACAACAACCTGATCACCTCTACACCAAACACCAACACCCCCCGCAGGACTATCACCAGGGTTGGCAGGAGAGGCTCCATCAATGGACGTAAGCGGAGACTGAAATTAAAACACAAGTCTTTATTTTTCACTTGTCCCTGTTAACTCGATTTGACCTGTTACTTTTCCTCTGCAGAGGCAACCAATCATGACAGGAGTAAGGAGAAGCCCAATGGCAGTCTGGAGGAGACGACGGCTGTTGAAGTGCCCAGCAGCCCTCCCAGAACCACCCTTCTTGGGACCATCTTCTCCCCTGTTTTTAACTTCTTCTCACCAGCTAAAAATGGCAAGTCATTGCTTTGAGTCATTGCTAGCGTCATGCCCATACCCATGTTATGTCTGTAGTACACAGCTCAAACGCCTCCTCTTTGTGTTTTTTTTTTACAGCCTCCTCTGGCTCAGACTCCCCAGACCAGGCAATGGAAGCTGAGGAGATCGTCAAACAGCTGGACATAGAACAAGCTGTGGAGACACCAACCAGCACAGCCACATCCACACAGGAACTGTGTGCCACCACTAACTTCTACTCTAGTGTATCACAGCTGCCACCTCTACGACCTCCCCACATCCCTGAGGTATCTCCCACAGCAGGGGAGGGAGAGCTCTGTGCAGATGCTGACCTTCCACCCCTCACAGGTAGATATCACAGCTGAGAAAGTGTGGTTCTGTAACATTAAGAGTTCGAGCTGAGGTTAGAATTTCTTACTGTTTGTGTTCTTGTTCTTTTTAACATCTTGTTCTTGTTATGGTACAAGCTCCAGGCTCCAGTCCAGATATGGCATATGTGGACTCTCCTCCTGCCGCAGTGCCACCAGAGTCAACCTATGAGGAAGACTGGGAAGTCTTTGACCCGTGAGTGTCAATCATAAAAATCTGTATTCTTATAGCCAGACCCCATTCAAGACAATTTAAAACAAAACCAGAATGATAACATTTGGAAAACAAGCCCTCTGAGGCAAATTGTTATTTGTGATAATGGGCTTTATAAATGAAATTGACTTTACTTATATTGAAATTGACAAGGGGCAGGGAGATAGTAGAATAGTAGAAAAAAGGGGAGCTAAACCAAGGGACTCTTCTTTTGATAAAAAGCTTTATCATAAAGGCTAGTTCATGAAGGAACAGGATAAAAAGCCAACATGTTTTGGCCAACAAAAGGCCTTCATCAGGGAAGTGTTAAAGGGATAGTTCAGATTTTTTGATGTGGGGTTGTATGAGTACTACCACAGTGTATTTTTAGTCTAATGTTGCCAGAACTATATCCACAGCACTGTTTCAACACTGGAGAAAGGTCTTGAATCACTGACGATCTTTCTGCTATAGCGGGAAGAAAAACTCTGGCTTGAGTTTTTTTTTTTTTAAACAGATCACAGTCGTCTTGGGCGGCACTCAGCCCAAAATGCAGCAACGGTGCGCTTGAAAATAGGTTCAGGGTTGGACTTTTTTGGTGGATTGTTTACTTGTGGGGAGGCGAGCACTATCATTAAAAATGCCCTGCAAAAAAACATCAACAGTCTTATGTAACGGTGCGATCCAGCTTTTAGTGAAAACAAAAGATGGACATAATTTCATAATCAGTGCCCTAGAGGTGAGGCATGAAAACACTTAAGCTCTGGAGGAACTTACTAGACCTGTTAAAACCCCAGACAATTTGCTGGCTGTATGTGGCTCTAAAAAAAAAAATTCAGCTATCGCTTTAAAGGCAAACAATAACCAGACCACCAGCATGAAGCCCTAACCCACAACAATGCAGTAAAGTGAGGTTTGGTTTAACTATGGTGTCTAAATAGATTTTTTTAATTGACTAAAACTGTGTGATGTTTTGGTTTGCAGGTATTTCTTCATCAAGCACGTCCCCCCACTGACAGAAGAGCAGCTCACTCGTAAGCCAGCCTTGCCACTGAAGACACGCAGCACGCCTGAATTCTCTCTGGTCCTAGACCTGGTCAGTTATAAAACAGGAAATTAATGAAGTGATCATTTGTTGTTGTCATTGTTTTTTTCTGTTGAATTTTTGAAAGATGTCCTAAGATCGAAAAGGGTTTCCTAGTTTTGTCTTTGTTGTGTTCATCAGGATGAAACGTTGGTTCACTGCAGTTTAAATGAGCTGGAGGATGCAGCACTTACCTTCCCTGTCCTCTTTCAAGATGTCATTTACCAGGTTAGTGCTGACTTTTGTGTTCCCACAGTCTTGAAAAACTCTTTACAATCACTTTTTTTCAGGCCTGGAAAAGTCATGGAATTAGTAGAAAATCATTGAAACTATTGGAAAAGTCATGGAATTTTGTTTTGCATAATAAAATCGTTACTCTAATTTTCTGTGATTAACCTTCCACAACATGCAACGTAACAACAAAATTATTTTCTATAGCTGTCGACGTAACATAGCACTAATATGCATCGGTGTGTGACGTTTGTTTACCATCACGTACATTTCTTCATTTTTTCCTTGCAATCATCTCATACAAAAGTGGGACAGTTTTGAAGTTTTTTCCCTGAAAATCTGTGGGTACCCCATGTCTTTCAGGAATGTTTCCTTTAGTTTATGTCATATTGCCAGTAGAGGGGGGTACAGTCCCATTTGTAAAACGCCTTACTTTGATATACAGATTTGGTATCTTTCCAAAGGTAGACAAACTTGTTATAAAGTTGAATACCTTCCCAACACAATAGACAAACTGAAATAAATACTATTTTAAATAAATGTGTGTCAACCTTTAGTAAACATTGTCTGTGTTGATCATCATGTTTGCTCACCTTTGGTCTGTTGCCATGTGCAGGTGTATGTGCGCCTGAGGCCGTTCTTTAGAGAGTTTCTGGAACGCATGTCTCAAATCTATGAGGTAAATATAACCTGTTCACACCTGTTGATTAATCCTGTAAATGCATTAGATATGGAAAAATTAACTTTTTAATTTTCTTCCTTTTTTAGATCATCCTTTTTACAGCCTCTAAAAAGGTGTATGCAGACAAACTGCTCAACATCTTGGATCCTAAAAAGCAGCTAGTGAGGTACGATGTGTTTTGTGTTGGCCGATCATAATTGCACGTTAAACTGAAACGCTGATGTAGCGCACTGGTTGAGCTAAAAAAGCTGTGCGTAGCACCGGCGCTGGCATGTGCTGCTGTCGAGGTGTCAGTGTTGTGGTTTTTCTGAATTATTGATTACTCTGACCTTGTCCCTGATTGATTTTTTTCTCTCCTGCCTCTTTCCTTTCATTCCCCACTGTAACTGTAGACACAGGTTGTTTCGAGAGCATTGTGTTTGTGTCCAGGGAAACTACATCAAGGACCTCAACATCTTGGGCAGAGATCTGTCAAAGACCATCATCATCGATAACTCACCGCAAGCCTTTGCATATCAGGTGAACACTTGAACAAAATATAACACTGGGGGGGGTCATCTTGATTTTGACATGAATCAATAGTTGTCACCAACTTCATGTTTATGTTCAGAGTTTTGCCATGAAAAGGTACATTTTGGCCTCAAGATGAGGCAGAGCTCTTTAAAAAAAAAAAAAAAAAAAAGAACAAAATGGAGCTTCTAAAGAAATACAGCTGGTCATAACAAACTAAATAGAGATTTTACTGCTGTCCACACAGTGATTATCAAACTAACTTTACACCGATACCTGACTGTAAAAAGTGTTTTTTTTTCTCACACACTGACACTGACTTTTTCCTTGTTGGGAAAAGCCCTGAACATTTTAGCGAGTGTAGGGTGTTGCTGAGCTGCTGAGCTGAATGAGACAGACTCTGACACATCTTGTAATAGATTTATGTATCAGATGACTAAACAATTGCCCTACTCACTAGATGCGTGTTTGCTGTGTGATAAAGCTGTCTGGCTTGTTTCCTTGAATATTAAATTTCATTAAAGTGAAAGAATTTCTTCCCATGTAAGGTGGAATTGTTCACTATTATATGCGGTGGGAAACCCCAGTACATTAATCATTTCACAGTTTTGATTGCAGTTCTCTCGTTACGTTGCAGAGGCATATTTGAGGTCAGTGAAAAATACAAAGACATCACTCATGTAATCACAATTTTCATGTTCTTGATTCCCACAGTTGTCCAATGGGATTCCCATAGAGAGCTGGTTCATGGACAAGAATGACAACGAGCTGCTGAAGCTGGTGCCCTTCCTGGAGAAGTTGGTCGAGATGGTGAGTTGTCCTAATGTTCAGTAGCCACTGTTGATCTTATTACAACAGCTACATTTCCGGTGGGAATCTCCAGGCACCTTATGATTCAGTTATGATCCAGAGGGCAACCATAAGATTTTAATTTTTATACATTATTTATTTTTCTGACTGTGACTATTTGCCATTTTTAAAACAGTATATTTGTATTGATCCATAACTAAATATACAGATGAATTTACTTCCTTACATACAGTGTTGCTCTTGTCCAGGTCCCCAATGTTTTCTATACGTAAGCTTTAAATAAGGGAGCACCAGTCAGATTGTATCCATCTGCGGTTGCTCACTCTCATCTTTTCTGCAATATTTATGCCAGCGTCGTGTCAAGTCTTTGTGTACTGTAATATTTCACTGGAAATGGTATGCAATTCACATACTGTTGGTTTCAAACTTATTAAAACATCTTAGGAACTGGACAGTTTACTGGGAGCGCTGTTGGAATTTATTTATATTACCGTTTGGTCATTCATTGCATCAAACGTTTGGTGCGCAGTGCATACTATCACAGATGGAGCAAAGGAAAGTCAGGCACAGTGAAAGTAAAACTAACCGTTCATTGTGCTGGGTCCAAAAGTTTGCATTCACTTGCTTCTGCAGCAGCTGCTCATCTCATCCTTTGATTGGATCTGATCAGCTCTGACCAGATCAACTGATCAATTAACCACCCTGCAACTTAAACTCCACAAAATGCTGCTGAAAAACAGAAACTTTGCCTGTGCTGCATTCACAGACTCAGAATTTTAGGAGGCAACACAGAATGATACAAAAAGACAAAAAAAAACTTTGTGGATTTGCATGTTTGTCTCGCAAGTGTAAATATGTAGACATTAAACTGGAACATGCTCGCAACCGCTGCCTTTTGTGAAGACGAATTACAAGCTGAATATCTGCATGCGGCACTGCCCTCACGATTGAGTCCCACTTCTTTCGTTCTGACTTCATGTCAGTAACAGACTTTTGGATTAGAAAATTATGGACGTTTGTGAATTGATTTTAAATCGTCCACATCTACATCATGATGCATGGACGAATTGTTTTTTTTTTTTCCCACCCCTCAGTTCATCAGAGTAATATTTGATCATTTTAGTGAATCTAATTTGTTCTTCAATCTCCTCCTTTCATGGTTCTCCTGCTTGCTGAACCCGTCAGAACGAGGATGTGCGGCCGCACGTTCGGGAAAGGTTTCGGCTTCACGACTTGTTGCCCCCTGATTGAACTTGACCACAGTCTCGGAACGGGACAATAGGAAAAGACTGAAAACAACATGCGTGTAAAAAGCCCCTCTTTGGATTACAAACTACAACATTGCCATTACTGTTTAAATTTTAGCTTTTTTTTGTTTTAAAATCCACCATTGCTTTTTAAAAAGAACTTTAAAGGAAAAACATTTTTAAAGATCTGGGCGAAATTTTCTAAATATCTAAATCTACAGATGAAATTACACACGCTATGAACAAGCCCAGGTGAACTCCTCTTTTTGACTGACTCTCCAGCTGTGGAGCCGGACTTCTCCTCCACACTAAATTCTGAAGTCTTGGTGCTGGTTTAGTGGATAGAAAAATGCCACCTGGTAAAGAGGAACTCCATCCCGACCGAGTCCCCGAACATGAACCAATCCCTGGTGCTCACGCTGTTGACGCTGACAAAATAACCACACTCTGTGGCTACACACCATTTTCAGCAGGAATGACTGGCCTGTAAATCAATCTGTGCATGTGTGTATGTTTACTCCTAGCCACACACACACACACTCACTGATTTGGTGTTTGGCAAACCTACAATCTGTAGCCTTTAAAATCATATGCATTCCTCCGTAGCTGAGTCAAGTTTCTATTGTTGGTTGCAGTTTTTTTTTTTTCTGGTAAAACTGGTGTTTCATTGTTTAAAAAAAAAAAAAAAAAGATAGCGTTTTAAAATGTTTTATTCTGTTTGTAAGATATGATGTTTTAAAAGGGGTCGTGTAAGTTTTTATTGTAAGCCTTTTTTCTATTAGGAGAACATGGGTGCATATTAATGATGACAGTCCACTGCATAGTCAAATGAAATGGAATTAATCCAGGACTTTAAGTTTAGTTTTTTTCTAACAAATAGAGGTTTAAATCAACGTGTTGGCTTCACTGTGGACACAACATGGCTCCTTAATTAAATGTTAGGATTAAGAATCTCCTTACCTGTAAATCTGACACATTGTAAAGGTTTGAGGGCATTCATTTTCAAAGTGATACGTGTTAACCTTTCTTTAATTATAGTATTTGATTTGTCATTTGTCTATAATCAGTATTGTCTTTACTCCTAATCAAGTATTCTGGCTAAAGTTTCTTTTAGTTGCAATGTGTAATTTGATGGCTATATCAGTAGCATTATGACTAATGTAGCACATCTCTGCCAGTGTGTCATGATGTCTACCCATGGTAGAAATCCATGGCCAGACCCTGTACCAGCCAAATCTGGCACCAGCAACATACTGTTTTAACAGTTCAACGCTCCTCGACCTGTTTCATACTTTTCCGCTTTTGTTAAGTGCAGTTTAAAGCGTCGTGTTTCAGAATGGTAACTATATGAATGTGTTTCTGCCCGACATCAGCCTGGACACTCAAGCCAAACTGACATTTTGTTATTTATTTAATAGTGAGACAAACAGTAGGTCGACAGGTAGATGTTTTCGTTGGCATCCCTACAAACCTGGGAGGTAAAGACAAAAAGCTCAAACGCTCGTCTGCCATCGCCCCAAAACCCTCAAAGACTTGAATCTCTGTGACAATTTGGCATGAGTTGAAGTTTGAATCAAAGTGCATTTTATGTTAAAGCTA
This sequence comes from Plectropomus leopardus, assembly GCF_026936395.1. NCBI lineage: Eukaryota > Metazoa > Chordata > Actinopteri > Perciformes > Serranidae > Plectropomus > Plectropomus leopardus. Next base: position 18,806,843 of record NC_142176.1, on the reverse strand, counting down.
ATGTTTGGATTTGTCTAGATTGCCTGTACAGTGCCATACAATTCCTCTCCTTACAAATCCCCCTCCTGCGGCGTCTCCTGCACTCTCGCCCCCCCAAAACGCTAAGATGGAAAGAGACAATCAGACCTCAAAGCTCTGCAGATAGTGAACTGAAGACACCCAGCCTTCCCCTAGTTTTTTTTTTTCTTTTTTTCAGTGTGCTGTATGTGTTGTGTACTGTGATTCCATTGAGTTGTACTGCCCCCTCCTCCCCTCTCACGTGAGTACATTTGCCAGGTGAATCCTGCTGTGCCCTGCCCAATCGATCCCTGCTGCCCACTTAACGCAGGTTCTGCTCAGTGATGATTTTCATCCGTTCAGCGCCCGCCCGTCTTTGCCTTTATTTTGTTCACCAGAAGTTAGTAGCTCTCCAGAAATTAGAATTAGTTTGTATTAAAGTAAAATTGTTACAGGGCACAATGGTGTTTACTCAGACGTGATGTTATGAGTACACATGTCCAGACTATGAATGTAAATTGAACATGGGGTGAAGTCTCAGGTGTGTTTCCAAACCCTCGTGATCCCTCCTCGTCAGCTAGAACAAATAGATGAGGAGGGATGGCGGCCGGTATCTGCCGCTCAGATGTTAAAAAGGAGACTAACGTGTGTGGAAAAGGAAACATGTCTTGAGGTCCTCCCATGGTAGCCCCCTTCCCTCCCCCATGACCTCTCGCCATCCTGACTGCCATCTTTCAGTATGCAAGCCTCACCGCGAGTGTGTGATGTAGCCCGGGTGTGCTCGTCCCCTCAGTGTGATCATGTATAATTATCAGTCGCGGCTTGTTTCTGGAGGATCGGTGGGAGGCATTTGATACTTGTCATCCAGCTCATTTTTATGTGCATTACCAGTTTATTGTACACTGAGTGTTGTACAATACATGCAGCTTCATGTTTAAAAAATCCTTAAAGTAAGGAAAATCTTTTGTATTTTTGATTTCAAAAGGCATGTCATATCTACTTTTTAAATGTATTAATGAAGATTTAACTTTACATCAGATGGAGTGTTTTTTTTTTTCTTACAAATATCTGTATGTTTAGTTTAGCGCAATGTCACTGAACTGTTAAACTTAGCATGTAGAGAATACCGCTTGCTTTGTGGGAAAGTCCTGAATTAAATTTTAATCATGGCACTTTTTCTGCAGAAAAGAGCAATCGTGTTAATGATTTTTTTTTTCCAATATCCGTTAAGCCATTTTACTTGCAAGAATTGCTATTTGTGCTGAAGATGTATTTAAAAATGTTTTAAGACATCTTTGTTAGCCGTCAGGCTATATGCTATTGTAAAGTGTATATACAGTTACATTGAATTTCTGAAACAAAGTTTTAAAGTTAAAAAAACTCTTGCATGCTCTGTTTTTATTTCTCTGCACTGTCTGATATGTTGCTTAATATTGGGAACATTTTGTGGGACAAAATAGGAATGTTGTGGTGTAAAGGTACAATTTCTTCTGTGCTTAAAGTAAGGAGATGTTTCCCAGTCTTGGTCTTAAATAACGGGGCAGGCTGACAACATTTGGGCCCTTTTCAACTGTAATGGGCCTAACTGTTTTTCATTTCACCAAGGTTTATACTGTGTTAATTTGCCAAGGATTTAATGGATATCATGGATAACTAACGGGGCCTATGTTGCAAAGGCCCAGGGGCCCAAATGATACGTATTGAAGACAAAGAGACACAGAATAGATTCAGTGGAACAGCAAGAGACACAAAACAACAACAAAATAAGGCAAAATTACTGCAAAGAGATACAAACAACTGAAAAAGAGAAAAAAACAAGGAGACATAAGAGAAACCACACAACACAAAGACACAAAACAGCAACAAAAAGATACTTAACCATCACAAGTCTTTGTCATTAATAACGATTTAATTCCCTTAAAAAATACATTTAAAATACACAATTCATAGATTGTACTTTAATAGGGTTCTCTATAATTCTGAGGGATTAAAGGAAGAAAAACATTCAAGTTGGCCCCGAATTTATATACTTGGTTATACTCAAAACTTAAAATATTTCAGTTAAGGGGTTTCCCAATAAAGCCGTTGAAACAATTTGGGAAACCTCCATTGAAATACCTTAAAGGAATACTTTAAAAAGTGACCATTTGTTAATCCTTCAGTCTTACTGTGTGACCTTGAATTCATGAAGAAAAATGCTTTTCTTGCATGCATCTAAGGATAACGGCAAGCATATTTATTTTTAAATGGTTTTGGGACCACATTTAACAACAGCTAAAATATAGCAAAACATCAATTTACAAACTCACACAGCTGTTGCAGTGTAGTTTATCCAGTTGTTTTCTCAGTACTTAGTAAAGGGAAAAAACATGCATTTTTGCTGAAAACATACTACTCCTTAAAGACAGAATCCAATACTAAGGTTTCAGATGAAGTACCTGTGTTTGAGAAGTACTGAGCATACTACTGAATAAATAACACTTGAATTATACTGCGTGAGTTCTAGGGGACTTTGTAAACGACTGTTTTGATATAATTTTGCTGTTGTTAAATATAAATCAATATGTTCATCAGTTCCCCTGGAGGCACTGTAAAAAAAAACAAAGTTTATTTCAGGATTTCAAGGTAACATGGCATGTCTAACAAATATAGAAAAGGTCGTTTTGTGTGTGAAGTATTCTTTAATATGTAGGAAACCATTAAAATTAAATCACTATGTTATAAATATTTAATTTAAACTGATAAACGTATACTATTCAAAATGGTTAAAATAATTTTCAATATGTTTTGTTTGGATGATGTCTGTAAATATCGCTCTTTGACCCTAAACAAACCGCCTCACATCATGCAGGTTGCCTCTGGGGGTTGTAAGTCGTCCACCAGAGTATTTGCAGCAGATGTCTGTAAATCGTCCAGCAGTCAGTCTGGTGTCTTCTGGCTTCTCTGACAGGCCTCGGGTTTCAGACGCAGGAGTTAATCAACACACGCCATTAATAATTCAGCACCGATGGCCGGGCTTGTTGCCGAAATCCCTTCTGCGTTTCACAGCCCTCATTTCGCACCTACTTTTTCCCCTTTACCGGTGTCCTTAATTACGCTGCATTCAGACCAGGTGTAGAGTTTCAGGCCGACATGGAGGTGAGGAGCCCGCAGCCTCTCGGCGCAGAGTGGCGTGTAAGAGGGAGCAGCACCTCGGGTCTGCAGGGCGAAGATGAAGTTTGAGGGATGTGCGACAGCTTGTTGAATCCCGACTCCGTACAGTTCACCAATATGACGCCTGTTCTCAGTCCGCTGCCTCAGCTGATTATCTCCACCACATCAACAGGATAAAACAGCAGTGGAATTTTTAAAATTATTTTTATCCGGAGAGGCTGCCTGCTTGTTTTTGAATAAGGACTGTTACAATGTGGTCGACACCAGCTGCGTGCTTGGTGTGCATCCTGTTTGGTAAGTACAAAATATGATTTGAAAACGTTTTTAGGGTTAGTCTTATTTAAAAGCCATGATGCATGTATTGTCTAAAAAATAAATGTGTTAATACACAACTTTTCCAGTGAGATCAGGGTGTCTACAGGACCTGAAAATATCTTGATATGTGTTAAATTATATTTTATTTTTTGAAATATTGGGCTGAAAATACATCCAGTAGTCTTGAAATTGATCACCAAAAGTCTTTTTTGTATTTTTTGTTTTTTCCCAAAATGACTCACTGCATACAAGTCCACATATCTGATTTAACAAATCTTTACACCTACCACTGAACCTTAATCTGCCTTTTCACTTTATACTTGCTCTTACCTGTTGGCAAAGCTTAGATAAACCTGATTCACACTAATAACGATATTTCTACACAAAACTGGGGACGTGGGGCCACATATATTTACCTTTATATTACCTGCAATTTCTGAAAAAGAATGATGATATGTCTTAAATTTGGTTTAAAAATATCTTGGAAGTTCATCAAAAGCTTGTAATTCAAGTGTTTGATACCTGTGGACACCCTGACTGAGATGGCAATATTAATGTGGTCAATATTCGACAAACTGCTGATACTTTTAGCTTTTTAAACTTGATTATATGTGATAATGAAGTGCTTGTTGTAAGAACTATAATTGCTTATACATAATAGGCTACAGTTTAAATACAACTTGTTAGTTAATTTTTCCCCCAGAAGAATAGGCACGGTTCTCTTTTCTTACTAAGCCTGTTAAGGAAATGGAAAACCTGTTTATCTTTGTCTGCACATGGAAAGTACCTGGTTAAAATGTCATATAATCCTTGATATGCTGCGACTTTAATTTTCACAAAAGCAAAGAGTAGATAAACTTTCATAGGATTGTCATTGTGAGCCGACAGAAATGGATATTTCCTGTCTTTTTTCCTCTTAATATCTACAGGGATCATTTGTGATGTGAAGACGGTGTATTCAGAACCCAAATTCATACAAAGACAGTCTGATGAGGCCGCAAGACTTGATGAAGACATCCAGAAAGTTATTGATCAAATCCACTCTTTGTCCAGTGAAGATGGAAACACACGCAGCTTTGATGTCCCTTCAACAGAGGGCTTACAGGCATATTTCAATACTTTAAGTAACTTATACACCGTTTTTCAACCACTTCTGAAAGAGCGATTTGTTGAAGACATTCCCAAAATGTTAGTTTGTATTCTGTCTGGGAGACAGGACTGTGGACTGGAGGCAGAACTAACAAAGACCGTGTCTCTGGAGTTAGTAAACCCACTGCTGATGTCTTTGTCGTCTCTGAGATCCCAGACCTGCGCTCCATTGAGCAGCAACGCTGAGTCAAACAGCTTCCTGAGGGCCTACGTCAGGATGGGTGAATCAACGTTGGCGGCGTTGAACGGTTTTCAGCAAACATTTATAAATGTGGCGTCAAGTCTCCCTCTCTCCGGGAGTTTGATGAACACTGTGAGCAGCCTGGTGGATGCAGCTGTGACGTATGTCTCAAAGTTCATGGCAACGTTACTCCAAATACCGATGGACTTCATCAAAATAGCTTTACAGTTTGGAATTAGAGTACCATCCTTAGACGGAGGAGAGATCTGTGAGCAAGGTAAAACATTTTCAATCTGTATGAGCATTTGAGTACAGACATGTCATTGTCTCAACTGCTCTGTATTATATCGCTTCATCAGAATATCTTTATGCTAATTGATTGTTTTCCCTCTTGTTCTGCAGGAGATCTCAAGCAGCTCATTATGTGGTAAGTCATTTAGGAATTCACATAAACCTTTTTTTCTTTCATATTAAAGCTACTAAGTGGTGCTTTTGACCAGTAGTAGTGCTGTAGAGCGCTCTCTCTCTCTCTCTCACACACACACACACACACACACACACACACACACACACACACACACACACACACACACAATTTAGCAGCACCAATAAACTGGGTGAAGGCTACATTTTACAAGTGATGGATTGAGAAAAAAGGCACTGACCTTTGGAAACCAGCTCATACCTCGGCTTCAACTATGCAAGAGCCATTCAACATTTCTGACCTGTCAGCAGGTGATTGGGCTAGCAGGTCCTGGCTCTTCCCTGTAAAATGCAAGACAAAAAACACCTAAGGAAGCTAAATTATGGTCCAACTCTCAAAGGAGTCATGCAGCTCAAATTCCTACAATGTATGCCCAGCTTTTTAACTTTTTTTTGTTATTGTGCATGTATTTGATGTTCCTGCTGCCGGTTTCATGCTACACAGATGGAAAGTAGGAGAAGCTATTTCTGGCACCCCTGGTTTTGAAAGTACAAGTTCCATTAATATTTCCCATAGGCAGTGACTCACAGTTGGAGCTCTTCTATGGTTCGGATTAACATGAAACTGTGTAATTTGAATCATCAGTACAAACAATTAACAAACATGTTAGGACATATAAAAAAGAATGGTAAAGATTATACTGTTGAAAAAAATTATTATGCAGGCTGCAGCTTGAATAAGTTCAATGTTACATTTTGTTAATTTTGGATGGATTTATCAACTAAAATACATATCTGCGAGAAGCTCTTTCTAATGGTTCATTTTCACTGCATGGTACTGTACGATTTGCCTCGACTCTCTTATTTGGCTTTCCACTGTAAAAGTTTAATTTGGGCGACTGTGAATCGAGATGTGTAGCAGGTCGTTAGATTTCTGCTTTCTCCAGTCTGTGTGTCAAAGTATCATTGGGCAAAATACTGAGCACCAAATTTCTCCCTATGCTGCTGGTGTGTGAGTGCATGTGATAGTTAAAACGGACTAGCAGGTAGCTCCTTGTACGGTGGCCTTAGCCACCAGTATGTGAATGTTTGTGTGAATGAATTTAAAAGTGCTTGGAGTGATCAAAGGCCTTGAAAGGCACTATAAAACTCTATTTACCTGATATCATGTAGTTTTTTTGGTACCACCTCTGTTCAGGTTCTACGCGAGCTGAAGCGATACCAAAAGGGGGAGTTAAAACATTACAGACCACTGATTGGTTAGACAGAATCATCACTTCTGTGACATTTGTAATGACATCCTCTACAAACCAAGCATTTTAGAAATTTGAATAGTGATTGCAGTTTTCGTATTTACTTGCCCCAGATTTAAAAAATGTGAGCCTGCAAAATCACACTGCATACTACTACTACACGAATTGACACAGTTGACAATTAAAGGATTCAGCGAGTGTCATGTTGAAGATGATGTATGGCAGTTTTACGTGGTGTCAATATGGCAGTTACCTGAGCATCCCATCTACCCAGAGGGGGTTATATCAGCAATGGAAGATGAAATAGACAGAAGCACCTGGTGCCAAAAGTCAGTGCTGGACCGAGCTCATTTGACATTAATCTTTATGTATTTTAGTAAATATTTTGTGTCACTGAAATAACCTGCAATAACTATTAAATGCCCGTTTTGTTCAGGGGAATAAACAACAATGTGAGTTGGTCCTTCAGCAACTCCATCATCAACATCCTCCTGGACATCTTCCTGGCTCCAGAAGAGTCTCTGTGCACGTATCCAGGACCAGAGTGCCAGAATCCTCCCAGAGGCCCCTTCCAACGCAGCACCTCAGAGGCAACAGACGACACTTATTATAACCACGACATCCTGCTTAAATGTGATCGTCACGACCTGGCCGGGCTCAATGACACACAGTGTGCCGACCTCCTCGCAGGCTCAACAGCAGCATCCTCTGCAACTGTGCTCACCTTGTGCCAGGAGCTCAGCTCCCTCAGACCTGACCAGATAGAGCAGGTGTGGAGCAACATGTGTTATGCTATGCGAGCACTGGTGTCTCTGCTCCTCAGCAGGTCACCTGACTGTAGCTTTGAGGACACACAGCCTCCTCCTGCCGTCACCTCCACCCCTGCACCTCATCGAGTAGCCAGAGAAGCCTCCAACCTCAAACAGCTCGCTTGTAACTACAACAGCTGGTCGGGAAACGAGGTGGCAGACCCTGTACTCGTGTCACTGTGCAGTGATAACGAACGCAAGGAGTTTGTGACGCAGGTGTGTAACAATGCTTCATTGATGAAGAAGCTGCTTACAGATGAGATGAACAGCTGGCTTTATGGATACTGTGCCAACTCCTCTGCAGACCCCATGTACATGGTGAGTCAGTTCTGCGTCTATGAGCAGTGGCTCGAGCAGCCCTCAGTCCTGGTGCCCCCCTTGCTGCTGGAGTTCTGTATGAGCCTGGACAGTCCCAGACTGACCAAACTAATCTGTGAACACACCGGATTCTTCCTGCTTTTATTCTCCAGCCCTGGCAATGTGCAGTTCCTGCCTAACTGTACACTCCTGCCCCCTCCGTCACCATTTTCCGACATGGATTTATTAGTATTAGATTCTTGTCGTTACTCAGAGTGGCATGATGCGATGCAAATCAGCCTCGATGTCTTGACACAGTGCATCCGCCTCGATAACATTGGTTTCACTAAAGAAGTTTGTTCCAATAAAACATTTCTAAACACTCTGCTGCTCAATAAAGAAAATGCGTGGCTTGAGAGTCATTGCGACTCCTCTCTCGCCTTTCCACCTCCGGAGCCGGAGCCGACCCAGGTCTTCAACATCGCAGACTGGTGCGACTACCACACGTGGGGAGAGCGGCAGGTGGACGATTCAGTGGTCGGTCTCTGTTGGCAACACGATCAGCTTGCTTTTCAGAAGAATGTCTGCTGCAAAGCATCTGTGTTTGAAAAGCTGTTACAAGACCCTCAGAACCAATGGCTGACAGCAGTGTGCACAGACATTGAGGAAATAACCGTGTTACCGCAGGTGGGTGTCCTACCAGGATAACATGGATCTTTGTATTCAAACAATTATCAGCTTTCATGTATGTCAAATGTTAATTTAAGCCCAATTTTGTATAAAACTTTTCCACACACTGACAATAAGAAGTAGAATAAGCTGTTAAGATGCAAAAGCAATATATCTATCTCATGCGCAAAAAGTGAAGCAAGTAATGTAATTCTAGATACATAAACAGGAGGTCAGACTAACAGCAGTGATCAGGAGAAAGGTTAGAAATGTGGTCACATGAAGGACAAGGAAACTAGATAATATCTGTATTCCAAATCAAATACTTTTTCTTTTTACTTTTAGTAAGTACTGCAGCTGCCCTCACAAAGTATATACTGTTGCATGCAGTATGCACACAATCAAGTCATACCAGTAGTATAGTGGAGGGTAATACGCAAGTATTTGGGTATACCCACCTGTTTTTCTGGCTGTTTTCATTATACCTATCAGCTAGAGTATATCCACTTCCCCCTCTGTAATCTACCCATCTACCCAGCGTACACCCACCTCATTTACTACGTCTACACAATCGGGACATACTACTTTTTCATAACATTGCTCCTGAAACTCTGACCTTCTTGCTCATATATCCGTTACCATGGAGATAAAAGAAAATGCCATTAGCTGAGCTCATTAGAGACGAAGGTCAAACCGAAGAGCTGTGCTGTTATTACTGTACAATGTATGTAGTTTTTACTTGGAACTGCATTAATTGTGGATTTGAGCTACAATATTATATTTACAACAGTAAAATTACATAGCTTATACATTTCTCTATCATTGGATTTTTCATCGTTATGCCCTTTTGTTAGTCCTTATCTTTACAATTATTTTCTTCACTTAAACAGCTAATACTCATTACTATTCGAGCGGTTATCAGTCACTTGAATCCACTGTCTTCTGTTTTTGCGGCTTCTGTTAAGCTGTCAACCAACTGTCAGCTATTTCTATCTTTGTGTCGTCCACTGAACAGAGCAGCATGCTTGCTTGCATATTTCAAAATCCAACCACATGCAGTAGAACATCATGGTATTTTTGCCATACTGCATTTAACATACTTTGTATTGGTACATACTTTATCTTTTCTGGCATACTAAATAGTATGGTAATATGGGTATTGGAACACATACAATTATGCAGTCATGTACATATCCACAACAAATACCTAGTGGTAGAAATATTAATCATTACATTGACTGTAAATCATTGCAGAAAACAAATTAATTGTTATTTTGGAATAACTCACTAATAAAGAATTTGTATTCTGATGTTGTATCTTTGTGTTGTTTAGGTGTGCAAATACTTCGAGTGGACCCGTCCCATCATCGTGGACATGACTGAGGTAGCGCTCTGCGCTGAGATCGACCCACTTAACTTCATCTCTAAAGTCTGCGCCAATGACACAGTCCTCCAAAACCTGTTGGCCAACCAGGACAACACCTGGTTAGTAAAGCACTGTGCCAACCGTTCAGATCCAGGTGTACCTCCTGGTGAAGATGAGGGACAAGGCGAAGGCCTGACTGGGTTCAACCCTGTAGAGCAGTGCCAGTACTCCAGCTGGAGCATATCTCTTCCGGGCGCAGCACTCCTGACTCTCTGCTGGGAGCATGACCAGACCGGTTTTGTCTCCTCCATCTGCCCTGACGCCGGTCTTCTCTTCTTGCTGTCCCAGGAGCCGTCAAGCGCGTGGGTGGGCAGCATGTGCACCACTTACACCAACTTCACCACCACCCCCATCAACAGCAGCACAACCCCAGAGCCTAATTTTTGCCTGGCCAAGAGCCTGGTGGGTCGGTTCAACTGGACCTGCTCAGCTGACTTCACCTCCGCCTGCGAGCCCGGGGCCAGTCAGAACATGGCCCTGCACATGATGGTGCGCTGCTGGGTGGAGAGCCTGAGGTCCAGGGTTGGGGATCTGCTGAGTCCACCTGTGGTTTCAGTGTTGGAGCAGGCAGTCAGCAATACGATAGTGATCCTGTTGGCCCTGGAGGAGGTCCAGAACATCTCGCTGCATGTCACTGAGAACATACGACTGAGTGTGTTAGCGTCTGTAGTTCGCTATCTCGAGAGGGAAAATGACTTTGACAAAAAGAGGGTGTTGCTGCAGTGCTTTGGGGTAAGTAGTTTGATTGTGCTGTCAGTGTTTGAAAAAAAATCTTGCTATCAATATCCGAATCCTTTGACCCTTTGAGTTTTTCTTGGGGAGGGGGTTGGATGCATTGGCCAACTTGGCAAGAAATGTCCCAAAAATAAAAATATAACGTCACAAAGAAAATGACCTGAAAAAAAAGAAAGACAGCAGAATTTTTAGAAAATTGTCAATAACCAAGGAAAATGTCCTGAAAATATATTTATTATTATTATTATTATATATTTAAAATTATGTTACAGAAAAAAATTATACATATACATATATTTTTCATTTACTTCACTTTTTGGGTTCATTACCTTGTTTGTTTTTGTTTTTTTACTTTGCTTTTTTCCCCTCCTTATTTTATTAATTTGTTATTATTTAGGCCATGTGTTGTTAAGCTGCTCATAGTGTCCTCTCCGTGTTTTTGAATGAAATCCAGCCAATTTGCCCAGATTTCAAAAGGGTTAATCTAACTACCAATCAAAAGTCCTGCACTGAAAATGTCACCTAAAGGTCCAGTGTGTAGGATTGAGTGTCATCTCACAGTGAAGTTGCTTAACTGAAACTATTTTCATTTGCCAAGCGTGTGGTGCCTGATGTCATAAATGCAAAAAGGCAAATGGCTAGAGCCAGTGTTCAGTTTGTCTGTTCTGGGCTACTGTAGAAGTAACATGGCCGACTCAGTACAAGAGGACTCACTCTGATAAAAATGACTCATTCTAAGGTAATGAAAACACAATTCTTATCTTCAGGTGATTATACACCAAAGAAAACATACTTATATACTATATTATAGTCAATTTCTGCCAAAATATCTCTCTAAATCCTACACACTTGACCATTAATCCATAACAGTGCATTATATTGTGTATTTTTTCTAATGTAAAAATAAATATAATCAGTAAGTATGTATAGCTCTGAGATTAATGTTGTGAAAAACAAATCACATGTCCCCGTACAGCAGCTGACCTCCAGTGTACAGGCAGCCTACAGCTGGTGTATGGTTACACTCCTGTCACTGATATGGACATAATGAATCTCTTCCTCTTAGCGTAATCTCACACTTGATTTAACAATTACAATAATGGGTTAAAACAGACTCCCAGATTACGTTGTACCATTAATCCCCCTGTTAATAGTGTGTCTGTGTCTCTCTCCTGCCTATAGAGAGTCTTAACCAGCTTGATGCAGACAGCAAGAGATGCGACCAGGGATGAAGTCTCCATCATCAAGGTAATTTTACCACACCTAAAATTAAACAATGCTGGCGACATGGCTCTAAGGATAGTATATTCAGTCAGTAATTCAGACCACCTCTTTGGTCCAGACTGAAATATCTGAACATTAACTGAGTGGATTTTCATGAAATGATGTACAGACATTCATGTTCCCCAGATGACAAATCCTAATGACTTTGCTCTTCCTCTGAATATTCACCCAGCACCACCAGTAGGTCAAAGTTTTCACATATCCTGCAAAATACCTGAACATCTGCCAGATGTATTAGCTCAAAACTTGGCGCAGGCATTCGTGGTCCCCAGATGGTGAATCCTACCAAATTTGGTGATACCCAAAATTTTCCTCTAGCTTAACCAGAAGTTTGACATTTGTGATTTTGAGTGACATTTCTCCACAAATACTGGTTGGATTGCTGTGAAATTTGTTACAAACTTTCATGTCGCCATTAGGATAAATTGTAATGACTTTGGTGAACCACTTACTTTCCCTCTGGCAGCATCATTAGTCATTTTTTAAATTTGCCAAATACTTTTGCATATGACTGAATACCTGCATAACTACTTGTATTCCGAACAAACTAAGATGCACTTTGTGTTTAGTGCAAATTTTAAAATATTAGCATGCTAACATAGCAGCCTAAAATTGTGAGCTTAAATACACAGACTGTAAAAATAACGGACGCAGTTTCTGGGACATCACCAGTTAGTTAGCCATCTTGGTTTTATGGAGCCAGAGGTGGACAAGAGGGTGGAGCTGTGAGGAAGCGAGGGGTGGATTTGACTGAGAAGCTGATGAAACTATGAGCAGACAGCCTGTCACTCAAAGCATCCCACCCTAAATTGTAATTTTAAGCCTCAATAACTTGTAAACATGTGAGTTATATAAAAAGTCACCCTTGTACAGTCGTCATGAATGGGGAAACTAGATTTTTTGTTTTTGTACCAGGCTGTAAACATGTTTATTTTTTATGTAATTTTAAAATGGTTGTTTATTGGGATTGACTCTGTTTTGGAGCCAGCCTCATGTGGCTATATGAGGAACTGCAGTTTTTAGCATTTCCACGTTGGCCTAAATTGTCATCCCTGGAGGTCGTCGCTTGGAATTTAAATGTTATACCTGCTTAGCATAATAAGCACTCTAGCACTGTCATCGTGAGCATGCTGACAGTAGCATTTAGCCTGAAGCACAACTGTGCCGACAGCTTCGCAGAGCTGCTTCTTAAGTTTGTCCTAACATGTATCAGTTACGTCTTTGTTGTTTGTCTTTTACGTGTTTATTTGCACTACTACGCTCATGTGTTTACCAGGCGTACTTCAGTATACCGCTGAGCATCTTGAGCTCAGTGCTCAGTGCATCTCACATCACCACCGTCAGACTGATCCTTCAGTACTACAGCAGGAACAAGGATACGCTGCAGGTGAGTAAGCACGACGTTACACAACCGTGTGAAACCTACACTGACCACATTTAGCCTTCTCCTGGAATTCTTTGTTTTCTGTTTCACCACTGTAGCACCTCTTTAGTCCTTAGTTGATCATTTCCCTCTGTTTGCCAGTTGCCCAACAAGTACCTGTCCACCATGGTGTCAGTGCTGTTCCAGACCCACCTGGTGAAAGACGGTAGTCTCTTCCCAGAGCTGGCTCCCCTGCTCGCTGCAGCCAGCCCGGCTGACATCCAGGCTTTGCCCTCACTGCAGAACAACATCAATGTGTAAGTCGTGGTGTCACCTCATAACTTCTAATGGCCCCAATACTCATTAGTAATGAGCCTTATACTTATTATTAAAGGGCACATTTATGAATGATTTGTGTGTCACTTATTCTCACAGCAGCATTATTTCTCTGTTGCTCTGATGTGTAAAAAATTAGGATTGATTCCTTGGTTTCTTAACTCCTTGAAAACTAAGCAAATTGGCTAGATTTGTTTTTAAAAAAAAAACATGGGAGGAAGACAATGAGCAATGAAAGAAGAATGAACCCAAAAATTTGACATTTGTGAAAAGCACTGGAGCTTAAGCTTAAAAAATATAATACATTTGTAACATAATTTTAATGTAATTGTGGTCATTATAAATATAGTTTTTCCATAGCCTTTGTCTTTCTTTCCCAAAAAATCTTTCCCTAGCTTTATAAAAATCATTTTCTAAATCTACTAATTTCTTACCATGTAGCTTGTTGCCTTAATTCCGTGTTGCACCAATTAGCTTAGTGTTCAAAGGTGAAATACTTGTCGTTGAACACAGCTTGCAGAAAACTCCCACATACTGTCTAACTTGCAAAAGTAATGATTTTAATGTGACATTTTGGTAAGTAGACCTTCATTAGTCAAACAGGTATTTTCTTTGTTCCCATGTTTGCCTCCCTTCTTTATGCACCCTGACAGTAGAAGTTGTGCCAGAATTCTCAAATTGATCAATTGTTTGAGATTATGTATATATATATATATATATATATATATATATATATATATATATATATATATATATATATATATTTAATTCAAGTGGCAAATTGGACAATTAAGAATGCATGTATAGATGTGCTCTTGAATGTCACCCATAGTAGTCACAAGAATAAACTTTGTGGCTAAACCTGTTCCTAAAAACCGGCTTAAAATGTTTCATATTGATAAAAGGCTTTTGTTAATTATATCCTGCCTTTGCATTTTTAAATGTGCATCTTTTGTGGGATACATGATGCTCATTTCCAGTTTGAGATAAAGAATCTAACAATGACTTCAGTTTTAGCTAATAGCCTGATCACATCTGAGATTGAGGACAACTTTATTGAATAAACATTTTCACATTCTTAATGCTCTGCCTGTCAGAGCTTTACATTCCTGCAGCAAATAGATCCTACTTAATATTATTTGTGTGTGTTTTTTTTATTTGCCAAGAGTAGGTGGTGGACACCATGATTTATTTCAATGGTGCACAATAATGCAATCTCTATTTCCTACATACATTATGCCTCTATCTGAACACAGCAATGGTGTCAGGCCTCTGTGAGAAGTGATGTATCATTGCGCCTCGTGGTGCCAGGAGCATGCATTATACATAGAAAGTAAAGGAAACGAGTTGACAGACTAGATTTTAATCTAGAGCCGGTTTGTGATGTGCGCGTGGAAGTATTTGCTCTTGATTCAACAAGAATGATACATTAAATATAGAACAGCGGGGAAGCCCTCATTCTGCTTTGGTCTTTGCTATCTGTGTCTAACAGTGAATTCAAGTCAAAATTAATTTTGTCTGAAGGGAAGTTTTGACAGCAGATAGTGTACACGTCTATGAGACACATCTCACAGTATCACAGTCAAACATTAACCTTCTGTTTCTATTTATTACACTAGAAATGAATGAGTCTATTGTTAGATTATGCCACTATGACTGTCTGGATGGTAAATATGTTAAAAGAGATGAAACATTTTAATTAGTGAGTTTTGTAATTTTTCACCTCAGACCCTATTTTACCATATTTTTGTGTCTAAGTGAGTAATGGGAACAAGTTTTGAAACTGGTCCAGTATTGAGCGACAGTGCTGCAGCCTGCAGTGGTGAAACAGGCTGTAATGTCACAGTTAGCACAACACTGGTCATAATGGCCTGTTGATAGTGTGCACATGCCCCGAGTGTTTACATTGCACCAATTTAAAAAATAATTTTCCTCATCAGTCACTTAGACACATTAAAAAAAATGGGTTCAGGTTGACAAATACCAAACCTGTCCTTTAACAGAGTGGCATGAGAGTGGTATCAATCTTCACATTTAACTCTTTACATGAATTATAAGCCCATTTCCCATAACGTAATTTTCAGTACCTTTACTTTGTTATTTTTGTAAAAACAAAATTTAAAAAACCCTTGAAACCTGTTTAAATGCAGACATATTTGTCTTGTATTGCATCACAGAGCTATTAATGTACCTAATAAGCATATACATAGGATTGATTTTAATAACTTCAAAGTGCTTGAAGTGTGCATCATGCAGCTATATTATCCAGGTAAATATAACCGATTGAGACTTAGTATCCGCAGTTACTCATTTTCAAATGACTCAGCTTGGGATCAGAGGCAAAACAAACTTGATTGGGACATCCCAGTATATCGCACAAGTTTAAACTAAATGCTTTACTATTTTTTTCTAGGAGGGAGACCATTAACAGACACTTGGAGCACATGACTCTGGAACAACGTCAGGCGTTTGGCTTGTGGTACAGCAAAGTTATGCCCCCCTCCACCATTGCAGGTCATGAGTCACTCATCAGGGACACAGGAAACCTGATCGCCTACCTGCCCTTCCACAACTTCCAACACCTCTCATCTGCTCAGGTAACGGCCCTCTGAGCTCTGACACCTGGCTGGGAAACCCGAGAAGCCAGGACTCAGTCAGTCCGATTAGCCTCGGGGCTCAGCAGAGCTACTTGTCACATACTGGTTAAAAGGAAAGCACAGACAGCCCCTTCTTTCTCTGTGTGTGTGTCATATGCTGGTACTGATGTTCAATAAGTAAAGATAGGAACACATGAATTAGAAATGACCAGGAGATAAAGAGGACACTGACCTTTCAGCCCTCACCAATGAATTTAAAAGGTTTAGTTTTACATTTTGGGAAATGCACTGACTTGCTTTATCAAGCCACAGTGTGGCAGCTCGTAAGCTTAGAAAACTCATGTTGACAAGAAGAAGACAAATATAACGTGTTCATTTGTGGGCTTCAGAGGTCCTTGTGTACAGATTTAGTTTCCGTTGGACAGAGCCAGGCAAGCTGTTTCCCCATGTTTCCAGTCTTTATGCTTAACCCTTTAAAACCTGAGTCATCATCAGTTTTCTTGTGCTGCAATCAGACGCCTTTCACAAGCTATTTGATCCTAAAAAAACCTGAGCAAATTGGTTTAAATTCTTTCAAAAAGATTGGGGACAAAGGCATTGACCAACTTGGCCATAAATACCCCACAAATTGCAAAAAATAAGTAAAATGTGACAAAAAATTAGTTTAAAAAAAGGGGAGGGAGGATTATAATAAAAATATAAAAAATAGGGAAAATGGCCCAAAAACTACATTTATAATTACACTTATTTTATATCTAAAATTATGTCACAGAAAAAAATAGAATACAGTTCATAAAAAAGTTTATTTATTTTTAATTTATTTTATATTGTTTTGTTTATTTTCAGGTAATTTTCTTGTAGTTTTTAAACATTAATTTTTTTTTTTTTTTTTTACTAACTTTTGGGCCATGTCTTGTTTAGTTGCTTGTTCCCTTCTGTTTTCAAAGAGACTGAACCAATTTGCTCAGGTTTCAAAGGGTTAGCTAAGCTAACTGTCTCTTGGGGGTAGCTTCATATTTCATATACAAACATGAGATTGGTACCAATCTATTTATTTAACACAGTATTTTCCCAACCTTGCAAACTATTCGTTTGCATGAGTTCATAATTCTGTGGGTTGTGAAGACAGCTGAATTATTACTTCTCTAATATCTCTCACATTTTAAAAAATGTCTAATATTCAGACAGATATGCTTTACTGTATTTCTGTCGTTGTGTTTCTCCACAGCTGTTGGACGGCCTGCATGTGTTGCAGAGAAACACCCTCACTTCTCTAAAGCAGGAGTTTATAGCTCACAGCCTAATTGGCACCTACAAAAACCTGACAGCTCAGGATTTCACCAGGTGGGGAACGAATGAATGGAGGCACATTCAACCTGTTGTTGGTGTAAACTGTTAATTAGACATGAGCTCACATTTATTTATTTACTTTGGTTTTTTTTTTTCTTTTCAGGTTCATTTTATCTTACTGATATATTATTATCATTATTACGGTCATGTGTGCTATGGACAGTAATGAATTTAAATGAATAATAACTCTCCCAGAAGAATCTTCTTCTCCCAGGTGTGTGTTGTTAACACAGTGTTTGTAATTTTAGGCTGGGTAATCTCACATGCCTGGCAGACCCAGAGGACCTCCTTCTGTACAAAGACACTCAAGTCTTCAGTGTCATCCGGGACATCGTAATGAACTGCACACGTGAGGGACTCAGTCTACCCAGCCATCTGGTAAGAACAAAAAAAATCACTATGTGGTTTCTGTAATGTTTTTATATGTGTGCTATCATTTAAAAGTTGCCTTTAAGATATATTTATATTATGTATGTTTTCTCTGAACCTCATGTCCAGACTTCCAGTTTAATACTGAACAGTCCAGAATTAAAGGTCCCATCGTCACTCAGTCCTGATCGACTGGGAGATCTTGGTCCGCTCCTGCCCTCGCTGGGTGTGACTTTCCTGCAGGATGTCAGACCGTCACAGCTGCTTGCTGCCCTCCCTGCCATCAACTCTGTTCCCTTCAGCCCTGCACAGGTAGGAGCATACTTAACCTGTAATGTACAGAGGAAGATGTGCTCTGTATAGTCTGACAAGTTGATTTTACTTTTAAAAAATCTAGGAAACTGATTGCCTTGAAAAATGTAAATAACTTTAACTATCAATCTTAATTTATGTTAACTTTATATCTAAGTTTACTAAAAAAAAATTTTGTCATATTTACTTAATTTTGTGAAGTTGTTGCAACTTAAAAATGGCACTAAACATGTTAACCAAACAAAAATTGCAGAATCCTAACTTCATCATTGGCAAAAATTCCTGTCAAGATCAAGTAAAGTCATACTTACTTAGTTTACTGAAGTTGCTAACACTTACAAAGAATAGTTTTACATGTCATTTCTAAGTTGCAGCAACTTCTAAAATTAAGTAAAGATGGCTAAATTTCAAGTAAACTTAACAATTAGATACAAAGTAAATTTAAATTAAGATTCACAGTCATATTTACTTTCCTTTTTCACGGTAGTAGGTTTTCACGATTGTTTAAAGTAAGATCGACTTGTCAGATCACAGTGTGGGAATAATCATCTATAACTGCATTTATTTAAAATTTAACGTACGCAGTTTTTTTTAAATGGCGGCTGGTGGGGCTTGTAGTTGCTGAAGAACAGCTGGCAGTTGGTCTTCAGCACACTGACCCCTGATGTGAGACGTCTCATGAGGCATGACAAGACATGAG
The DNA here is from genome assembly GCF_026936395.1 of Plectropomus leopardus. Classification (NCBI taxonomy): domain Eukaryota; kingdom Metazoa; phylum Chordata; class Actinopteri; order Perciformes; family Serranidae; genus Plectropomus; species Plectropomus leopardus. Next base: position 18,788,125 of record NC_142176.1, on the reverse strand, counting down.
CTTTACTTCGACCATCTGCCATCATCTGAAGTGGATCCTTTTACTTTCACCTTCACCTCACAGCTGTTGTCTTGCTTTTATATCTCAAATGAAATCTTAGGATAACTAACTTCTTCAAACCTGCAGATAGTTTGGCAGGTACAAGTAATGGCAGCATCTTGGAGTCTGTTTACACCTATGAACATGCGTCTTGACTGATCTGATCACGGCTGGACAGCTCAAAATTTCTTTGGCATGTGATCTGATCTCACTTACCTGCTCTTTGTGTAAATAACATTCCCTCCAGGATTTTTTGACTTTGCGATCGCAACAGTCAATGCAAATCCTGCCAGTCCCCGTGAAGTCTGTAATTTTGTCCAATTATTGCAAGTTAATCACAAATTTGACCATTCACATTGGGTAAAATCTAATTTCACTATAGAGCCGTGTGCATCGTATTGATTTGCTCAGCCCCTCTCGTTCTCTTTCTCTGTTTATCATGAGACCACTGCTGCACCTGGGACAGAATCATACACACACTAGACAGGAATAACTATTAGCATCACAGAGTTGAGCCATTTTTCTGTCAATGTGAGGCTGTCTGGGACCGTTTAACTGCACAACTGTCTAGTGTTGCCGCTGCTGTTGCGTTAGCTCATACTGGGCAGAGAGGAAGAGTGTGGCTCACAGAGAGACGGTCCATCAGCGCTGATCAGCAGCAGCTGATTGTCAACAATCAGATGCTATTCTGTCCACCCTCCTTACATTCATAAATAGATTATAATTCTGTGAGAAACACTGAATGCTTATAATGATACGCTTTGAATCCGAGAAAGCATCACAACTTCAATTTCTGCGCAACAAATACCTAAAACTATTGCAGCATTTACTGCAATTTTTTTTAGAAAGCTACTGTGAAATTTGGCAGGTCATGCTACAACAATCACAAAAACAGCCTGCAAAATCCTGCAGGGACTGTAAGAAAAACATAATTTCATTTAGCATTAGAGGACTACTGCTGCGGGAGTGGGAGTCCCAATTTATTTACCTACTGTCATTTTTTTGTGTTTTGCAGGCATCCATGATTGTAGACAAGATGTCTTCAAGTAGCTCCGTGAGTTATCTTGCAAACACTTCACACAATGAATTCAGTTTTGATACTTTCTGTACCCTGAGCCTCACACCTTCCTCTGCTTCCCCCAGCTGACCGCTCCGGGAAAACTGCAGGAACTCGGCTCCCTCATTGTGGGAATGAAGACAGAGACATTGTTGACCATCACCTCTGACAGGCTACTCTCATCACTGCCCGCCATGGCCCAGTATATACCATGCCTCAGCCCGCAAGCCAATGCAATCTCCACTAAGCTATGGGTACAACAGACAGACACACACACACACACACACACACACACACACATACACACACACACACACACACACACCAACTACTGCAGCTTCTAAATAAGCTAGAAGTAGCCGCCCACACACCCACAGATGCAATGGGATATGACCAACTTGCTGTTTTTGGTCACTCACTGTTTTTATTTGATGATCTTTGGTATTTCGGGTGTTGATTGACTGCAGGATGTTAGAAGAGTTGCTGTGTGATGCTGAACTGATTTGTCACATTCAAACAAAATCAAAATACCCCAAAATAAAACAAGCCTTTTTAAAAACAAAGTTCAAATAAATGAGGCAGAAAACAGATTTATCAAACAATAAAACTGAGATTTACCAAAAAAAGACAGCGAGTTGGTCATATCCCATGGTACCTTTGGGTGGTTATTTCAAACTTGTTTAGAAACCACAATAAAGTTAAACACTGTGTCCTCTTTGGCATCTTCCTTATTGGCTATTTTCACACGCCTGCCTTTAATGAGATGATCCTGAGATGCCAGGTCAGGTGATGAAAAAAATGGGAAATTATTGAGGCTTGCTAGAAATGCCCTTACACCAACAGTAGGGACACCCATACATACCGACTTTAAATCTCAGTTTACAAGTATTATCAGTCAAAGCTGTGTTGAATTTGGCTTTGCAGAAGTTGAAGGAAAAAACAAAAAAGCAAAACTGACATCATAAATGACAATAAAATTCTCAGTTGAATTGAACAGCATATAGGAGACATTATATTACCAAGAACACAATACCCTTTTGCAGTTGAAATTTCATTTACTTCTTACTTAACTCACTTTCTATGGAAGTTTTATTATTTGATCATGAGACTTTTAGAGTTATCTGACTTTTTTTTTTTCAATATTGTCTGCAGCACTTTACATAATCGCTCTTCTTTTCTGACCAGGGCTTCCCAGAAGTGATCTTTTGGTTGGACGAAGTGGAGCCGTTGCTCTGGTGCACGCCACTGCTCAGCATCCATCCCAGGACTCATGTGCTCATGAACAACATCACCGCTGCATTCACAAAACCCTGGAACACACAGCAGGTATCACACAGCTCATCGTGCATCAACACACATCATTTATGTCGTGGTGCTCAAACCTCAAAGCTCAATACATCTCAGTAAATGTGTTTCAGCTCATGAGCCATTTTCACTGGGTGCATATGCAGAGAGGTAATCACTTCAGCCAAAGCGTTGTTTTCAGTTGTCAAGTTGTTTTTCGGGGGGTCAAATAACAGAGAAGCTTCAAATGCTAAAATAAAACATTCAGTATTTACCAAAATAAAAAGTTTACGTCAAAAACATACACAAAGTAACATTTAAAGCAGAAATATATTTTACACTATTCTGTAAAAATATCTGTTTTTTCATTTTATCTTTTGACCTCCAGTTAACCTTATCCACATAAGGGCAGCTAAAACAGTGTAGATAAACAAATAACAAACAAACAATGCCTTCTTGCGAACCAGACTGGTTATGTAATATCAGTGGGTGAAAACTGAAGTTTTGCACATAAAAGTTTGCGTATATGTGACATCATTTAACCCAGAGCCTGTGACTTTACTCTGTGTTATGATCTCTTTGTGCTTCCTCTGATTAAATATGCTTCCTCTGTTTGTCATGTGAAGGTGTCTATGACAGCGTCTTGATTAGCAACTAAATTATTAAGCGGAGAAGCAAAACCAGAGACGTCATCATCACTGACACTGTGAATGGATGTGTGACTGTTTGTACAAACAACAGACAAAAACTATCATGCACAATTTATAAAGGGTCGCCCTTGTCCGTGACCATGAAAACTGTGGACAAAAAGCAGCCCAGAGCCTGCATAAACCAGAATGTTAGTGTCAAAAATATCCATTTATTGATACAAATTAATTCTTAATATTTATTACTGTTTCAATACTCATTTTCCATCATACCCACTTTGCGTTCTCATTCTCCTTTATTGTTGATGTTTACTACAATCCTGCTGTTTTCTGCTACTAACCAATGAAAATATATTATCTTTGTCATGTTATAGCTTCTTGTATGTATCTTTGATTTAAAACAAAAAACATTTCATACCCTAAATGTTCATTTTTCCCATTGATGTCAAAAATTGTATCAAATATCAATATTTTTCAAGTTATTGTATCAAATCTATGAATTTCAGTATTTTGATAACACTATGCATGTTTTTTACACGTTCTCCTTCTTCTTCCCCAGGCTAAAGCACTTTTCCAAGAGGTGCTTGATACTAACCCAGACCTAAGTGAACAAGACTTTCTGTAAGTATGCTTCATTTTTGTGATAAATTTGTATTCACTCTGTCTGTCCAAAATGTCTGCCATTGCTCTAATTGTCTCTTTTAACCCTCTGGAACCTGGATCAACATCAGTTTTCTTGTGCTGCATTCAGATGCCTTTCAAAAGCATTTAAAGCCTTTTAAAGAAATGTCATGCAAAATACAAGATGTTCATAAATGGTGAAAAAAAAAGAGAGAAGGAGAGAGAATCTTTAAAAAAAATCCAAAAAAGGGGAAAATGTCCAGAAAACTAAAGTTATATATTATAATTATATATTTAAAATTATGTTACAGATAGAATGTATATTCTGTTTTACTTTTATTATTGTTTTAATTTTTTTGCACTTTCCAATTCATTTCCTTGTTTGATATCAGTTTTACTTTTTTCTTCCGATTTTTCTAGTAATTTTCTTTTAACTTTTTACTTATGTTTCTCTAATTTTGGGGTGATTTTTGTTAAATTGCTTTTTCCCTTTTTCCATATTTTTGAATGAAATCAAGCAACTTTGCTCAGGTTTCAAAGGGTTAACTGTGTTGGTTCTTTGCAGCTTTACAGTATATGCAACAGTTATGTGCATCTATTGACAATCACCTCTATATAATCAGGAAACTGGGAACGGTGGGTCAGGGTGTGAGCTGCAAGTTCTTACAGGAACGTTTCAAGGCCGATCCCTCACCGTCCTCAGTGAGAAGAATCCTGGCCTTCCTCCGGCAGCAGCCTCGTCCCCTTCACACCACACTGGTAAAGTTACAAAGTTAATAATGAAAAAAAGAGAACTCCTGCATACTGTCCAATTACTTGCAAAAAAAACTAATTCACTTAACAATGTTTGGGTTGTCAGACCTTCATCAGGTTAAATGATTTTTGTGTTGGACAGTGTGCATGAATTCTCTCTTTTTTCGCATTCTATGCACGTTTTCCTCCTATGCACCTGTCCTAATTTTTTGGAAGGTGTGCATGAGCCTCAACATTCAAGTTTTTATTGGTTTTTATTTATTCTTTTCTACAGTTAATAACAGAGATGTGACTGTGATATTTTAATAAGGCCCCAGTACACTTTTCTGGTCATTATTGAACACCATAACTCAGGAAGAGAAGGGGAGATGTTTGGTCAGATACTGAATTGGTAACACTAATCTTGGGAGTCCACCATGAAACTGTGCAGATTAGATAGGTGCTGTTACGCTGAAGATGCGTGCGACACATCCATGTTTCTACAGAAGTGAATGTAAACTGTTTGTGCAACTTGATTGCTTTGCGGAGGCATACATCGCAGTAACTCTATTACTATTTATATACTATTTGTCTATGTGTCTATTTTTCTGGACAGAAAAAGTGTGTGATCGAGGAGGTGTATCATTTTAAGTTCTTCTCTGAGCTGCTCAAAGATCTTGGAGCTGAGATTGCCCTGTCCATGCCGTAAGTCAGAGGTTGACATTAAACACAGCACTCTTAATGTGAAAACATAATTTGTGGATATTTCAAAGCAATTGAAATATGGCCATCTCATTATGAAGAATTACATATCAAAACCTCTTGTGAACGTGTCATGTTTCTATTAAAAAAGAAAGTGCCGTCTATAAAGTATTCCATAGTGATGATGAAGATAAAAGGGTCAATCCCTCCATTTGGAAAAGAAATTCGTGTTAGATTTCTAGACTATATAATGAAAAATATTCTTCATCATTTTGTTGTGTGTTTGCTTGCAGGGTGAGCACCATTAAGAAGTTTCCTACAGATGTGATGGACACTCTGAGGAAGATGATCGTTGAGCATCCTCTTCCCTTTCAGATGCTGCCGAGAACAAAACAGGAGCTGCTGGTGGACAAAATTGTGCAGAGGATGGTCAGTAGAGCTCCACTGTGTTGCTATACTGATCTTTTTCACAATTTAGAAAAGTGAAAGGCAAATGAAGAAAATGGAGAGCAAAGATTTTCAGTTTTAAAGACAGGAAGATTTCAGCAGTGCACTTTCAGTAGTTTATTTGATATTTGATCCTTGTTTTGTGGGCTCTTTCTCTGCAGGACATGTACACAGGGGTGTTCACTGAGCAGGAGTTTCGTTCACTTGGCATTATGGCTCCGTTTGTGGTGGATGAAGTTTTCATTCAGCTTGACCGCAACTTCTTCATCGACAATCTGGATTTCCTGCAGGGACTCTGCTACAGCAGCACCAAGATGGACATTGTGGCTCGTATCCTGCAAGATGTCTTTGGGTAACGTTGTGACCTAAAACTGAAGGTTTTGTCTGCTGGGGGCAAGGAAATCCAATTTTTTAAATGTGTTTATTTTTTATTGAGCAATGAATCAAACAACAAGCCGGTGTAACCACAGCGTTACATATCGCTGGTGTGTGATTGGTGAAGGGGTCTTTGATGTTTTTCAGGCCAAAGACCCCTTAACTCAAATAGAGACAGAGCAGGACCACCGACTACATATATTGTATAAAATTGAGTCCCACTTACAAAATGATCCATCGATCATCTATGCAGCACTCTGTGTTGTGTACTGTAAATAAACTGGCTATTTTTATGATTGCTTATAATATATTGGATTTGTGTTCATGTGTATTTTTAGTCCTAATTATTTAGTAACTCTGAGCACACCCTAGGAGTCACTGACTCCCTGGTGGAGACCAGTGGATTCGTGGAAACAAATCCGCCAATGTTCAATTAAGAAGCTAAAAATAGCAAACAAGAACCTTTCTCTTAAATACATAAATCATGAAAATAAACACCGGTGATAAAAATAATTGAATCATCTAAAAAAACATTTTTTTTATTCAATTTCAGTAGAAGGTCATTACAGTGAAGCTGTCATTTTAAACCTTAATAGTTCTTATGCAGCTTTTCAATTTGCATTTCAATCAGAATGTTCTTTAATCAATAAATATTAAGGCATCAAAAGTAGATGGGTTTATTTTGTTAGTTTTGCTTTATGTGAGAACTGAGTTCTGAGTTGATCAGCAAATTTTCTGGTTTGCCTTTGGAAAAAATCTGACCAAGAAAGAATTTGAGATTAAATTACGTTGTAAATGTTGCACATTAAGAGTCTATCCAGTGGGGGTATAAAAGTGTGTGTAATTCTGCAGCCTTTACAGTGAGATATGTTAGTGCATAGTTCAGGTGCAAGACATGGAAAGATCAGAACTGGGTGATGAAGTGTTCTTATGTTTTGTTTCCTCACAGCCCAGTCAGCAGCTGGAGCCAGACGACACTCAGTCAGGTGGACCGGTTTCTCTTCTTCCTGCCTGACGACAAACTGCAGGAGATTTCACTGGTGAGCTTACTGCAGTTTTTTTTTTCAATTTGCTTGATTCTCCATCGTCATTGCTCCTGCGATTGAGGGACATTTAAATCTTATTCCTGTGACAGATTCATTCGATGTACAGAAATCCATAGTGGGGCGTTGGGATTGTTACTTGATCCCGTATAAGGTTAGGCCAACAAGGCTGTAAATAAATCCCTCAGGTGTCGCATCTCCAGCAGGTGTCAGGATCAGGTGGTGAAGTTCCTGTTTTCCCATAAAGCAACAGTGTGTGTGTGTCTCCACATGTGTTGTTTGTGTTTCTGCAGGCGTTGATGACCGTGGGACGAATAGAGAAGCTGTTCATGAGCCAGCGTCGGTGGGAACGTGGGGATGTGGGGGTCCACTGTTTTGAAGAGAAGGAGAAGAAGAGATTTTTTGAAAAGCAACAGTTTGTTCTGCAGTTTTTCCTGGGCTTCCTTAAATTGAATTTCATGTCCGGTGAGCATCAGTTTGGTTCCTAAACGCTCTGAAGTTACACAAAGCCTTCTCTCTAGAGGAATAGTTTGACATTTGGGGAATTATGGCATATGTCATCAACTGGCTGTTATTTAAAGAATAGTTTGACATTTTGGCTTTCTTGCTGGGTGTTAGATAAGAAGATCAATATCACTTCCATATCTGTCCGTTCAATACAGCCATCAGCCATTTAGTTTAGCTTGGCACAAACACTGAATACAGATACAAACTGCTATTCTGGTTCTGCTTAAAGGTTACTAAACCCAGCCACAGCACCTTTTGAAGCACACTCATTAATATGTTAAAAATTTGTTTAATCTCTGCGAAAAACAAAGTGTAAAAACAACACAGGGTGGTTTTGCAGGGGGTCATGTGTGGAACTATTTCTTTGCCTGGCGCAGTTATTTCTTGTGTCTCATGTCATCTTATCATCACTGTGAGGATGCTTCATGCCCAGGTCCAATGTTTAACTATTCCTTTTAATTTATTGCAATCATGTCAAAATTATTGTTGATTTTGTTGTTCTCAGGGTTAGGTTTAAAGTATTTAAAAAAAAAAAAAGAATCACTCCCACACTGCAGGGCTCCACTGTTAACCTGTTTACTACACCAAGGTGTTGACATTTCAAGCACAACAGCTCTTCATCACAGAACACATAACAGAGTTTTTTTTTAGTGTTTTAGTGTTGTTGTTTTTTTTTTGGTACATTGTTTGGTATAGGTCAGTATATTCAAAGGGAGAGTTCCAGATTTCCTAAATGTTTTTAATTTTTTTTTTAGTTTAATAAGATTTTTTATTATTATTCTGATTCTTTTTATTGATTTTTTTAAAAGTGACATTAAATAGTCAGGACAGAACAGTTAGTACAAAACAGAACAAAACATATCCAAGTCTCCATTCCCTCCCTCTACACCCTTACCCAGCTCATGTCGTAAATCACATAAAGACAAACCAGAGGAAGATAATAATAATAATAATAATAATAATAATAATAATTATTATTATTATTATTATTATTATTATTATTATTATTATTATTATTATTATTATAATGATGATAATAATCATAATCATAATAATAATAATAATTGATGCATAAATAATTATATTAGATTTACAAAAAATAAAAACTAGTAAATAATAAACACAAAAGGAGCATTTTCACATGATTTTAGTCTGATGAAGAGCAGTTGTGCTCGAAACGTCACCACAGTAGTGTAATACACAAATGGACATCAGAGCCCTACCTAGTGCAAGCCATTCTTTATTTTATATCTGCTTCATTTTGGCTTAGCACCTTCCTTCATTGGTTTGAATATTCATATTCCTATTAGGTTTAAAGTATGATATTTACCATACTACAAACCAAAAATCAAGCAAAACAAAAATTGTTTTTTTCTTATGGGCAGAGTTGCTGATATGCTTTACCCACAGTCATACACTGTGTGTTGGCAGCATCTCCTGATGAGATAAGTGTGTCTGTGTCCTTTACCAGCGACTCCCATGGTTCCTACCTGTGAGATTCTGCATACAACAGCTCCCTCTGCCTGGACCTCCAGCAGTCTGACCAGCATGTCCACATCAGCTTTCTCCAACTGTCTGGAGCTGATGGGTCAGGACCCGTTCCTTGCACCCTACCAGCGCAGCCAGGTGCTCCAGAGAGTCAAAAAGGTGAAATACCCTCTTTAGTCCTCCTACATTTAATAACCTCTCACGTGTTCAATTCAAGGCTGTACAGGCCCGTTTACCCTCCTGAGCTCAGACGTTAATACTGTGTTTCTGCTCTGTCTTTACTGGGTGTATGAAGATATATGGCCCTGTCTCGTCCTTCTCCCAGTCTCTGATCACTCAGCTGGGTGGAATAGCGGTAGAGTTGTCAGTAGAGGAGCTGAGCAGCCTACGTCTGACTGAGCGAAGGAGCATCGCTGCTCTGGGTGCTGTTGGTACCTGGAGCAACAGACAGGTAGCTGCTTTGGCCGCAGAGGTTTAAAAATCCCATATATTTATTTGGAAACAGTTAATAGTAAATGAAGGACTGAAACAATGTAATTCTCATGAAAGTAGGACTTTTCTATCAGACTGCATTAATCGTATCTGGGTGTACTGAATAAACTGGGTTTATCCTTAACCCCTTGAAACTCAAGCAAATTAACTGGATTTCGTTTAAAAACATGGAAAGAAGGCAATGAGCAACTTAATAAGAAATTACCTCAAGAATTTGCAATAAATTAGTAAAAAGTACAAGAATTTTTTTTTGTAAATTAGAAAAAGAAAAAAGGGCTGGAAGAATGCTTAAAATTATAATAATTCTTTAATATAATGTTAAATATATAATTATGGTTATTATAAACATAGTTTTCTGTACATTTTTCTCTAGCTGTTTTAAAAATAATTTTCTAAATTGACTTTTGACTTTATTTCTTGCAATTTGTGTAACATTTCTTGGCAAGCTGATTATTGTCTTTTTAACCTTTTTTTTTTTTTTTTAAATAAACCACACCAATTGACTCATGTTTCAAAGGTTTAAATACTTGTAAAATGCATCTTAATTTAGCACAAGAGAAGTGGTGTCTATCCAGGTGTCAAAGGGTTAAAGAGTTTGTCTGGACTTGTACTCCTGTTTTGGTTCTAGCTCTCTGCACTGTTCAACGGCGTGTTAAACTCCACGAAGCAGCAGCAGCAGCAGCAGCGGAGTCAGAGCCAGCTTGACTCCAGCACACTGGTGGCGATGGGACACATTGTGTGTGGAGCTAAAGCCATAGAGATGAATTCTTTCAATGCCGTCGAGTTCAGGTGAGCAGATAAAAACAGACACTTTCTCAGGCACTTTTTAAAGGAGCCGTGTGCGAGATTCAGGGAAATTTAGTAGCATCTAACAGTGAGGACTGAAGATTTTAACCAGCTGAAACTTCTGATTAAAATTCCCTCAGTGTTCATTGTTTAGAGGTTTTTATTGGGAGCCGGATTCTCTGCAGAGGTCTCTTCTCCATAATAAAAGGTCTAGGTGATTTAAATCGGTAAAAAAAAAAAACAACAACCCCAAAACAAAACTAAAACTGAATAAAGCAGTTCAGTGTTACAAGTCAGTGTTTCTCCTGCACTGTTTAGCATATTGAAGATGAGTCACTAACCCAGCACCTGCTAATTCGTGCTCACCCTTTTCTGTGATAATTTAATGTGTGCTTATCTTATTTCTGATCCAGATGTTCAGGAGGTTTTTACAGTGAGCTATATCATCTATAGAGGTCCCTTCCTCTCCAAAATAAATGGACAATGTAATTTAAACCGGTAAAAACATGTTACAAATCTGTGTTTCTTCCATGCTATTTGGCATGTGGCGGACGGCTGTTTTCCCAGTCCCTGCTATGTATGCTCACCTTATTTGAAAAAAAGGACTAGATTATTAAAATATTATTTAAAAACTAATTAAAAATTAAAAACACTGAACAAATCAGCTTTATGCTTCAAGAAAATCTTTGTTTTTCCAATGTTGCCTTATTGTGTACAGAACTCTAACTATGGTGGCTGGCGCGAAAATATGAATAGTCTTATCTACAGCCAGAATTTGGTTTTTCCGCTTTTGGCTACTGTAGAAACATGGCAATACAACATTGAGATCTCCATTAATGCAGATGTAATCTATGTAGATATAAACATCTCATTCTAAGGTAACAAAAACACCCCAAAATTCTTATTTTCATTTTACACTGAAGAAAGCACTTATTATATTATGATCAATTTCTGTCATATATCCCCCTAAATCCTACACACTGGAACTTAAATGCTTTTTTTTGAGAAATCCTCTGCCGTTGACAATATACAGCCATGGTAATGTCTCCTCTGTCCTCCACTATGTGTGCTTTGTCTCACCCTGGTGACGGCAGTAAGGCGGTGCTCTGGCTGGGTCGGCTGCGGCTGTCCTGCTCAGAGGAGCAGCTGGAAGTTCTCGTTAAGCTGCTGGCCCACAGTCTTGCTTTTGGACCCATAAGTTCTTGGGGCACTGATGTCTTCATGGAGATTGGCGTTCTGACAGGTATTAAGCGCCTGTCCAGTTGCAGCCCCCTCGCTTTGACTTCTCTCCACTAATGCATGTGTATGGGTCCACTTTGTGCATGTTTGTATTTTGGGCCTGTGTGTGTGTAATTTCTAAGAAATAACAGTAGTGTGAAAAAAATGTATTTCCCCATGGGAGACTAATAAAGGAATTGTTTCTTTCTTTCTTTCTTTCTTTCTTTCTTTCTTTCTTTCTTTCTTTCTCATTCTCCAATATTTTCAAAATATAGTCTACTATGACTTTGCTATGTTCATTTTGTAGCTACTTGCACTGTAGACGTTTGTGCTAAATGACATTGTGCAGAGTAAAAAGCATTCATTCTGAATAGTGTTATTCAAGTAGTATTATGTGAGACGGTGTGCTTTAACGTAATTTGAGCACGACTGTCAGGACCGTGGCGCTTACGGCGAGGTCTGCAACCATCACTGAAGTGTATTGTTGCTGTTGCCCCCTGCCTGATTTGATACGATTTCCATATGATGATCCAGAAACGGCAGAGCAGTCTTCTTAGTGATAAGGAGGGTGTGCTGTTATGCAGATTTGAGCACATTAATGAATTTGGGGACCAATCAGATTGCTTGTGCAGAATTACTTGTTGTACGGTCTGGTTTAATATCTGGCACAAATTATAAATATGTTGCTCAGTCAAATGCTAAATGCCTGAAACGTTGAATAAAAGCACTATTTTTGTTGATAACTTCTTAATGTATTCTGTCACTCTCTTATTGCTGAATCTCAGTGTTTTTAACACATTTTGCTTTTTTTTTTTTTTCAGCTGGTCTCCCAGACATGGCGATGTCAGCTTTGGTGAAAGAGCAAATAGAAGGAATCACACCTGAGGCCATCTCAATCATACCATCTAAAAAGTTTGCTGTCAGTCAACATTTAACAATATTCACGTCATAAGCTCTTTTTGATTTAAGAAGATTTCAGAGTTATTAATTAACTCTACACTTATATTCTTGTTGGTGCATTTATTCTAACAGCTCCTTTTTTGTCTTGTCTCTGTTAACCTGCTCCTCTGTTTCTATCTTTGTGTCTGTCTGTTTTGCCATTTCCTCAAAGGTGGTGTTTGACCAGAGAAAGATCAGCATGTTTTCCTATGAGCAGGCGTCTGCGGTGACTGAGGCGCAGCGCGCTGCTCTGTCAGATCTTCAGAAGAAAGCTTTGGCTATGGTGCTGACACCGTGGGAGGACAGGTCTGCAGACTTTAGAGGTAAACCAGTGAATCTCTGAATTTGCTTGTTGTCCACTGATAATTGTAAAATGTCATTTTCAGAAGCTTATTTGATTTTTAGCTGCTAAACATGAATGCACTAAGTAAAGTTTTTTTCTCCGTAATGCTATAATATTGTTAGTATAATGTCTCTGAAGTTAGTATACAATAAATAACAATATAACAAACAAGTGGAAAAAATGTCCAAAAAAGCCTACACAATGAGGTGTTTCAGTTGAGATTTCTGTTCTGGAATTGTATGCAAAAAACTGCATATTTAGGTAGATATTGCATCATTTGCATATTTAAACATAAAATTTCAGAAAACTTGTGATACAAAAAAATAGTTGTCTTACAGTAAATAATCAACTGGGGAAATTTCATGGTGATTTTATTATTATTTTTTTTATTTTATCATTTATTATTATTATTTTATTATTTCCCAAATGCCTTATTTTTCCTCTAGAAATTTATGGAATTTTACAATACATGTCTTTACAGGCCATATTCTCAAAAAATAAAAAGTTTTTCTCATTCTCTGAGCCAAAAATCTCAACTTAAGTTGCACTTGCGTACATCAAACTTTCCAATTTTACTCAGATCTATATTCTGTAAGATTTTTACAGAGCTTTGTTCATACCTCATTCCTTGCCTGATTTATATAGAATTTCATTTCTAAAAACATTGAAAAAAATTTTTTTTTTAAATGGTTGTTTCCAGTATTTTCTTGTTTATGCAGTGATGAACAGGGCAATCCAAAATGTCCTCTGTAAAAAGCGTTGACGCTAATATGACAACAACATAAGTTAAGAGTTTTGACCCCAGCTCCATCCAATATTCACACTTTTGTTCTGAAAATGTATGCAAATTAGTGCATATTCAATTAGATGATCCCTCATTGCATATTCAAACACACAATTTTAGAAAACTTGTAAAAACAAAAATATTTATCTTACAGTAAGTAATCAAGGGAAGTTTCACTGTGGTATCTATTAGGTAAAAATGCAACTCTAATGACCTGGGGTGTCTCCTTTTAAGCGATGAAGCTATGTTTTGGAATGAAAACAAACAGAAACAGGTTTACTCAAAGATGAGTGTTCTTCTATTCCTTGTGTTATTCCATAACCATAACAGCCCTGAAACATAACAGTACAACTAATACTAGAAATACTGTATCACTACTGACCAAATCCAGAATGTGCAATATAATGCACTGGCATTTGTTTTACGTTGTTTTTTTGTTATAACACACAAAGACAGTTAACCCACACAGATCATATGTTGCACAGCTCTACATTCGATTGGTTTCACTGTGTTCCTGTAGGCAGGTCACCGGGGCTGGCACTGAGCCACAGTCCTCTGTGTCTCATACTGGGACTGCTGATGCTGCTGGTACTGCCCTGCCCTGACCCGATCTGCCCTGGCACATGACCCCACTCACCCCTGCTGGACTGGGACACAACCTCCTCAACTGCATATCCAAGATGATCTGTGCAATACCATACCTCCTTGAAATAAGCAGCACTTCAGGATTTCTACACAGAATAATTAATGAGATCGTATTCTGTTTTGTGCAACTGTCACTTATATACATATCAACATTCAGCACTGGAGAGTTCTCAAAAAAAGAGAACAATTTCAACAGTTTAAACATCCATTATGTAGATCCAACACCAGCATAATTATTTTCATACACTTGGCTTATTTATTTATTTTTTTAAAACCTCTAAGAAAACCTACTGTCCCTGATATATCCATCTCAGGGATGTGACGCCATACCCAGAAAAACAACCCAAACACTTAAATACTTAAATACAGTTGTGATACAGTTATTATGCGCAAATGTGTTTTAATGCTAAGAGATATATATTTTTCTGAAATAATATAATATTTTGGCGGACTAAGAGCTGTGATGTTTGCTACATTTATATATAATTAGTTATCTTGATTAGATAACTGGCACATAATGCTCAATGAGACCTGATTGTATTAATATTGGTCAACTTTAGTCTAGTTTTGCTGTGAGTTTTGTATTGTTGTGCACACTTTTTGGTGTGATAAATATAGTATCCTAAATTATTAAAAGTGAATCTACCTCTGACTGACTCACATCTACAGTTTCTGTGCCCCCCCACCCCTTTTAAAATCTTTTTTCCTTTTACTAGTGAAGTTAAAAGTACAATATTCCATTGTTTGTTTGATGTCTTTATTTAAAACTTGTAAAACAAATCATATGGATAACAAAAAAATAAAAAAAATATTGATAACATGGATAACAAAAAGACAATAAATGCCCTCCACATTTGGCTCAATTTTCATGTTGGAAAATGAGCAGGAAGAAGTATAAACTTATTTAATCCTACCCTAAATGCATACACACACACACACACACATATATAAATTATATATACACTAACATACAGTACTGTGCAAAAGTCTTAGGCCACCCTGTTCTTTAAGCGAGGTTATAATGATTATAAATATTTATTACTCAGTGGTCTCTTCACTAAAATACAACCAGAACGTATAGAAAATATGTATATGTTGTATATGTATACAAAGTCAACAGGCTAAAGTTGCAAGTATTTTTACTCTCCACTTTGCATGTCTTGAACTGTCTTTGGCAAACAATATAGAATTTACAGCCTAGTAATCTTCTGTTATGGTTGGAAACCCTACCATAAGTGAGGCTACACCAGAGGCAGGATAAAACCTATTGATAAAAGATTTTTTTTTTTAAAAAAAAGTAATAAATATAATAATAATAAGTAAAATAAAGAAATTAATAAATGAAATACTCTAGATAGTAGATAAAAGGTAAATAGAAGAATAACGGAACAAATAATATATAAAAATGTAAAAAAAATAAAATAAAATAATAAAATAAAATAATATACCATCTAGTAAAACAGACTAAAATGTATAAATAAATAGTCAGTAAATAGGTAAAGTTAAAAAAAAAAATAAAAAAATTAAACACCAACCTAAAAAGAAAGGTCTTCTTGAGTATGCACTTAAAAATATCTATATGATCACGCACACACACACACCATATCCTCCTCCTCATGTCTGGTATTTAATTAAATAAACAGAAATGCCCCGGGTGCCATATCAGTGTCAGTCTGCCTGAAGGAGTGCAGTGAAGTCGGGTCAGTCGATAAGCTCACACACGCAGTGACGTCTGGAAGGTGGGAGCTGTTTCTGAACGTGGCCAACGGGCTGCAGCACCGACTTCACTGTGAGCCTGTCAAACACAACCAACACAGCCGACATGGCGGATTGGGGTGAGAAACTAAAAGTTGGGAAGGATAGCTATCTGTCCGTCACCCGCTTGTCTCAGTCTTTGTAAAACGAGCCGAACATCCACTTTATTGTCAGACTCGGTCGTTAGATGTGGATTGGCCTAACGAATTTCAT
This sequence comes from Plectropomus leopardus, assembly GCF_026936395.1. Taxonomy (NCBI): domain Eukaryota; kingdom Metazoa; phylum Chordata; class Actinopteri; order Perciformes; family Serranidae; genus Plectropomus; species Plectropomus leopardus. Next base: position 18,772,008 of record NC_142176.1, on the reverse strand, counting down.
GTTGTCGTTTTTACAGACGCTGAGACATTCGAGCCGGAGGAGCCGATCAAAAAGGCGGCAGCGATGGATAAATGGGAAGGCGAAGACGAAGATGAAGAGGTTAAGGTAAATAATCGTGTCAAAACACTTATATTTAAGTTAGCCACCGTGTGACGGAGTTAGGCGGGCTGATAGCCGGGCCGGTTAACGTCAAGCTAACGCCCGGTTGTAGCGGTGTTGCCCCCGCTGTGGAGCCATGCTTCAGCGCGGTCTCTGGCTGCCTGTCAATCCTCTGTTCCCGTATTAGCTTCGTGCTAGCTGACGGCTAACTCATGTGGCTCCATTAAGCTGCCTGTAAGTTAGTAACTCCAACTTAGCTAGCTAACACCAGGCTAGCCATCGGTTTTTAACTGGCGTGACGTTAAATATTAGCGTGCCAGTTGACGGCTGTGGATTCAGTGTAAATTATGTAGTCGGATGTTATTTGTTTTTATCAAGAAGCTGACTATTAACGATGCAGTTCTTGGTTAGCCGGGCTAGTTTCGGATAGCTTGAAGCTAACATTTTACCGGGCCACTCAGCTAGCAAAGCCGCTAGCTCCCACATCAGTCAAAAGAGCTTTAATGTTGTGTAACCTCGACGATAGCGTCGTTAAGTTAAGTGGTTTGGAGTACTCCCGTGTCAATTGTGTGTTTAATGTTGACAGTTATCTCGTCAGGTGGTTGCATTACATGATTATAGGTGATTAGCATTTGTGTCCTGTCCTGGATTCGCTCAGCTTGAGTTACGTTCAACATGAGGCGGCGTTAGCTTGCTAACCCACTTTAGCCACAATCACATGAAATCATCTGGGTTGATGACTCAACTCAAGCCAAGACCGAGGCCTAGAACTTTCCAGCTTTTCATCAGGCGTGTAGTAGGAAACTGGAGCACAGTTGATACTGAAATACAGGTGGTTATGAGCTGAATGTTGACATGGTTGCTGTCCAGAAACCTCGGATTATTGACCCAGGGAAAGTGCTGGTAGAGGCCTCTTCAATTGTTCAGTTTTCTGTCACATATGGAGCCCCAAACTAAAGAAACTGATGATTTCATGTCATCTACAGCAGTTGTCTCTAACCCTTTCCCCTTAAGATGTCCCTTTTCTGTCACTGAGTAAAATGTCGACCCCTAAGTGACATATTAAATGGATATTTAATGTAATTCTCATTGCATAACAATAACAGTACATAATGATGATAAATTGTAACCTACACAGGGACCACAATAACTGCAGTTTTTTATGTAAATTAGTGATTTTGAGAAGTCTGTGTCATATGAACATTGCAACACAGTGGAGTTTTCTTGTTATTTTTAGGAACTTTTATACTATTCCCTGTCTGTGACATGTACTTTTTTAATAGGCTTCTTTCTTGACAAATGAATGTTTTTCTTCTGCTGAAGCTAGATCATAGTTCAGTTAGCTCTTTCGTTATTTAAGTTTGTACTCTTCTGAAGAAGGACAAGGATGTTTTGCAGGGTGAAGGCTCTGTGAGGTAGAGTTGCAGCGATATACCAGTTTTAAGATATACCATTATATGAAAGTTGATGATCATCACACTGTGTACTTTTTCTTATCTGCGTTATTAGAAAGAAAAAAGAAAAATGGTCTCAAGTCTTAATTATTTTGATAACAAAAGTGTTTAACCTAAACTAACCCCTCTGTTGTCATTCTTGTAAGGGTCATTCTGACTGATAATAAGAATAACAATTCTGTAATATTTATTTGTAATACTGTCATACCATGAAACCGCAATATTTCCTGAGACTGTTCTCTTACCATGAAAACCTCGTAGTGTTGCAACCCTACTGTGAATATAGCTTATGTCAAGGTCTTCACCATGCCCTTATCCTACATTTTTTTTTTTAGTTTAATTTTAGTTGTAAAGTTGATTTTTGCTCCTGAGTGAAAAATGGAAGAAACAATAACGTTAATTGTTGTTTAAACTTTTATTTATTGTTAGACTATGACAACATTTGCCAAATGGTAGGACACTTTACATATCTGAGGTAGATTCAAGACCATTATCATCAAAAAAAATGTTGATAAATAAAACAACAAATAGATAAAGAAATATTAATTCTGGACAGGAGCATGTCAGACTCTTTCTGCAGGTTTTAAAATAAGTTGCAAGTGATAATAAATAGACCCTGTTGACTGACGTCTAACAACTTCTGCTGTATAGTGCACAGCACGACGGGCAAGCTGTTTGAATCTCTCTAGGTCTATCCATATGAAGTAAAAAAGCTGTAATAGTGCATTTATGTGTTGATTTTGTAATGTGTGGTTATTATTTGCCAGTGGAGGTCAGCCCGGCGTACTTTTGCTGGCGAATGGGTGGGGAGCTCTGGGCAGGTGTCGTTCTTCTGCACGCACCGTGATGACACGGAGCGGGTTGAAAATTGTCAAAATTTTTTATGTTCATGTTGAAAAAAATATACCAACAAACAGGTTTCCCACAGATCATTAAAAAGTCTTTGCTTTGGATTCAATAATCCAAGACCTTAATCGTAAAACCTTAATTTGTATTAAAATGTCCTAAATAATTTCCCCAAAAGCCTTAAAAATGCTAAGACCTGGGCAATAGGATTTTATGACTTTCTGTTTTTGACCTTTCTTTGTGAATTCTTAAAATAATTGGCAATGTCTGTGTATTTATTTTTAAAATAATTTTCCGCATGCCTCTCGCATTAATGTCACATAAATCAGATGCTGGAACCAACAACACTCATATTTTATTTTCATCCATAATGCTCAGAGCAGACGATCCGGTGTCTGCAAGCTTTGTTGTACCCAGGACAACACACAAAAGTGCAAATTCAATAAAGTTGGCTATTTATTCAAGATTTCACATTTTGGTTGAAACCAATGTTAGGCAGTGCAAACAAAGCTTGTGTATTTTATATTAAAAAGTTCTGATATTCAGCTCCGCAGTCAGCACGATGGGAATGAAGGCAGCAGAATCCTGCTCGCAGAGTGAGAAACATAAAATTGCCAAGAACAAAGGCCAGGTATTTTCCAGACCTGTTCCACCCTCGTCTCTGCCACATGACACAGAAGTCATTTTTTATGTTGCAATAACTATTTGGACAAAATTGTTTTTAACCCGAAGTAATTGACCTCAGTGTATGTTTGTTTCTATATATCCTTCTGTTTGGTTTTTGTAAAGTTTGTCTAAGTTAATTCTGAGTTGCATTAGCTATAGGAACCCTGTACCCAAGTCGTGATGTCTCTATTAGTTTTCTCTTTAATGGACATAGTGCACAAAAATAGTACTCGAATGGTCAGAAGATACATTTATATTTTTTTAAAGGAATAATGGAACCTAATTTTGGCCAATTGTGACAACCTCATTATTCAGTGCTGGCATTATTATGGCAGAGTGTGGTGTATGCTTCTGTTTTTAAAATGATTTTTGTCAAGTTAACATTTGGCTCTATCCGTGTCTTTTTACAGAGGTTTGCCTGTGTAACCTGCATAATGAAATGGTAACATCCCACTTTGACTTTTTTATTCACAGGACAACTGGGATGATGAGGATGAGGACGAAGAGAAAAAGGCAGAGGTGAAAAAAAATGGTATGTATGTATTTAATTTCTGCCCTTTTCACAAGAACATATTACATTGTATTATATGGTAGTAAGTAGCAAAGTTGTCTGCTGTTACCGCAAATTTATTTTATTCCGTTATTTCAATTTTTAGAGACAAAGGTTTCTGAAAAGAAAAAGTTGAGTGAGAAGATCAAAGAGAAAGAAAACCGGCTAAAGAAAAAACAACAGGAGCTGAAGGAGAGAGAGATGGAGAGAAATGTAAGTTTGTATTTTTTGTGGCTTAAACAGTTCAGTATAATTAACAAACTGTTGTCCTCTCTGTCATCTCCAATAATGTTTTCATTTTAACTTTATAACATCTGTTGTTACAGCAAGAAGAGCTCACTCCTGAAGAACAACTTGCAGAGAAGATAAGAGTGAAGAAATTACAGGAAGACGCAGACTTGGAGCTAGCAAAAGATGCTTTTGGTAAGGCACAAAAAATCAAACTTGGAAAAAGAAATCTTTCTTTTTTCATAGTAACAATTAAATAGTCTTCTACAAATCACAATACTTCCCTTTTTGTATAAATGAAAAAAATGCACATTTACTGAATACCCTTTAAGAGAGATTATAGTTTCTAATATGTCATGTTTAATTTGGGTGTTGTTTGCGTAAAGGAATACTTCAGACAAAATGACCATTTGTATATCAGTTGGTCATACCGTGTTACCTTAAATTTGTGAAGAAAACGTTTTGAGCTTCGTTTACCACAGCAAAACTATCAAAACATCTTTTCACAAGATCATGCACAACTCATGCAGTATAATCCAGGTATCATTTATCCAGTTGTATGCTTAGTACTTTAAGGGTTTAATCAAAAAGTACTTGAATTGTACTGCATGAGTTGTTTGTTTGTAAATGGATCTTTTGATATAGTGTTGCTGTTGTTAAACAGTGGCCCCAATCAGTCAGTAAATCAAATGTTGGTTTTTCTCTCATGTCTTCACTGAAAACAGCAAAGTTTTCTTCACAAATTCAAGGTAACACAGCATGACTTACTAAAATATACAAATGGTGATTTTTTTTAGCGAAGTATTTCTATGCCTAATTGCTCACTTGGTTACATTTACTTTCCACATTTGAATTTGTTCATATTAAGACTGAATCTGATACTGATAATTGGGAGTTTAAAAAGAATCAGACAATGATGTCAAAATGATCAGACTTTTTTTTGTAAGAGTTGTGACCAAGAAGCCTACTGGTGCTCTCTGGTGGACAAATGATATAATGGGCCTTTTTCACAGAGGATATTTTGACTTGACAAATAGGAAGATCACAGGCGTAAAATGATAAACTTATTGATTACTGAGTTCCATTTTACAGCTTTTATTTCAGGGTCCCGATATTGTGCATGCTGGCTTAATTTCTAACGAAATCAGAACAGAGCCACTGTTAATATAATTAGTAGATCCTGTGCTTTTCCTGCTTCGACAAGTCAAAATGTCTTTGACAGGCAGTGGTGACACTAAAGATGAAACGGTATAAAAAATTTGTACCACAGTTTAAGTGACCAAAATTATCATGATCAGTAGAATTGCAGTATTGCTGAAATGTGAAAAAAAGTACAGACACACACTGAAAGCATCCTGTCCATGACGTCCTTTCTCCGTCTGTGTCACTGTAAATGAGGACAGGGGATGAGTAGCATCACTGTGTTTGTCTGCTGCACGCTCCCTCTATAAACAATAATGCTGAAAAATCTCCAGAGCGCTGTCACTGCTTTCCACCATGTTTTTACTGATACAAAACAAACCTATGTTGCCTGGTGCGCCAGCGCACATGCTAATGGGAGGCTGCTCTTAACTTTGGTTGATGCTGTACAGTATTTACCGTGAGTTTATCAAACACAGTTTTAATGATATTTAAAATTTGAAAAGGTAATACCAACCGTCTGGAATTTTATTCCGGTTACCGTGATTCTAAACGACCACAAATATTGTTTGGCGTTTCGGTAATGCAGTTTCTTGGTGCTGCTGTCATCTTGGCACCCTCAAAATTCAGCATGGCTTAACAACCTTGAGAGTTGGTATAAACACTGATAACACACTGGAGGTTCAATATAAGTCCATATGTAAGTGTAGCTTTGCATCTGTGACTTCATATACCCTTTTATGGATATGTAAAACTGTCCTTTTTATGAATATTTTTTCAGGTATCAGCAGCACTTCAAACAGTGTCACTGGCATTGATGCCATGTGTCCATCCTCCAAAGAAGACTTCACAGAGTTTGAAAAATTGCTGAAAGAAAAGATATCCCAGTTTGAAAAATCTGTGCATTATTCAAGTTTCTTGGATTCATTGTTTCGGGAACTCTGTATTTCATGTAAGTACATCATCTTTTACATTTTTTTTCCCTGAAAAATATTTATTATTACACTTATTTACTATATCAGTACCTTAAAGTTCAATCAAAGCAGACTTAACCAGTAACTGTTCTTCTTTCTCACTCTCACAGTGGAAGTAGATGACTTGAAGAAAGTCAGTAATTCCCTGTCAGTCCTTCTTAGTGAAAAACAGAAACAAGAAAAAGTGAGTAACTGCATGCACGACTTTTCTCAGATGAATTCTGATCTGCAGTCTGTATTCAGAAGGGGGTGCTGTTCACCAAGCAGTCACCCGATGTGTGCTCATAGTAGAAATTAACCCAGTCTGGTTGCTTGTTCGTGTGTTTATACTAAATCTAATCGTGTATTTGTTAGTCCAAGTTTAATATGTAACTTACCAGTTAACCATCAAAGAAATAACCATGTTTGATTCTCATTTGATTCTCATATCAAATTAAAAAGCTGTAAATATGTAGTCATAAATTCCATATTTTAAAGTGACTTTTATTTTCCTTTACAGCAAAACAAAGGAAAGAAGAAGAAGAAGGGGGTTGTACCTGGAGGTGGATTGAAAGCACAGATGAGAGATGACCTTGACTATGCAGAGTTTGATGGTGGCTACGCCCAAGACTATGAGGACTTCATGTGACACTGGCTCCTTCACCACTGCCCCTTCCCTCTCTCATCCCTCAGAAATGCAGCTGTACCTTCATGCTGTCCAGTGCCATCCTGGAAAATCTGAACTATGTGTTGCCCCCTTCATTTTGCTTCAATGACCAGAGGGACTATACCAGGGAGCATCCAGTCTCACCAACTCTTTATGTTCATACATATGGAATTGCCTTTTCTGTCTCATTCAGCCTCGACTCACACACACACATACACACACATTGAACATGTATTATCTGTTGGTTTACCTGGCTTCAATGGAAAATACATTGTAATTGCTGTTGCCTGATTTTTGCGGGGCTCATTTTTATTAAATGCTGCTCCTGTCAAAATGTCAGATACAATATTAGCAGTTACAAGTGAAGTGACATAGAAACAACAAGGTTCTATGCAAATTCTTTAACCAGAATGTCATGTATATATTAAAGGTCTCACTTACCTGTGGATGTTTATCTCACAGGAAAGTATATAGTATCTATAACTTCGGTTGCCAAAATTCAGAACAATTATTCATCTATCTCTGGAAAGGTTGCATTGTGGGTGATTGAGACTGACGCAACATGTAAGTAGTAGTTGTAATTTTACAGAGAGCACATGACATTCACTGTAAGGTAAAAGGGATAGACAAGTATAATAAATGTGACTTTAAAACCTCACAGCCATTCTCTTGATACATCTCTGGAATATCCTTGAAATTATGGAGCAAAGAGTACTGATAGGTATTTTTTGTGCATGACAAAAATGTAATTTACTAATTTGATTTCTTCTAATGCAGATAAAGTATGGATCAGGCAAGTGGATTAACTTGCTGTTACTGGTCTCCTAATCATTGCTTCTGCAGGCTTGTATCAAGTGTGATGAGGAGCGGGGGTTTATGGGCTTCACCCCACCATGTCTTCATTTGGGCTACAGTTAGTTGAAAGGGGCGTTATTTCTCCTTTTCTTTTTTAGCAATTGACCAGTTTCAATGTTACATGGACAATTGGATACACACAATATGGAAGATACAGCATCTGCAATGTTTTATAAGCATCTAATTTAATAAATCGCTGGTCAAAAGGACAAGTTGTGTTTCTCGTCTTGTTTACAGCTTAAATGCATAAACCAGCACCCTGATGACTAATTTTTAAGGTATGTAATAAATATTCTATTTACAATTTCAAGTAAATATTTACCACAGTACAGATGAAAATATAATAACTGCAAATATTCCTTGAGAAGTAGCTGCAAGAAATAGGCATAGCTTTGTTTTTTTTAGTGAGAACAAAAAGTCAATATTGAAATGTTTGTATCAAAACATAATGTTCACCCTTATCCTCTCCAATCTCTGTTGCAGATGTTAATTTGGTTTTCCAGGAAGAGCCTTGACCTTTGGTGCTGTCGTTTAGCTTGTGGCCTTTGCGGACTTGCCTGTGGGATTTCTGGTGCTTCGTCTACGGCTGCTGCGGGGTGCATTAGCTCTCTGCCGGCGTCGGTTCTGCCTGCCTTCTCCTCTCACCACGCTTGTTACTGCCTGACCTTGAGCAGTCTGCAGGGACTGGAAGACACTCTGGTGTGTCACCTCACGATCTCCACAGGTAAACGTCAGTGCTACGCCCTCGTTGCTTTTCATGACACGAGATGTACCATCAGAAGTGCCGTCAAAACAGCGTCCAAGTGCAATCTCTTTGGCTGTGCGGGGATCCTGGTCTGTTACTGTGTAAATGCCGTAGTTATGGCCAAGAGGGTCTAGAGGTGCCAGCATGGTGAACTCATTGGTGTCATTGTTGACAGCCAGGGGAAGGTGGTTGACTAGATACTCTTGGAGCATAGAGTTGACCTGATCTCTCTTACAGCTTCCTTGTGGAATCACCTTCACCAGGGTACGATCTACACGCTCCTGATCATACAGCATCCCACTGCACTTGAACTCCAGGCACACAGCTGAAATAGTTGCCTGGTCCATGTCACGAATGCTGCGAGTGTCTCGGAGGCCATACAGCTGGCCTACAGTCTTCGGGTGGGTGCCACCCATGTTGCGGGACCTCACATTGATCTCATGTGGGCTGTTGATTTTGACTTTGATGTAGCAAGCCCGGTACTCCATCGGCTTGGGCCACCAGCTCAGGTAGTCCTCCGTCCAGCTCATTGGGTCATCTTCATTGAACGGCACTGTGTTGTAATCGTAGCGATCTCCTTCTACTCTTGAGAAGCGGAAGTGTGCCGCACTGAACGGGGCCTCCTCACAATCTTTCAAGTTCTCAAATGCATACACTGGTCCGTTGCTTTCCTCAGCTGTGTTGGGGCTTGGTTTTGCCACATTGATGCTGAATGCAGTCTTCTTTACTCTTGGGTCCTCGTGGTCTGTCCGCCTGTAGTTCAGCTTATCCAGGTAAGGCTGGGGCACTCCAATGAGGTTGGGATTGAGTTTGGGAGCAGAGGAGACAGCCTCCAGCTCCTCTCCTCCAAGGTTGGCCATGACATAGGCAGAGTAGGCATCAGCTTTTTGTTCATCACAGAAGGCGGGAAGACAGGCGCCATTGGGACCAGTGATGACACTGTCAAAACGGCCCCATGCACGTGGGTTAGTGGAGTAGCCAGCTGTGGGCTCCATGTTTATAAGACTCACCACAACTCCCTCCACCTGCTCGCTGGGCATGAAGCGTTCACTGCGGAAGGCCCTCACTTTTACATAGCACCTGCGGTTTTCTGGGACGTCCAGGTTAAAAAGACGTCTCTCTCTGATCTCCATGTTACCTATCAGGAAGGTCCTCTCCTCCCTTTTGCCTCTTTTTTTCTTCTCCATCTGCAGACTCCCCTCCTCCTCCCACAGGCCAGTGTCAGGGTTCAGTGACCACAGCTTCATGGTATCGAGGTGCTCAGACATCTTCACCTGGGCAGAATCCAGGAAGACCTTCACTTCACCTGCGTTCAGGGGCTCATTGTTTTCCTCACCTCTAAAGTCAACTGAGAACATCCCGTAGGTTCTCAGCGGCAAGGTATCTCCTTCATCTCCTACGAAGTTGAGATCACTTTGAACTGTAGCAGCTGTGGAGACATCTCTGGGGTCGAGGAACGTTACGCTAGCATTAACATTGCCTGTGAAGACTTCTCCCTTTTCCGTGTAGAAGGAGTAGGGGGGAATCTGGATTTGAACCATTGACTCCTGGCCTTCCACCTCCCCGAGCTCCAGAGTGTTGATTTCCGTAGAGCTGATGGTCACAGGAGCTTTCTTCCTCAGGAGTTTGATCTCATGGTAAACAGCCCCTCCTTTGGGGTTAAATGGGAGTACCTTTGTGGTGTTGACAAACTTATGCATGTTGTCCACAAAAGTCAGGACTAGCCTCTCTGTGTCCGGAGGAACCTGGACGGAGAATGTACCTTTGTAGCCCGTGCGGCTGATTCTGACACCATTCATAAAGACATGGCCAAACCTCATTGGCTCACCATTGTCTGCAGCAATGGCCCTACCGTGCACAATAGCCTTGGTGTCCACACATTTCTGGCAGCCGCACTCCGTCACCACCATGGTGGGCAGTTGGTAGCCCTGGCATGTTAGCTGCCTCTCCTCCATCTTTTTGACACCACAGCAGTAAGCCACTTTGTCTTTGCACCTGATGCCATTGTCCAGCTTTCCAGCGCATGTACTTGAAGGGCACTTGCCCACATCGTAGTAGTAGGAGTCTGTGCTGTTTTGGTAGCAGTCATGTGGAAGCCGGATGAGGTGAGATTCAGGCGTTGGATTACATGAATGCTCATCTCTACCTGTGGAAGAGATGTAGGAATCAAAATGTTTATTTAGTTTGTTCATACTGCAATCTTTCTGAAGAAAAATACAATATCCGCCTTATTGATTTGTTGAACGCACCTAAGACTTTGAGTGTAGCTGGTTTGGTCTTTATAGCCCCAGAGGGACCACTTGCTCTGCAGTAGTACTCCCCAGTTTGCTCAAGACGCAGATTTTTTAGGACCAAGATGCTCTCAGAGTGCTCCTCGAGGAGACTGTCGTTATGAAACCTGTTGTTTGACACAGAAAAAAGAAGTACAGTCACTGAATATACCATAGTATTTGCACATCAGATGCATTTTTGTGACTCAATAACATTTGAGCACTATGATTTCACTGTTGCAAGTCCTACCATTGGTACTTGTCTGGTTGTGGTGTTCCTGCCACTTTGCAGCAGAAGGCAGCAGTTTGTCCCTCCCTGCGGACCTTGCTCTCAGGGTTGCTCAACACATGAAGCTTCTCTGACAAATCACAATTGGAGATAAAATTACACATCAATTTTAGCTTCTGTACATGTTTAAACTCGTCAGTAATATGCAGCTCAAACTGCAATCAGTAGACATTCGCTCTACCTGTTCTTTTCAGCTGAACGCTGAGGACAGAAGTTCGTTCAGCACTGTGGGGCACAACAACACTAAGGGTTGCGTGACCCTGCAGGCTAACTGTCAGGGTGGTGTTGCCATCTGGGCAGATACCAGGGATGCGGAAATGCCCGTTGTGGTCGGTAAGAGTAAGGAGTTTGCCATAGCGAAGGATGGTAGCCCCCTCAGCAGTGAGACCCCCGGCACCACGAACAGAACCAAGCAAGATGTGTTCTTTACACACACACGCGTCACACTCAGCATTCACCTTTCCCATCACGCACTGCAGGGAGCACTCTAAAAAGAATACAGAAAAGTTAGTCATTTTGTGAAAACTGGACCTCCAAGATCTGATGACTGAAATTGCAGGAGAAAGCTTTATTTCACCAATTTGGGGCTAGTTTACCTGTTTGTGGGCACTCAGGTCCATTGCATGCTTTTCCTTCTACTTTTGGCCCACTGCAAGGTATAGAGCGAGACTGGCAGTTTCTGGAGCGCAGCTGGACCCCAACCTGACCACAGAGGGCAGGGCATGGGCTCCAGTCTGACCATGGACCCCAGTTACCTTGAGTGTTCTCGCTGTCTGTTGGAAAAAAAAATGCAAGGCATGGTCAGATAATCGCTTGAAGCTCATCAGCAATGAGGTGTTCTCTTATATCATCAGTTAAGTTTTAAAGTAAAAGACTCGGCTGAACAGTCTTGCCTTTACTCTGAGAAAAACTATTGCTGACTGAATGAATTAAAGCTGTTATGAGACTGAACCTTTGGGACAGAGAAAACGGACTGCGTAGTTGGAGCAGTTGCGTTCAGGGCCCTGCTCCTCATTGAGGCACCAGAAGCCCACAGAGGGGTCTGCGTGGACCGTCTCCCCAGTTTCACGGGCTGGGACCCATTCAGTGGTCCTGGCTTCGATTGCCTTGGGAGTCTCACACACTCGGGCACGGTAGTAGAAGCGAATGGCCTCCAGCTGCTCATAGTCTCCGCGACCCCCTGGGTGATCAACGTTGAACCATGTGGTCCATTCGTAGTTGTCTGGACAAAATACAGAAACATGTTAGGAACGTGACATGAACCACCAGAAATAAAAGGCCCTGTGCTGTTATGACTACACTTTTGGTTTAAAAGTTACCATCAGAGTCTTTGTTGTCTCTTCTCCACGATCCTGTGAGAGACAAATCAAAACTTGTGATCTTTTTGTTTTTTACTATATTGCATGTGACTGAAGTACATAAACATTCATATGTGTATGTACTTTAGTTCATCGACTCCAAAGTCAGTGAGATGTGCAGTATTTAAAACATTAAATGAAATCATAAAATGTATAAAATCCTGTTAATCTTGAGTACAATGTTTCTGTATCTTTTAGTTCTGATTTTGAAAACCTTTAAAGGAGTACTACACCCACCAAAAAGACCATTTGCATTTCAGTTAATCATGCTATGTTACCTTGAATTCATGAGGAATGTTTTTTTTTTCTCATTTGCTGCCACGGAAAACGACAAACATCGATTTATTGATAGATTGGGGACCACATTGAACAACAGCTAAAACTGTATCAAAACATCTGTTTACCAACCATCACACAACTTGTGTAGTATAGTGTATGTAGTATATGTTCGCTGTTTTCCGTGGAGACGTTAGAAAAACAGGTTACTTCACAAATTAAAGATAACTCAGCATGACTAATCAATTTACAAATCGTCATTTTATGGGTGAAGTGTTTCCCCTCAGTTAGTGCAATATTTATTATCTCTAGAGGTTCGAGTGATGCTTCAGGAGGAAAACACTCCTTGCAGGTGAGTATGTGTATTCGTAAAAATCTGCAAACTGTGATTGAGTTGTTGTTGTTGCTGTTGTAACACAAACCCTCATGTCAGTTTTGAACATAAACATTGACCACTTGACTGATTGAGAAACCACACACAGGAAGAACACAGCAGGGGGGTATCTGATTTAGAAAACATAGCTGCCCACAAACAGCCTGGTTTTAAAACCACAGCAGGAAGATACTTTTAGCTGCAGGCCAGTGTTTGTAGGAAAGACATCTAAATTACACAATGACATTCAATTTTCCTTTGTCTGTACATTGTCTGTTTTTATCAGCCTACCTACCTTTAATCATTCTCAAACTTTGCATTGCACAACTGTGTGTCTGTGTTTTGACATTTTCAAATGTCCCCATCTGTTTTTCAGAATGTGTGTATGTCTGTATGGTGTATTGCATCGGTGACTGACCCACCTTGAGCTGCAACAACAGTGGCTGCAGTGATTCCCAGGATGAGAAGAAGAAGAGGAGGCTTCACCGACATTCTCTCACGCTGCCGCTACGTCTGACCCTTGAACTTTCACCTCGCCTAATGTGCGTTTCACACCAGAAACTCCAAAGAAGCTAAAGTCCAGCAGCAGAGCCTCACTGGTAAGAAAATTAAGACACACACACAGTCTTCAATGTTGCATTCAATCTAAGACAACCCATCCCTTTTAATTACCTGTAGATATGAGTCACATAGAATTCATGTTATCAAAATCTACTTAAACAAAGTTTTTTAACTTTATAAAACAGAATAAAGCAAAAGATCACTCCTAGAACAAAAATGTGTCTTTAAGCATAGATTCTATCGTCTTTGTCCTTTAGGGTGAAAAAAAAAATGGTTTGGCCAAAGCCCCCCACTCAGATTACACATCTGTGTTAGCCATCACCATTTGTCACTGGACCGCTCAAATATTTCTGCATCCACTGATGAGAAACTGCAGGTCAAACACCCACGCACATACATAAGATTTGAATTTGTTTCCTAAAAAAAAAAAAACCCTTGCCTTTGAGTTGAAATAAATTATTTTGATAAAATAAGTCCCTAATGAGTTACAGGCAATACATTAGAGTGCAGTAATTACCAGAAAAGCTATTAGCAGATATGCAAGTAATGTGAGGCAAAGACTAATGTATCATACATGATCACTGCAATTACAAATGACGACAATATTTAAATTACGGACTCTGAAATTAAAACAAAGTCTTCCCTTATTTTAATCTGAAACCACTTTAAAAATTTGGTGATTACATTTTTAATCATATACAAAACAGGCATATATATATATATATATTCTGCCTACATAGTTTAAAAATAACTGCTCAGCAAACTGAATTTATATAATAATCTGTCTCTTTCTTACCTTCTTGTTGAGCGCACGAGTCTGGTTCTTTCTCTATAAGAATGCCCTTCTTTCTCTCTTTTTTCTTTCCTTATATTCTCTCACATCTCTCTCCTCCTCCGTTCTTCACTCTGGCTCAGCTCGCTCTTCCACTGTCTCCTTTATACCTCCCTGCCCCCAGCACCCCTCCCTCCTCCCTTGGCAGTGTGCCACAGTGTCTTTTGATCACTCTGTTATCCTTACAGTTTTTCACCTTCAATTGTAAAACCATGACACCTGATGGTAAATAATGCTACGTATAAAAAGTCAGTCAGGGTGGCAAAGTAACAATTGCTGGCGTTAATAAATTGACCTCCTGTGTGGCATCTGACTGTTTATCCACACTTATTATGTAATGTTAACAGACCAGAAACATGTCTTTGATCAGTCTGCAATCACATCGAGGGAATTTAATAGTCTTGAGTTAGCAAAAACAACCACTGACCCACAGACCCTCACTGAGCCTCAATATGCAAGTGTGCACAAGCAGTGCGTTTCTTTACCGTTGTGTTTCAGTGACAATAGAGAGACGAATGGAGGTTTTGCTATTTGTAACAGTTAGATCTCGTCAGTGTGAATACATAAACAAGTGAGAGATTCTGCAAAAGCATCGTGTAAAATGTGGGTGCATAAAGTCAGTGTAACTAACTTAATAAGTGGGTTATAAGTTGGTCAAACTAATGTTGCCCTCTTCAAACAAATGTATCACCTTTGCGAACATTCCCACAAAGTCAGATCATTTTAGTTTGAATGATAATAGTCATTATGTGCCAAACTGCTGCAACCTGTTACTGCATGTTTGTCCCAGTTGTTATTTAACTGTCAGGCGTTACTTTTTTGAAAGAAGAAAAGCTCAGACAAAAGTTCAGCTGTCAACATTCCCCCTTTTTTATGCCCCCGATCATCTAATTTTAAATATTTGACCATAATGAGTCTGACTTATTACCATAGCTGTGCAGTGCATACTTATGTTTACATTAATATTCACAGTGTTAAATTTATATGTTTGCCAGCAGAATGGCTCTATTTTGAGAAAATATAACATGCACCACAGGTTGTCTATATTTCACATGGTGCCTGAAAGTATTTCATAAAATATTTGTGGATAGGAGGGTCAGTGTGATTCTGCTGTGGCAGGAAGCTTTGGGAAACAG
Organism: Plectropomus leopardus; assembly: GCF_026936395.1. Lineage (NCBI taxonomy): Eukaryota > Metazoa > Chordata > Actinopteri > Perciformes > Serranidae > Plectropomus > Plectropomus leopardus. Next base: position 18,756,710 of record NC_142176.1, on the reverse strand, counting down.
AAAGACAGGATGTCTCCTCAGCAATACTGACTTCACGTACAGTTTGTACAGTTTACAGTGTACTGCAAGATGTTCCTGAAAGGGGTTAGGAAGAGTGTTTTATTTAATGCAGCCCAGCCGAAAATAAATGAAAAAAACAAAAAAACCCATCAATAATATATTTGAATTTGGGGATAGTGTTGGACACTGTTACAAAATCCCTAAGTTTATTTAACCCTCTGAGTTTACACTGTTTTGTCTACTAATACAGGTAGTGGAAGATATTTGACTTAAATAAAAATAGCAATACCTCACAGTACTGCTACATTCAAACTCTTAAGTAGGCACACAAAAATATTGGCATCAAATTATATGCAAGTACCAAAATCAAAAATACTTATTGCAAAGTGTGGCTTATGTTTTACCCCATAATAATTAGAAATGCATACATGCATTCATCACTTAATTTTGTTGCTAAACATGAAGCCTATTTTAATTACTTTGTATACTGCAGGGTAGCTTGTTCAATAATAATTTATTAGTTATAAGTCTACAAGTATGAAGTTGCAAACAATTGAATTATTCAGGTAAAGTACAAGTACCTCGAAATTGCACTTATGTACAGTGTTAAAGTACATATTCCTAGTTACTGAAAGGGTCAGAGAGAGACTTGGAAAGGATGTCGAGCAGCAGATTCTGAAAAAACACGCTTGTGTTCGTCATGTCTGTTAGAGATCCTGTAGTCTTCAGTATTTGTTGTTTTTCCACACCACATTCATTAGCTGACCTCATTTTGTCAATTACAAGGCAAAGAAGACCTAACAGAGGAAGTTTATAACCTATAACCACCTCAGTCTTTCCAATCTTCCCTCAGTTTCCAGGACAGGTTAGGGTACAAATGACGATAGTGCTCTCAGAGGAAAAACAATTCAGTTCAACAAGAACAACCTTTACTTCATATTTACCGTCCACCAATTACAGTGTTTAGGAGGTAAAATCAGGAGGCAGGTAAGGAAGGACCAAAGCAATGCTCCAGGGACATCACACACTAAATCCTCAATACAGTCATTTTTTCTCCATACAGGAGAGGAAGAACTGATGATTAAACACTTGCTTTTACTGCTGCATTTATATGTGTTTGTCTGGAGGGCAAAGGTTTTCATTAACATGGCGAAGTGAATTTGGTAGACTGTGAATTCTAGGTTAAATTCATCAGTATTGCTCATATTATCTTAGATCATGTATTTATCCACCAGCCTACATCGTATTAATTCCAGATGTTAGGTTCTTTCAAGTCTCATTACTTGCAGCCGGAGAGGACAGCGGCTTTCAGCAGCAGCGTATTTTTACAATATTTACGAGTCGTTTGGAGAGGACATATTTATGGCACTTTTTAGCTTCTCAAAAGACTTTATGTCTCTGTTTAAACAAGGAGGACAGAGGTGATCGGTAATGATGTGAGGATAGGAAAGTGAGAGAAGTGAGAAACTGAACACACAAACACAAAACTTTTGGTTGCCAGGGCAGGAAAGGACACGGCCTGCTTTCCAACACGCTAGATTTCATACAAGTGAGAAACACTCTGCAACATTTCTTGGAATTGCATCAAAGGAGACATAAATATGAAAGGGATTTTTATTAATTTCCTTTTTACAGGGAATAATTTTAACAAGCTGCACTATTTAATGCAGAAGGAATGTCTGTCATCAAGCCTGTCATCATTACCTCTGACAGCAGCTGTCACAGTGAACTAAAAGTCATTAATATAGTAATATTGTGTTGCACAAAAGTCATTAAGTTTTGGGAGACAGACTAAAATATGATACTTTTGTGCTGTTTTGGACGACATACTAAAGTAAGACTATTTTTTGCTGTTTTCGACGACATACTGTACTATGACCTTATGGTGGCATTTCGGACAACACACTATACAATGACTTTTTTGTGCTATTTTCATGGACTGCATTCACTGACCCGCAAAAACGTCACATTTTAGAATGACACCACAGATGGAGTGACACAGCCCCTCCATTGTTTGTCCTTACTATAGTATGGCATTTTTGGTTGTTTTTTCGACAATGGTGTTTTGCAAAATTCTATGCTATTGCTTGTCTCCGTTTTATGTGGTTTTCAGTTGACATTTTTTCAGTTGACATTTTTTGCCATACTATAGTATGGCATTGTCTGTTTCGACATGCTATATTATGGTGTTTTTGGCCATTTTTGCAATATTCTAACAAAACTAAACCAAATCAAAAATGGCATACGATAGTAATGGCATGCAAATAGCATGCCGAGACACGCCATAGCATAGAATGTTGGAAAAAAACGGCCAAAAACACTATAGTATGCCACGTTGAAAGAACGACTCAAAAAGCAATACTTTGATGTGAGTCATTCTCTCCCCTGTCTCCCACCTTTCCTGTCTCTCTATAACTGTCTTATGAATAAAGGGAAAATTCTCCAAAAATAATAATAATAAATAAAAATAGAAATACAGCTGAAAACAACATGAAATAGCATACCTAGACACACCATAGCATAGAATGTTGCAAAAGTGACCCAAAATATCATGATATGTTGAAAAAATGACCGAAAAGGAAAGGCAAAAAAAAGTCAAAATATGACATGTCCACGAGAAGCCCCAAAACACCTCAAAACAGTATAAACTAGCGTGCTGAGACAAGCCATAGCATAAAATGTCAAAAACAGTATGAAATAGCATACGCAGTTATACCATAGCAAAAAAGGCTCAAAACAGTCAAAATATGACATGTCCCAAAAACAGCTGAAAACACCTCATAGCAGTATAAAATAGTGGGCCGAGTTATGCCATAGCATAGAATGTTGCAAAAACAGCCATATAGCATGTTGAAAAAATGACCATGTCAAAATATGACATGCCCAATCTGGAAGGGGGTGGTTTTTAGTCTGTTCAGACCTGCCTCCCCAGCTCTGCCTCCTCTTTGTTTCTTCTCTATTATTGCTCTCTGGCCTTAATACTCATAGTCAAGTCAAAATTGCTGATTAGTGACCCTAGGTTCTTCATTGAGCGCTTTTCCTTTTTTGGAGCATAAGTTTCTTTTAGTTGAACTGATACACTGAGCTCCCTTCACTCCTTCACTTACTCCCTTCGCCTGAAAACGCTCATGTCTGTTTGCTGCATTATGCTAACTCTGTTGCCTCTCTGGAGCATTCCCGCTCCCTTTTCTCCTAGTTTTCCCGGATCCTGGCAGCAACCTTGGCTGTGCTTGATCGTGGTGATAGCTGTGCTGGTGCTGTGATCCTTCCTTTGGTCGTGCTTGGTCTCGCACGTGCTGTGGCAACTACACCCCCGGCTCGCAGTGACTGTGGTCTTGGTTTTGCCACTGTTGTGGCCCTGCCTGAAGCTACGCCTGTGTTGTGAGTCCTGGTTGCGCAGATGCCGTGATCGTGCTCGATGCAACCCTCTACTGCCTTTGTTATGAGCCACGCCTCCACTATCAATATACGTATGGGAATCTTATCAATACCCACAATATTATCATAGAGTTCATTTAGTAAGTTTACACCTATCACTATTGTAATATGACATGCATCTCCTTCCATTATTTCTGTGCATCTCTCTCTCTCTCTCTCTCTCTCTCCCTCTATCCTTCGCTTTCCTTTTTGTCATGATTGTATTTCAACTGTTATTTACGATGTTTATTGCTCGCCATCTGTTCCACGCTATACCATAAAATGTTGCAAAAATGGCCCAAAACACCATGATATAGCGTGTTAAAAAAATAATCGTAAAGGCAAGGCTATAGTTTGGCAAAAAAGTCAAAATATGACATGTCCCAAAAACAACTGAAAACACCTCAAAACAGTTTAAAATAGCATACTGAAAGAAGCTATAGAAAAAGAAGTGGCAATAATGGCCCAAACCACCAAGATATAGCATGTTCAAAAAAATGACATAAAAACCAAGTCTATAGTATGGCAAAAAAGTCAAAATATGTCCCAAAAGCAGATGAAAACACCGCAAAATAGATTAAAATAGCGCTATATAGATGCTATAACATAAAAAGTTGCAATAAAGGCCCCAAACACCTCAAAACAGTTTTAAATACCACGCTGAAACATGCTATAGCATAACATTTTGCCAAAAAAAGCCCCAAAAGCCAAAATATGGCATGTTGAAAAAATGACAGAAAAGGCAAGGCTATAGTATGGCAAAAAAGTCAAAATATGACAAGTTCCAAAAATGGCTCAGAACACCTCAAAACAGTTTAAAATAACATGCTGAAACGTGCTATAGCATAACATTTTGCAAAAAAGGCCCCAAACACCAAAATATAGCATGTTGAAAAAATGACCGAAAAGGCAAGGCTATAGCATGGCAAAAAAGTCAAAATATGACACGTCCCAAAAATGGCTCAAAACACCACAAATCACTTTAAAAAAGCATGCAGAAAAACGTTATAGAATAAAATTTAGCAAAAAAGGCCAGAAACACCAAAATATGGCATGTTGAAAAAATGACCAAAAAGGCAAGGCTATAGTATGGCAAAAAAGTCAAAATATGACAAGTCCCAAAAATGGCTCAAAACACCTCAAAACAGTTTAAAATAGCACGCTGAAACATGCTATATCACAACATTTTGCAAAAAAGGCCCCAAACACCAAAATATAGCATGTTGAAAAAATGAGCGAAAAGGCAAGGCTATAGTATGGCAAAAAAGTCAAAATATGACACTTCCCAGAAATGGCTCAAAACACCTCAAAACAGTTTAAAATAGCTTGCTGAGACACGCCATAGCAAAGTATGTTGCAAAAAAGGCCCCAAACACCAAAATATGGCATGTTGAAAAAATGACCGAAAAGGCAAGGCTATAGTATGGCAAAAAAGTCAAAATATGACACGTCCTGAAAATTGCTCAAAACACCTCAAAACAGTTTAAAATAGCATGCTGAAATATGTTATAGCATGAAATTTTGCAAAAAAGGCCAGAAACACCAAAATATGGCATGTTGAAAAAATGACCGAAAAGGCAAGGCTATAGTATGGCAAAAAAGTCAAAATATGACAAGTCCCAAAAATGGCTCAAAACACCTCAAAACAGTTTAAAATAGTGCGCTGAAACATGCTATATCACAACATTTTGCAAAAAAGGCCCCAAACACCAAAATATGGCATGTTGAAAAAATGACCGAAAAGGCAAGGCTATAGTATGGCAAAAAAGTCAAAATATGACACGTCCCAAAAATGGTTAAAAACACCTCAAAACAGTTTAAAATAGCTTGCTGAGACACGCCATAGCAAAGGATGTTGCAAAAAAGGCCCCAAACACCAAAATATAGCATGTTGAAAAAATGAGCGAAAAGGCAAGGCTATAGTATGGCAAAAAAGTCAAAATATGACACGTCCCAAAAATGGTTAAAAACACCTCAAAACAGTTTAAAATAGCTTGCTGAGACACGCCATAGCAAAGGATGTTGCAAAAAAGGCCCCAAACACCAAAATATAGCATGTTGAAAAAATGACCGAAAAGGCAAGGCTATAGCATGGCAAAAAAGTCAAAATATGACACGTCCCAAAAATGGCTCAAAACACCACAAATCACTTTAAAAAAGCATGCAGAAAAACGTTATAGAATAAAATTTAGCAAAAAAGGCCAGAAACACCAAAATATGGCATGTTGAAAAAATGACCAAAAAGGCAAGGCTATAGTATGGCAAAAAAGTCAAAATATGACACGTCCCAAAAATGGTTAAAAACACCTCAAAACAGTTTAAAATAGCACGCTGAAACATGCTATATCACAACATTTTGCAAAAAAGGCCCCAAACACCAAAATATAGCATGTTGAAAAAATGAGCGAAAAGGCAAGGCTATAGTATGGCAAAAAAGTCAAAATATGACACTTCCCAGAAATGGCTCAAAACACCTCAAAACAGTTTAAAATAGCTTGCTGAGACACGCCATAGCAAAGTATGTTGCAAAAAAGGCCCCAAACACCAAAATATGGCATGTTGAAAAAATGACCGAAAAGGCAAGGCTATAGTATGGCAAAAAAGTCAAAATATGACACGTCCTGAAAATTGCTCAAAACACCTCAAAACAGTTTAAAATAGCATGCTGAAAGACGTTATAGCATAAAATTTTGCAAAAAAGGCCAGAAACACCAAAATATAGCATGTTGAAAAAATGAGCGAAAAGGCAAGGCTATAGTATGGCAAAAAAGTCAAAATATGACACGTCCCAAAAATTGCTCAAAACACCTTAAAACAGCTTAAAATACCTTGCTGAGACACGCCATAGGAAAGGATGTTGCAAAAAAGGCCCCAAACACCAAAATATAGCATGTTGAAAAAATGAGCGAAAAGGCAAGGCTATAGTATGGCAAAAAAGTCAAAATATGACAAATCCCAAAAATGGTTAAAAACACCTCAGAACAGTTTAAAATAGCACGCTGAAACATGCTATAGCATAACATTTTGCAAAAAAGGCCCCAAACACCAAAATATAGCATGTTGAAAAAATAACCGAAAAGGCAAGGCTATAGCATGGCAAAAAAGTCAAAATATGACACGTCCCAAAAATGGTTAAAAACACCTCAAAACAGTTTAAAATAGCACGCTGAAACATGCTATATCACAACATTTTGCAAAAAAGGCCCTAAACACCAAAATATAGCATGTTGAAAAAATGAGCGAAAAGGCAAGGCTATAGTATGGCAAAAAAGTCAAAATATGACATGTCCCAAAAATTGCTCAAAACACCTCAAAACAGTTTAAAATAGCATGCTGAAAGATGTTATAGCATAACATTTTGCAAAAAAGGCCCCAAACACCAAAATATAGCATGTTGAAAAAATGAGCGAAAAGGCAAGGCTATAGTATGGCAAAAAAGTCAAAATATGACACGTCCCAAAAATGGTTAAAAACACCGCAAAACAGTTTAAAATAGCATGCTGAGACACGCTATAGCAAAGAATATTGCAAAAAACGCTAGAAACACCAAAATATGGCATGTTGAAAAAATGACCAAAAAGGCAAGGCTATAGTATGGCAAAAAAGTCAAAATATGACACGTCCCAAAAATGGTTAAAAACACCTCAAAACAGTTTAAAATAGCACGCTGAAACATGCTATATCACAACATTTTGCAAAAAAGGCCCCAAACACCAAAATATAGCATATTGAAAAAATGAGCGAAAAGGCAAGGCTATAGTATGGCAAAAAAGTCAAAATATGACACTTCCCAGAAATGGCTAAAAACACCTCAAAACAGTTTAAAATAGCTTGCTGAGACACGCCATAGCAAAGGATGTTGCAAAAAAGGCCAGAAACACCAAAATATAGCATGTTGAAAAAATGAGCGAAAAGGCAAGGCTATAGTATGGCAAAAAAGTCAAAATATGACAAGTCCCAAAAATGGTTAAAAACACCGCAAAACAGTTTAAAATAGCATGCTGAAAGACGTTATAACATAAAATTTTGCAAAAAAGGCCAGAAACACCAAAATATGGCATGTTGAAAAAATGACCGAAAAAGCAAGGCTATAGTATGGCAAAAAAGTCAAAATATGACACGTCCCAAAAATGGTTAAAAACACCTCAAAACAGTTTAAAATAGCATGCTGAGACACGCCATAGTACAGGATGTTGCAAAAAAGGCCAGAAACACCAAAATATGGCATGTTGAAAAAATGAGCGAAAAGGCAAGGCTATAGTATGGCAAAAAAGTCAAAATATGACACGTCCCAAAAATTGCTCAAAACACCTTAAAACAGCTTAAAATACCTTGCTGAGACACACCATGGCAAAGGATGTTGCAAAAAAGGCCCCAAACACCAAAATATAGCATGTTGAAAAAATGAGCGAAAAGGCAAGGCTATAGTATGGCAAAAAAGTCAAAATATGACAAATCCCAAAAATGGCTAAAAACACTGCAAAACAGTTTAAAATAGCGTGCTGAGACACGCTATAGCAAAGAATGTTGCAAAAAAAGCCAGAAACACCAAAATATGGCATGTTGAAAAAATGACCGAAAAGGCAAGGCTATAGTATGGCAAAAAAGTCAAAATATGACAGGTCCCAAAAATGGCTGAAAACACCGCAAAACAGTTTAAAATAGCGTGCTGAGACACGCTATAGCAAAGAATATTGCAAAAAACGCTAGAAACACCAAAATATGGCATGTTGAAAAAATGACCGAAAAGGCAAGGCTATAGTATGGCAAAAAAGTCAAAATATGACAAGTTCCAAAAATGGCTAAAAACACCGCAAAACAGTTTAAAATAGCGTGCTGAGACACGCTATAGCAAAGAATATTGCAAAAAACGCTAGAAACACCAAAATATAGGATGTTGAAAAAATGACCGAAAAGGCAAGGCTATAGTATGGCAAAAAAGTCAAAATATGACAAATCCCAAAAATGGCTAAAAACACTGCAAATCAGTTTAAAATAGCGTGCTGAGACACGCTATAGCAAAGAATATTGCAAAAAACGCTAGAAACACCAAAATATAGCATGTTGAAAAAATGAGCGAAAAGGCAAGGCTATAGTATGGCAAAAAAGTCAAAATATGACAAATCCCAAAAATGGCTAAAAACACCGCAAAACAGTTTAAAATAGCGTGCTGAGACACGCTATAGCAAAGAATGTTGCAAAAAAAGCCAGAAACACCAAAATATGGCATGTTGAAAAAATGAGCGAAAAGGCAAGGCTATAGTATGGCAAAAAAGTCAAAATATGACAAATCCCAAAAATGGCTAAAAACACTGCAAATCAGTTTAAAATAGCGTGCTGAGACACGCTATAGCAAAGAATGATGCAAAAAAAGCCAGAAACACCAAAATATGGCATGTTGAAAAAATGACGGAAAAGGCAAGGCTATAGTATGGCAAAAAAGTCAAAATATGACAAATCCCAAAAATGGCTAAAAACACTGCAAATCAGTTTAAAATAGCGTGCTGAGACACACTATAGCAAAGAATGATGCAAAAAAGGGCAGAAAAAACAAAATATGGCATGTTGAAAAAATGACGGAAAAGGCAAGGCTATAGTATGGCAAAAAAGTCAAAATATGACAAATCCCAAAAATTGCTCAAAACACCTCAAAACAGTTTAAAATAGCATGCTGAAAGATGTTATAGCATAAAATTTTGCAAAAAAGGCCAGAAACACCAAAATATGGCATGTTGAAAAAATGACTGAAAAGGCAAGGCTATAGTATGGCAAAAAAGTCAAAATATGACACGTCCCAAAAATGGTTAAAAACACCTCAAAACAGTTTAAAATAGTGTGCTGAAACATGCCATAGCAAACAATGTTGCAAAAAAGGCCAGAAAATACAAAATATGGCATGTTGAAAAAATGACTGAAAAGGCAAGGCTATAGTATGGCAAAAAAGTCAAAATATGACACGTCCCAAAAATGGTTAAAAACACCTCAAAACAGTTTAAAATAGCACGCTGAAACATGCTATATCACAACATTTTGCAAAAAAGGCCCCAAACACCAAAATATAGCATCTTGAAAAAATGAGCGAAAAGGCAAGGCTATAGTATGGCAAAAAAGTCAAAATATGACACTTCCCAGAAATGGCTAAAAACACCTCAAAACAGTTTAAAATAGCTTGCTGAGACACGCCATAGCAAAGGATGTTGCAAAAAAGGCCCCAAACACCAAAATATGGCATGTTGAAAAAATGACCGAAAAGGCAAGGCTATAGTATGGCAAAAAAGTCAAAATATGACAAATCCCAAAAATGGTTAAAAACACCTCAGAACAGTTTAAAATAGCACGCTGAAACATGCTATAGCATAACATTTTGCAAAAAAGGCCCCAAACACCAAAATATAGCATGTTGAAAAAATAACCGAAAAGGCAAGGCTATAGCATGGCAAAAAAGTCAAAATATGACACGTCCCAAAAATGGTTAAAAACACCTCAAAACAGTTTAAAATAGCATGCTGAAACACGCCATAGCAAAGAATGTTACAAAAAAGGCCAGAAACACCAAAATATGGCATGTTGAAAAAATGACCGAAAAGGCAAGGCTATAGTATGGCAAAAAAGTCAAAATATGACACGTCCCAAAAATGGTTAAAAACACCTCAAAACAGTTTAAAATAGCACGCTGAAACATGCTATATCACAACATTTTGCAAAAAAGGCCCTAAACACCAAAATATAGCATGTTGAAAAAATGAGCGAAAAGGCAAGGCTATAGTATGGCAAAAAAGTCAAAATATGACATGTCCCAAAAATTGCTCAAAACACCTCAAAACAGTTTAAAATAGCATGCTGAAAGATGTTATAGCATAAAATTTTGCAAAAAAGGCCCCAAACACCAAAATATAGCATGTTGAAAAAATGAGCGAAAAGGCAAGGCTATAGTATGGCAAAAAAGTCAAAATATGACATGTCCCAAAAATTGCTCAAAACACCTCAAAACAGTTTAAAATAGCATGCTGAAAGATGTTATAGCATAAAATTTTGCAAAAAAGGCCAGAAACACCAAAATATGGCATGTTGAAAAAATGACTGAAAAGGCAAGGCTATAGTATGGCAAAAAAGTCAAAATATGACACGTCCCAAAAATGGTTAAAAACACCTCAAAACAGTTTAAAATAGTGTGCTGAAACATGCCATAGCAAACAATGTTGCAAAAAAGGCCAGAAAATACAAAATATGGCATGTTGAAAAAATGACTGAAAAGGCAAGGCTATAGTATGGCAAAAAAGTCAAAATATGACACGTCCCAAAAATGGCTCAAAACACCTCAAAACAGTTTGAAATAGCAAGCTGAAACATGCTATAGCACAACATTTTGCAAAAAAGGCCCCAAACACCAAAATATAGCATGTTGAAAAAATGAGCGAAAAGGCAAGGCTATAGTATGGCAAAAAAGTCAAAATATGACAAATCCCAAAAATGGTTAAAAACACATCAAAACAGTTTTAAATAGCATGCTGAAAGACGTTATAGCATAAAATTTTGCAAAAAAGGCCAGAAACACCAAAATATAGCATGTTGAAAAAATGAACGAAAAGACAAGGCTATAGTATGGCAAAAAAAGTCCATATATATAACATGTCCTGATACTTACCTTGGAAAGGCTAAGCTCTACCATTGGAGGCAACTTTTAGGGTTTCATTAAAAATATTGGAGCTTTTTTTGATCATGGTGGACCCCACTGGACTGGACTTGGCTTGACCAACATGGGAACTGACCACGGCATATTCTAACAATATGAATGTAACCATACCAATGTGGTGGTATTTGTGCTTTGTGTTTTTTTTGTTGTTGTTGTTATTTTGTTGTTAATTTTTTTAAAACTACTCTGTTTTTTTTTTCTTGTGTTTTGCTTGTCTCGTGTGTGTGAAATTTATCTCCTGCTGTCTTTTGTTGCGTTTCAGTTAACGTCATCTAAAGTAATTAGAAAAATGGTTCTTTATACGCATGAGAATGTGATCAAGTGCAATTGCTAGCACAACCTCACAAATAAAATAATGAACAAAAAAAAAATAACATGATGTCCCAAAAACAGCTGAATGCACCTTAAAACAGTTTAGAATAGCGTGCCGAGACACGCCATAGCAAAGAATTTTGCAAAAAAGGCCAAAAACACCAAAATATGGCATGTTGAAAAAATGACCGAAAAGGCAAGGCTATAGTATGGCAAAAAAGTCCAAATATGACACGTCCCAAAAATGGTTCAAAACACCTCAAAACAGTTTAAAATAGCGTGCTGAGACACGCCATAGTACAGGATGTTGCAAAAAAGGCCAGAAACACCAAAATATGGCATGTTGAAAAAATGAGCGAAAAAGGCAAGGCTATAGTATGGCAAAAAAGTCAAAATATGACAAATCCCAAAAATGGCTAAAAACACCGCAAAACAGTTTAAAATAGCGTGCTGAGACACGCTATAGCAAAGAATGATGCAAAAAAAGCCAGAAACACCAAAATATGGCATGTTGAAAAAATGACGGAAAAGGCAAGGCTATAGTATGGCAAAAAAGTCAAAATATGACAAATCCCAAAAATGGCTAAAAACACTGCAAATCAGTTCAAAATAGCGTGCTGAAACATGCTATAGCAAAGAATGTTGCAAAGAAAGCCAGAAACACCAAAATATGGCATGTTGAAAAAATGACCGAAAAGGCAAGGCTATAGTATGGCAAAAAAGTCAAAATATGACAAATCCCAAAAATGGCTAAAAACACTGCAAATCAGTTTAAAATAGCGTGCTGAGACACGCTATAGCAAAGAATATTGCAAAAAACGCTAGAAACACCAAAATATAGCATGTTGAAAAAATGAGCGAAAAGGCAAGGCTATAGTATGGCAAAAAAGTCAAAATATGACAAATCCCAAAAATGGCTAAAAACACCGCAAAACAGTTTAAAATAGCGTGCTGAGACACGCTATAGCAAAGAATGTTGCAAAAAAAGCCAGAAACACCAAAATATGGCATGTTGAAAAAATGAGCGAAAAGGCAAGGCTATAGTATGGCAAAAAAGTCAAAATATGACAAATCCCAAAAATGGCTAAAAACACTGCAAATCAGTTTAAAATAGCGTGCTGAGACACGCTATAGCAAAGAATGATGCAAAAAAAGCCAGAAACACCAAAATATGGCATGTTGAAAAAATGACGGAAAAGGCAAGGCTATAGTATGGCAAAAAAGTCAAAATATGACAAATCCCAAAAATGGCTAAAAACACTGCAAATCAGTTTAAAATAGCGTGCTGAGACACACTATAGCAAAGAATATTGCAAAAAATGCTAGAAACACCAAAATATAGGATGTTGAAAAAATGACCGAAAAGGCAAGGCTATAGTATGGCAAAAAAGTCAAAATATGACACGTCCCAAAAATGGTTCAAAACACCTCAAAACAGTTTAAAATAGCGTGCTGAGACACGCCATAGTACAGGATGTTGCAAAAAAGGCCAGAAACACCAAAATATGGCATGTTGAAAAAATGACCGAAAAGGCAAGGCTATAGTATGGCAAAAAAGTCAAAATATGACAAATCCCAAAAATGGTTAAAAACACAGAAAAACAGATTAAAATAGCGTGCTGAGACACGCTATAGCAAAGAATGTTGCAAAAAAAGCCAGAAACACCAAAATATGGCATGTTGAAAAAATGAGCGAAAAGGCAAGGCTATAGTATGGCAAAAAAGTCAAAATATGACAAGTTCCAAAAATGGCTAAAAACACATAAAACAGTTTAAAATAGCGTGCTGAGACACGCTATAGCAAAGAATATTGCAAAAAAAGCCAGAAACACCAAAATATGGCATGTTAAAAAAATGACCGAAAAGGCAAGGCTATAGTATGGCAAAAAAGTCAAAATATGACACGTCCCAAAAATGGTTCAAAACACCTCAAAACAGTTTAAAATAGCGTGCTGAGACACGCCATAGTACAGGATGTTGCAAAAAAGGCCAGAAACACCAAAATATGGCATGTTGAAAAAATGAGCGAAAAGGCAAGGCTATAGTATGGCAAAAAAGTCAAAATATGACAAATCCCAAAAATGGCTAAAAACACATAAAACAGTTTAAAATAGCGTGCTGAGACACGCTATAGCAAAGAATGATGCAAAAAAAGCCAGAAACACCAAAATATAGGATGTTGAAAAAATGACCGAAAAGGCAAGGCTATAGTATGGCAAAAAAGTCAAAATATGACAAATCCCAAAAATGGCTAAAAACACTGCAAATCAGTTCAAAATAGCGTGCTGAAACATGCTATAGCAAAGAATGTTGCAAAGAAAGCCAGAAACACCAAAATATGGCATGTTGAAAAAATGACGGAAAAGGCAAGGCTATAGTATGGCAAAAAAGTCAAAATATGACAAATCCCAAAAATGGCTAAAAACACTGCAAATCAGTTTAAAATAGCGTGCTGAGACACGCTATAGCAAAGAATATTGCAAAAAACGCTAGAAACACCAAAATATAGCATGTTGAAAAAATGAGCGAAAAGGCAAGGCTATAGTATGGCAAAAAAGTCAAAATATGACAAATCCCAAAAATGGCTAAAAACACAGCAAAACAGTTTAAAATAGCGTGCTGAGACACGCTATAGCAAAGAATGTTGCAAAAAAAGCCAGAAACACCAAAATATGGCATGTTGAAAAAATGACCGAAAAGGCAAGGCTATAGTATGGCAAAAAAGTCAAAATATGACAAATCCCAAAAATGGCTAAAAACACTGCAAATCAGTTTAAAATAGCGTGCTGAGACACGCTATAGCAAAGAATGATGCAAAAAAAGCCAGAAACACCAAAATATGGCATGTTGAAAAAATGACGGAAAAGGCAAGGCTATAGTATGGCAAAAAAGTCAAAATATGACAAATCCCAAAAATGGTTCAAAACACCTCAAAACAGTTTAAAATAGCGTGCTGAGACACGCCATAGTACAGGATGATGCAAAAAAGGGCAGAAACACCAAAATATGGCATGTTGAAAAAATGACCGAAAAGGCAAGGCTATAGTATGGCAAAAAAGTCAAAATATGACAAATCCCAAAAATGGCTAAAAACACCACAAAACAGTTTAAAATAGCGTGCTGAGACACGCTATAGCAAAGAATGTTGCAAAAAAAGCCAGAAACACCAAAATATGGCATGTTGAAAAAATGAGCGAAAAGGCAAGGCTATAGTATGGCAAAAAAGTCAAAATATGACAAGTTCCAAAAATGGCTAAAAACACCGCAAAACAGTTTAAAATAGCGTGCTGAGACACGCTATAGCAAAGAATATTGCAAAAAACGCTAGAAACACCAAAATATAGGATGTTGAAAAAATGACCGAAAAGGCAAGGCTATAGTATGGCAAAAAAGTCAAAATATGACAAATCCCAAAAATGGCTAAAAACACCGCAAAACAGTTTAAAATAGCGTGCTGAGACACGCTCTAGCAAAGAATGTTGCAAAAAAAGCCAGAAACACCAAAATATGGCATGTTGAAAAAATGACCGAAAAGGCAAGGCTATAGTATGGCAAAAAAGCCAAAATATGACAAGTTCCAAAAATGGCTAAAACACATAAAACAGTTTAAAATAGCGTGCTGAGACACGCTATAGCAAAGAATATTGCAAAAAACGCTAGAAACACCAAAATATAGGATGTTGAAAAAATGACCGAAAAGGCAAGGCTATAGTATGGCAAAAAAGTCAAAATATGACAAATCCCAAAAATGGCTAAAAACACTGCAAATCAGTTTAAAATAGCGTGCTGAGACACGCTATAGCAAAGAATGTTGCAAAAAAAGCCAGAAACACCAAAATATGGCATGTTGAAAAAATGACCGAAAAGGCAAGGCTATAGTATGGCAAAAAAGTCAAAATATGACAAATCCCAAAAATGGCTAAAAACACTGCAAATCAGTTTAAAATAGCGTGCTGAGACACGCTATAGCAAAGAATATTGCAAAAAACGCTAGAAACACCAAAATATAGGATGTTGAAAAAATGACCGAAAAGGCAAGGCTATAGTATGGCAAAAAAGTCAAAATATGACAAATCCCAAAAATGGCTGAAAACACCTCAAAACAGTTTAAAATAGTGTGCTGAGACACGCCATAGCAAAGAATATTGCAAAAAACGCTAGAAACACCAAAATATAGGATGTTGAAAAAATGACCGAAAAGGCAAGGCTATAGTATGGCAAAAAAGTCAAAATATGACACGTCCCAAAAATGGTTCAAAACACCTCAAAACAGTTTAAAATAGTGTGCTGAGACACGCCATAGCAAAGAATATTGCAAAAAACGCTAGAAACACCAAAATATAGGATGTTGAAAAAATGACCGAAAAGGCAAGGCTATAGTATGGCAAAAAAGTCAAAATATGACACGTCCCAAAAATGGTTCAAAACACCTCAAAACAGTTTAAAATAGCGTGCTGAGACACGCCATAGTACAGGATGTTGCAAAAAAGGCCAGAAACACCAAAATATGGCATGTTGAAAAAATGAGCGAAAAGGCAAGGCTATAGTATGGCAAAAAAGTCAAAATATGACAAATCCCAAAAATGGCTAAAAACACCGCAAAACAGTTTAAAATAGCGTGCTGAGACACGCTATAGCAAAGAATGATGCAAAAAAAGCCAGAAACACCAAAATATGGCATGTTGAAAAAATGACCGAAAAGGCAAGGCTATAGTATGGCAAAAAAGTCAAAATATGACAAATCCCAAAAATGGTTCAAAACACCTCAAAACAGTTTAAAATAGCGTGCTGAGACACGCCATAGTACAGGATGTTGCAAAAAAGGCCAGAAACACCAAAATATGGCATGTTGAAAAAATGAGCGAAAAGGCAAGGCTATAGTATGGCAAAAAAGTCAAAATATGACAAATCCCAAAAATGGCTAAAAACACCGCAAAACAGTTTAAAATAGCGTGCTGAGACACGCTATAGCAAAGAATGATGCAAAAAAAGCCAGAAACACCAAAATATAGGATGTTGAAAAAATGACCGAAAAGGCAAGGCTATAGTATGGCAAAAAAGTCAAAATATGACAAATCCCAAAAATGGCTAAAAACACCGCAAAACAGTTTAAAATAGCGTGCTGAGACACGCTATAGCAAAGAATGTTGCAAAAAAAGCCAGAAACACCAAAATATAGGATGTTGAAAAAATGACGGAAAAGGCAAGGCTATAGTATGGCAAAAAAGTCAAAATATGACAAATCCCAAAAATGGCTAAAAACACTGCAAATCAGTTCAAAATAGCGTGCTGAAACATGCTATAGCAAAGAATGTTGCAAAGAAAGCCAGAAACACCAAAATATGGCATGTTGAAAAAATGACCGAAAAGGCAAGGCTATAGTATGGCAAAAAAGTCAAAATATGACAAATCCCAAAAATGGCTAAAAACACTGCAAATCAGTTTAAAATAGCGTGCTGAGACACGCTATAGCAAAGAATATTGCAAAAAACGCTAGAAACACCAAAATATGGCATGTTGAAAAAATGACCGAAAAGGCAAGGCTATAGTATGGCAAAAAAGTCAAAATATGACAAATCCCAAAAATGGCTAAAAACACTGCAAATCAGTTTAAAATAGCGTGCTGAGACACGCTATAGCAAAGAATGATGCAAAAAAAGCCAGAAACACCAAAATATGGCATGTTGAAAAAATGACGGAAAAGGCAAGGCTATAGTATGGCAAAAAAGTCAAAATATGACAAATCCCAAAAATGGCTAAAAACACTGCAAATCAGTTTAAAATAGCGTGCTGAGACACGCTATAGCAAAGAATATTGCAAAAAATGCTAGAAACACCAAAATATAGGATGTTGAAAAAATGACCGAAAAGGCAAGGCTATAGTATGGCAAAAAAGTCAAAATATGACACGTCCCAAAAATGGTTCAAAACACCTCAAAACAGTTTAAAATAGCGTGCTGAGACACGCCATAGTACAGGATGTTGCAAAAAAGGCCAGAAACACCAAAATATGGCATGTTGAAAAAATGAGCGAAAAGGCAAGGCTATAGTATGGCAAAAAGTCAAAATATGACAAATCCCAAAAATGGCTAAAAACACCATAAAACAGTTTAAAATAGCATGCTGAGACACGCTATAGCAAAGAATGTTGCAAAAAAAAGCCAGAAACACCAAAATATGGCATGTTGAAAAAATGACCGAAAAGGCAAGGCTATAGTATGGCAAAAAAGTCAAAATATGACAAGTTCCAAAAATGGCTAAAAACACAGCAAAACAGTTTAAAATAGCGTGCTGAGACACGCTATAGCAAAGAATATTGCAAAAAACGCTAGAAACACCAAAATATAGGATGTTGAAAAAATGACCGAATAGGCAAGGCTATAGTATGGCAAAAAAGTCAAAATATGACAAATCCCAAAAATGGCTAAAAACACCGCAAAACAGTTTAAAATAGCGTGCTGAGACACGCTATAGCAAAGAATGTTGCAAAAAAAGCCAGAAACACCAAAATATGGCATGTTAAAAAAATGACCGAAAAGGCAAGGCTATAGTATGGCAAAAAAGTCAAAATATGACACGTCCCAAAAATGGTTCAAAACACCTCAAAACAGTTTAAAATAGCGTGCTGAGACACGCCATAGTACAGGATGTTGCAAAAAAGGCCAGAAACACCAAAATATGGCATGTTGAAAAAATGAGCGAAAAGGCAAGGCTATAGTATGGCAAAAAAGTCAAAATATGACAAATCCCAAAAATGGCTAAAAACACCTAAAACAGTTTAAAATAGCGTGCTGAGACACGCTATAGCAAAGAATGATGCAAAAAAAGCCAGAAACACCAAAATATAGGATGTTGAAAAAATGACCGAAAAGGCAAGGCTATAGTATGGCAAAAAAGTCAAAATATGACAAATCCCAAAAATGGCTAAAAACACTGCAAATCAGTTCAAAATAGCGTGCTGAAACATGCTATAGCAAAGAATGTTGCAAAGAAAGCCAGAAACACCAAAATATGGCATGTTGAAAAAATGACCGAAAAGGCAAGGCTATAGTATGGCAAAAAAGTCAAAATATGACAAATCCCAAAAATGGCTAAAAACACTGCAAATCAGTTTAAAATAGCGTGCTGAGACACGCTATAGCAAAGAATATTGCAAAAAACGCTAGAAACACCAAAATATAGCATGTTGAAAAAATGAGCGAAAAGGCAAGGCTATAGTATGGCAAAAAAGTCAAAATATGACAAATCCCAAAAATGGCTAAAAACACAGCAAAACAGTTTAAAATAGCGTGCTGAGACACGCTATAGCAAAGAATGTTGCAAAAAAAGCCAGAAACACCAAAATATGGCATGTTGAAAAAATGAGCGAAAAGGCAAGGCTATAGTATGGCAAAAAAGTCAAAATATGACAAATCCCAAAAATGGCTAAAAACACCGCAAAACAGTTTAAAATAGCGTGCTGAGACACGCTATAGCAAAGAATGATGCAAAAAAGGGCAGAAACACCACATAATCGCAGGTTGAACAAATGACCGAAAAGGCAAGGCTATAGTATGGCAAAAAAGTCAAAATATGACAAATCCCAAAAATGGCTAAAAACACTGCAAATCAGTTTAAAATAGCGTGCTGAGACACGCTTATAGCAAAGAATATTGCAAAAATGCTAGAAACACCAAAATATAGGATGTTGAAAAATGACCGAAAAAGGCAAGGCTATAGTATGGCAAAAAAGTCAAAATATGACACGTCCCAAAAATGGTTCAAAACACCTCAAAACAGTTTAAAATAGCGTGCTGAGACACGCCATAGTACAGGATGTTGCAAAAAAGGCCAGAAACACCAAAATATGGCATGTTGAAAAAATGAGCGAAAAGGCAAGGCTATAGTATGGCAAAAAAGTCAAAATATGACAAATCCCAAAAATGGCTAAAAACACCGCAAAACAGTTTAAAATAGCGTGCTGAGACACGCTATAGCAAAGAATGTTGCAAAAAAAGCCAGAAACACCAAAATATGGCATGTTGAAAAAATGACCGAAAAGGCAAGGCTATAGTATGGCAAAAAAGTCAAAATATGACAAGTTCCAAAAATGGCTAAAAACACCGCAAAACAGTTTAAAATAGCGTGCTGAGACACGCTATAGCAAAGAATATTGCAAAAACGCTAGAAACACCAAAATATAGGATGTTGAAAAATGACCGAAAAGGCAAGGCTATAGTATGGCAAAAAGTCAAAATATGACAAATCCCAAAAATGGCTAAAAACACCGCATAAAACAGTTTAAAATAGCGTGCTGAGACACGCTCTAGCAAAGAATGTTGCAAAAAGCCAGAAACACCAAAATATGGCATGTTGAAAAATGACCAAAAAGGAAAGGCTATAGTATGGCAAAAAAGTCAAAATATGACAAGTTCCAAAAATGGCTAAAAACACCGCAAAACAGTTTAAAATAGCGTGCTGAGACACGCTATAGCAAAGAATATTGCAAAAAACGCTAGAAACACCAAAATATAGGATGTTGAAAAAATGACCGAAAAGGCAAGGCTATAGTATGGCAAAAAAGTCAAAATATGACAAATCCCAAAAATGGCTAAAAACACCGCAAAACAGTTTAAAATAGCGTGCTGAGACACGCTATAGCAAAGAATGATGCAAAAAAAGCCAGAAACACCAAAATATGGCATGTTGAAAAAATGACTGAAAAGGCAAGGCTATAGTATGGCAAAAAAGTCAAAATATGACAAATCCCAAAAATGGCTAAAAACACTGCAAATCAGTTTAAAATAGCGTGCTGAGACACGCTATAGCAAAGAATATTGCAAAAAACGCTAGAAACACCAAAATATAGGATGTTGAAAAAATGACCGAAAAGGCAAGGCTATAGTATGGCAAAAAAGTCAAAATATGACAAATCCCAAAAATGGCTGAAAACACCTCAAAACAGTTTAAAATAGTGTGCTGAGACACGCCATAGCAAAGAATATTGCAAAAAACGCTAGAAACACCAAAATATAGGATGTTGAAAAAATGAGCGAAAAGGCAAGGCTATAGTATGGCAAAAAAGTCAAAATATGACACGTCCCAAAAATGGTTCAAAACACCTCAAAACAGTTTAAAATAGTGTGCTGAGACACGCCATAGCAAAGAATATTGCAAAAAACGCTAGAAACACCAAAATATAGGATGTTGAAAAAATGACCGAAAAGGCAAGGCTATAGTATGGCAAAAAAGTCAAAATATGACAAATCCCAAAAATGGTTCAAAACACCTCAAAACAGTTTAAAATAGCGTGCTGAGACACGCCATAGTACAGGATGTTGCAAAAAAGGCCAGAAACACCAAAATATGGCATGTTGAAAAAATGAGCGAAAAGGCAAGGCTATAGTATGGCAAAAAAGTCAAAATATGACAAATCCCAAAAATGGCTAAAAACACCGCAAAACAGTTTAAAATAGCGTGCTGAGACACGCTATAGCAAAGAATGATGCAAAAAAAGCCAGAAACACCAAAATATGGCATGTTGAAAAAATGACCGAAAAGGCAAGGCTATAGTATGGCAAAAAAGTCAAAATATGACAAATCCCAAAAATGGTTCAAAACACCTCAAAACAGTTTAAAATAGCGTGCTGAGACACGCTATAGCAAAGAATATTGCAAAAAATGCTAGAAACACCAAAATATAGGATGTTGAAAAAATGACCGAAAAGGCAAGGCTATAGTATGGCAAAAAAGTCAAAATATGACAAATCCCAAAAATGGCTGAAAACACCTCAAAACAGTTTAAAATAGTGTGCTGAGACACGCCATAGCAAAGAATATTGCAAAAAACGCTAGAAACACCAAAATATGGCATGTTGAAAAAATGACCGAAAAGGCAAGGCTATAGTATGGCAAAAAAGTCAAAATATGACAAATCCCAAAAATGGTTCAAAACACCTCAAAACAGTTTAAAATAGCGTGCTGAGACACGCCATAGTACAGGATGTTGCAAAAAAGGCCAGAAACACCAAAATATGGCATGTTGAAAAAATGAGCGAAAAGGCAAGGCTATAGTATGGCAAAAAAGTCAAAATATGACAAATCCCAAAAATGGCTAAAAACACCGCAAAACAGTTTAAAATAGCGTGCTGAGACACGCCATAGCAAAGAATGTTGCAAAAAAAGCCAGAAACACCAAAATATAGGATGTTGAAAAAATGACGGAAAAGGCAAGGCTATAGTATGGCAAAAAAGTCAAAATATGACACGTCCCAAAAATGGCTAAAAACACCGCAAAACAGTTTAAAATAGTGTGCGGAGACACGCTACAGCAAAGAATGTTGCAAAAAAAAAGCCAGAAACACCAAAATATGGCATGTTGAAAAAATGAGCGAAAAGGCAAGGCTATAGTATGGCAAAAAAGTCAAAATATGACAAATCCCAAAAATGGCTAAAAACACATAAAACAGTTTAAAATAGCGTGCTGAGACACGCTATAGCAAAGAATGTTGCAAAAAAAGCCAGAAACACCAAAATATGGCATGTTGAAAAAATGACCGAAAAGGCAAGGCTATAGTATGGCAAAAAAGTCAAAATATGACAAATCCCAAAAATGGCTGAAAACACCTCAAAACAGTTTAAATTAGCATGCTGAGACACGTCATAGCAAAGAATATTGCAAAAAAACGCTAGAAACACCAAAATATAGGATGTTGAAAAAATGACCGAAAAGGCAAGGCTATAGTATGGCAAAAAAGTCAAAATATGACAAATCCCAAAAATGGTTCAAAACACCTCAAAACAGTTTAAAATAGCGTGCTGAGACACGCCATAGTACAGGATGTTGCAAAAAAGGCCAGAAACACCAAAATATGGCATGTTGAAAAAATGAGCGAAAAGGCAAGGCTATAGTATGGCAAAAAAGTCAAAATATGACAAATCCCAAAAATGGCTAAAACACACTAAAACAGTTTAAAATAGCGTGCTGAGACACGCTATAGCAAAGAATGATGCAAAAAAAGCCAGAAACACCAAAATATGGCATGTTGAAAAAATGACCGAAAAGGCAAGGCTATAGTATGGCAAAAAAGTCAAAATATGACAAATCCCAAAAATGGCTAAAAACACCGCAAAACAGTTTAAAATAGCGTGCTGAGACACGCTATAGCAAAGAATATTGCAAAAACGCTAGAAACACCAAAATATAGGATGTTGAAAAAATGACCGAAAAGGCAAGGCTATAGTATGGCAAAAAAGTCAAAATATGACACGTCCCAAAAATGGCTAAAAACACTGCAAATCAGTTTAAAATAGCGTGCTGAGACACGCTATAGCAAAGAATATTGCAAAAAACGCTAGAAACACCAAAATATAGGATGTTGAAAAAATGACCGAAAAGGCAAGGCTATAGTATGGCAAAAAAGTCAAAATATGACACGTCCCAAAAATGGTTCAAAACACCTCAAAACAGTTTAAAATAGCGTGCTGAGACACGCCATAGTACAGGATGTTGCAAAAAAGGCCAGAAACACCAAAATATGGCATGTTGAAAAAATGAGCGAAAAGGCAAGGCTATAGTATGGCAAAAAAGTCAAAATATGACAAATCCCAAAAATGGCTAAAAACACCGCAAAACAGTTTAAAATAGCGTGCTGAGACACGCTATAGCAAAGAATGTTGCAAAAAAAGCCAGAAACACCAAAATATGGCATGTTGAAAAAATGACCGAAAAGGCAAGGCTATAGTATGGCAAAAAAGTCAAAATATGACAAGTTCCAAAAATGGCTAAAAACACATAAAACAGTTAAAAATAGCGTGCTGAGACACGCCGTAGCAAAGAATATTGCAAAAAACGCTAGAAACACCAAAATATAGGATGTTGAAAAAATGACCAAAAAGGCAAGGCTATAGTATGGCAAAAAAGTCAAAATATGACAAATCCCAAAAATGGCTAAAAACACTGCAAATCAGTTTAAAATAGCGTGCTGAAACATGCTATAGCAAAGAATGTTGCAAAGAAAGCCAGAAACACCAAAATATGGCATGTGGAAAAAATGACCGATAAGGCAAGGCTATAGTATGGCAAAAAAGTCAAAATATGACAAATCCCAAAAATGGCTAAAAACACCGCAAAACAGTTTAAAATAGCGTGCTGAGACACGCTATAGCAAAGAATGTTGCAAAGAAAGCCAGAAACACCAAAATATGGCATGTTGAAAAAATGACGGAAAAGGCAAGGCTATAGTATGGCAAAAAAGTCAAAATATGACAAATCCCAAAAATGGCTAAAAACACCGCAAAACAGTTTAAAATAGCGTGCTGAGACACGCTATAGCAAAGAATGATGCAAAAAAAGCCAGAAACACCAAAATATGGCATGTTGAAAAAATGACAGAAAAGGCAAGGCTATAGTATGGCAAAAAAGTCAAAATATGACAAATCCCAAAAATGGTTCAAAACACCTCAAAACAGTTTAAAATAGCGTGCTGAGACACGCCACAGTACAGGATGTTGCAAAAAAGGCCAGAAACACCAAAATATGGCATGTTGAAAAAATGAGCGAAAAGGCAAGGCTATAGTATGGCAAAAAAGTCAAAATATGACAAGGTCCAAAAATGGCTAAAAACACCGCAAAACAGTTTAAAATAGCGTGCTGAGACACGCTATAGCAAAGAATATTGCAAAAAACGCTAGAAACACCAAAATATAGGATGTTGAAAAAATGACCGAAAAGGCAAGGCTATAGTATGGCAAAAAAGTCAAAATATGACAAATCCCAAAAATGGCTAAAAACACTGCAAATCAGTTTAAAATAGCGTGCTGAAACATGCTATAGCAAAGAATGTTGCAAAGAAAGCCAGAAACACCAAAATATGGCATGTTGAAAAAATGAGCGAAAAGGCAAGGCTATAGTATGGCAAAAAAGTCAAAATATGACAAATCCCAAAAATGGCTGAAAACACCTCAAAACAGTTTAAAATAGTGTGCTGAGACACGCTATAGCAAAGAATGTTGCAAAAAAAAAGCCAGAAACACCAAAATATGGCATGTTGAAAAAATGACCGAAAAGGCAAGGCTATAGTATGGCAAAAAAGTCAAAATATGACAAGTTCCAAAAATGGCTAAAAACACCGCAAAACAGTTTAAAATAGCGTGCTGAGACACGCTATAGCAAAGAATATTGCAAAAAACGCTAGAAACACCAAAATATAGGATGTTGAAAAAATGACCGAAAAGGCAAGGCTATAGTATGGCAAAAAAGTCAAAATATGACAAATCCCAAAAATTGCTAAAAACACTGCAAAACAGTTTAAAATAGCGTGCTGAGACACGCCATAGCAAAGAATTTTGCAAAAAAAAAGCTAGAAACACCAAAATATGGCATGTTGAAAAAATGAGCGAAAAGGCAAGGCTATAGTATGGCAAAAAAGTCAAAATATGACAAATCCCAAAAATGGCTAAAAACACTGCAAATCAGTTTAAAATAGCGTGCTGAGACACGCTATAGCAAAGAATATTGCAAAAAAACGCTAGAAACACCAAAATATAGGATGTTGAAAAAATGACCGAAAAGGCAAGGCTATAGTATGGCAAAAAAGTCAAAATATGACAAATCCCAAAAATGGCTAAAAACACTGCAAATCAGTTTAAAATAGCGTGCTGAGACACGCTATAGCAAAGAATATTGCAAAAAACGCTAGAAACACCAAAATATAGGATGTTGAAAAAATGACCGAAAAGGCAAGGCTATAGTATGGCAAAAAAGTCAAAATATGACACGTCCCAAAAATGGTTCAAAACACCTCAAAACAGTTTAAAATAGCGTGCTGAGACACGCCATAGTACAGGATGTTGCAAAAAAGGCCAGAAACACCAAAATATGGCATGTTGAAAAAATGAGCGAAAAGGCAAGGCTATAGTATGGCAAAAAAGTCAAAATATGACAAATCCCAAAAATGGCTAAAAACACCGCAAAACAGTTTAAATTAGCGTGCTGAGACACGCTATAGCAAAGAATGTTGCAAAAAAAAGCCAGAAACACCAAAATATGGCATGTTGAAAAAATGACCGAAAAGGCAAGGCTATAGTATGGCAAAAAAGTCAAAATATGACAAGTTCCAAAAATGGCTAAAAACACCGCAAAACAGTTTAAAATAGCGTGCTGAGACACGCCGTAGCAAAGAATATTGCAAAAAACGCTAGAAACACCAAAATATAGGATGTTGAAAAAATGACCAAAAAGGCAAGGCTATAGTATGGCAAAAAAGTCAAAATATGACAAATCCCAAAAATGGCTAAAAACACTGCAAATCAGTTTAAAATAGCGTGCTGAAACATGCTATAGCAAAGAATGTTGCAAAGAAAGCCAGAAACACCAAAATATGGCATGTGGAAAAAATGACCGATAAGGCAAGGCTATAGTATGGCAAAAAAGTCAAAATATGACAAATCCCAAAAATGGCTAAAAACACCGCAAAACAGTTTAAAATAGCGTGCTGAGACACGCTATAGCAAAGAATGTTGCAAAGAAAGCCAGAAACACCAAAATATGGCATGTTGAAAAAATGACGGAAAAGGCAAGGCTATAGTATGGCAAAAAAGTCAAAATATGACAAATCCCAAAAATGGCTAAAAACACCGCAAAACAGTTTAAAATAGCGTGCTGAGACACGCTATAGCAAAGAATGATGCAAAAAAAGCCAGAAACACCAAAATATGGCATGTTGAAAAAATGACAGAAAAGGCAAGGCTATAGTATGGCAAAAAAGTCAAAATATGACAAATCCCAAAAATGGTTCAAAACACCTCAAAACAGTTTAAAATAGCGTGCTGAGACACGCCACAGTACAGGATGTTGCAAAAAAGGCCAGAAACACCAAAATATGGCATGTTGAAAAAATGAGCGAAAAGGCAAGGCTATAGTATGGCAAAAAAGTCAAAATATGACAAGGTCCAAAAATGGCTAAAAACACCGCAAAACAGTTTAAAATAGCGTGCTGAGACACGCTATAGCAAAGAATATTGCAAAAAACGCTAGAAACACCAAAATATAGGATGTTGAAAAAATGACCGAAAAGGCAAGGCTATAGTATGGCAAAAAAGTCAAAATATGACAAATCCCAAAAATGGCTAAAAACACTGCAAATCAGTTTAAAATAGCGTGCTGAAACATGCTATAGCAAAGAATGTTGCAAAGAAAGCCAGAAACACCAAAATATGGCATGTTGAAAAAATGAGCGAAAAGGCAAGGCTATAGTATGGCAAAAAAGTCAAAATATGACAAATCCCAAAAATGGCTAAAAACACCTCAAAACAGTTTAAAATAGCGTGCTGAGACACGCTATAGCAAAGAATATTGCAAAAAACGCTAGAAACACCAAAATATGGCATGTTGAAAAAATGACCGAAAAGGCAAGGCTATAGTATGGCAAAAAAGTCAAAATATGACAAGTTCCAAAAATGGCTAAAAACACCTCAAATCAGTTTAAAATAGCGTGCTGAGACACGCCATGGCAAAGAATATTGCAAAAAACGCTAGAAACACCAAAATATAGGATGTTGAAAAAATGACCGAAAAGGCAAGGCTATAGTATGGCAAAAAAGTCAAAATATGACAAATCCCAAAAATTGCTAAAAACACTGCAAAACAGTTTAAAATAGCGTGCTGAGACACGCCATAGCAAAGAATTTTGCAAAAAAAAAGCTAGAAACACCAAAATATGGCATGTTGAAAAAATGAGCGAAAAGGCAAGGCTATAGTATGGCAAAAAAGTCAAAATATGACAAATCCCAAAAATGGCTAAAAACACCGCAAAACAGTTTAAAATAGCGTGCTGAGACACGCTATAGCAAAGAATGTTGCAAAAAAGGCCCGAAACACCAAAATATGGCATGTGGAAAAAATGACCGATAAGGCAAGGCTATAGTATGGCAAAAAAGTCAAAATATGACACGTCCCAAAAATTGCTAGAAACACCGCAAAACAGTTTAAAATAGCGTGCTGAGACACACCATAGTACAGGATGTTGCAAAAAAGGCCAGAAACACCAAAATATGGCATATTGAAAAAATGAGCGAAAAGGCAAGGCTATAGTATGGCAAAAAAGTCAAAATATAACAAATCCCAAAAATTGCTAAAAACACAGAAAAACAGTTTAAAATAGCGTGCTGAGACACGTCATAGTAAAGGATGTTGCAAAAAAGGGCAGAAACACCAAAATATGGCATGTTGAAAAAATGACCGAAAAGGCAAGGCTATAGTATGGCAAAAAAGTCAAAATATGACAAATCCCAAAAATGGCTGAAAAAACCACAAAACATTTTAAAATAGCGTGCTGAAACACACAGCATAAAAATTTCATAATAAAGGCCCAAAACACTAAGGTATCCATCTTGAAAAAATGACCAAAAAGGCAAGGTTGTAGTATGGTAAAAAGGTCAAAATATGACATGTCCCAAAAATGGCTCAAAATACCATACCAAGCAATAAATACAAAACAGTTCAAAATAGCATGCGGAAACACGCCATAGCATAGAACGTTGCAAAAAAGGCCAAAAACACCATGATACAGCATGTTGAAAACATGACTGAAAAGGCAAGGATTTAGTAAAAATGTTACATGTCCCAAAAACTGCTGAAAACGGCATAAAATAGTGTTTTGAAAAATGCCATAGGATAGAATATTGCAAAAAACTGATAAAAACACCATAATATGCCATGTTGAAAAAATGACCCAAAGAGTAATACTATTCTACGGCGAAAAATGTCTTTGAATGAGATGTTACAAAAAGAGCTACAAACTGCAAAAAATAGTGTGCCGAGACACGCCATAGTATATAATGTTGCAACATTGCCAAAAACTCCATTATATAGCATGTTGAAAAAATGACCTAAAAAGCAATACTATAGTATGGCAAAAAATGTCAAAATATGACATGTCCCCAAAACAGCTGAAATCTGCATAAAATAGCGTGGTGAGACACGCAATGGCATAGGATGTGCCATAAATGTCCAAAAACCCCATGATATAGCATGTTCAAAAAATGTCAAAATATGACATATCCAAAAAACAGCTGGAAACGACAGTATTCACAATGTGCCAACGGACTAAGCTCATCCCCCTAAACGAAAAATGCCTAGAAAACAACAATTTTGACGTGTCTCAACATGCTATACTATTTGGTTTTCATCTAGTTTTTTTTCTTTTTTGCTATATTTTGACATTTTACAACATATTATACTATGGCATTTTGGTGGTATTTTGGACGACACACTATAGCATGACTTCTTTGTGCTATTTTGGACAAAAAACCCATTATAGTATAGTCTGTAATCAAAAAGTAAGAAAACAGTTTGTCAGAATAATTCAACCTATAAAATGTCAAAAATAAATATTATACTATATACTATGTGCAAAGAAGTTATCGTATTTCAAAAGTCACAATATGATATGTCAAAAAATGTCATACCATATAAAAAAAATTTCAGTGGACTATGTCACAAAAAACGTCATACTAAAATGTTATACATTAGTGTTTCATAAAAAAAGTCATAACATAATATGCCATTAAATGTCATAGAATAGTATGTCTTAAAAAGGCCATAGTATAATTTGTAGTGAAAAGTCATAGTATAGTATAACTACAGAATATGTTGTTAAAAGGTCATATTATGTGTCGTAAAAAAGTCATACTATAATGTCTAAAACATCATAGTATACTGTGTTGAGAAGTCATAATACAATGCCATTAAAAATCATAGTATGTCATATTGTTGTATGTCATAAAAGTGATAGTATAGTATGTCGACAAAAGTTACACTATAGTGTGTCAAAAAATGTCATAGTATCTCATAAAACGGCATAGTATAGTTTGTCATAAAAAAGTCATATGTAACAAAAAAAACGACACTATGTCATAAAAAAATTCACAGTATAGTGTGTTGTAATAAGTAACATTGTAATACATGGAAAAAAAGGTCAAGGTATAATCTGTCAAAAAATATGTCATAGTATACTTACTAAGTCAAAAGTGCACCACTCTTACTGACCGTCATGTGGGACAAGGACACAGAAGGTTTTAGTGTAACATACACTTTAAAAAAGGTTCTTCATTAATACCATTGTTTGCTTATTAAAAAAATAATTACAGAAAAGCAAAAAAAGGACTTTCTTACAAAAGGTGTTAAACAATTCAAAACCTTTGAAGTCCCAGCAGCTCAGCAGGGGGGAGGGGACTTTGAGTTAGTATAAAATATTTCTTTAGTTTACACACTCTGAGTGTCTCTCACCACACTGAAGATTAACAGTATTTGATCGCTTTACACCCGGCAGCGTATTTAGTAAGAGAAATGAAGCACTCTCAGTGAACCCTTCCCAACAATCTGCCAGTGATGGGATCAGGTTTTTCTCAGAGGTGCTGTCTGTGATCCAAACTAATTTCATCCTCAATGAATGGGGGAAACCTGTCCTGGTAATCGAGGTGGCCTGTTTTCATCAGACATGTGCTTGCCCAAAAGTCAAAGGTGTTGACTTCTAAATGTCTTAACAATTTCCCTGAACTAACGTGGAGGAAGTAGAGGGGTCTCTCTCTCCCTCTATGTGATGCCGGGCCCCTAATGACAGTAGCAGAAGTTGCTCTGCATACTTTCACTGGTAGAGTCATTAAATGGACCAACCCCAGTGCTCTCTGTCTAACCTCTGTCTCCTCTCTGTCCAGGAAACATTCACAAATCTCAGTCTCTGTCTCAGCAACAAGAGTCTTCCTTGTTTAACCAGCCGTCACCAATACGTTGTATTTCTGCTCCACGACTCTTCAGGTCAACAGACATTTTTTTTCTGTCACAGCAGTACCCACGTGGCCATCTAAACATTACACAGAATATTAGTTGTAGAAAATTCACAGATCAGTTAAAGCTAGTATGAGGCCTGTGCAGTATTCAGATTTAGAGCTTGAACACAACCCGCATTTTTTTGCCCTCAAATACATTGATGTCAATCTAGACGTGTCATGTGATCTTGGGTATTTATTTTCTTGGTAGTTTATTGTAAATATGGAGAGGTTTGTGCAGGGCTACCCAGAGCTTTACATCTGTCCCACAAGCACTATTTGAATGGACACTCAACATAACTTTGCCTGGAAGAGGATCACCTTCAAGCTCAGGTTATGGTCATTTATAAACCGAAGGTGCACCCTGCCTCCAAAAGTATAGGCACGAGTAATACCCAGTGTCCTGACTCACGTTTTTCATGTTGTAAAGATGCAGCATGTCTATGCGTTGTCTACTATGAAAATGCTCTTTTGTGTTGCTTTTTGTGTACTCAAAGACTGAACATGTTCCCACTTGCTTTCCCTGTACTCATATTACTTTCAACTAAATGTTGTTATATGTGCAAAGAGTGACAACTGTGGATTTTGTCTCCCATCTCTTTCATTAAACTTGCATTAGGAAGGGTTCACTTCACAAATCACAACCAGAGAGGAAGAACAATAACATCAACCAAAAACTCTGAGTGTACATGTAAGTATAAGATAAGGTTGAAAAAATGTAGAGCAACTAATTGTCATTCTCAATTAATATAGCAGTTAGTTTCTGTATTAATCAAATAAATAAAAGTCTTTAAATGTCAGAGAAAAGTGAAAACTCACAGTGTAATTCCCAAAAGCCACACGTTTTGTCCAACCATCAATCAAAAAAACAAAATTAAAACAGAAAAACAGCAAATCCTCACACTGGAGAAGCAGGAATCAGTTAAAGTGTGTTATTTTTGCTTACTGAATAACTTAAAAGATAAATCCATTAGCACAATAGTTGCTGATTAATCTTCTTTGACTGACTTATTGATAAATTAAATCTACAAAAAGTTTCACATCCTTTAACTTGTAGAGTACAGTATTTTCACTTGATAACAGAACATTGTGTTTTCTTATAATTCTTGTTTTGAACATAATGTCAAATTTGTCTTTAATCTACCAACTGCTCTGAATCAGAACTACACTTAAGTTTTAGAACGTAACCTATTGCAAATGTTTGGTTGTGACTTCAACACCTTATCATTAGACTGGACCGTGTTACTCACACTCAAAGCCAATAAAATAAAATTGGTGTGTCTGTATCTTAATGGAGGGAATGTAACTGGAGATTAAAGATGGGCCACTTTAAGTCGGGGACAGAGGTGCTTATTTTAAATATGAGTAGACAGAGGAAGTCTGCAAGACAAACAGGCTAAAGGTTGACACACTGTTCTTTGACATCCGATGATTAAAATGTTAAACGACATTGTGGTTGAAAAGGGTTTTTTTATGTACATTTGCTCACCTGCAGGCTGCCGGGATCTGAATTTATCACCTTGCCTGTGCAACACTTCTACAATACATTAAACATATTTATTTTCTACTGTGTGCATTGCCAATTAATGTAAGCAGTTGGTACGAGTAAAAGTAAAAGCACAGACAGCTTCTCTGGGGCAACTTTTGCTGTCCAACCAAAGTTGGACAGCAAAACATAATATGACATATACTTTTTCTTTTGGTATCCTCGTTTTTGCTACGGTATCACCTCAAGGTCTTTCACAGAAAAGAGGTTTTAATTTCAAGGGACCTCCGATTGATTCTGGACAAACACAAATGCTCTTTGGAAAGCTGTTCCTCTTACTTACATTGGCTTTCTTCATATCTACAGCCTTTCCCCTGTCCCATGCACAAGTACAAACAAGCTTTGGCTACAATAGTGATCAATTGCTTCACATTTACAGAGCCAGGGCTGTGTATGAACACCAGATTATTTTCAGTGCACATATTCACAGAATTTGACAAAAAAGGTATTGGATGAGAATCACAGGCTCTACTTTTAAATTCAGGTTGAATGACTAAATAAATATAATACTAGCCATTCCTTCAATCACGTCCATCATCCCGATAAACTCCAAAAGAAAGGTAAACGAAGTTAATTCAAAAAATAAATTTCTCACGAAAATTAATTTCATCTCAAAAATACACCAACTCAGGGCAACCGCTAGCTTACCTGGTAGAATGTGCAAATTTAATTCTGACCCCATGCACCATGTCATGCCCCTCTCTGTCCAAACATTCCTGTTTCTCTAAAGCTGTACCATCAATAAAGGCAAATATCATCTAAAAGAGAAAACAACAAGTAACTTACTTTGGCCACTGGAGATCAGCAAAAACAAGCTGCTAATGCAACACTGATGTGGATTTGGCAATTGTTTAGTTACACACCCAGATGTTGTAAATGTAGCAACATTATGATTTATTAACAGTTGCATTTGTGCCCAAATGACTCTTTTAGCCCCTAAGGAAAATATCTTCAGTTGCTAAATCAAATCCCCTATGTTCACTTGCAAGGGTCTAACTGTATAAAGTTACTTGGGCAAGAGAGGATAAAGACAATAAAACATAATTAAACGAACATGACATCTCCACTAATGACACACTTCTGTGTAAGATTCACCTGCTTTTAACACATAACTAATTTGCCAATCATGCAGAAAATAAACAGCACTGTTAAACAAATCCCTGAAGATCAACTTAAAGTTTATTGGTCACAGACAAGAGCAGGACAGAGTGAATATTCGATCAAACCCATTATCATTGCCAACAAAATGACCTAAGTGCAAACTTATTTTCACTATCACGGCTGTAAAGCAACTGCATGTTAACCTGGCTATAAGCAGAAGGGCATATGTTTTTCTGCTGACGCATTATGGAGAGCACATGTAAAGGTTACAGCACCTCCTTAATGTTTTCTGGCCCGCTCCAGCTCAGTAAAGCATGAAGACATGCAGAATTAAGGGCTAGATTAGAAACATGTGGGGCTGACCTGGAAGACGGATGATATGTGCTCCAAGAGGTCGTCCATTTTCCTCTTGGGCTGTTGTTTGAATACCTCTGGAGACCCCAGCACTGAGGGTCTGGAGGATATATGACTAAGGGAGAAAAAAACAGAAAATTCCACCTCAAAAAAACTTTTGTCTCCACATTATTTAAACCCTAAATTTACTTAAGTGCAATCTTATAGAAAAGCTGTTAAATTACATCTCAATTTCATGTCTGCAAAACAAATGTGAGTGTAAATTAAGTAAATCTAATCATAGCACACGTTTCTTTTGTAAGCTGAAAAAACTGCTCTACAAATAAAGTGATGTTGTAGCTTTGTTTATTTTTCTGTCTGACTTTGTTGCATTTCTGTTTCAGGTGATGTTTAAACTTAAGACTACGCAACAGTGCAGGAAGGACCCATAGCACTAACAGCAGATTAGCGCCAAGTATGACACATTCATGGCTAAGAGAAAGATGTGACATATATGAGATGCATGTTGTGTTTAGAGTGCAGACAGGAGAGAAAAGTCCCCTGGAAAAACATGGATGCTCTTGGTCCAATTTAGGACATGGTGGTGGTGCGCTTCAGCCTCCTGTGGTCAAAATGAGTATTAAAAAAACAAACACTTTAAAAAATAAGCCTTATTTGCCTCCTGAAAAAAATTTTTTCACCAGGTTCCACACCTGGAGAAAAAAATGTTTTCGCGTGATCTTATTTTTTGTGTGGAACCGAGTGAATAAAAAAAAAAATTCTCGCAAAAAAAAAAAAAAATCTCACTTTTTTTTGCCACTCTATTTCACTCATGAACTTAGAAAATGGATCGCCAGAAAAAAATACTCACTTGCCTCAGGGCTTCTATACAGAAGTCAGTAACAATGTAACAAATGTAACGATGTGGAGATTTACACAAGGTATTGAAAAACAATGAAAAGATTCATATGAGCTTAGAGGTTATTGCACAGTGATTTTTCTCACAGTATTTAAGTTAAAAGCAATGATCGATCCCATTGTGAGTGGGTAGTCCATGTAGTCCATGGCGAGGGTCTTTGGCCACAAAACCAGCAGATGCCCCATGAAGCTACGAGCAGCGGGTTGGGTGTCCTTGGCAACCTGGTGACTGTGACAGGCCTGACACCAGTACATCACATCAGAGGCCATTCCAGTCCAGTAACATCGCTTCCTGAGTAGCTCCAAGGTTCTTTCAACACCTTAATGGCCATGCCTCTGGTGGACCTCAGTGAGCACATCTTCCCTTAAAGCAGCAGGTCGAAGCACCTGAAACACTGACTCAGCACTGTCAGGGCGAAAGACCTGGCGATATAGAACCCCACTTCACCAAGCTCTCCCACTGACAGAGCAATGCCAATGCAGGCCAAGACAGCAGCTTGCGCTCCTCCGGGTTGGGACGACACTTCTGCTGCCAGAACATCAAGATCTCATGAATGACAGGGTCGGCTTGCTGAAGGGTGCTTAGGTCAGAAGGGGTGGCATGTGGCATGTGGCATGTGTTGCTTCAACCTCTTGCACCTCCAAGGCCTGCTGTAAGGGTTTTGGGAGTGATGTGCTGGGGAGCAGAGATTCAAAGTCCGGTGCTCCAGCTGGATGCTGGTGGAATAGAAAATCAGCGTTTTTATTGCTTTTCCCTGAATGGTTCTTGATCTCAAAGTCAAAGGACATAAGCTGGGCTGCCCAGCATTGTTTGGTTGCTCCGCAACCAGCTTGTGAAGAGAGGCAGCCAACTTGGCGAAACCCTCCACGAACCGACAGCAGTAACTGGCAAAGCTGAGGAATGACCGCAGTTCAGAGACGGTAGTGGTTGGCTGCCAGTTGGCTTCCACCTCTACCTTGCTGGGGTCAGTGGAGACACCTCTGTCAGAAACACATGCCCCAAGTAGCACACTTCTTGTTGGAAGAAGAAACACTTGGCAAGTTTTGGTTTTAGACCTTCCTGCTGCAGTCACCCCAGCAGCACCTCGAACCTCTCCAGATGTTGTTCAACTGTGGAGGAGAAGACCACAATGTCATCAACATACAGGAGCAAAGATTGGCACTGCTGGTCACCAAAAAATCCTTTGCATCAATCTCTGAAAGGTGCTGCATTACAAAGTCCAAAGGGTGTGCGACTCCATTCGAAAAGTCAGAGTACAAAACACAGTTTTGGACCAATCTGCCTCAGTGACTGGGACCTGGTTATAACCGCTGACTAGGTCCATGGTGGAAGACCACCAGGCATCTGTCAGTGCATCAGGGGACTCCTAAATGTGAGGAAGAGGAGACGCATCTTTTCTAGTCTCGTTGTTTAACTGCCTGTAGTCAACACACGTGGAGGCTGCCATCTTTGGGTTGCTACTTTCTCTGATTACCTGTGACTCAAGCATTTGGTTAATATGCTCTTTCACAACCTCATTGTCGGACGGAGGAACGTGCCTGTAACGCTGCCAGAAAGGAACATTGTCCAAGAGGTGAAAATTTTGGAAAAGGAAAATGTCGATAAAAAACACTAAAAATAACAAAACAACAACACGCACACAGGATTAGGGAAAGGGAGGAACTTAACAGTGCTGAGGCTTACCAGTGGGAGCGATGTGTCAGGAACAGGTGTGAGGGATCCCCAAGAAAATTTGCACCTCACAGTCATACGGAGGAATACACTGTAGCGCTGCCGGACAGGAACATCGACCAAGAGAGGAATCTCGTGGGCAACCAAGTTGGTGCAATCCAGGTCACAATCATGGGCTGAAAAGACAGGTGTACTTCGTGAGAAGAGACCTCACCTTAATTTGCTCTTCAGCAGACAAGGGAAACAAATTCATAGCCTCTATCTGATTTTGCACAGGGTCAGACATGGACTGGGACGCTTCTGTAACCACAGCAGGTGACACCTCAGTGACACCAGCAGGCAGGCTGACCACAGTAACCTGTGCGGGGATAGAGCATCACGTCTGTGGATCCCACATTCACCATCGGAATGTAGGCAGTGCCCTCTTCCACTCGAACCAATGCTGGAGAAGCAAGCAGTCCAGCAGGGAGGCAGGAGTCCAAAGGCTCAAACAAAACAGTGGTGCGGGAGTAGTGCTCCGAGCATGCGGCTGCAACGATCATCACACCACCCGGGATACGACAAGCCTTCCTGCCACTCATCGTAACCCTACCAGAGGCCTTCACACTGGCCTGATGACAACCATAAAGCTCTTGTAACATGGATATGATCTAGGTTGGGTCCTCCCGTTCCGCACTGGAACGAAATTTGATCTCCTTACGCGCCTCTCACTCGAGGTGGAAAGAAAAATGCCTGATCGGGTGAAGAATGGAGACTTCACAGTAACGTTGGGGCAGCGAAGTGAAAGTACACAGAAGACAGATCCTCCCAGGGCTTCCTCCACAAGAAACCAACTGCTGCTTTGCCTTGAAACTAAACGTGAAAGGCCACTGAAAAGACAAAAAAAAATGAAAAAAAAATTAAAAATTAAACACACGTCTTTGCTTGCCAGGTTGTGGTGACAGGAGAACAAAAATGAGGGTGAGAAATTTTGTAAAAGGTTGATGACCAACAACGCCACCATGGGGAATTTCACCCCAGGAAATATTCAATTTGACAGTACCAAAATTACAATTAAGAGAGAGGCAGGAGGCATGGTTTTGGGTAAACAAACAAATGCAACAAATTTTATTACAAAATGTTATTTAAAAACAGTTAAAAAAAACCAAACAAAAATCAACATGCACGTGGGATTAGGGAAGGGGAGGAACTTAAAAGTGCTGAGGCTCACCAGCAGGGGAGATGTGTGGGAAAGGGGTGTGAGGGATCCCAAAGAAAATAAGGTCACCCCAGCCACTCATGACACTTGCACACACATGCACACTTCTGTGAGGGAGGAAAACCAAGATCAGGGGGACACACAGCACACAGGAAGGGGAATCCACCACCCGGGACACCAGGACCACCACTGTGGCACTCAGCAACTAAAAGGGGGAGAAGAAAACAGGGTTGGTGGGGTACACTCAGCTCAAACAAAAGAAAAAGAACAGAACCAACAAATGTACAATTACCCAAAGTCAATGATAAATCAACCTTCCTTACTTCAAAAAGAATGACAGCCACAGAGATTAAGCAAAAGGCTGAACACAATACTTCATAAATCAAATACCTGATCTAATGAAACTAATGAAAATGGCAAACTGCTCAAAATAATCAAAACTAAACAGCACACATACGCAGCAAAAAGAAGAAACAAAAAAAGGAAACTACTCAAAACAGACTACTTAATACAAAATAAACCAGGAACCACATGAAAATACAGAAACAAAAAAAAAAGAAGTAAACACAACCTAAAGGAGTTAACTCCACAGGCTACACACTAAATGACCAGTAAAACTGAGTTAACAATTAAAACAAACTACATTAGGGCCCACACCACGTCAGCCATAGCATTACAGTTAAGGCGACGCCCAGAGCCGAGCTGAGCCAAGCCAAAAGAAAATCAATATTTTTATTTTGTAAGGGTGAAAAAAGCTCAAAACTAGAGGAAAAATCCTGGATAAAGCGACAAAATTGTCTTTGACCATGGTTCCACTAGATCAGCAGGCTTGGCTATTCTGTTCTGTAACTTTCCTGGTAAATCGACTACCTCTAGAATTAGTAATAATGGTCACTGGCTAATCTGTGTCCTGGAAATTGAAAGCAATTCTGCATTTTTGACAATATTCATGGCTTTAATAACATAACTCAAAACAAACAGTTGATTTTGGATGTCTCTAATGCCATTGAATCCCTTCAGCGTATTTATCCAACAACTACCATTATTATAGGAGGGGATTTCAATATGGTTATTGATGACTGTCTTGATAGAAATCCTCCAAAATCTCAAAACAGCTCCTATAATCCTGTCCTATCTGGTCTTTGTAGCACCCACAATCTGTTAAATCCATGGCGTCTTAGACATCCAGATATCAAACAATATTCCTGGTTCAACCAAACAATACAATCAAATCCAGAATAGACTTCTGGCTAATTTCTTTTCAAATGTTACGCCATATTTCTGACTGTTGTATGTCAGCAGCTCCTCTCACTGATCACAGCTCTTATTCCCCATATAGACAAGGCGTTTGCCAGAATTATGTGATGCCGATATTACTTCTGATGAGCTAAATAAAGCAGCAGAGAGTCTAACTTTGGATAAATCACCAGGTTGTGATGTGATGTGAAAAGCCAACTTTTATAAACATTTTGGGGACTTGTTAAAAAGTCCATTTTCTCTTATGTTAAAGGAAGCTACTGACAATTTGACATTCCCTCACACTATGAAAAAAGGCATAATAACTTTGATCCCAGAGCCTGGTAAGGAAGCTAAAATTATAGAAAATCTCAGACCAATAACATTTTTATATACTGACTACAAAATTGTAACCCTGGTATATGCCAGTAGATTAAAAAAACAATTGCATAAAATCGCGTTTTTTAACTTCTTGACTAATATAAAGCATTTGACTCAATCGATCACCCATTGATTTTTTAGAAGCTTGAGACATTTATGTTTTGGGGATAAATTTCAAAATATTATAGAATCTTTTTATGAAAATACAAATAGTTCTGTTTTTTTTTTTTTTTACCAAGTTGCACTTCACCACAATTCACTATAAAGCATGGAGTCGAACAAGGCTGTCCTATCTCTCCTTTTCTCTTTATAATAGCCACTGAAATGCTGTCTACTTATTAAAAATTCAGACATTGCTCCGTTAGAGGTACTTGAGAAGTCTATAATCATCAGTCAGTTATCAGATGATACGACCATCTTTATGAAGCACCTGACTGAAGTCCCCAAGATTCTGCGCACCAGTGACGTTTTCTCGATAGCATCAAGTGTGAGCTGATGCCAATTCATAAAACCAGTCTAACACAGGCATATAACATCCCTATAAAATCCACTGTCAAATATTTGGGCACATAAATATCCAAAGATTCAGATGAAACTGTAGGTAAAAATATGTGGAAGGTAACTGATGATTATCAGTCTAGACTTAATGTGTGGTTACTAAGAGACATCAGCTTATTGGGTCAAATATTTCTGACTAAAATGGAAAGTCTTTTGAGGTGTATCTATCCGGCATACTCGCTTGCTATTTCGAATAGAGCTATCAGAAACACCAACCAGGTTAACTTTGATCATATTTGGAGAAAGAGAGTTCACTACATCAAAAGAGCAGAGATGACCAAAGAATATAAAGATGGAGGCCTAAAAGCCATTGATTTTGATTTCACTAATGGAACCTTAAAAATGAACTGGTTGAAATCTCTTTTAAGCTACAGTAACATTTGGTATAATATCCCTGCACATGTTTTTAAGAATTTAGGAGGTATATAATTTCTACTCAAGTGTGATTTCACGATTCAAAAGCTCCACCTGCAGCTTTCACCAGCAAGTCCTTCTATATTGAAAACTAATTTCACTCCACATAACGCTCCAATATGGAATAACAGATATATCACTGTCAAGAACAAGTCGTTGTATAACAATAATTGGATGGAAAAAGGAGTCTGTCAGTAACCCACTCACTAGATAGAAACGGCTGCATAATGTCATATGAAGATTTCTGTTTCAAATACGATCTGTGTGTAACTGACATTCATTTAGATCTGTGACTAAAGCTGTCCCCATCTCTGTTTTATCTCTTGTTAAAGAAATCTTGAAGTCAACTACAACCACTCTTTGAGCTTTGATTCCTCATAATTCCTCATCCATGTAATTCACCGCACCCTTATATAGACTACCCTCAAGTTGTGATAAGCCAACAAGCCTAGAGACGGACAGAAGCTGAGGCATCTCATTCTGCTACAAGTTAAAAAGATTGCAAAAACTGCATTAGTGATTATTCTGACACTCTGTGACCAGTGAGAGCTCATCAGAGTGACAGCCAAGGGGAAGAATCAGTTTTTGTGTCGGGTTGTTTTGGCATAAAGTGACCTGTAACGCCTACAAGACAGGAGGAGTTTTGTGTTTAACATCCCTCCATTTTACCAGCGCCAGATCTCCCAGCTCACCTCTCAGCTTAAATCCTGGCTCTGGGGCTGTTGCTAGAACTACAGATTGTACTTGGCCATTTGTATGTGCACTACAGGAGGGCGGCTCAATACCAAAATATCTATAGGCCCATTACAGATACTACATTTTACCATTTTGAAGATCGATTGTATGGTCAATAGGATTGATATTCAAAAATGGATCAGTTTCTCTCTTTTGTATTTCAAAAGGACAAAGGAGAATTAGGACAATATTGGGGGAAAAAATATTCAATTTTGAAAAATAAAGTCACGATATCCACCACATCTGATACAATAAGTGAACTTGGATGACATTTATTATGATGTATATTACCTGACTTTCCGGCCTAAATCTGTAACTTTTTTTCTTGTAAATTTATATTTTTTTTCTAAAAAAAAAATGGAATATTATGACTTTATTCTTGTAAAATTAAAACTTAATTCGCTTAACATTGCAACTTTTTTTTCCAAATTTATGTTATTCTCTGAATATTATGACTTTATACTTTAAGAAATACAACTTTATTCTCCTGATTTTTTTTCTGGTAAAATTTTTGTAAAATTATAACTAGAATTTACTATAATTTCACAACTTTTTTTCTTAAAATGCAGACTATACTTTTGTAATGTTATGACTTTATTTACAAATTCTAAGTTTTTTTTTTCGATATGACCCTATTTCTCCTTTTGAGAAGAGTAAAAACTGTGTAAACAATGTTTCGTTGTCAGGGACACATCTAGAACAGCGCACTGTGGCATGCGCCTTGACTAGTTTAATTTGATACATAATTGTATTTATGGTTGAACAAAAGAAAGAAACATGCCTAAAAACAGTCCTCAACCAATCACTTTTCACCTACTCTTGACTACCATTCTTATTTACATTAACAGTTATTCATGGCCTGAGAGCAACAGACAGCCCGGGAAGTAAAAAAGCATTGACAGAAAAGCTGTCGGATTTGGTCATTTTACTCGATTTGTTGATTAACAAAAATACAGAACATCAAACTTATTCCTTTAATATAATTTCCTTCTCTCTTCATTGTTCTCAGTTGTTGCATAATGCTTAATGCACAATCCTCTTGAAATATCTTGGACATGAATAATGACAAATGTTCAAGAACACTTATTTATTCAGAGCGGATAAAATTCACATGGAATAACAATAGGAAGGATTACAGACTTTGATCCAGATCATGAAACACTGATGTGAATATAATCAGTTTTTCGTGCTTTTGGTCCCCCGATAAAAGACAGGAAACTCAACAGCTGGAAGAAACGCACAAGAACATATGTGTTCATGAGTCGTTTAAAAACCTGGCTTTATTCTGCTGAACAGGAGAAGAGGGAGATGTATTGCTTAAGGAACTATTCCCTGATCAGATGACTCACTCAGAGGCAGAAAGATCTTGTGAGATCCAGGCAAGAAAAACTGTCTAGAAATTACTAAAAGCTTGACTCACAAAACTCTGTGCCTGATCGATTTGTTCAGCTTTGTCCATCACTGTCTGGCTCACTTTGTTCCTTAACTGACACGTCTTTTGAAATATAAGTACAGATTTATTGTTACTCAAGTAAAATCTGACCTTTTCTGCTTTCTGCATTGATCTGAAAAAAAACAAACAAAAAAAAAAACAAAAACAGAAGTCTGTTTGGTTGCACCCCATTGGCCCCAAAACTCCCTTGTTAGCTGTAACTGGATGTGCTGAAGAGGAACAGGACAATGATGAGAAAATCAAATATGTTCATGCCTGGATGATATATAATCTTTGTGTACTTCATTATTTAAATGAAGTAAATAATGCTTATTCAAATATAGGCAAAAATATCATAACCTTACTTAAACATGATATAATGTAATGTATATTTTCACATATTA
This sequence comes from Plectropomus leopardus, assembly GCF_026936395.1. Taxonomy (NCBI): domain Eukaryota; kingdom Metazoa; phylum Chordata; class Actinopteri; order Perciformes; family Serranidae; genus Plectropomus; species Plectropomus leopardus. Next base: position 18,714,553 of record NC_142176.1, on the reverse strand, counting down.
ATGTAATTAAGCCTATTCATGTTCTTTGTGTTCTGTTTTTGTCACCTTGTCTTGCCTTGTTTCAAACCCGCCCCTTTTTTTCAATAATAATCAAATCCTAAAAATTAACAATCAAGTGGCGACAGAGTTTCTGCAGATCTCAAGAAGTTAAGATTGTTTTAGACCATTATGAGATATTTGCCATCTCATGTCCATTTCTGGAAAATACTGTTTTAAGTATGTATTGTAATATCATTTTTCAAATAAACTGCACAGCCACAAATGAAGTGTTAATTTGACCAACAGGGCTGCACAATTATCTCACTAAATCTTACATACACAGTTTCAGGTGAAAATTACTTGCCCTAAAATTGTTCACATAAATCAATGTTTTTGTCATAAATTGTTGCTGCTTTTACTCAATAAAAATAAAATTAATAGACTTTACCAAGTCTTAAATATGTATTTTATGAAGTGGTTTAAAAAATTATTTGAAGAATTTATAATTAATATAAAAGCAACATGTATATGCAGTGTGCAATCGTGAACTTTCCACCATTCTGTGTATAGTTATACATAATCACAAATGTGTCTGGATGACAAGATATCAGATGATTAAAACATTTATTTAAGTCATCAATTAAACATGATTATGATGAGAATAGTTAATTGGGAGAGCTCTCTGATTTCTCTGCCTGATCCAAAAAAAGAGGCACAAAAGTTGAGAAACTCTGAGAATTACATCAGAGCTTGATGAGATCTCTTTTATACTCAACAGGAGACTTAAGTGAGATTTTGTGCATGTTATTGCTCAGAAGAAAAAAAATGAGAGACGGGAAAAATAAACCCTAGTCTCAGTTTGGTATTACACAGATCTCATAGTTGTCCAGGAGAACTAAATGAAACATATTTGATCTCTCTTTTCTAATTTTCTTTTCACCGGTGAAATACAGCAGAATAAGTTGCCAGTGCCACACACAAGCTCCCGGCGACCTCAGTGGGAAAGAGATTGTGCAATCAACTCTGGTGCAAGTTTTTCTAAAAAGTATGACATCACTGTCTAGGAGCTCCCTCCCTCATCACACTCACTACTTATGAAACCAGCAGCAGTCACAGTGGAAAACTGATACTCCCTGTCGGCCCATGATTATTATTCACTCTTACAACACAAACATGAACTAAATCTGAGGTGATCCAGTTTCCCAAAAGTAGCCTGAAATGTTTCAGAGCTGGTAATAGTTAAGTCTGGTGCTCGGCTTTCATCTGTGGAAGTGAGGACATATTTCTTCCCTGATAAAATGTCACACAATTTTCTATGCGTAATTACTGTGTGAAACCTGCTTTGAATTAGGGTTATTTTGGAAAATTGTAGGCTATAAAATTGGCATGCTGATCTGCGTGAGCATACATGAAAGAAAAGTGTTACATATAGCACAGTGATAATCTCTTATGTAAAAACATCAGGCTGAAGAGATTTTGAAATCTATTGTTCAGTCTCCCTTTGAATCAACATCTGTTTGCAATCTGAGACACAATCTTGGCTACTGGACGGAGAAAGCGGGTGTTTTTTGAATTCAGACAAAAAAAAACAAAAACAAATTGTTCTAAGAAAAGCTGATCTGTTAGGAAGTGAGCAGTTTTATCATTTTATATATGTCATGTCTGTGGTTTTATGAAGGCAATATGAGAGCATGTTGTTCCTGCAGACAAAACCTTTAAACTTAAATATGTTTCACTATCATGCGTCAAACATTTATTACTATCGATTGTATACTGTAGTTTGGCATGTAGAAGAAAAGTATAAAGCTCCTACAGGAGAGGATGTAGCCTCATTCCTGTCTCCTTTTCCAAACTCTTTTACATGATCTATCCTCCAACTGTAAGTCACTTACTCGAGAGAAGAACATGATACGAAACACACGCATCATTTAGTCACTGCGCCTCTTCAGACATTACTTATCTTCTGAATAACAAGCAGCTTATTTATTATCTGTGATTTTTATTCCAAACTAAATGCTTCAATTTTTTAATCTGTTCAGTTTGTTCTGTTTTTAATTTTTACACGATGATTGAAACAGACTCGCTGATGTTTAGATAATCATCAGTGTGTAACGAGGATTGATCTTTGGATGATGTGCACAGATAATAGAAATGAATTCATCCATGTCTCTTTGCTTACAATTTACACAATCCAAAATTCACACAAGTTCAACGCCACTCTGTGCAGCCATTTCTGCAGGCAGGAAACACTGAAGCTGGGAAAGCCATCAGGCACAAATGTGCCAACAAAAACACACACAGACCCATGTCTATCTACATCTGCAACTTCAGATCACGTGTACTTCAGGTATTCATTAACAAATGATAATAAGGTATGCACACATTTGATTACTTGGTGCAGCCATGTACAGGCAGCTTCTTTGCCCAAGAGAGCCAAAAATGAGCTCTCCCTCTTGCTGTATTTCTTTCCTTGTTCTGTCTGTATGGTTGTAATCTACATCCCAGCTTATGTAAGTGAATTTACAATTTGTTTACATATAATTTACATAATTCCATGCTTTGCTAAGCGTAAACTAGTCGCCATCAAGGTCACAAATGGCACTACTGCTCTCTAGTGGCAGCCTGGGTTTGATATCAACACATGAAAACCATCTGAAAATGTTCCCATGTTATTTCCACTGTGAAGCTGTCAGGTTTGCTTATCAGTTGATTTTCTTCAATGTGGCTAAAAGTAAAAAGACAGAAAAACAATTCTGGTGAAGATCTTGTAAAAGTCAAACAAAGTGGCACATTTTGATCTATTATTTTGGACACATACATTTGACACATTGGGCCTCATGTAGCCACATTTTCTTAAATGTCTCTTATATTTTCTCTTAATTTTCTGGTAAGAGAAAATATAAGAGAAGTCCACTCCAGATGCACCAAATGCTCTTGACCATCAAAATTTGCTCTTACTCAGGTGTGCTCAATAATGAATCCCACTTTATCTTAAGTCACCTGTTAGCACAGGTAACTCCCCCTAAACACTATATACAGGCCGGTTTTGTGCCGTGTGCAAAGACTCTGGCACATGACAAAGACTGAGGAGATGACACCAAAAAAGGCTGGAAGAAGAGGAAGAACTTCTGTAGTAGTGAAACTGATGTAAGCCTACTCTTAAATAAACTTTAACAAAGTAAATGTGATTTCAGGAAAATGCATGTATGTATTAAAAGTAAAAGTACACATGCAAAAAGGTTTAAATACATTTAATAAATCAAAATGATTTATTTATCTTTTTTTTTTAAAGAAAAAGTAGCAACTTTTTGTTTTGTTTTTGCATTAAAAATGACTTACATGAAAGAAATAGATACCACTAAATTTTCTAATTAACGGACTAATTGTACAACTGCACTTGAATATTTTTAGCTTTTTAGTTTGAGCGAAACAAATCTTAATATGTAAAGTAGTGATCTAATAATAGTTGTTAAGGAATAAGTACAACAGTGTAATGTGAAGAGTGGTGGAGAAGAAGTGGAAAGTGGCATGAGATTAAGATAATCAAGTAACCTCAGATTTGTACTTAAGTACAGTACTTGAGTAAATGCATTTAATGACAGTTCAGCTCTGGTCAGCAGAGGGATACACAGCAACTGAAATTACAGCAATTTGGATCAATGGACTGATCAGTAGTATCCCTATAGCCATGAAATTCAATAATCCAGTCATTATAATTACTCTAAAACCTGATCTAAAGTTGATTAAATGGTATGAATGCATTTCTAAAATGTTCCTCAAATGTAAAACTGATTTTTCCAAGTGCTGGACAACAACTTGTGGCCTGTGAAAATGAGATGTTTTTCTCTCATCTTGGTATGAGTGCTCTGGACCATTCGTAAAATGTTCTCTTATCTCTTATTTTTCTCGTGAGAGAAAAGCAAAAATAAGAAAACATTGGTGACTCCCAAAAATCAGTGGGTACTAACAAAATGAGAACAAACTATTTCAATTGGCCAGTAGATGTCACTGTTTGGCAGTATATTCCCACCACTCGCCCCATCACACCGACACCCATGAAATGACAAATGAGAGTTCATATAAGATCCGTCACTCAAGAAGAGAAATCTCTCCCAGCAGAACTCAAACACGGAGCTGTGGTGGGAAAAAGCGGTTGCACTGAATGACTCTACACATCCAGCCAGCTGTTCAGTTAAGAGCCCAGATTCACATTAAAACATGATGGCTTTTAAAGGTTACCATGCACGACTTTAAAGGTCAGAACTGGCATGACCTATGAGTGGTGATGTTCTCAGAGGAGGAAATGTCTTTGTTTCTTTAAACATTCAACATTTTCTCTGTCAGCTTATGGAATCAATCATTCTACTCGAAAAATGGCTGCAGCTCTGGAAAATAAGAAACGACTGGGAACAGCCACTTCCTGGTGTAAACACATGTACAACGTCTACCCCTGTATGTATGTGCTCACATGAGCGCAAACGTGATCGTATATTCTTCTGAGTGTGTGTATTTCTCCAGGTGTGAACTCGCCACCCAGTCTCGGGTAATAGATGTAATTAACTGGTCACTGTAGCATAAAGTCTTTACATTCTATAAGTAATAGTCATGCTCGAGAAAATCACCGGCTAATAGGCAATTCCCCTCCCAGCAGTGTCTCATCTCGCTTTCCTAATTACCCAATTAAAGCTTATGTGACAGATTTGTTTTTCTTTACTGTCTTCTGCTTTAGCTTGACGGCATGAGGTCCATTCAGCAGTCATATCTTGTAATGTTTACAGCACAAATACATGAACAGAGCAGAAGCAGCACAATAATGGCACTATGTAGACAAAAAAAAGGTATTTCTACATCAGAGTTGACAAGAACTCAACTAGCTATATATCAAATAGTATCCTCACACATTCCCCAGCCAAAGAAGTGAGAATTCATGTCAGATAAAAGAACTGTAAAGCAATATTTTGGCAATATTGATAGAACATCAATATTTCAATTTAATTTTTTATAGGTACAAGGACATAGCATGGACGAAAGCTATGATAATGAATGAATAAATACTAATGACTCTATTTATTTTGTACTTTATAAAGTGTTTTGAAAAGCAAAGCAAAAGCAGAACCAGGATACTCAGAGGGCAATAACAACAGAAAGCAAAACATAAAACATACTGCAGCATTTATAGCCTAAGCTAATTTGCAATGCACAACCGCAGATAGGCCTTTATAATACAAAAATCCCAAATGTAAAACATGAAATGACCAACGAAAACTGGTGCTAAGCAGGTAGTAAACAGTTGGCTTTTAGAGCCTTTTCACTGGTAACAGCTGTGGCCGGAAAAAAAATGCTACATTGCTACACCATGAGAGTAAACAAAAACATTTAAGTTGCGGATGGACAGCTCAACAATGAGTTGAAACTCTATAACGCTCCATAAAGCCGAGGGGAGCTAAAGATTCAGGCGATAAGTCTCTGAGCGACCCCTTTCACACTGTCACATTGTTTTCACATTGTCATTGATACATTATTATTATTGTAAATGAAGCCAGTATGAATCACGCAAAAAACAAATGCACAAAAGAATACAGGTCAAAGAAAGTTTGGCTTTCACTTCTCGAAAAGGCTTACAATTTACAAAAGAAACAGGTATTGTTCACATGAAAAGGAAACGAGCACTATTTCAGCAAAATATGGCATAAATACAACAATGACCCCTCAATGAGGAGAGAACAGAAAACCATTCACAACACTGCCCTGTAGCCTACTTGCGCTGAAGTTGGAGGCTACTTACAAAATAAACAAAATGCGTCTATCCATACTAAATACATAAGACAAATAACAGATAGAGATCAAATAACAGATAACTTGCTCCACACGCAATACTGAATTTAACAAAGACATAAAATGGATTTTGATAAGTATATTATACAAGAAAATGTCATTCATAAATCTTCTTACTGTTGACAACAACAGCCACTACGAAATTGCATGCTACCTTGTACCCTTTGAACTCTAAGCCAGCAAACACTACTGAGAGATGGTGAAACTACATCCTCTGCTGTTCAGAGTCAACATCTACTGCAGGACTGCGGCAGCAAAAAATATCAAATATCAGATGCTTTAATCTTGAGTGTTACACAGATTCCTAAATGGAGGCGATACAAATGATTATACAAGGGGACATTAAATTGCTTCAGTGTTTCCCAGTGCCTTCACTTCCTCCATACATCGGTGAACAGGCTAGCAATGTGTCACTTGTTTGAAAAAATGCTCAACGTGGCTCTATTTTGCATCTTTTTATTAATAATTTATTATCATTTAAGCTCTATATTTTGCAGAAGCTCAAACCTAATTTCAGAGCAATAGTAGGCCAATAGGCCTTTTGGCTCCCTCAGAGCCCAATAGGCTCCCTGAATGTTTTTGTTACTCTTAGTTTGGAAACTTAAGTTCGCTATCTGCCAGTGTGCTGGCTCACTGTGTGTTATGAAGATGTGTTTGGTCAGGAGCTTACAAACCACTCTGCCATGGACTGTAAGTGCTGCAAATGCAGAGTGGAAATCACAACACACTTCAACTGGATTCATATACATCTGCATACATCTGAAAAGCATGTCACAACCAACAAGTTGTCCCAATCAAACAACAAAATATTTTGTGTTTAGAAGCGTTTTCTGATCTGAGATCAGCAGCATTACATCATTTGTTTGTGCCTTTTAAATGCATTACAAACCACTGAAAGGAAACAAAATTTGCATTAAGATGTGATAAGACTATGGTTAAGGTTTAGGAAAAGATCGTCTTTTGGGCTTTAATGAGAAAGCATTTTCGGTTCCCTCGTCTTAAAGTCTATGGGTTATTTGAACAGGTTGTGGTAAAATGCCATAAATAAGGTCTGTGGTTAACACAGGCTAAAGATATTTACACGTTTTGTTCTGCAACATAAAATTAAGGTCCACTTAAACCCGATTTTTGAACTTTTAAGGTTTTACTCGTCTTGAAAAAGACGGTTGCTGACAAGTGGCTGAATGGGACTACAGTGTTTGTTGGGGACGTTAGACGTCTTCACAGCGAACACAGAAACTCATTAAACCTCCCTTGTCCACCTTTACAGCTTGACAGAGTCGCACTCAAACTTGTAGATTTATCAGTTTATAATATTTTTCAATCGTGTTTTAACGTCTTTTTACAGTGTTTGTAGTTGTGATGTTTAAGTTGTGTGACCGCAGTGTAGTTTGTGTGTAGCCTAACATTAGCTTTTTGCTCCTGGCGATTTCATTTACGCTTCAAAACACACAAAAAAGATGGTTCTGTTAAGGTTATCATGATGAACAAAACGTTTAAGTATCATAAACTTGTGTTCGCCACAGAGCTTATTTCTGCAATACAACTTCCTGGTTGGCCTACAAAAATACGCCATCCCTTCACCACTCTATCTGGAAACAAGATTCGAGCAGTCTTCTCCTGTGTTAACATTTGATATTTTATTCACTCATCCATCCAGAGGAGAGAAAAACCCTGAGGAGATCCTGCTCTATGAAAGATTATTTTTTTATTGTTAATAATTACCCTCTTTACAATGTATTACAGATAACTGTAATTAATTACACATTGTTCAATATAACATTTCAGAATAGTATGTGTAAAGTGTGATGTGTTAGGAATGAAACCTCAGTATATTAGTTATTTATGCCAAGAGAAGACATGAATTTGATTGGACGTTTTGTTAGCTGAAAACACTAAATAGGGAGCAAATATTGAAGAGTCGCTGAGAAAGCTAATGGAAAAATCTTTTTGTTTAAATAGAAAGTACATCAGTGGTGAAGCATGGCTTCTAAAGGTGGCAACAAAGCACAGAGGTGTCTGAGGGACTGAGGAGATCCCACATGTTGTTTGGAGCTTGTTACCAGCAGAGAAGTGAAGTGTGGTGCCTGTCTGTCAGTGATAATAGATGAGCTGGGACTAGCAGGGCCGGGGCTGGTCTGCAGGAGGGCCCAGGTGTTCAGGGGTTAGATAGAGTGGATGGATGCACGTGCGTAGCTCAGAGGAGTGTGAGGAGAGGAGCAGCTGGTGGGCAACGGTTCACGGTCAGACGGTCAGAGGCCATAATGATGAAGCTCTCCATGTCAGTTTGATCATTTCAGGCTTGACAAGATGTGGGTGGCATTCTCTCAAACAACAGTGAGGACAGGTGTACACCAGCTGAAGGAGCTGTGGGTGCAAATTAAAGGAAAATCCAACCTAAGGTGTTGTAGTAAACAGCTTTAGAGCTCCTTGGCACAAGACTCCACAAGTTTCTTAAGCCCTGCTGGAGGGATGAATCCAATTTTCTCACTGACGAAACCATTAATTCATCATGTGGAAGCATTTGCATTTGTTTCTCTACTCAGTTATTCAAGTATTATCTTACATTTGTCACTCAACTGTATGTTTGATCAACATCATCATTGTGATTGTTTTGTGCTTCACAAACTACACTTTGCATGATTGATTTCAATTTCTAGGGTGTAATTTAGTTTTGACTCTTTAGTTTTGAAGTTCCAAAAATGCTACCTTCAGAGTTCCACCCTGTGAGGCAAAAGAGCTCAGTTCTGACTGGTCCATCACCTTTGTAACATCATGTTAATGTTTGAGTTGACATTCATGGAAACAATTATGTTTTCTAGGTACTGTTTGGCCAATATGTGCGATTTTGCAAAGAAAGGTCTGTAGTTCAAACAATCTTTCTTTATAGCAATAATCAATAGCAACACATCTTCAGTTGTTGTGTTACTTCAATTCATCACATATTGCTGTTTTGCAGTGGAATTCTGCATCGACATATTATGGTCTTGGTATCGTTCTGCACATGCTGTGATTATACTATGTGTGGTTATGTTCATGGCAACAAAACCATGTGGCAACCAACGCCAGGCCATCAGTGAATGCACATTGTGGCTCAGATGGTGACGATCAGGGGAAGGAGGCACATGGTAAGGTGTGGAATAAAGCATCACATTCAGACAGGACGCAAACCTGAACAACCGCATTAAAGTTGGCCCCTCTCACTCGCCCTATAGGCACCGATGCGCTCTATCTATTACGTCGATACCTGCAGCATTTCTACCTGGTGCCTCTCTGACGCATATAATAACATCACGACCGGTTCTGCTTGGCCACATTCTCATCTGAGGCCGTCCAGCAGCATTTCATGCAGGCGCAAAAGGTGGACTTTGGCAACAGGATCTTGTCCCAAAAGCACTGTCAAAGTGGCAGTATTTGATGAATTCAGAATGAGAACAGGCTGTCATTTTACTAGTTTTAAATTGTCAAATTAGCAGTAAAGCGGTGATTAGACAAAATTGCAAGATCGAGCAGAACTCACAGGAATTGGCTTAATTTGTGTTAGTTACAGTGACTGCAACATTGTAACACTCTGTAGGGGCTGATTCAGGTTTTTCCTCTTCTAATGCTATCAGAAACACCTCTTGTCTGTCTGTCTTTCTATCCTCCCTGTGGGTCGTTAGCTATGCTGTGCGTCTGTCACAGTCCCAGCAGTGTGTTGCAGACACAGGGGAGAAAGAGAAGAGGCCATCTGGACTGGGTCACACTGTAGCAGCGACCACACGGGACGCAGCCAGAACTCCTCTCCAAACCATAATAACCGTCCGGGTGGGAAGAAATAACGACAGCGGCTATGGGAACGTTTCCCCTCTCTACTTACAGTGGCGCTCTTTCTTTCCGCACACCCCCCCTCCCACCACTCTGGATCTCACTCTTTCTTCACACCTCTTGAGATAGCTATGCTTACATGAGTTGATAAATCCTTTTTTGTGTCGCCCCGTTTATTCACGCTTTGTCTTTGCACTACTGGCTTTGCTTCATTCAAGAGGAAAGCAGTGTATCTGTAGAGAGTGAACATTTGGGAAAGAGCCCTTTGTTGCTGATTTGAAAGAGCCAGCTTCCAGTCTGACAATTGGCAGCATACCGATAGGGGACAAACAGCGGTCTGTGCACATTCACCAACACACAGTTTCCTAGCAGATACCCATGCTGTAACACTCATCACACACACACATACAGGGGGAGATCAACTCTGCTCCTGCGTAGTTTAAGTGTGTGTCAGGGAGGAAAACAAAGCTCCACCACTGGCAACACAAAACCTACAATTCACCTTTTTAAATGTGCATTTCCATAACACTGGAACAGTTGCTGGTACAAAAAAGTACACTTCTCTTTCCTCTCCCGCATTGTGGAGGTGTCTGCCTGCTATGAATGCTGTGTTGTGTTTTGTGTCTGACACTCTTGACCTGCATTTTTTGGACCAGCATCCCTCCTGCCCTTCTTTCAGCGCTTTGAGAAATTCCCCACCGAGGATGGGATCCCCTAGTGAACACCTCTCTGTGTGCCTTCCTCCCTCAGTGCGTAAGATAATGAACTCTCGTAAGGGAGTGGGTGACCCTCTTTTATACATTTTCCATCTATCTTTGCTGTGCGGCAGAGAGAGTCGGTGTGCAGTAGAGAGAAAGGATGACGTACAGACTGGCAGTAATAGCATGGAGACAGAGATTGAAGCCTTTCGACCACGCTGCCCTGCACTCGTCTCGATAATGGACGAGGTTAAGACGCAAGTGGCCCCATCTCTGGCAGATGAAGAAGGAAAATGTCTCTCTTCTGGCCTGCCTGGTCCAGCCCAGCATTGATCCACCTCTGGATAGAGCAGGAGTCTATTATCTTGGAGATTACTTTCAAAGCTTTTCATTTTGTCCTTGTGCCTGTGGATCGGCCACGCACTATAAGGACTGATTGAGTGCCCTGCAGCCTCAGGTCTGACCTGAATGCAGCGCGGACATCAGCTTCAACCCACCTCAGCCTCTATTCTCATTCCCTCCGACCTCTCTGACCTCCACACTCTTTTTTTTTTTTTATCCCCCTCACAGAAGCTCCATCTTCTACATGTTCACCCCCCTTGCACCAGCGATGCCCTTTAGCCTCTCAGCCTTTTTTTTTTCGTCTCAGCTCTCTTTTCATTGAAGCAGATCCGCACATGATGATATAAGTTTGTCTTTTTGATCAAAAGGCTTTGTGTAAAGGGCACAGACTGCCGTTTGTATAAAGAAAAGCTAAATCAAGTGCTTCAGTGATTCAGTTGGCCTTTTAATTGAGAAATTTGGAGAGAGCATCTGTGAGGGTTTGTTTGATTTTTTTAGCCTATTTTGTCTTTGTATAAATGTCTTGTTTGTCTGTGTCAAATTGCTGTTGTGTCTTAACCAGGTCTCTCTTGAAAAGGAGACACTGTGTCTCAATAAAATTGCTTATTTTAAAAAAGGCCAAATAAAAAAACCAACTTGAAGTACCGCCACACAGCCTCTAACCACCGGTCAAGTTGCACTTACAGTTTACATCCTTGCCTGTGAAAACATGGATGCTTCGCACACCTTCCCCCCGACGACAAAGCAGACCTACAAAATCAGCACAATCTGAAAATCTCATCTGTGTATTCTTGAGTCCAACTGGACGTTTGTGCCAAATTAGAAAAAAATCCCTCAAAGTGTTTGTGATATATCCCATTCAAAAGAATGAGACACACAAGGTCACAGTGACCTTTGACCTTCGACCTATGACCAACAAAATCTTGTCAATTCATCCTTTAGTCCAAGTGGATGTTTATGCTAAATTTAAAGAAATTACTTCAAGGTGGTGAGATATCATGTTTACGAGAATCATAACATAGTGCCTCTGGCCTTGGTTATTGCCAGCACAAAAGTATAAAACGGCATTGCTTAGAACAAGAGGCAACCTGAAAAATTAAGACAACGCGGAAGCACCAAGAAAAAAAAAAAAAAGAAAAAAGAAGCAATTCCTCAAATGACCACTCGAGGCTCCCTCCAAATTCGAGTAAATCTGGTGACGGTGCATTTAGTTATTATGGTCCTACTCTCTGGAACAAACTCCTGCATGACATAAGACGTAGAACTACCATATTGTCTTTAAAAAAGCAAATTTAAGACCTTACTATTCTCTTAGGCCTATGGTTAGTTAGTGCCTTCATCTCGCTGTCTGCCTTTCCTTCTTTCCATCTCTCTGTCTGTCTCTCTCTCTGTATGTATGGGTGGGTATACTATGTTGGCAGGTTGGTGGGGACTAAACAATCTATTCCTTTATAAATATTACTACTACTTTTTTCTTTTCTCTTCTCTGTATTTGTATTTATGTATACATTTACACCCTAGTTTATTTTATTTTGTGCATATTTGTTGTGTATGAAGCACAATGAGCCTACATTGTATGAAATGTGCTGTACAAATAAAGTTGACTTGACTTGACTTAAACCCCTATTAAGGGATGACATATTTTTGTAGGCCGACCCAGAAGAACATTGCACTGGTTCCCTTGTCAAAAACCTTATGGGATTTTTGAACCAGATTTTCGCTTATCGCAAAAAATAAGCTCTGTGACGAACACAAGTTTATGATAATTACACGTTTTGTTTAGCATGATAATCTTCACAGATGAACACCACTTTTGTGTGTTTTGAAGCATAAATGAAATCGCCACAGTGAAAAAGCTATTGTTAGACTATACACGAACTACATCATGGTCGCACAACTTAAACGTCACCACCCCGAATCATTCAACTTCTGATTTGATTTAGCATGCTTAATTTTCAACAAAACTCTCTCCTGTTAGTGTCGAAACAATCAAAAAATACTATAAACAGACACATCTACAAGTTCGAGCGCAACTGTTGCTGTAAAGCTGTAACGGCGGCAAGTGGGTTGAATGAGTCTGTATGTCCGATTAAGCCACTTGTTAGCAACTGCCTTTTTTAAGATGCAGAAAACCTTAAAAGTTCAAAAATAGGGTTTATACGGATGAATCTTATGTAGCAGAACAAAAGGTCTAAATATCTTTAGCCTGTGTTAACCACAGACCTTATTTAAGGCATTTACCGAAAATCCATTCAAAAAATGCATAGACTTTGAGACGAGGGAACCGAAAGTGCAAAAATGCTAATGGACTTCCGCGTTCTAGGACTCATAACTTCATCACTCTGTAGACACCTATGTTACAACTTCACAGCAGAAATAAACATGTTTACAGCCTGATAAAAAAGCACTTTTGTCCTCTTTAGCTAAATTCAACATTAATGACAACTGTGCAGGAAGCCATTTGTTTTTCTTAAATGACTCGACCATTCACATTTTATCAAAGCCTATAGTCACGCCTATTTTGTGTTCCATTTCCTTTTCTGCGTTGTTTCTACCTTCCTCCAGCCTTTTTTGACTTTTATTTCCTTTCCTTCTCTACCTCTTGCTTTAACTTTCACCTTGGACTTTTCCTCCCTTCTCAACCTTTCCTTGTTTTTAATTCCCTTCCAGTGTCGTTCTTTTTCCTATTCTCCCCTCTCTTTTTTCTCCCACATTTTCTCTCCTCTACTCGTTTGCCCCAGTTTTCAGGCCATCTGTCCATCCATCAGCAGGGTACCTCAGATGGATCCAGATGGATCCTCTCCTCTCTTCTCAAGACGATTCCTCCTGGCTGTGTAGATGGATTAATTGGTCCATCATCAGGTAATCAAGTGCCGTGATCACTTAACGGGGATCCTGACTGACCTGCCATTACAGACATTTATGGAAACTAAGAAGATACTTAAACTGCCCGGCTTCTTCACCTTTGTTTTGTTGGCTTTTAATTTTTCTAATTGATTTTAAACAGATTTTGCAACTCAGCACTCGACGAGCCCAAAATTACTTTGGTCAATTCCTGTCTGTCTATGGTCTGGGCCAATTGATTCTAAGACAGGTTATATTCCCTGGACCCTATTCATCAATTAATCATGATGGATTTCCAATTGTCAGAGGCCACAGTTTGTAAGATCCTCCTTTATTACCTTAGAGACTGATAGAGCGACCTTTGCTGGCCTTGAGGATACCATCAGGACTAAAGATTTTTTTTTTTTTTAATACACACACTGCACTCTTTGAAACAGGATAATATGTTTTAGCAGTTTTATTGCTAAGAAAATCCTGTTTTAAAAAGAATGAGCTTGTAAATTGACACTGATAGCCGTTTTCATCAAGATCCTCCGAGGGTAAGCGTGAATTTGATGTGACTGAAAAATGATGAGTGAATGATGGGCTCTGACAGTGACAGTGTAATTGGTCCCAGGCGCACCATTAAAGCAGCATACATTGAAGAATATCCCTGACACCTCATTAAAAGGGACTGCAATATTTGTGTTTCATATTCTGAGTAGTCAAATTAAACTCTCCAATGTTTTTATTTGATGAATGGCACTTGAGGGGCTGCCAGTAAAATATATACCAGGCTCTGTACTGTGCCTGATGACAAGGCTCCTCCTCTTCTTTGATTAGCGCCTGAGTGGTTCAGACGAAGGGCAGAAGGTGAATTGATCCGAGCGGTGTCCTGTTCATAGGCAGCAGCTCAGCCATTTGATGGAAGTCAGGAGGGGACAGCCAGCCCGTCGGCAGGGCCGCATGAGACCAAACGACATTACTCCGATGTGGGGGAGGGGAGGGATGGAGGAAGAGAAAGAGGGAGAACAGATCTGTTGCTCAGCCATGTGCTGACCTTCAGCAGACCTTCGGCAGACAATAATAACCCAACTGCCACGCCTCCTTCTGCTCCTCGAATGCTGTGCGCTCTCCTCACATCTCCTCTTCACACAAGCACTTATTTTCAATTACAGTTGTTGTGACCATGTGAAGTGCACAGCTAAATCCCTTTCTATTGGAAGGCCATGTATAGCAAGCCTGTCTCCTAAACATTATATACCAAAAAACTGCCAACAGGAAATGGAAAATGCATTAAACGTGCTTAAACATTTAATTCTGAATATAATGATTATTGCACAATGCAATGGCTATAGAACAATAACAAAAACTGCATTAAATTTGGTTTGCCATTAGCCTAGCTATCAAAAACGCAATTCTGTCTGCCTCTGGGTAGAGGAACAATTAAGGATCAATTTATGGTACAAAAGGAAGTGTGTGAACCATTGCACAGCAAAAGCAGGAATAGCTGTTTGTTTTCCCAGGTCCAGTGCTAGCTATCCACAGCAAAGGAGTCATTTTTCAGTGTTTTTTTACAGTTGTCATTATTGTCCACAGCAGTAGTGGAAATTGCAGAGGGCGGAACAAGTAAAGTAACTGTGGAAATTCTGTATAGAAAAAGAAAAATAGCCCCGGAGGTTAATGTAGGTGATCTGCAAAGATCGCAGTCCATAGCAAAGGTCAAAATCTAGTAATGCTAGGTTACAGAAACAGAAATGGTTTATTTCATTTTAAAACAAATAAAATGTAACCATCTAAAATAATTACAAAATTACTTAACCTTTTCAGTGAACATGTTTTTTCTTCTCTCTTCATCATTGTGAGTGTTGATGACGTTGTTTAGTGTCAAGTGCTTGTCTGTGGATTGTTGCTGAGCTCTGTAGAAAACGGAAAGCAATCCCGCTATTCTTCACAACAGTGGCGTCAACAATAATACCACTTGGAGATGGTAAGTGGGGATATGATTGAAAAGTTGAAAACATATCGTTCTCCACTCTAAGGTAAAAGTTTGACATTTTAAGAGTTAGGCTTAGACGAGATAAATACCAATCTCATATCTGTGCAATAAATATGAAACTAATTAAGTTGCTAGTTAACTATGGCTTAGCATAAAGACTAGGAACAGGGAAACAGCTAGCCTGGCTCTGTCAAACCGTGACAAAACCCACTAATAGCAGCTCGCTAATTAACATCTTTTATCTTGTTGGTTGAGGGGAAAAAAGGGGTTTTGGTGTTTGACAGGGTTAATGGAGTCTCTGCTGGTTGCCACGCAACCTCACAGTGATGACAGAAGCTCTAAGTGACTGCACCTTGCCAAGAAATAGTTCCCCGTAAGCCAGCTGTTTAGTCCTGGTTTTCTGCTAAGGCATCATACACTCATAAGAGTGATTTTCTCATCTTAACAAAGTCTGTACTTCAAAATACAGTGTGATTTTTACAGTCTTAACACGTCCACGATTCACTTGCGCTCCATTCAGAATGGACCTGTGACCCACTTTTGGACCATGACCCACCAGTTGGGAAACACTTTTAAAGTATGTAAAGTACTCTGTTATGATAAGTATTTGATTTAAATGGTAGTCCCAAATAAAAGGAAAGGGTGCTGGAAACTCATCTACTCTTTCTTCTTTATGAAGATATTGTGGGTCTGGTCTGTGCCCTCCGCATCATGGCTGCTCGCCCTAGGTTTCACGTACACTTTTTTCAGTGCTGACATGAAAGTGTGAAAATAAGTCTGGGTACGGAAGACAGGTGAAAAAACTGTGTATGAAGATGGCCGTGTCAGCATTAGAGGAAACAATGTAGAGATTCCGCCGCATATGTTTGAGTCTCAGTCAGACCCAGATAAGATGACAAGTTTGTTGTTCATCAAAATCGACAACTACTAGATGGATCTACGATGGAGGATTAGGGCCAGAAAAAAAGGTAGATTTAGAGAATAAAAGTCCTAATATTATGAGAGAAGAGTCATAATATTTTGAGGAAAAAAGTGATAAGTAATAATATGAGAACAAACTCGTAACATTATGAGAATAAATTCTTAGTTTTACATGAAAAAAAATCGTAATTTTACAAGAAAGGGGATATATCATAACTTTTTTTTGTAAAATTCCAACTTAATTCTCATAATATTATAAGTGTATTCTCATAAAATTACGACTTTTTCTATTCATTGAGGAAAAACATGTTGTTACGTTAACGTGACATTACCTGTTGACTGTGTGTGGCATGACACCGGGGACAGTGGTTGCCAAGGAGACTGCCTACTACTACTACTTTTTTTCTCAAAATATTAAAAAAAAAAATCCTCAATGTGGCCCTTAAACTCATATGTATCAGACTGGTAATTGTGGTTGGCATTTTCATTTGTTATTTGTTTATGCTGTTTCTTAGCATGTTAGCTCTGAACTGGCAGTGGCTGACACAGCACTTGTAGTGATATCTGCTATGATGTCAGAGTGCATTTACATTGTCACATAATTATTTAACTATACTAGATATCTCATTAAAGTTTGCAGAAAGTTTTATTCTATCTGGCAGAAATTTTAATATTATTCTACTAAGTTCTCTCTGTGTTAGTGGTTTCAGTTTTTTGGCCAATGTCTGTTCCCCGATATGTCAATATGTGTTCACACAGGTAAGGAACCTAATCTAGCTTGCCTGAGGTATGTTTGAATCTCAAATTTTAAGGAAATGCACAGATGTTGCCCCTTCAGTAAAGGCATGTTAAAACACTTCTCTTGTGGCAAACTTTGCACAGATAGTATGGTCAAAGTTAAACTTTTTAGGGAACATAAATATAGGATAAATACCATAGACTCTATACAAAGATAGGCGACACACCCCAACTTAGCCCTGTTGTACTTAAGTTCACTGCCATTATAATTCATTTGCTTTCCCTTCCATAGCCACTCATAGTAGCAGAAACATAATATTTTGTAGTACTTTCATTGAACATTCAACCAAAGCAACCATATTTAACCAACTCTGACAAACCTTCAAGCGATATTATTCCTCAAACATGACCACACTACAGACTGAAGATGCAAACTCAAAACCAATTTGCTACAAGCACACGGTGCAAAAAGGCAGCACTTCCTCTACTCAACAACACATTGCCACTGAACATCAGACGCAGCATTTACATTTCCCAAAGACAAAACAAACAAGGGTTCTTTAACCCTTTGAAACCTGGAGCAACATAATTTGTCTAGTCTTGCTTTCAGATGCCTATCACAAGTATTTAAACATTTGAACCCTGAGCAAATTGGTTCAGTGTTTTTACAAAAATTTGTTAAAGAAAAGCAATGAGCAACTTGATAACAAATGTTCCACAAATTACAAGAAATTAGTTGATTTAGAAAGTTATTTTTAAAAAGCTAGGGACAAATTATATTTCTATTTTTTAAATTAAGTTACAGAATTATATTTATTTTAACACTTTCTCTTTTTCCATTTTAAATTGTTATTAATAATAATAACAATAATTTTGGGGTCATTTATTCTTTTGTTGCTCATTGCTGTTTTGTTTTTTTTTTTAAAGAAAATCAAGCCAATTTGCTCAAGTTTCAAAGTGTTAAACACAATAAGTCAGTGATGGAGCTGTCTAGGACAGAATGTTTTCTCAGATAAGACGACCTAAAAGAAGACAGTGGAGCTCTTAAAAAAGCAAGAAAATGCACACGGAGAGAAACACTCACACTTCTTCCATCCCTCGGGCATATTCAAATCAATGCCCAGCTCGACCGTGGAGCATTAGTGACTAATTGAAGACTTGGTAATTATGAATGCTCGTACATACTGAGCAGCAGCAGACAATCCCTGGATGTGTCTCCAGCTGTGAAATCGACTCTGACAGTTAAGTGTCTCCATTCAGATCCTGAGTGAAAAACCAGAAGAGGAAAGACTCCCTCATTCAGCGTTATTACCATGTTCTTGACAGGTATTATCTCTCCCGAAACTATGTGTGGCACCTTCAGCTATTGAAATGCTAATTTGAAAAACACTACAGGGGTGGCAACCATCAGCATATTTTTCATATTAAAGCTGGGAGGCTGGAGGACTGTGTGATATCGCAGGTAACCAACGCGCTCAGCCCCCAGGAACAGCGATCTAAATCAGCGGACAATAAACCCAGCTCCCTCATACAGTCAATTTCACCAAAATGGTCTACGTATTTCCATAATTGCATTGGATGACGAGGAGAGAGAGGCACAGAGAAACAAGAGGCAGCAGAACATGAAGGGAAGGGAGAGCAAACATTGAGATGATGAGGTCAAAGGACGAGAGAGCGTGAGATTTGAGGGACGCGCAGTCCTCCAGAGATGAATTCATCTTTTCTAAAAATATGTGATGGCGAAAACATTTTAACACAGCGCTAAATGAGAACACAGTGATTACTTGTGCAGTTTGCTGTCACGTTATTTGTACTCGAACGACTTTAATCATTCAACATTTTTGGGTGGAATATAAAATTGCGTCGGGCATGTGAGTGTGGATGCAGGACCTGCTACTCTTTGTTCTGCGCTGTAGAAGCATATGCAATTATGCGCGTGGAGAATTAACAAGGAGAGTCGAGTGAGGAAGCTTTGAATTTTTTCCATCTACATATGAACAGTTCTGCCAGTGTTATGCATAATGAATTATTCAAGGTGTGTATATGTATGTAAATTACTGAAGATAGTTATGATGTGATTTGAATAAAGGTGGACCTTCAGTGTGATTGTAACTGATGTGAGGGGAGGGACGATTTCTCTCTGTAGCACAGCTCAATATATTCATTTGCTCATTATTGAAAATCACATCACTTCTTTTTTGAATGCACATATGACACACGTACTATATGCTTAATTACAGTCGTGCCTACATATGTCATCATATTATTACTCACAGGAGCTGACTCTGAGGGTGCGTTGTGTGATT
The DNA here is from genome assembly GCF_026936395.1 of Plectropomus leopardus. Classification (NCBI taxonomy): domain Eukaryota; kingdom Metazoa; phylum Chordata; class Actinopteri; order Perciformes; family Serranidae; genus Plectropomus; species Plectropomus leopardus. Next base: position 18,695,105 of record NC_142176.1, on the reverse strand, counting down.
GTGTTGCTAAACAAGTGTGTGTGACAGAGAGAGCGTGAGAGTGTGAGAGAACAGGTGCGTAAAGGCCATGATACACCAAGCTGACGGTTGGCCATCCGCCCACATATGTCCGACGGTTAGCCGACAGTGAGCGCCTGTTCCTGTGGTATACTTGGTATACTCTGCACCATAGGCCCTCCTTGACGATCATGGGAAGTTTTGGGAGGACTTTTTTTCCCAACAGGGTCCGAGGCCAAGAAGCCCGGCGGTGTATGAAATCACTCTGATTGGCCGTTCAGCTAAGCGCACAAGAAGAGAAACGGGAGGAAGAAAACAAACAACTAGAATTTAAAGGAAGTGAGGTCAAAACAAACTTGTTATATGAAGTAAGATAGTTGTTCTTTAACCATTTGAGCTCTTAACAGAAACGTTTTGGGATGGGTTGTGTTGTTGTTCACTGTAAATATGTTTTGTTTTTTCAGTATTGGGTTGTGATGTTAATGTGCTAACTGCTAACTAGCGTCATGGCGGTCTTTCGGTTTCCCATTTTGACTGACTATTACAGGCAATTGTCATCTGCTGGTATGGAGGGAATCTCCTCTCATGCAGGCGCAGAACATACGTGCTTTTTGGCTGTCGGTTTGGTTTGTTCCTGTGCAACCTTTTGGCTGAGACATGGCAATGCAGCAGAGGGCTTTCGTCAACGCTAGTTCTCAGATGTCGGCCTGTTGTGTCATGGCCAACACTTCTATTAACCTTAACATCTTCAACAGAGAGAGATTTACTGGGTGCAGGAAAAGATTGTCTGCTGAAGACAGAAAGAATAAAAAAGCACAAAATCGTTCAAAGCGGACAGATTGGAGAGGAGGACAACTACCAGTAAAACAACTGTAGTGATCATCGTGCTCATATGCTGCTCTGAACTACAAGTGTGATGGCAGGTACTTTGTCTCACGTACTGCTAAATACAATGTGATCTGACAAAATATTTTTGTGCAACATGGGTTGCTCCCGCTTCTTACCTAAGACAATGCTGTTGATGTTTTTGACATATGTGAGTGCTGCAGAATTAAGTCTTAAATGAGTCAGTATTGTTTGCCCTTCCGGTTCCCTTGTCCAGCAAACTTGCATGTGTTTGGGAGGTACTGAGTATACAACTGGAGAAACTGACGTTTTATGCTTCTGCTGTTGTTAAACATGGTTCCCAATTAATCAATAAATAAATATGGTCACCATTATCCTTAGCGGCATGATTGAAAAAAAGTTTTCGTCATGACTTTATTGTTACATGTCATGATTGACATGCTGATACTATGCCAGGTGGCTGCCCAAATGTTTTCTAATTTACAGTAAAAATAAACTGATTCATGCTTTTTTTTTTGTTTGTTTGTTTTTTTGTTGTACTTTTAACGCTGTGCGTCATATGGCACACATCAAGCGCCATTCATACCACAAACCAGACATGCTGGACTGCAGCGCATCAACAGAAGACCACATACAGCTGCCATGGGTTGTTTTACCCCTTCAAATTTTAAGATAACATAATAACATGGCTAAGTTTCCTATCAATTTATTTCTGATTAATAACTTGAAAATTACAATAAAAACTGCAATTCTGTAGCATGGGCTACATTACCACAAAAGAAACGAAAGAAGAAAGGGCTTGTTTGTATGTGTGTGCGTGCATATTCATACTACATCCAGCTGTTCAGTTGATCACATTGAACAACAAAGTTCCTGTAAAGGTGTCGGAGGCTAAAGGCTGAGCTTATTAAGTATAATACCAGTACTGTGTCCTTTTCTCCTTTTTCATTTGCTTCACATTTGGATTAAATCTAAAATATCACCAACTGGTGATTCACATGAATGCAATAAACGCAATCGTGTAACACAAAGATAAATCCTAAATTTAGATCTCTTCATGATACTGAAGTTTTAGCTACTCCACTATCAGAAAACCTCAGCTGTGACAGCCCAAACCAATGATACAGTATTGCTCTAAACCACATTAGCACCAAATCGATAACAACACAGGGTCAGTTCATGTTGTCGCTCTGAAAAGGCATCTACAGGTTACAGGTAGAGGGGGTTAAGTCAGCGAATGCAGAATTAGGGCAGGGGGACGCCGAGCAGATTCTCCAGGGAGTGTTGACAAATCCTCAGATATTGATTGGATGCAGGAGCTTCTGGACACATACGTCTGAACTGATCCCCTCAAATCTCAGGTGAGACGCTGTAAACTACAGAAGAGGAAGCTGGAGGGGTATTACATGTTGTGAAAAGACATATGTACTGTGAAGAGAAAGCGTGAGTCTCTCTGACAGCCTTATTGCTACTTGGTTTACTGTACACAGCAATATGCAGCACTAGATGACTGATTGCCCTGAGAGGGTTTATGGTTGTTGCAATTGGAGGTTGTGCGTGTGTGCGTGTGTGTGTGTGTGTGTGTGTGTGCGCGCGTGTTGTCCATCTAGTCAGTGAGATACAGGTCTGTTTGTATTGACATGGTAAAGAAACTGCACCCTTGTCAGCAATACTCAGCAAGGCAGTCAATCACTGCCCCGACGACCTGCGTGCTCCCTTCCACTAGAGTTTACTACACAGACACAGACACAGACACACACACACACACACACACACACACACACACACACACCACACACCACACACAAACACATGCACATGAACACATCCACATGCCACTGAAAGGTCACATTTTAACACTGTAGAGAGATGTTGCATGCAACATCACTAAACTGCCACAACTGAGAAAAACTTGTTGTAAAAATAAGATAAGCAATATGTTTAAACCTTGTTTTAGGTCAAGAATGGCTTGTTTCTCATGTTTGCAGTACCACACACCCCAATTCAATTCATTTAAATTAAATTCAGTTTTATGTATACAGTCAAAAATAAATTACAATCTGCCTTGGAGAGTTTGTAGAGCACTGGATGGGCGGACCTTGTTGGGAGCCATAAGGACACAAGACTCTGATGCAAATTCAAAAAATGCTCTGTAGGAGTTGAATGAAACACCAGCAGCAACATGCTGAGCAACCGGATGGAGCTCTTATAGCAGCTACTGTTTTGAATCAACTCATCTTTCAACTCCAAAGATGTAGCGGGATCAAGGACAAACGAAATTTTGTTTTTTAAACTTTGTTTTAAAAAATGACTAATAAATCTACCTTCTACCTTCTTCTTCTGATAGCATAATTTTTTGGCTGCAGTAAGCAGTTGGGTCCAGCAAAAAAGCCCTAAAAAGGCACTGTACACTACATGCTCTGCAGCAGACAGACACAGTAAGCAACTACCTTCATGAATATATTTGCAAACTTGTACTGGAGCATTTAGCAGCTTAAGAGCCAGATATTATCCATCAGGACTCTGTGGAGACCAAAGCACAAAACTAAAAGAGAGTGAATGTCAGAATTAAATTTTCATCAGGTGACTCCAAAATTATGATAATGTTGCTCTGCAACTGCTGAATGTTTATGTAAGAACTGATCGATGTATCCTCACACAACGGTTTGCATGATATGCAACATATTAGTACCAACATAGATTCAACACTCTTCACATTAAGTTATATAAGTCAGTTTTAGGCCAGTAAACTTACTGTGGTTAGGTTAAGGAAAAGAAACATGGTGACAATGTACCTTTAAAATGACTCAAAGTTCCCTGAAAGTTCTCATAGTTTCAAACACTGGTCCTCTGGGGAACATCCTGCTGGAAAGTTCTATATTTTATTACCCATCACCATCTAAACTTGGCTTATGAGGGGAACTGCTTCCTTTTTCACTCCCATAAGGGTTTTGGTTATGTGATCACAGCCTTCCCAAGTAGTCCTGTAACTGTGATTTAGTGTTTAGTTGTTGTAGTTGGGTTTGTTTTATTTGAGAGTTGAATTTGTTAATATTTATCCATATTTATTCCGTAAATGTAAGTATATTTTAAGCTGTCAACTATGCTGTAACAATTTCAAGTTTAAATTTGCCTTTGCAAAGAAAAAAAAAAGAAAAGAAAAGAAAAAGCAGTTTTTTAGCATCATTGACTGTTTTGAGTTTTTTTTGTTTTTTCAGTATCAGTTCAGGCACCCTAACTAAATACATGAATCAGCAAAAAGCATTATGTTGCACCAAATATGGACATGTCTTGTGTTTATAAATTATATGGGCTATACGTAATTTAGTGACTCTCGAGCTGTGTTGCATTTGATGTGAAAAATGTGACCTGGGCTTCTTTGGGTGGGTGAAACTTTTGGGTTGTGTGTGTGGTTGACTCACTGCTAGGCCACCACTCTTGCTTCTTGTGACCAGCTACCTCAGGCCAGGCTACTCCTCTAGACACCTCTCTGGTGCAGTTGTTACTCGCTGAAGGTGTAAATACACTGATAGTTCATGATGGTGTGCCTGACAAACACTTTCTCAGTCTCTTTTGTCTTCAGAGTGTCTTGTCTCCAGTGTCTCCCTCTTGGTGTGTCCTTTAGAACTCAAAGGCCTCCAAAGCTCTCACACAGGTGCAGCTGATAGTGGCTAATGATTCAATGCCAAAAACCCTGCCCCCAAGTGTGACATCTGTGCTGACCCTGCCCCTAACACCTGCATGAACCACACCCACATCTATGACACTCACTAATGTTGAGGATTAATTAAACCCCAGAGAGGTCTGACTCCCCATTATTACATTCCACCAACAGAAATCCATGTGGACTGATTTAGGATCTGAGAGGAGTAGTGCTGCATACAAAGTGCTGTCAACACAAATTACATATTAAGAGGTCTGCTGACAATAACCATGTTTTAGAGCTGGGGTTTTTACAACCCCAAACGGAAGTAATGCATAATTTTATAGCCTCTGAAACATGTCATCAGTAGCAAAATGTCTGAATTGTGTTTATAAGTACACCTCTTAAGATCTTAGGACATTGAAGTAGGATATATACATACATACATGCTTTTTGATTTCAATCTTGTACAACTCTGTAAAATGAGAAATTAAATTATCCTTGATTTTTTAAAGTTGTTTTATATTGTTTGACTATACCCTATTCTAAAAGATGAAAGTAAAATGAAAAAAAATGTGTACATTATGGTGTTTATTTGAGGTGAACTTTTCCTGCAGTGACTCCAGCTGACCATTAGGTGGCAATGCTTTTCTTTCCTGTGCACTGAGAATTTTTTTTCTGTGTGTGTATGTGTGTGTGTGTGTGTGTGTGTGTGTGTGTGTGTGTGTGTGTGTGTGTGTGTGTTTCGTCATCCATACATTACCAAGCATGCAGTCCAATAGCGTTGTGCCTATAGGCTGAGACAACAAAGGAAAGGCCATTGTAAAGACTATCTGTACTGGCTGCAAAGATGGGACAAAGGCCAGTCAGTTGCAATGATTCATTACAAGATGGAGCCAGAGAAAATATCTTCTGACAAAAAATTCAATTTTAAATTTGTCCAGTTTATCATAAAAATGAGCGCAAAGTATACAGTATATAAGCGGATAATATTGCGTGTTATTTCTGTACTCTCTGCCCTTTTAATATCATTATGCACTTTGATTCAGTTAGTGTTACACTATTTATACTAATAGATCCCTCCGGTGAGCTCACTGGTTTTTTATGGTCACCTATTGATCGTGCGATTAGCGGCCCAGCAGGGTCCACCCACTTCATGTCACGTTGAGAGAAATGGTTATTGAGTGAGCTGTCAATGGTTAAGAAGGACCAGAGGAACATGGTGGTGGCGGTGGTGAATGGGGGTTGGTGCAGCAGCAGCAGCAGCAGCAGTGACCACCCTGACCTTCACCTCGCCTCCTCACAGCCCTCTGATTCAATAAGACAAACCAGCAACCATGGTGACCTCCACCTGTGACCCACCCATCTCTCTACCTTCTCGACTCTCCATCACATGACGCTCGGAAATTGGTCCTGTGTTTCAGCACAGAAGTAGGTCCATCCATTAGGCCAACTATCTTTCATCCTGCGGGTGATGATGCAATTTGAGTGCAATGCAATCATTCCACATCATCCAATCTTGGAGTACAACAACGGGATTAAAGTGGACCCTCAGGCCAGTCCTCATTTTTACATGATTCTGTTGTCAATAAAACAAGCTCAGCAGCTTCATATGTGTATGTTTGTGGTCCTCAAGCTTCGATCAAAGATGTTGTGTACACGAAAAATCCCTGTTTGCCTTTTTTTCTTTAGGAGCTGACTTGAGAGGATTATAAAATGTGAGTTCTGATTTTTCACCTTGCTTCAATAATAGAGGCTTAATTAGATTTGAAAGACAAAAATTTAGAGTTATTTATGGAGCACGTTCAGTGCTTGCTCAATTCCATTTAACGCACTCTTCAAATTTTAGTTTAAACCGTGATATAAAAAATTAAAATCTAACAAATCTCATAATAGAGGTTACGTTTGATTCAGGATTAAGGATCTTTTTGTTTGGCAGGATTTGGTAAAGCAGATGAAGGAATTCTCCCTGGACTCCTGAGAGGGCAGGAGAATAATGAAGGGTAACTTTGAGAGGATTATCGTGACCGCAGAGATTTGGAGGAAGAGGAACGTCAGAGCAGTTAACATAAGTGACCAAATATTGAGCCAAGAAATAAGCAACCGCTGGCTCCTCCAGATTCTATAACCACAAACTAAAATGTCCATAAATTGTTGATACACATCCTGACAATTAATCTTAGTACAGTGCATGAACTGCAGCTTCAAGGTGAACCAGAGGTGACAGAGGTTGAATAAGACGCCCTGCAGACAACAGAAAATGTTGATAAATAGAGTTCAACTTAAATCTGGATTCATGTATTTTTGGTCACTTGAGAGCAGCGCAGGTAGCAGTAAACACAACACTGATATTATCATAGTTGGGGCTAATTTTAACTGTGTGGCATATGTAACAAAATAAACTAAAGGTCCACCTTTTTCAAGCACATCCTATGGACCTCACTCAGAGCCTTCATTTGCATTTGAAAGCTGTAAGTGGAGTTTAAACTTTAAGTTATAGACGCAATATTAAATCCAAATGTTAAAGAATTACTATATTCATATTTTTGCATACTTTATACATTAGGGTAGTTAAAACTATTAAAACACATCCTATCTCATGAGCAGATAATATGTTATGTTGAGAAATGTACTGGTACTGAAGTTGAGTGATCGATTTGTGTCAGTGATCCAAGGCTGTGAGCAAAAAATATTTAGCATTCATTTTAACACTAATACCGCTTTTATGGTATAAAGAGAATCTAACTATGCTGAAGACCTCCAGGACACTTTAGGATGTCTTGTTGACTCCTAAGTTTGTGTCAAAACAAGAATACACCAGACAAACCTGGGTGAGCTTGAGCACAAAGTCACACTGGTTACAAGTGGCCACATCAACCTTTTCCTTTGCACGATAGACAAGATCTGTCATTTTAATAACTTTAAAGTACTTGAAGTTTGCATTATGCTGCTATATTATCCAGGTAAACACAAGTATCAGATTGCAACTCGGTACTCAATATCAAATGACGCAGATTGAGATCAAGTGAGAAAAAATTGATCGGGACATCCCTTGTTGATATGTAAATAAGCTAACAACTTCTACAGTACGATCAACGGATAAGGTGATGATCTGTCAGTGTTGTGTTTACGGATAGTTTCTGCTGCCTCCAAGTGGCCCAAAAATCTGTTGTTGCGGCTTTAAAAACAGGAAAAAGAACTATAATACACAGGATTTCAAAAAAAACCCTGCTTGGACACACAATTCCTGAATAAGAACGTCACACCCATCTCCACCATCCCAACCATCTCTATCCAGGAACTTCCTTTTTAACTGCCCGGGGGACAGCTGGGCAAACACTGACCCGTATCTGGCCCTTTCTCCATGACCCTTTAAGCTGACCTCACCCCCACCAGCTCCCCATTGAGTCCCCACTGCTCCCTGCGTTGGCCCCTTCGTTCAGGCGGCCCACCTCGCCAGCCAAGCAACTGGACCTGATGCCCACCCAGGTCTGTGGTCCCTCAGCGGGAGCGACGTGTGAGATTCAGGAATTCAGAACACTTAAGAGTTTGGGCAAATACAGAAGGTCGCTCCACACAAGGAGCAGGGTCGGTTTCTTTAGACGGGACCAGCTATCCAGACACTGCTGCCAACTTCTTCTTTCTCTCTTAACAACATGCACATAGCTGCAAACTTTTATTCCTTTGTTGTCTTGTTTGTGCCTTTTCTGCAGCGGCCCGATGAGGGATGGGTGAAGCTTAACTGAACATAGGCATATTTTCTTTCTCTTGTTTTCTGTATAAAGCGTGTGCGTGCGTGCATGCATGCGCGCGCGCACACACACACACACACACACACAATCTCACACATATACACCAACAAACAACCCTCATCTGATTTATTTCCCAGTGACAGCACTCTTTCACCCTTACAAGACTCAGGGAACCAGGCTTGTGCAATCTGCAAAGTACAATTTTATACACTAATAAAATAAACAAAATCTCTTAACTTAAGGAGCTGTTTCGTTTTTCACCATTATTGTAGAGCATGCGCTTGGAAGATCATGCATTAAGTATTAAAAGCAGGTCAGGTAAACTAGATGTCACTTCAGTGTGTTTTTGTGCAACCTGATGGAGAACAAAAGCTCACATGTTCTGACTTTGTTTATACATCATTTGCTCGGGGGAAGCTTTACTTAATGTGAATGTTAATGATAAACAGAACTCCTTGCATGATCACAATGTTAAATTTTAACAGCAATATGCCGTTAAACAAATACTTTGAGGCTGATGGTTACTCTGTGATGTTTCCTAGTAAAACTGTATGTAATTTAGTACTTATTGATGGAGAAATTGTACTGAGACATATACCTAAGTGAATAATTACTGTATGTAGTTCCATAAGCAGATGCTGATTTTCAATAGTTGAATAAAACTGCTAAAATCATACTTACTGTAAAAACTGACAGAGATCCAGTTAAACCGCAAATTCATTCAGTCAAGTAAGGCAATGAATTTGTATTTATGTAGCCTAATATCACCACAAGCTGTACAGCAGGGATACTTCGCTTGCTTTGACTGAGGGCCACTTTTGCAAAATGACAGGGGGGCCAGTCGCAGCAGCCCCATACATGCTTCTAGGATTTTAGGACAAAGTAGAATTTTAGGATGTATGTAGGATTTTAGGACTTTTCTAGGATTTTAGAGCATTTCTCAGATTTAAGGATGTTTCTAGGGTTTTAGGACAGTAGGGGCTTAGTTAGGACCTCTGTCGGGTGGTGCGGGGGATCCTCCACAGGCTCCTTTTAAACAAGATAAACATGCTCCATTCTGATGCTGTTTCATACACTCTAACACCTTATGTATACTAAACATATAAAAATAATTCCTAGAGTGAATCATTTATTTTCATTGTGAATTAGTAAATGGTTGGGGGGCCACCCGACACCCTATCAGGAGTCAGATTTGGCCAGCAGGCCGACAGTTGAGCATTACTGCTGTACAGCAAAAAGCCTCCTCTTCCTTGGACTATAGTTAATGTATCCACACACAAAGGTTTGCTTCTTCAGTAGTCTGCAACTGGGTCAAACTGTGCCTCCCTAACAAGCGTCTATTAAGATTAGAATAACAGCTGCACGGGACACCTCACTAGTGTCATAGGAATTACACACTACTATTAATGTTGGTACTGTTTACTATAGTTAGTGATTTGAGTGAAAAACTCACAACTGCATTAATCATGTGCTGGCTCCCTAGACTGGCTACTCAGTCATCAAAAATTGATAATCCTTAACCAATGCTTCATTCTCATTCAGTCAGGTGGATGGTAGATAGTAGATGGACAACACCTTTTGGACGGCATGGGAAAACAAACAAACAGTCCACAGAATGGTAGGATGGTAAAATGAAACATGCATGATATGTTTCCATGGTGATGCTATACTGTGAACAATTATTTTAATAATGTCCAGATCACCTGCGATTTGACCTTTTGTAAAGGAGCTACGAAACATCCTGTGGTCAAGTCTGTCGTGGAGGAGGGCCAAAAGTTTAAATGTTTTAAATTTTAAAGTCAATGCCATCTATTGTTACCACTGCCCATATCCTTTGGCCTCACATAATTTTACTTTCTTACTCTTATTTTGCCCTCTGTCTGGTTCCCTGTGAATGCATCATTAGACCCTTGTTTTGTTGGTAAGCTCTTGTTTGAGTGTCTGTTACAAGTAACAACTGCACGAAAGTGTTTTTGTTTTTCTGTGTTTATCGACCTACTTTGCACTAAAAGGCAATTACTTTAGTAAAGGAGTTACATTACTAATTAAAGGTCATTAATAGAAAGTGTTCAGATTGAAAGCTTTCTCAACTTCCTCCAATAATTATTCCAGAAAGACTCCTGGAAAGGAAGTCTGTAAGTCTTTCCAAGAGATAACGCTGAAATACAAGTTCCTTTTTAGCAAGTTATTAGGAAACTATGGACCCATAAAACAAAGTGCTGCTGATTATTTTATCTGTTTAACCAGAAACCTTTCAAACAGAGAGTAATGCAATCTGACCACAGTCTATTTTAGATTTAGGAAACAGAAGCTATACAAAAACAAGCAAACAAAAATAAAACAAGTGCTCAGAATCAATAAAAAGATCCAATCTCTTAGCCAAAGGTAACAAATAACTCAATAAACAGAGAATTTTTGCAGGGATTAATTTTGATGAACATGATAATCATTTTGCTGGGCAAACATCCAACTGTAGGGTAAATTAAAACTTAGCTTAATTGGTCAACCCGTGTAATCTGTTTGCTGACTTTTTTTTTCATCACTTTCTGCTCTGATGCACTGCCAGCAGCGAACCACAACCAGTATGCCAACACCACCTGATCTGAGGCCAGATCTGTTGATCTTTGAAAACCAAGGTCCTCCGTTATAGCCGTGCTAAAACCAGAAAAAAATGTATTTTGCTGCACGTGACCTACCCTCAGCCCACCTACTGTTTCTCCAGCCTCCCAGTTTACGCTGGGAGGTAGATTTCTGCTCCCAGCATAGCAACTGCTCGAGTCACTCCAGTCCCCGGTGTGTGGCCACGCCCTGGGGCCTAATTAATACAACACACTGTGCATCCATATGGCTCTGTGTGATTAAACAGATAGAGAGAGGAGGGGAGATAAAGGGGGAGAAAGACAGCATAGGATGGGGCCGGTGTGCAGGCGGGGTCCACTCCTCCGTGTTTCCTTTATTGATGGATAAGAATATTGCTGCATTAGCGGTTTCCTTAGGCCAGCAACAACTGTGCTCTGTTCAGGGCAATGAAACAGGAAGCCGACCTTGGCACAAAGCAGTGTGATTAGACCCTGAAAAATCAATACTTAAAATGTTTGAGTAAATCAAAGAGACAATGAAAACCATCTTCTTTTCATGTCATTCGCTATGAAACAACGCTTCCTCAAGGCCAGATACAAGAGTTGGAACAAAACCCTGACCCTGTTGTTGGAACAAAGCCCTGTTTGCAGACCACAATCCCCCAGTGGGTTTCCTCCCGAGTATGGATTAGAGATAGGTGAGTGCTGGGGGTAATGGAGAGGGACAAGCCTGGGGCAACAAGCAGCAAGATAAAGTACCAGGAGAAAAAGAAAAAGCAAAGTAGAAGAGAAGGGGCCAGACATCTAAACTGTTGTACTGAGTGTGAATCTCTGCCTAACTATCCAACATTTGTTCCTTTCTCCTTGTTCGTCAGTTGGTCCAAATGACAAAACTAAATCGCATATTTTGTCACTCTAGCAATATATAGCCATACATGTAGAAATGCTTTTTTTGACCATTTTTAAATATTTCTTCCTCTACCCCGCACTGAGAGCATTGAAATACTAGATACACTGTTATGCGGCTGTATGCCTCAACGCACCTGTCAAGTTACACTTAAAATTCACATCCATGTCTGTGAAAATGCAGATGCTTCCCATACAAAGGTTCTATACAATCAGAAAAGTTTCAAGGTGGGCACGTAAGGGTCATGAGTTACGGCAAAAAACATGTTTTATGAGGTGACTGTGACCTTGACCTTCAACCATCAGATTCTGATCAGTACATTATTGTCTCCTGGTGGATGTGTGTGCCAAGTTTGAGGAAACTCTCTCAAAGCCATCTTCAGGTATTGTGTTCATGACATCGGGACAGATGCAATGTCACAGTTACCTTGACCTTTGACCATTAAAATCGAATCAGTGGATTCTTGAGACCACTAGAACATCTGTGCAAAATTTGAAGAAATTCCCTCAAAGTGTTCTTGAGATATCGTTTTCACAAGAAGAATGAGACAGATTAGGTCATGGTGACCTTCACCTTTGACCTTTGAACACCAAAATCTAATCAGTTCATCCTTGAATCCAAGTGAAATTTTATGTTAAATTTGAACAAATTCTCAAATTCCGTCGAGATGCTCTTGAGATATTGCGATGTGACAGACGGGCGGACATATGTGCCGACAGACAACCTGAAAACGCCTCCGACCTCGGCTGCTCCGTAGGCAATAAAACATCTGAATAATAGAACACAGCCCCGTTCAGATCAAGGATTTCTTACAAGACAAAACCACTTGAGAACGTTGCAGAGAAAAGTTGCAGTGGTGTTAACTGGCCTGTCTCAGATCGACTAAAACCAGCTGATGGTGTCACCTTCAACTCAGCTTGTCAAGTCGCAAGTGGCTGGTTGAATGTAAGGCACGTCACCTGTTTCAACAGCCAATCAGCTTGTTGCAAAGTCAGCTGGCCAAGTCAGCTACAAACTGTCTGAAGACAGCCTGTTTGCTTACTGTGAAATTCTCTGACAACAGCCCTCCATCCCACTGTGGATGCGTATGTCGGCCTCTGTCCTCACTGTGTGTCGGGATGCACAGTGGATTACTGCTGCTGCGCGCTGTATGTGTAGCGGTCTCGTCTAGGCGCATTGGTGTAAACTGGTCGGTTCTTCATCTAAAATATTAAGCATGCTAACATTTCCCAATTAGCACTAAATGCAAAAAAACAGCTGAGGCTGATGGGAATTTTCCTGCTGGTATATGGCGATAAACCCAAAATACAAGTAATTTGACCCATTCGTGGTGCCTAGAGGACAGATCAGGGGATCACCAAAGTTACTGTAATTCATCCTTTGGGAATTGTAAATGTCTAAAACACATTTCATGCAAATTTATTTGATAGTTGCTGAGGTATTTTACTTAAAACCAACTGACCACAGATTAGTTGTCATAGGAAATACTTTCTACAAAAAAAAAAGTCTTGATCAAAACTGTTGACTGTGTTCAGGGGTGTCCCACTGTAAAATCAGCAGGTGCCTGAGGGCTCTCTTGTGGCCTTTCTGAGCCATTTCTGCACACTTTCCTTAAGACTGCAATTCAGCAGACTTTCTTGAGGGAATATTCCACAATGTTAAAAAAATGATGGCAGGGGAAATCCAAATAACTCCTTCAATCCTACCAGCAATTTCATTCACCTCAGCAAAAATATCAGTTAAATATCACAAGCTATGCTTGAATCCACACGGAAAGATACCACTAGACATGACAAAATATGGTTGGTTTTTTTGGTAACTTCAAAGCAGCACACACCACATTTTCCCTCTCTTTTAAATTTTATACCCCCACGGCTATTGGCATCCGTTGCTACCTCCAGCATCAGTCGATGCTCTCTTTAACTTAAAGCCTCCCCACATCTCCATCCCTTGCTCCCTTTGTCCCACCCTCCATCCTTTCTTTGTCCTGCTCCACACATCACTGCCGTCGTGCGCAGAGGGGATGCGATATCTCTGCTGCTCCCCCTCCCCCACACTCTTCCCTCCTCCCCCCGTTTTCTTTCTTGAGGGCGCCTGGGTGCGTTGTACGTGTTAACCGGTGAGTAGTTGCGAACGTGTGCGTGTATGTGTGTTTGAGTGATAAATGAAGAGAAACTTGAGGCGTGGGGGGGCGTGTGTCATAGATGATGACTGCATATCTCTGCATGTGAGCCCTGCCATTGAAAAGGCCACCCGATTTATCTCTCAAATACATATAAATGTGTTATAAGGGCAGCTATACAGCCTGCATGGTCGGCTCCTGCGGAACGATTCCCCCGGCACCCATTGCAATCACATCAGCCCTCCTTTTCTCAGAAACAGTCACTCCATTAATGCTTTCAGTGCCACGTCTCCTGTGGCCTCAGCATGTTAATGCCCACATTCTCCATCAGTCACCCTCCACCACATGACACTCCATCTTAAACCGGAGCCACAGGCAACAGCACAGGGAAGAGGGAAGTAGCAGAAATGATACTGTTTTTGAACTAGGCAGGCCTTTACACAGAGTAACACTATGAGCATACAGGATTATACAACAGGCAAGAGTTCATACGCTAAGTGAGCTATTTTAGAATTTACATACAGCACATTTTATTAAACATGTACTGCATTATTAAAGCATGTTTCATTCCAAAACATTACACTTGAATGGGCCATTCAAGGATACTGGGTTATGATCAATAATATATATAAAAATATGATCAAACAAATGACATTTAATGTAAAAGCTTGTAGTGCTGAACCAACAGAGAATTATCATCAGACATTTCCCTTCAGCTCTACAGTGCATTTCAGTTTTTACAGCCCACAACTTTACTTTTTTGGTTCAGTCTCGCACTCTCATCAGCATCAAAAAAGCTCTAAAAAACCCACTGTACACTACCGGATCAGCACCGAACAACAGACACAGTTTGAAACCAGCTGGTGAATAAAGTGGAGCATTTAACAACTTAAAATAAGTTAACACCTCACAACTGGCTGTCTAGTTATTGAGAGTCTTGAAGTTGTTGTGGTTTTCACGCTACATGACTGTTATGTGATCCACAAGTCAACTTACAGAAACACTGTGTGCAGAAGTCCACCTTTCATATTTTCCTTCCCTCTTTTTTCTTGTTTCTGTCTCGCCAAAAAAATCATTTAATGAAGGTTTAATTTCAGACCTGGTTGACTGGAAACACCTGTGGTGGTAAAGACTAGAGCATTTTAAAATTTAAAGCTATACAGAATTTTCCTCAAAAACAATGTACAACTCAGACAAAAGCAATCCTTCTCAGTCATCATGGACCCTGCCCTCTCCCTATATTTTGTTATTGTGCTGCGTTTTGGATGTTTCTGTGCACAGTATGCAGTTGGTTGATAGGGAATTTATAAAAAGGTAGCAACAAGGTACCAGACGGTAAGAAAGACACATCCCAGAGGATGCTATGACAAATACAGGCACAACACAAAAGACGCAACTATGGCAAGGCGAAGCAGCAAGCCGACTGAATCTGTGGTTGATTTTCACTTTCACTTTCTCAGGTGATACTGTTTACAAACAGTAAATGACAACTGCTGCATAAATGACGCTTGTGTCGACCGCTGGGGGCAACAAGCGCATCCTGAGTGGCTACTTGGTTAGCAACAAGAAGGGCCTCCTTGTACCGGTTTACAGTGCAGCCAAACAAACTGAGCTGAATGGAATCACTGCGTCATGCTGTTTCAAAAACGAAGACTAAAGAAGACATCAACAACAAACCAGACATGGTAATACTGTCTGTAGGTACCCGGCTGAATCCCGTGTGGGTAAGGCAGAGTGTCACAATGTAAAAGAAAAGAATAGACAATTATAGGATGCAAATATACGAACTGTTTGAGGCAATGAGAAACACAATCAAAATGACAATTTAAAGTTGATTTTGCTTTTCTGCTTAACTTGACTTTGATTCTGAAACCTAGTCATTTTACACTGTGGCGTTAGGCCCACTAGTTAAGACTGCAGACAGAAACATACCTAAAAGTCTGTTGAAGGCACTGAGAGTCTCACACACACACACACACACACACACACACACACACTTACACATGCACACAAAAAGGGAAGACAGCACTTAAAAAAGAAACAGGAGCTGACAAGACGGTTCTGATTATTTGCGACGTGAGAGGAGGGATGTCACCTGGGAAGTGTGTTACGGCTGGGAAATCTGGAAACAGTAAAAAAAGAAGAGAAAAAAAACAGGGAACATCAGAGGTAGGCGGGTATGAAAGTTGGCTGGTGTGACCTCCGGCCTCCCTCCCTCTTGGCTGCTCCCTTTGAGCCGCTAAAAGGCGTGCGGTGTGAGAAGCCAGAAGACAGCTGTCCCCCCCCCTCTCCTCCTCTGGGCTCTCTCTGGGAAACTGAGGTCCCCTTTCTCAACTCGCTTTTAAATGCTATGGGGTCAGGAGGAGCCGGGGCCCAGTTGAGGCGGTCCAGCCGGGGATAGAATTTCACTGCTTTACACGGCCAGTCTGGACTGGTGTGTGTGTGTGTGTGTGTGTGTGTGTGTGTGTGTGTGTGTGTGTGTGTGTGTGTGTGTGTGTGTGTGTCGATGAGAGGGAAAGAAAGGGGAGCTGCTGTTGTCTATCTATTAGCAACACAAATAAAAGGAGGAACTCGCTGTAATGATCACAAAAACATTCTCTCTGCCACCGCAAACTTGCACACACCTCTCATCTCACTCAAATACACCAGATTCTGCATTTACACTCACGGTCAATGTTGCACAGCAGCTACTGTTGCTGTCAGGAGAGGATAGAAAACTTTAGCAAGCAGGACTTCAGTCTGCTGGGAATAACACAGTAAATCCAGTGATACGATGACAACATCCATTTGTTTAAAAAAAAAACAAAAATCACATAAGCAGATGCCTTTACTCAACTTGCTTTGCTCTGGGGCCAACTAGATTTTAGGGTATTTCTAGGATTTTAAGACATGTTCGGGCTAGATTGTTTCTAGGCTTTTAGGACGTTTCTAAGACTGTGTAATGTTTCCAGGATTTTAGGACATTTGAAAGATTTTAGTGCATTTCTTGCATTTTAAGACAGGATGTCGCTAAAAGGCCTAACTATGAGTGGCACAAAGGCAAAGTTAATAAGGGGTTGTGGTCAGGTTTAGGTGACAAACTACTTGGTTATGATTAAGAAGAATTTGCAGATGTTGCTAAAAAAACAAAAAAACCACCCAGTCTCGAGTGGCACAAATGCAGCAGCCAATGTTGTTGTTTGTTAGTCTTGAACACCAATTCTTGGTTCACCCTGGTGGACTCACGCTCTTTAAACTGCGTCTGTTGCCCTGAGCCTCTAATAATGACACAGCAGTAATTATATTGGAGTCTGTCAAAAGCCTGGTGGTCTTACACAAACCCTAAATGGCATCATTATCAGGATGCCAGGGGATCCTGCCAAAGTGGCTTATTTTGACGCCCTGGTAGCGAGACCAGGTTGGAGATGTGGATGCCTACTATGGGTAGATTACTAAGGAGGCATACCAGACACAGACCCTGGGGCGTTGTCAGAGGCGCCCCTAGCCTTCACCAGGCAAAAAATGACTCTTATTAACACGTACTGATCAGAAAGAGACTCAAAATGACCACAAAGAGATGCTAAGAAACAGCAAAGAGACACAAAAATAAGTAAAACAGGCAAAACAACTACAAAGGGCCCTAAAAGAGCCACAAGAAGACACAAAATTATCCTAAAGAGAGAAAAATGACTACAAAGAGACCCAAAGTAACCAAGAAAATGCAAAATTAAGACACAAATCAACAAAAAAGTGCAAAACCACCATGATGTCTGTCTCACTTGCATGCAGGAGAGGTGGTGGGGCCTTTTGTATATCTGCACCCATGGGCTTACTGTGTCATAATCCACCCATGGTCACGAGAGTTGCAGAGATGCTAAGGATTCACAGCTTTGACCATTGTTTCTATTGATTATGATAACAAAGCACTTTGCAAGTTAATTGTGAGATCTCTGATCCGTGAATGCGGCCACATCTGCACAGAGGTCCTGTGCAAAAATAACAAGCATTCAGGCGATCAGGTTGTATACAGGCCAATAGATTGTGTAAACCACTTAATTAAACTGTAAGAACAATAGGTCAAAGAAAACTAGGAAATCACTGAGTTAACTGTGATGGATGGTGGATATTTATGCTCATAGTTAAGACGATAAATTAACTAAGATGAAGAACTCAACTTTGAGGTCAACATGGATGATAAGTGCTCAGCAAAATGGAAATTTTGCCATCTGTGGAACATCTAAGGGTAAACTGTTTAATGTAACCCAACGCTCCAGGAACAGTTACTAAATGGACTTTTTTAGTAAATTGTTTTGTTAAATCATTTCACCATTAGCCTTCATTTCCTTTTCCTAATAAGTTGACAAAACTGAAGGTTTGTTTAAAACCTGTATAATCTTTTGACTGCTCCTGTTTAGCATTCATTGGACTTCTATAAAGTGATGTTGATTTTCCAAGATCATTACCACTAGAAACGACAGCCAAAACCACAAAAATAAACTGGAATTATCCTCAGATGCCTTGCCCAAGTGAGAAGAAACCAGAACGAAGAGGCTGATCCATATCAGACTGCCCCTTTGTCTCGAAGTTCAATCATGCATTAGGACTCGCAGTGATTAGAAGTCCGGCACCAACCTTCATCGACCAGGAGCTCGGGGCCTCATGCTCAATACTCTTTGTCTGTCCAGCAGGCCGTGAGTTAATGTGCTGAACAGTAGAGCAGGAGGGAGAAGAGAAGCCTGCATCAGATTGATCCGCTGCATCTCAGCGGACCGCAGGAAGCAAGCAAACACTTCTGTGCTGTAAATTACACCTCTTTATCCACCAAGCTCAAGTCCCAGGTACACACACACACACACACACACACACACACACACACAGTCAGACTACACTACATTGACTTACATTAATTTCCTGGAGACTGAACTTAACCCTTAAAGGAACTTGAAAGGCTCAGTGTGCAGCATTTATGGGGATATTTTGGCAGAAATGGAATAAAGTATAACAAGTATGGGTTTTTTAGGTGTATAATCACCTGAAAACAACAGTCATTGTGTTTCTGTTATCTTAGAATAATCTGTTAATATCTACACAGGGAGCGACCCTTCGTCCATGGAGTCTGCCATGTTGCACCACCATGTTTTTACAAAAACTCAGAACTAACAAACTAAACACTGGCTCTTAATCATTTTCACATCTGCAGCCACTGTTAGCAGCACCTCCAGCACAATAACATCATCTTTATTTCACTACAGGTGAGTTGATGATCGCTAACATAAGATGGGGGGAAAAAGTGGATATATTGATTTCTGTTATCAGCAAAATGTGTTGTTATGAACCTATATATAAACATGTCGATATGTATCACCACTATAGCTGACTCTGACAATACTTATCTAAACTCTTAACTCCACTGTGGTAGTTTACCACACAAAACACACACACGATTTAAAAACAAACAAACAAACAAACAAAACAAAAAAACACAAAAACGTTTAAGGCCTGACAGTAGCTAGGACGTTGTGTAACCGACAGTATCGTTTTCCCCAGCAGAGCAAGTAAAGACTAAAACAAAACTTACAGTTCAGCGTCAGTCCAGAAGAAACAGTCCGAGGTCCAAAACATGAGACCGGACGGCGGCTCCCTCCGGTCTGCAATGGCGTCCTCTGCTCCAACGATTCAGTGAGGTTAGCCTCGGTTTAGCGCACAACTTTTAACGTTTTCACCTGAAACTAAGCAACAAATGAGCGGTATTATCCACAGCTACAGTCCGGTTACTCAAACTTTCACTTGGCTATCTGTCGTTGTGTTTCTCAGTATTTCTCTTGCTCTGTTTTCGTCTCTCCTTCCGACTTTAATTTCACTTCCGTGTCTCTGCGCACGGTTGTCTCCCCGCCCTCTCACCTGCTCTTCCTTAATTACAGCCAATCACCACAGGTATCCTGATCGATGCCTACATTAACCAATCACAGAAAAGAAGCTCAAAATCAGAATAATCTGTGTTTGTTATTTAGTTTATCCCATGGTTTTCTCACAATATTATTTAGAGTTGTTTATTTTACTCATTCAACTATTTACATTTTACATTGTTAGTGAATAAATGATTCTAATCGCTCAGTTAACCATGTTTTCTTTCTTAATTAAAGTCAGTTAATTTCATTTTAATTTCCTTTTTGAAGTCTTTTCACCCACTTTATAAAGAACCAAACCGTTTTACTTTTTACACCGTGGCTACATTTTAACACAAGTCTTTCCCCTAAAATTAATAAATTTAAGTTAACAAGAGACCGCTGAAACTCCAGCTCTGGATTTCTTTTAGTTAGGTAAGGTTAAGTTAGTTCTACGCAAAATTACAGCCTTTTGCTTTTCATTCTTTTATCTTTTTCTTCTGTTTTTTTTCTTTTTCATTTTCTTAAACATATTTTTAATTTATGATTCATCAATTAAATGTGCAACAAGTTCAAAAAAGGTATGGTTCTGTACACAATGTCAGATAAGCATGCACAAGTCTATGCAGGTTTTTTGCAGGTTTACATATTTGTTTTGGTATGCTTATTTTTGTCATGCTGATACACATGTTCGTATTTCCAAAAATTAATAAATAAACAACATTTCTAAAAAAAGGAAGGCAAGTCCCCACAACATGACTTATTATGCATGTGTGTAAACACACACACACACACACACAGAGAGAGAGAGAGAGAGAGAGAGACAGTCTCTACATTTATTATTTCTAGAGCTAGTTTATTATCACTGTTATTGTTTTTTTTCTTCAGTTTTGCACAATGAACCCTAAAACAATACAAACCACTAAAAATGGTCTATTTTGCCTTTTAACACACATACATACACACATACAGTACACACTGTATATGTAGATATGTATACAGATTTACACCTTGGTCTAGAGAGAGTGTAGAAACATAACTTTGTGGAAACATACAGTAGTGATCCCTGACAATGCTCTGAGAACGCTTATTAAATCATCTCATATCGACCTGAATTAAACTGCAGGAGAAACCGTAAGAGCAGACGGAGGCAGTGACCTCAGTAGACAGACACACAAGACAGACAGACAGACAGACAGACAGACAGGCAGACGGACAGATGTGTGATCATGGGTTGGCTGTACAGATTTATACTCCCTTTATTCCAACTGGTCAACCAGTTGATCAAACGAAGGTAATACTATGAATTAAGCTTGTTTTGTGATATTAAACAAGTAGTTTACGCAGCTGGTAATGCATATTGTTTTTGGTTTCAAGGTTGGCACCACATTTGAACCCTGTATGATTTAAAATAATGAGACTGCATAGATAAAATAGAAGTTTTAATCATTTTTAATGAACCGTGTTATTGGTAAAAGCAACTCTATCGAGGTGAGAATGAAATGGTCGGCAGTTGTTCTTTTGCCCTTTGTTGTGGTCATATTTTCTACTGGAAGAGAATGATTCTTTCAAAATAAAATTCTGGAAAAGAAAAGACTAAGTATATAAATATCATTTATATACACTATAGTGTATATAAATGACATTTATATACACTATCAAATGATAGTGAATTTTCCAAATGATAGTGAATTTTTAGCCTGATTTTCTTGAGTGAAGTTCTGGTTAATAACGCAAGTAAAGTTGTTTTTTTTTAAACAGAGCCAGCACCTTGACAACAATATTTCTCACCCAATGTCTGCCAAAGTTAGAGCAGCTTTGGTGATTTCACATAAGAGATTTCTGCTTTTTTTAAATTTCCGGCCCGATCATTGCTTGGAGATGATGTCATGTACATCCTTGCACAAATCAGGATTTTGGGAATCCTGGCCTGATAGAAACAGAAGCTATGGTGCCAGCCAGAGAATAGAGCTTCTTATTATTATGTTTTTTTTTCCTTCCTTTATTTTTTTTGTTTCTTTTTTAATCAGAAATATGTAATTTTACAGAGTAATACTTGGGCTTTAAAACCAGGGGCTTTAAACTCAGTAATGGACATTAAACTTTACTACTGGGTGAGTCTTAAGTTTTGCAGTTGAAGATTAAAAAAAATCCACAAAACCTTGTTCAAATTAAACATTTCTGATCCAGTTTTATGAAGAAACCAAAGTTCAGTTTAAACAATGAAAACTATTCTCATACCAGTAATTCAATTTTATGCATATGTGTAAAATTCTTGATGCAAACCAGCAACAACAGGCAAGAGCAGATAAAATGTTCTTACACCTACATGTTTTCATACAGCAACAGTATGTCAGCATAATTTTGCCTTTAAGAGTAGAGTAAATAATCTTTTTCCTGCAGCACTGCAGGATCGAAGCTCAGACTGTGAAACATAAACGTGGTGCTCTACACAGAAGATTTCACAATGCACGTCTCTGTTAGCAGGCTTAAACCATGACGTTTTTACTGACATGCTGTTATCGACTTTTACGTTTGACTCGAACCTCACAGGACAGGTGTGAGGGGTCGATCACCTGCGCAGTAGATTCTACTCTTTTCTTATTTCAGTGGCCAAATTACAACCGAGCGGCTGAAGACTGTGTTGACAACATCGATACACAACAAACATTCTCCTCAAGCAAAGATGGTTTGTGAAGGAAAATGAAGACAACTTGTCACTCTTAATGGGTAACAGCGCTGACAGAACCTCACCCCCGAGTCACTCATGTGAGGATGAATGGTGGGAACAGGATGAGGATGTTGTGATCATCAGGCATCAGCGAGGGCAAGACAGGTTCAGATTTGTCAGTGGAAAAAGGTCACTTGACCTATTCTCATCAATAGACACCATCAAGACAGATTGACCGACAATGTGAGACGGGACCATCAATAGTCACCATATTGAGATCACAACATTATTCTGCCATTATTTGGCTAAATATCACAGTGCTACCATCACAAGTCCAATAATGATTAACTAACACTTTTCATTTCAGCTTAAATAACACATTAGCTTTTCGTTCTCATGCAGATCTACTGTAGGTTTCTCTCTGCCTACTACCGTTAAACACATTGGATTCAATCTGCTTTCTTGACAGGGGTATATAAAATATAATACTGATCTCAAACATTAAAGTACATTTACATTAAATCACCATTTGACAAGAGTATAAATCTTGGAAAATCTTTAAACTCAGCATTATTTGACATGTACAGTCATCGGGGTCTCAGAGCAGAACACCAGAGAGATAAATGCATCGGAAATGTAATCAATTCACAATCATATCGGATGATCATGTGGTGCCACAACGATCAATACCACATAATGCAAAGAACATTTCAAGCAGAGGCTGGTTGCATCAGTCTTTGGATTTTTCGAGAAACCAGAACGAGAATATTTCAGGTTACTCAAAACACCCCGGCAAAATCAACCATTGAGTTACAGCATTGTACTTAATAGACAATATACAGTGGGACATATCAGTTTAATTAATGGTGTCCTGACTTGACGTGGTTACCTGTGTTCAGTTAATGCATAAGACAGAGAACTGCACAGACACAAAGTCGTTACAGTTAACGCCATATACTGGCGTTGCACAACAAATCCTGCACATGCCCAGTCCAGTCCAGGACGCCTTCTTTGCAAAAACCTGAGAAAAATTATGAAGGAATTACAGCTGCAAGTAATGATTCCTAACATTTCTTAGATAAATTTAGTCGGCTGTTTTCTCAGTTAATCGATTATTAGTTTGGTCTTTAAAATGTCAGAAGAATCACAATTTCCTGAAGCACAAGATAACTTCTTTCAGGGTCTTTTCACACTTCTCACCTGGTCCAGACATCCACACTTTTCAGTTTAGTCTGAGCCAAAAAGTCAGACAAAATGGTTTGAATCAAACTGAATCATGGTTCGATGATTCTTTTCTGGTGTGAAAGCATTTTTTGGATGGTTCAGACCAAAGAAAATAAAACATTTTGTCATAGTTTTTATTATCAAGGTCCGCTTTTATCTTTTAATTGTCTTTGTCATGGAAAAAGGCCTTTGATGAACATTTTTAACACTAGTTCAGACTTTTGGAGCAATTACAGTAAGTTTTGGCATGCCATTGGTATTCTTTATGACAGGAGCAGTGAAGCGACTAATGTGTAGTGTGTGTGGGGTTGAATGACAGAGAGAATGAAGGTGTCTGTGCTCAGAGCAGACAGGTGTTAGTGAGCGGAGCAGAGGAAAAACTCATAAAAAATAGACAATTTTCAATTATTTTCCAAAAAGGAAGAGAGAAAGGGGATACGAAAGGACTGAAGAGCAGCTCACATAGGTGATGACGACAAGATGTAGGTGGTTTGTCATGTAAAGCTCACTCGCTTAATTGCAGTGTGAAACCAAAACCAGCTGGATCAAATGTTACAAAAACATGACCCTCTGTTCGGACCACAGAATGAAATTAATGGAAGTAGCTACATGATGTCACCTATTGGTTTGTGGACTTCCAGGCTGTAAACATGTTTATTCCTGCTTGAAAGTCGGGCGTTTTATTGGGATTTACTCACTTTACTAAAGTGGCCATTAGAGGAACTGCACTTTTATGTTGGCTCCGTCTTTCAGCCCTGAAGAATACTGCTTGGTTCAGGCTTGCAGGTGTGAAAAGGCCCTAAAACATTTATTTTGTCTATCCTGCATCCACAATATTCAGTTTATCATCACATATGATAAAAAAAATCTGCAAATGCTCTCAATTTAGAGGTTTTAACTAGCCTAGTTTATTTTTGTGCTTGAAAAATCACTTAAACGCTTAATCAATTTAACTGCCAATTGACTCACCAGTTCATTAAATAACTGTTTCAGCTATAGGATGAATATCCACATAAAATCTGGAACTACAGCCGGCATTTAGTTATGAGATTTCCTTAGCAAGACACATAACCATAGATCACTAATAAGAGTAATCCTTCACTGAGGATAAAAAACCCTAAACTCTCCTTGTGAATGAGATTTCCCTGAAGGTGTCAAAGGTTATTTTTCCACTTAAGTATTAACTTCATTTTAATGTGTAATCCTCGTTTCCATCACCCTCCAGGACACTGAGGAGGCAGTTGAACTATTTTCTGAGAAGCCGTCCCTTCATGTTTCCAGCAGAGCTGGGGACAAACTGGGGACAAATGTTAAATAGTCAACATACTGCTCACACTCTCCTATGTATGTAAATGACCAACAAAGAAGGCATCCCTTACAGCAAATATGTCTGAACTGGGCACTAAGTAGAATTTAAAGAGGAAATCCAGAAGGCCAAGTGCGGCCTGCTGATGCACATATAACAAGAGGATCAGAGAGTCCCTGAGCACACACTCTCCCTGTCCAAACGTTGGGATTCTTGAATGAAGAAAAAAGGAGACTGGCTAACTGACAGGAGCAGAGTTTGGTGATATAGCACTTCCCAAGGCTGCAAAATATATAAGACAAAAGGCTCCCTTTTTTCCCACTAAATGCAACAGAGTTACAGCGCCAGTCAGTCAGCGAGGACAGCTTTGAGGGCTCAGTTAAATCACACAAGTTCTGATATTATAAAGCAAAACAACAACCTGACCTATTAAAGTCTAATCACGTAAACATGATCGTCACTGCACCACATTCCCAGTGAATCAGGTTAAACAGTATGGCACTAAAACCTGACACATCCACTGGTGAGATGTGGGCAATTTCCTGCTGGAGGAGATTAACCCTAAATTACACCAAGGGACAGAGGAAGGAAGGAAGGAAGGAAGATAACCACACCACTTGTTTCCCCAGTGAAATTACTCTCAACAGAAGTAAATACACTGATTAAGGCTGCAGCAGCCCTGGAGAGTAAATATCACATTGGCAGTTAATAAATATACAAGCAGCAGACATTTCGTCTCAAGTATTTGTTATGCTGTTTTGACATGTACCGTTATTGTTTTTGCAACACTTGTGACATGACACTGACACCACAGCATACAATTAAATACAACAAATGGATGCAAGGAGAAAATCAGCAAACAAATAAATTTATAAGGCATAACATTACAGAATGCAAGATGGTCGCTACAATGTAAAATGCAGGTTTGCAAAACAAACAAAGATGGGAGGTGATTCTCTGCTGTGGAGACACAAACAACTCTTGTGGAATGTCGTGGAGGTCAAGAAGATGTGATGCTGTATCCAGCCAAAATAACCAAAATATACACTTATGCTGCATTCACGCAATATCTGAAAAAATGAGCGAGATGATTTAGGGCATAACATTTTTCTACGAGTTTCCTGGTCGCTAGTCCAAAGCTACAAATACTGCGGCACTTAACATGATGCTTCGTCAAAATTTGATAATTCTCAATAATTTATCAGTTATGGTTCTAGGTCCAGGCAAAACGTCATCTGTGTCTGGACCTGGAAGATGGAGATGGATGGCAAGTTAACAAGGGGGAGGGCACACCCCCGAAATAGCTGACTACATACAAGTAGTGTGTAGCTCCTTTAAAATTAGCTGAATAAACCGATATCAAAATGCCCTGTCCATCTTTGCATTGCATGCTCGGCTGCCTTATGCGAAATGGAAAAAGCTAGCTGAAAAAACGCATGCTGGGCTGAATACACTAAACTATCTGCGTGAAAATGCAATGGGACATTTTGGATTCAATAGTACGGATGTATAAACCATGGATAGAGGTAAAGGTGTTTGCTGATTTTGCAAAATGCAACGCAATGTTAACTTGTCAAGCCAATGAGGCAGCAGAGGAAAACTTCCCACATATAGCGAGCGAGCGAGCTCCGGTGAATGGAGCATGAAAAATTGTCAGAATAAGTGACAACAACACTGCAGGAGCCTATGAAGCCCTGAAGGAGTCGAAGCAATGGCTTGCCGTTGCTCTGAATATAAGTTGGAGGTGCAAGAAGCCCAAAGCAGAGCAAGGCCGAGTGTTTTTTCAAACAAGTTACATGTCTCGCTTAGTTTGTTCGCTGACACAAGAGGGAGGTTAGGAAGCGGTGAGATGGTGAATGAATGAAACAAGGTGTCAAAAATTCCAAACATGGAATTACATCTAGGAGGCCGACATCAGCGGTTTCTCCCACTTGACTGTTCATTAAATCAATCTCAACGATATCACGTGAATGCAGAATAGTTGAGGTGACGATGTGTCATGCTCCAGATTAGGAGCCAGAAACGCAAATCAATAAATTGTGTGCATGTTGGAGTTGTTTGTGCTAACCACTTTACTTTTCTTATTCATGGATAAACTTTAAACAGAGGATATCAAGTCAACACCAGTGAGAGAAAATAAAGTTAAAAGCTTGTGATATGAAAACAAGAAATTGGATGATAACCAAAGTTACACTTTCACAATCACTAGAAACTAAGCATGAACCATTTTAATAGTTAGTGCATGAGATAAAGGTCCTAAAAAGTTCTCCCTCCATTTGTGTTTTACTGTATGTGTCCCTTTCAGTCTGTCCAGCATGTGGCGACAATTGCAATATATATGTATATACATTTATATATATGTATGTATGTATTCCTCTATTGTTCGTACTCTGTATGTTTCCTTCATAAAGACCTGAGAGAAAGGCCAAAAAACAGGGTTGAGGTAGGTAACCACGATGCATTAGAGCGAATCCTGCACAGTAAGTGACGACAAGGAGAGGAGAGCCGGTGAGGGAAGCCCTGTGATTGTAGAGCCACCCAACAACCGTCTATCTCCCTCAGCCAGCTCTCCGTCTGTGGTCGTCAACAACAAGGAAAATATTAAAAACATTGTTCCTGAAGCGCTTTGACTCGTCAGTGTTGTCAGAAGGGAGAAGGCTGAGCAGCAGTTGTGGGTTTGGGAGTAAGTCAAGCATGATCAGCAACTGTCATGTCTCCTGGGCTTCGAAAGTCTGAAAGGCTACTACATCTGTTCAAAAAGGAGGCAGATACTGTGACGTGAAAACACATTGAACTAAGAGCACTGCAGCAACAAATATCCAGGATGAGGTTAGGGATACACTGCTGCTGATTTGAATGGAAGGAATAGTTTACTTAGCTGATTCGCTTTCTGGCAAAAAGTTAAAGAACGATACCACTCTGTCACATATCTCTGAGTAGTTGCCAGGGAACTAGTAGAGACAAGTTACTGCTCACAGTAAAAAAAAAAAAATAGCATCGATGTATAAATCGGCCCATGAAGCCAAAAAATCTCTTGCATCTTTGGGCAATTGCAGTACAGACTTTCAAAAGCTGAATAGCTAATTTACGGTTTAACGCTATGCTAACTTGAGTGGGAGTAAAATAATTTAATGGTGCGACTCTTCTTGACTTTTGAAATGTTATCGGATATAATGGATCAAATGCTGATAGTAAAACGGTACATTTTTGCAGGAATTGTGACAATCACAAAATGCTTGCACTAATTTACAGACATGTCTTTGACAATTTATGTCTTTGAAACAAAGTCTTGTGATGGTGGTTGTGGTTTGGCCGCTAAAAAAAATGGCTTTAATGCTCAGCACACTTCTATCTGGCTTTAAAATAATTCTGCACATAATCCCCAATTAAATGGCAAACTAGTGAAATTGTTTCTGTTTTTAAACAAGAACCACTTTTTTAAACAGCAAGCTACAGAGAGGCTACAGGCTACAAGTTTGTACGCTAAGCTGAGCTAACCATCTGCTAGCTATAGCTTCATATTAATCGTACAGACGTGAGTGTATCGATCTTCGCTTTTAGCTTTCCATCAGAGAGAAAACAGTGTGTTTCCCCGCATGCCAAAATACTCCTTTAAGTATAAAGATAAAGATAAAGACTCGGAGCAAGTGGAAACAGCTAGCCTAGCTCTATCCAGAGTCCAAAAAATTTGCATAACAGCACCTCTAAAAATTAACTTTTTGTCCAACTAACATTGAGGCTTGTGGATTCAAAAATCCACCAGCAACTCAGTACATTTCCCTTGCTTTTTTCTGTCTGGTGAATGAAAAAATCTAGTTACTTCCGATTTTTTTAAGTATTTGGCTGGTCCAACCCTGCCTCTAATGCTGCCAAAAAAAATTTAAAAAATCATCTTATCTGTTTAATTCTGTGCTCAAACACTAATTTGAATGGCAGTTTGTGATTTTAGGGGAACTAATGTGCTTTACTGTACATAGACACAATAGTGGTATCTCTAACTATCAGCAAGAAAGCAAATTAGCTTTTTTTTCTTCCCAAAAAGTCAAACTATTCCTTTCAGAGATTAAAGCGAAAATGGTACAATGTGTTGGGGAATTTTGATACATTTTCTTTTTGTTTCACAAACATCATATATGTATGAAAAACATTCAATCAATTAAACACATCTACACAAACACACACAAGTTTCAATCATACAACAATTTTACACACATATATGATGTCTGTATGTCACATAATTTTGCCTCTTGTCTAATAAAAAATAATGTATCACGTCTCGTTGAGCTGTAAATAGACCTGGACATATCATTAGCGATGCAGTGTATCTCTAATGCTCTTTTCTTCCAACTGAAGGAAAAAATATGATGTTTTGAGTGATATAAAATATAAAAATAGCTCACAATGGAACAGCATAATTCAAACATCGTCCTAACACACCGTAATTCATACAACAGTGTTATCAGTCTGTCATCTTGCATGAAGTACTGACACTGAATCTACAAACACCATATTCATCAACAGAGGGAAGCCGGGGTTTCACAGAGGGGGGAAAAGAGGGGTTTTCATTATGCAATAAACAGACAAACAACAACAACAACAGCGACAACATTAACATTGTTATCTTGAGGTAGAACATTAACTTCAGCATTTGGAAGTGCTTTATGTTGGATACTCGTTTCTTTTTTTTTTTTTCATTTTGCTTTGACAAGCAGGAGAAGAGAGACGATTCTTGACATCTGAGGTAGTGCGGCACCTGATCTTGTAATTTTCAAACGTATCAGTTCCTCCGCATGTAAAGTAATTGTGAGCACAGGGGAAGGTTAAGTCCCTAAAAGCTTCCCGCAACACATTCATTCCGGCTGAGGTAGGTTTTTGTTGAATCTTAAGGTTCACACAGCACAAGTCTAGTGCCTGTATGAAGGCCGAGAACTCATAAAAAAAAATGTTGATATCACTGAAACAAAGTCCTGAGACAGAAGGCTGAGGTCTTCTGTGAGCGAGAAGTTGGAATCATTGGTAGGTGAGAGCAGGCAGCAGGAGTCTTTGACATCCACAGAAAAGTAGAGATAAGACCAATAACTTATAACCACTTTGACATACAGTATAGTTGATAAAGATATATATGTATATATATATTTATAAACTTAAAAATAAAATCATCATTGTATAACAAGGACATTATGGGGCCTCTATTCTGTGTGCTGCCCAACACCAGAAAATTAACAAAAGACCAAATTGTAAAAATAAAGAGCGTTTAAGTGGCCTTCTGGGTAGAAACAGCTGTCCATCAGAAGAGAGCTCTCCCGAACCTCAGGCCACAAACACTGCGATACACGGTCCTAGATCCTCTAGAACTCCTTAACTTACCAATAAAAAAAAATCTTTGCACAAAACGAAAAACTACTTTGAAAGGAAACACTTGTCAACCTGAGTGAGAGAAGAGTCTAAGTGGACACTGTGAACAGTGTCGTGTGAATTGGCCTTCATACATGATCAGCCTTGGTCCTGCCGACCCACTCCTGCTGCAGGAGGCTCCTGGAACTGCGTCTCCCGCTCCAACGCAAACTCGTCCAGCGGTATCGTAGACAGCTGGGTGTTGTTCAGTGCGAAGGAGTCGGACTAAAAACACATACATAATTAAAGAGTTAGAAAGACGGTACACTTGATTCATTGATTCCCCCTTTCCACTACATTAGCTCTGTTTTTTTTTAATCGGTTCTGTTCATGATTGTTGGAACCTTGGTACTATCTAACGAACCAGGCCGCGTTTCCACAACTTTTGCACGGAGCCACTGCAATCAAGGATGTGTCATCACCAGTCATAACAATATTGCAATTTAATTTCTTAAATGCAAACTTTATTCTGTTATTACAGATTCAGTTCACACTTTAGGTTCAAGGAAAACCTACTCATTTTTGGGTTCTGAACCAATTTATTTACTGTAGGGTCAATATGCTCTGAACAGTTCAAAATTAAATTATTTTGGGGGGAAAAAATGCAGGAAAAACAAATCATCTGTTGCTGTCTCTTTGCTGCAAAATTCTTTAAAAAATAGAAAGATTTATATTATATTTGCACTCAACGCTGCACCATAGTTTTAGCTTGTTATTTACACTGTTGGATTGTTTTTATCTGATGTTACAAATAAAAGCCTGTAGAGCTGTTTTCTGTGTTTATTGGAAATAAATTGGGCACGAGTGGAAATAAAGCACAACAGATTGGAGATCAACTACACTTAGTTTCTACTTTTTGGAGCTCCAGGCATCAATTCTATTAGTTACGATAACATTGCTCACACCAAAGTAACTCTGGAGATATCGGAACA
The DNA here is from genome assembly GCF_026936395.1 of Plectropomus leopardus. Lineage (NCBI taxonomy): Eukaryota > Metazoa > Chordata > Actinopteri > Perciformes > Serranidae > Plectropomus > Plectropomus leopardus. The sequence goes on along the minus strand of NC_142176.1, from coordinate 18,663,868 downwards.
GTGCAACATTGCTAAGAAAAGTTATGTCAGGGCACAAAGCACAAGTGAGTAGACCACTGTACATTTTAAAAAAGCTGGGTAATCTCCTCAGGGGAAAACTATAAGTGAGTGCACCTGTGAAGTTGTAAAAATTCTCTCAACAGGAAACCCATGAGTGTACAACTGCAACAAGTACATTAAGTTACACTTAAAACAGTAAATTTGGATATAAGCTGTGGTGGATGTTTACAGCAGAATGTCTGGGGTTGAAATTTTCCCTCTACTGACAGAACTGATAGCCAAATTTATGAAAAAATAATTCAAGTTGTAATTAACTTTATTTTCTCTTCAAAATATCTTTAGCCATGTTATGTCTGTGTACAGACATTTCAAATGTAACACAGTTATCTCATTCTTAGGACTCACCATGCATGTATCTTGTGTGGTTGATTGAGTGAAAAGTCTCTCAAGCTCGTTGCTGTCAGCCAGTTTCTTCCCCGCTGTGCTGCCATTCACCTCCATCTCTCTCCTGGCAGCGCCGTTCAGCCCAGAGGCCCCCTGGGAGGAGGAAGAGGATTCCAGCACTGTGCTGTGCCCCGCCTGAGGCGTGGCCTGAACCGTCTTACACATCATAAGCCTGGGGATTACAACACACACACATAAAACTATTGTCAGCTGCAAACAGACAACAGACTGACATTAACCTTCAACAACAATTATTGGCAAGTTATTTCCATCGTTACATTTTGTTGTTGTCGTCATGTTTGTACTGACCTGCCGCGGTAGCTGAAGACGAGGAAGAGCACGCAGAAGATGATGCAGGTGACTCCGATGTGAATGCCAATTATGATGCCTGTCGTGGATGTTTTGCTCTGTTCGTCTTTCACACAATCGCACGGGGCATCCAACACTGAGGAGACACAGAATACCTCACAGTCAAACCACCAACAAAGCTTGAGTTAACACGGCTGCATCAGGGAGATGTGGGTGAGTGTGTGACTGTGAAGGTCAGCTTGACTCTTCTCAAGACAAAAGATGGCATTTCAATCAGTGAGGCAAATTAAACCTTGTGGTGATGTGGGACTATGTGTAGCTATAGTATATGTGGTTGTGTCTGGGGGACAATCACCAGATTTCTCCACGGCCTCCCGAAGTGAAACAAATCGTATGGTCGCGTTGCCATCTCCATGTTGGTTGTGTGCCAGCAGCTTTATCTCATAGACCAGTGAAGGATCTGGACAAAAAAGTAAAAAAAAGAAAAGAAAAAGAAGTTAAGACAATGAAATCTGGTTCTTCTTTTAACATTTTTAACTTGAAGTGCTGATATTTAGTGCTTTTCCTTGCCTAAATTAAGAGCAGGAGGCTTCATAAACAACTCCTAAGTTCTTCCCCAAGAAGTGTTTTTAGTCTTGTTTTAATCTTCAGCACAGCTCCAGTTTGGAAATTATGAAAAGCTTGTTTACAGGGCCAGATCACATTGTCAAATATTTGTTTCTTTAATTAAGACTACAAAGATGAATGGTCAATAAAAAAACTAAGCCAATCTGCTATGGTGCAATAAATTGTAGTCCTGAGAAACACATCTCACCCAGCTGAGTGATGTTGTACTGGGTGATGTTGCGAGGAAAATTGATGGGACCAGTGAACAGCGGTGTGTGGGCTCTTCTGTAATACAGTCTGAAGCCCTGATGTTGGCCCATCTTGGAGGAAGGTTCCCACGTTGCTTGTATCACACTGGTGTTCACCACCTTGGTGAAGAGGGAAGGAGGCGCTGGCACTGTAACACAACAGAGACAGTCAACCAGAGTGGTACAACAATATGATGAGCCTCATTTCCACTGCATGGGACTGGCAAGGCTAAACGACTTGTTCTCCGTCAGCAAAAGTTGTGGATAGTACTGTTTTGGTACACTGTTCTATTGGTGATCCTGCATGGTGCTCAGACTTGGTGGTTTGGGCTGGGTGTAGAGCATGTGTTAGTTGGAAAGACGGCATGCTGAAGTAATTAAAAGAGATGATATGGACAAGTCGTGAGACACAGTTGATGAGAGATGTTTCTGAGTGCCAGGAGAAAGACAGGCGGTGGAGTCTCCTCCTATTCCCTATGAAGTTTTGTATCAAGTAATTGTCTGCGTGTTCAATGTCTACAAATGAACTGTCAATGGAGGACGGACACTAAGCAGTGTAGAACCCCTGAGGGTGCTATGAACAAGCCCTGGAGGCGCTGGACGAGTGTTTGCCCTATAAGATGGTATCAATTACCAACACTATTTTTGGTATCACCTTGTTTGAGGTTCCAAGTAAGCTGAGTCAATACTAAATGGGGGAGTTAAAACACTGCAGACCACTGAACGGTCGGAGAGAACAATCACAAGTGCAACACGGGAAATTCTTCACCAACCCACCATTTTTAAATAGCCAAACTATCGTCAATATTATGTTTTCCGTATTTTATTTGGTCAACCAAGATATAGCAAAAAATGTTTTTCTCAAAAATTGACAAAATACATAAAATTCCTTTGTTTGGATGCCAATTAAAGGTGAGAGGTGAGAGCTGGATGGAGCAATGAGGCATAGCTAAGAGCCCCTACACTAACAGGGTACTATCTGTGGTGGAAAAAAATTGAGAAAAGCACCAAGTACAAAAAATAGGTTAAGTGGAGTTGAGTTAAGTCAAACATCCAGTGAAAATAGCAGCAGCACTAAGAGCTCTTATTTTGTATGTCTGAAGTGTAAATTACGGCTGCTTATGTGCAGTAACATTTACAGTAAAAGCATCATATCTCATTTAAAAGCTTAAATCTTGCATGTTTTTACTCTCAGCATAAAGCTCTATTACAAACCACTGTGTGTGTGTGTGTGTGTGTGTGTGTGTGTGTGTGTGTGTGTGTGTGTGTGTGTGCGCGCGCGTGTGTCCTTCTTCCAGCTCACCCTCCCCATGAGTGCTCTCGGTGACACTGTCCGATGGTTTGCTGGCCCCATGGGAAGTGTAGGCCTTGACGTAGAAGGTGTAACTGGTGGAGGGCTCCAGGTCCCTGATAATCTGCTGCAGCGTCACCTTACTGACGGCCTCCTCATACTCCATCTCTGCTGGGTCTGAAGGAGAAGAGATGGAGGTGGAAGGACAGCAAGAGAAGGTGAGATTAAAAAAAAGAGTGAGAGACAGAAGACATAAACAGGAAAAGAAAAGCAGGAGCAGGCATTAAAGTGATGGAAACGGGATCAGGAGAGGAAACAATAAGTACAATCTGTTTCTGTCATGACTTTATGGTTATTGCCCATTTCACTGGTTTTATCAGAGCAGCTCCGTTAGGTAATAGCTAATCTAGTTTGGCCCTGGGAGCCTGAATGATGATGGTTGACTGAATTGAAGGGGTGGAGTGAGAAGATGGAGGGGTAAAAGGGGGAGTTACAAAGGATGTGTTAAAGCATTTTATTGCCCTCAATCCGGAGACAACCAACCATAACCACCATCTACCTCTAGCCCTCCAACCATAGGGCCATACCATCTTGGAAGGGTAATTACAGCAGATCCTATTGGTTGGCCCCTGGGGCCCTTAATTATCCATCTGATAAACCTAGTGAGGAGAACAGCAGCTGCCACAATGAGACCCTCACCACACACACACACACACACACACACACACACACACACACACACACACACACACACACACACACACACACACACACACACACACACACACACACTTGCCCAAAGCTGTAAACAAACACTTTGCATGTACATTAACAAGCATGTACATGTGCATGTATGAATACACACATAGGGATCATATCAATAGTCAACACACACGGATCCCAAGGCAATAAATCAGACAATTTGTTTTTTAATAATACTTATTAAATTCGTCTGTGTATTGGAGTGTGGGGACTTGTACTGAAGCACTAAACACATTTGAAGTTGTTCATTGGGAGAGATGCATTTCCTTTTTGCTTGAATTAACTTACTGTGTGTAGCTTTGAATAAAAGCATCTACCACATGAAGGTGGAGTAAATGTATTGGGAAACAAACAAAAGGCCTTTTATCATTTTTTCCATACTCTGTTGTTGAGACTGTTGATAGAGTTGTAATCTAGTACCATGGATGAATTACTGAATGGACACAGACCCAGGGGCCCAAAGTATCAGGGGGGGCCCTAGCCTTCATCTGCAAAAAGTCACTTGAAGAGACTCATACTGACCAGGAAGAGCCTCAAAATGACCATATAGAAACATAAAATGACCACTACACTACCCTACCACTACAAAGAGATGCAAAACAACCACAAACAGATGCAAAGGGACTAGAGAGAGATACCATGCAACTACAAAAAGACACATGACCACAAAGGGCCACGAAACAAATACAGAGAAACACAAAAGGACTAAAAAAGCCACTAAGCAACTACAAGGAGACACAAAACAACTACAGAGATGCAAAAATGACTACAAAAAAGAATGAGAAAACAACCACAGAGACAAAACAACCTCAGAAAGGCTCAAAATACCACAAAGACCCAAAACAACTACAAAGAGACACAAGACAACTGCAAGGAGATTCAGAAATGAATACAGAAGGGGAAAAAACAACCAGAGACACAAAACAAGCACAGAGAGCCTCAAAATGACCACAAAGAGACAAAAACAACTACAAAGAGATGCTAAATCACTCATAAGAGAAACAAAATGACACAAAGCCACAGAAGGATGTGTAAACACTAGGAAAAGATGCAAAACAACAACAACAACAACAACAAGATGCTAAACCACCTCAAAGTCTGTGTGTCTTGCTCTTATGTAGGAGAGGTACTGGGACTTTTGCATGCCTGTGACCAGGGGCCCATTGTCTCATAATCCGTTCATGTCTGGGACACATTTCGACACATATGAAACATACAAACCGCAACTTGCAACATGAGATCATTTCCTCATTTTGACACATTTCATTTATCAGAAGAAACAGCAGAAAAAGCATGTGAGAGCAGAGTGACAAACAGATGCTTGCACCATTTGCGATCTGCATGCTTGCAAATTGTTTTTGTGAAATGGGCCCCTCGCTTCGAACGTCAGTGCCGTCTATCTTCATTAGGTCAGTATAACTGCTTATTTACATGATCACATTTTATGGTAACTTATTTTTATGTAATCGATTGCATATAAATTCTGCGCAGCCCCACCTGAGGTCCTGCGGATGTGAAGCACATAACCGATGATGTCCTGAGTGTTCTGATCCGGCTCCCTCCAGGACACCTGGATGTTGGTGGGTGAGAGGGCCTCGGCCTGCACGTGGGTGGGCACACCGGGCAGTCCGTCGGCCCAGAGCACTGTGAGGCGGGCGCTGGCCTGAGTGGAGCCGGCGCTGTTCTCAGCTATACACTGGTAGATGGCCTCATCATCCTGGCTAATGCCGTATATCGTCAGTGTGCTATGAGAGGAGCGAAAAAGAAGAGGTGGAAGAAAAGACAGAAAAAAGGAAATGGGGAAGTTTAGTTTCTCTGACACTAATTTGAAACACAAGAGTTGATTGCGTATGACTGTATATGAGAAATGTTAAGTCCAAAAGGTGAATCCTGCTTTTGAATAGTTGTTAAATAACGGTAATCTCCACCAAACTAAACTAAAATACCGTATTTGCAGTGAAGTGCACCAAAACATGCACACTGAGTTGGTTAACTTTTAAGGTATGTCAGTGTGTAACTTTAAAGCGCTTAATGCACACCAGCACCAGGGTTATATAATAACAGCAGCAGCAACATGTTACAGAGCAGAACATGTTTTTCTGCCATCTAACTTTACGGGATTACTCACGATACGTGTAATGCTCTCAAGAGTTGCAGTAGTTCATATCAAATAGGCCATACTCACAAATATTTGGCAACCAATAACATATAACATATATACCATAATAACAATTTTTCGACTGCTTTCAGACTCATCCATATGTGTTATGCACCTATTTTGGTGTACATAAGTTGAAATGTGAAGGTAAATTGTTGAAAAAAACTGTAATGGAAATGCAAAATAATGGAAATCTGTACGTAGAAATCAGGAGTTGAATTATGAGATATATACTTCTGGAAAGATGCTGTTTTCATAAAACTAGGCTTTCAGTGCAGCAGGAAGATACAAATACCTTTGAAAATGGTACTTTATGACCAGAGAAAACAGAAAATAAGAGCTGTCATGTTGAAAATCTACAAATACCAGAAAGCACCACACTGGACCAATAAACACTCCTGCTGGTGGGTGACGTAATGCAATGGCCATTTTTCTACAACAATATGGTGGACAGCAGGTAACAAGCAATCTCTAATGAGAGTCAAACAAAAAGCTAAAATATGTTTCTGAAAACATTTTAGGTGAGAAATAGGCAACTCAGTTACAGAATCTTGGTTTATAATTTATCAGAACTGCTTAGTTTTCCCATTTAATCTACTTCCAGTCTCCATTTTTACAATACATGAAATCGTGTGGCACTTCCTGTTCACAAATTATCTTATTAGAGCCAGTGCACCGAAATATGTATTTTTGAGACATATTAGATGATAAAATAGCCGATGCAGTACCAAAGTATTGGTTTGCATTTGAACAGCACTCCCTAGCTTTACCATTTCATTTAAGAGAAAAGAGGGGCCTCTCTCTCTCTCTCTTGATTTGCTTCTATTCTATTCTATTCTTTCTGTGGTAGCAGGCATATGAAAATGCAGAAGTACAATCTGTACAGCTCAAGAGCAAAATAAAATTTGGAGCTGGGAGATAAGCAGGGATATCTGGGTCTTGGGTAGATGGTAAAGTTCACCACAATTCATTGACAAATTGTTACACCCACATTGAGCCTTTATGTGCAATATAAATGATCACATGGTGACACTATTCTCTTCAAAAACATATTGAAACCTGTTTTTACTAGTTTTAAAAAAATATTCTGATGACAAACACTATCAGACATGTCTTTTCTTTAATCACAGTAACTAATCTATCTGAAATAAAATTGAAAACGTACATTTGAGTCTTCGAAAGTAAATTATCTGTGCTGAGTGAATGCACTGTTACTTCGTACCTCGGATAAGGACTGCATAAAGTAAGGAAGATTAATGTGACAGTATGTCAAGATGTATTGTGTTCAGTTGTGTGTGTGTGTTTGAGTGAGTGAAAGAAAGAACACAATACAGACGGCAGCAGTGTGTAAAGAAGATCCTCACTCGTGCAGAGCGCGTACTTTCAAACTGCTTCCTTTTCTATCGAAACTCTCGTCGGAGTCGATAAATCTATTTCAGCGGTTCAAAAAATGTAATTTGCCTACATCAGTGAAACCTTTCATCTGTCCATGCACACAGATGTACTCACCTCATCACTCATACCTATACACAATCACAACCTCCTACACTCACTGCCTTCACTCTATATTCTCTTTCTTCCAAGCCGTCGCTTCTCACTGTCGTACCTGCACAGCTCTTCTCTTTGTCTTTTTGTACTGCATCTCTGCTTTTTCTTCCCTCCCACGTGATCTCGCTGCTATGGAAGAAATATAAGCTTTATGTGTGTGTATATGTATTCGTGTGTGCATGCTGAGTAGGTGTTATTAGACAAGAATACATAATCTACTCCTCTTATTTGTCTCGAGGCAAAAGAAAAAATAAAACATTTAACACACTATGGAAATAAGACCCGGTGGCGCGAAACATTTCTTTATGCCATTTTCATATCAAGGCCATATCTGCTGTATTTAAGGTATAATATGTGCAGGAGAAAAAATGAGAATGTACAAATAATGAATATCTTGGGAATATGGAAGGGCTTGAGTTGTAGCTATGTCTATTTTCACTCCTTCAAGCCCTTGGTCAGGGCATTTTGACAGATCAGAAGCATATTTCAAATAAAAGGAAGAAAAGCCTCTGGCTTCTGGCTCTCATGCTGCGCTTTAAGTTGAAACACTAGAATTGAATGCCATAAGAGTTCAACATATCCCACAGCATCCCGCCTAATCTGTCACTGGCAGTTTGTAGGCACCTGTCGAACAGACTGTCATCTTTCTTTGACGGACAGGTTGGATCCTCGGTGTATTAAATCAAAATTTATTGAGAAATGCCAGGACGATCCCGTGAGGAGAAGCATGCCATTTATCGAAAGAACGACATTTCAGCCGTACATGGTCTGTCACCGGCCACCTTCTGGACCTGTGAAATTGGACATGAGGAAAGTGGCATTTCGGCTCTCTCGACGGACGCCACCGAAGCCATACGGCCTCGAAGTGGTTTGCAAGGATGGATTTGTAAAGACAGGGGAGTGCTCTTCTGGGTCAGCAGGCAGGACAGAGAAGTGAATCATTCCATTTCCTTCTCAAAATTGATGTGTCGGGATACAATTACTGTACGGCTCTAATCTGGGTCAGAATAGGCTGCGAGGCGGATGAGTTATTATTCTTTCCGGTCTGCCAGGTGGATTCAATCTGGATAATTATAAGGTCAAAGAGGCCCCCTGTATTTTACCCTCTCTGAGACAATCTCACCTCTGACCCCCGAGGTGACAGCAGTCGCCAGCCCTTGGCTCGCTACTCAACCATCACATTTCTGACAGCCTTTCATATCAGTGATGGATGGAGTGTTTGCAGACAGGCAGCTCTGACCAGACGCCACAGACGCAGCAAAGAGGGCCCCGGGGACGCACTGCCCTGATGCCACCGGGCCTGGATGGGCCTCCTGAATGTTTGAGGGGAATGCAGGGAAATTTCACAAGATGTTGCTTGTTTCGGACGGTACAGTAGCGTCCAACCACATGTATGCTAACTCACATACACGTGCATGAACACACACATACATGCGGACTGATCTTGCTGACGTGTAGCTTATGAAATTCCACATCTACAGTCAAAACTTCCTACTTCTTCCAGGATCAAAGTGTTGGTGAATGAGGAGCATAGTGTTGCTGTTTGAAGTCACTCTTTTCTGCTCTGCTGCTGAAACTGGAAAGGCAAAACATCTTTCTGTCTGTTCCAGGATGTTGCATATTTAGAATAATTTATTTTAGGGTTAGGGTTAATCACAATTGCGTTGAATTAATTAAAGACCAACAGAAACAAAATACACATTTATTCAAGAAAATCCTTTGGACTGCCAAGTGCTCCCACTTCAGTTTAAAGGTACAATGTGTAAGATTTAGGGGGATTTAGTGGCATCTAATGGTGACTGTTGAAGATTGCAATGAAAGAAAAATTCTCCTGGTTAGAAATTAATCAGTGTGGTTTTTTTTAAGGAGGTTTTTAAGGGTGCCGAATTATCCACAGAGGTCTAGGTCTTAGTTTCTACGACAAAAACACCAGGTGATTAAAATTATAAAGCAGTTCAATGTTACAAATCAGTGTTTTCCTTGCTAACGTGTGATCCCGTGTTTTCTCTGATAACTTGAGATCTAGATGTTCCAGAGGTTTTTACTGGGAGCTGATTTATTGGCAGAGGTCTCTTCTTCTCCAAAACAAAGGGATCAGGTCACTTTTTCAAACGGTGAAAACACTGAATTTAAGTGGTTTCCTGTTCAAAAACGTTTTTTCTGGTGAAGCTAAACTACGGTGGCCGATGTGAAATTATGAATGGGTCTTTACAGAGCCAGTGTGTTGTTTGTCCATTCTGGGCTACTGTAGAAACATGCCGTGATCTGTGGATACGGACCCACTCCCTATATGGATGTAAATGACTCATTCTAAGGTAAAAATAAATGGACCCCATCATTCTCATTTCCAGGTGTTTATACACTAAAGAAAACATACTCATTTCATTATTTTCCATATCTGTCCATATATCCCCATAAACCCTACACACTGTAGCTTTACATAAAGACAATGTAAAGTAGACTACTACACTTTTAAAGTTCTTAGTACGGCCAACTGTTTAATTTCTGAAGGTCAAAGACAAGTCTCCAAGCTTAAAACTTTTTCTCATTTAAACATTTTCAGCCAAAGAGATTATAAAGTGACAAGCGATTCAGTTTGAGCCTTTTTTCAAAAGACTTTTTCGATTAAATGGTTTGAGTTTTAAAATACATTAATATTCAGCAGCAGAGCAGGGCCACCAAAGATGTGTGGGGAAGAAATGAAAGATGGTAAGTCTAAGTGAGAGAGAAGAATTGATTTGGGACGTATATGGCCTGAATTTGGGCTGTTTGCTCGTCTTACAGGAGCTCCAAAGCCAAGCTGTCCTGTCCTGACAGGTTGACACCATCATTTACTCATCAGTTCAAGGTCATTTCACAGATTGATGGATAAGGCCGTGGGCCAGGGGAGTGGCTGACAGCGGGGCCTTGGGCCTGTTGTTCGGCTATGTTTACTCTCCGTTGTCTCTGAGCGGCACCCCATCAAAAGCCAGCGTGGCCGTTCTGGATCCAGCAAGAGGGAGAGGGAGGAAAAAATACAGGGACAAAAAGAGAACAGGAGGAAGAGATGGGGGAGGGGGAGGGGAGGAGCGATGAGCTGTCTGTGGCCTGAGAAGAGGGAAGGGCCCAGGGATATGACTGATTACAGGCAGGGTCAGAGTTCAAGGCCAATGCCCAGGCCCCAGCTCTCTGTAATGGGGGCAGGAAGGGGGATGTGGGGCACAGAGAGGGGCCGCAAACAAGAAAGGCAGGTCTGAGTGAAAGAAAGAGAAGAAAAAAGGGGAAAAAAAGAAAATCCTTTGAAAGGATTCTGCAAGAAAATGTCCAGGTTTGTGTGGTAGCCTGTTCCTTCAGATGTTGGCCATTAATTATAACACACACACACAGCTTACTCACAGCATGTTTTTTTTATTACACAGTTTAAACCCTCTTTACACCAAAGTAAAAAGGATCTTACACTTTCTAAATTATTTAGAGAAAGAGACTAAATTAGAAAAATGCCCATGGGATATTTCTCTCATATCTTATCTACACGAAAATTAAATTTTCCTAATTATCAGTTACAGTATCACTTTTACAACAACTGGACAGGCTGGAATTCCATCTCACCATTATCACACAGTGTGTGATGTGAGATCACAGCCTGTACGTGTCGGATGATTACACGTGTCAGCTTTAGAGACTGAAGAGTGAGTCCTAGTATGTAATTAGCAACAACTCTCAGAGGCTTCAAATAACCACAATAGCGTGTTTTACAGGAGCCATGGTTAGCAAGGTCCAATAATGAATGGAGTAACAATGATGTGTGTGTTTGTACATGTGTGCAGGTGTGTGCATATCCTATGCAGCGTTTCACGTAGCCATGTCCTCCTCGTGTGTGTTTTCCGTGTAGAGTCTGTGTGTTCGGATGAGGACGAAAGGGAGCAACACGTTTGTGAATTTTCGTGTTTGATTATGCGTGTGCACAAAATGAATGATGGCATGCACCGCGGGGCTATTTGTGCACATGCGGCGCTCACTTGCTTTTTGATTAATGTGTGTGCATGCGTGTGTGTGAATGAAATGTACAATCGATTCCCCTTCCTTCCCTTGTCCGATTTGCTTTGAAGGTCAGCGTCGTGAGAGATGGCTGAAGGGAGAAACCTCAGTGTGCGTATATTTTTACACACACACACACACACACACACACACACACACACACACACACACACACACACACACACAAAGTTATACCCACCACACACACTAATTAAAATTTCTCTGTGTGCTGCACTCACTGTATATTCAGGCTTCCCGTAGAGTATGTATTTATATAAGACCAGTATCGTTGCACTGCTCGGAGCTGTTGAATATTATTTACATATAATTACTTTTGTTTTGGCTTGGTTCAGGAGGTAAATTGCACCCCATGCCACATCATTTTCCTTCCTGGCAGGACCTTCACTACATTAAAAAACACTCCACATGGCTTTTTTAGCTTCAAGTAAAACTATGAATTTGGTGAGAGAGAGCATGTTGGCCTCCAATCATAGGGGCTGGTGCCGCAGATGCACTGATACTTCATTGATACTGACTCAGATACCTGGATTGTCGATATTGCCTGTGTCTCTGCCAAAAAAGTTGTACTTGTATACACTGCAAAGACCACAACCAATGGCTAACAAACATGTACAATCTGCACCTGCGTGAGAGGAAATAACTCTCCCTACCAGCAGGTGGCAGCAGTCTGTATTCATCTTAAAAAAAGGGAAAAACTACAGACTGACGGGAGGAATTCAAGACACAATGTAGTTATTTACCAGTTTGCACTTTAACAACACAACACAATATCGAATGAACAACACATATACACTGTAGGCAAGTGAGCAATCAACAATTATGACAGTTCCTTCAGTTAACAGTTTCTAAAAAGCTCTGTGGCTTTTCTCATGCTCTGAGATGAAAAGCCAATCAGAGTCATTTCCCACACCCAGGGACTCCGCTGTCTCCGCTACTTCAACATGCTGAATCTGCCAAAAAACATAAAAAGCCCACTAGGGCCAACAAGTGCAGAGATGTGCCAACGCCAAAACTTGGGCGACAGAAGCTCACCAGCAGCCCAATATAGACCAACACCTGATTGTTAGCTTGGTGTGTCAGGGCCCTTACAGATAAAAGAAAGGTCTAAGTCACTCACACACAGTGAGAAATAGAGTTTATTAATTAAACACTGACATCAGGCCAGTGATAATTATTGACATATAATCAAAGCCCAGGTATTAAGTCCCAGACTTAAAAAGCTGACGGTTGACGGTTCTTCCCTGATCCTCCGATGTATATACATTAGATAAAAGTCATGTGATAGACATCAAAACAAACGTTTCAGTTATGTCGTTATATTCTCATGTAACTGATCAGCAGCAAGACATTTCCATGTTGTATGAAATGCAACAACAAAATCAGTCAGATAATGTTCAAAATGTTTGCTTTAAATGAATTTTAAGTTTTTTCTACAACACTTGTTCCTGGCAACTAAAGCAGGATAAATGTTAAAGCTATTCAAAACACTTGGCTCTGCTTAGTGAAAGATTGTTGTTAAATATTGATAACATCACTGCATCTTGTCCTTTTAATTGACCTTTTAAATATTTAAATGTTTTTTTCCCCCAACCTTTATAAATTGTTTCAGAAGTCTGAACTGAACAACATGAGAAACACAGGACACCAATTCTGTCCTCTGGTGTTCTGCGTTATGTATGGCCAATAACCCATGGTCATCCTCTTCTGTGACACATAGAAACATCACACTTTCTGGATTGGAAAAAACACTGCAAGTAGATCTAATCAATTAATCCATCCAGAGAAAACTACATTGCCAGCAATTTTGAGGATCAGTTGTCATTTTTATAACGCTGCACTTTGTAAATATGAGGTGCTGGATTTCACGGTACTTTGATTATATTGATTTTTTTTTTTTTAATTTTAGTTTTGGAACAGGCAGCTCTACAGGTTGACCGGGCAAGCAGCTTTTTATGACCCGTTCAAAGGTGGCACCCTCTTGTAGCTGTAGTAATTTTTTATGGGAGCAGAGAAGGTGATGAAGTAAAAAAATCAACAAAGTCTGTGTAAAACTGTTTAAAAATGGAAGAAGTCCCTACAGGGTGGGCAGGAGGAGCGGTTGAGGATGGTTCAAACAAGCACAGGACATTCACCCATAAGACTGGTGTTTGTGGACAAAAGTCAACGCTGAGTTATTTTATTAACAACAGCGCAGCATGGAAGTATGTGTAGAATACTATGCTAGTGACATATGGGATGTCTATCAGTGGTGTAGTTGAGTTGGATGTATTACTAGGTTAGATAAGTAGGATGTGTAGTTAGTATACTCTCCTTGCAGAATCAGTGACTTCTTTTAAGTCACTTCTTGAAACTCACTTTTACAGACTTGCTTTTATGTGATATCACCTTTATTTATTGATTTATTTATAATTTTTTTTTTAAAATCTCTTCCTCTATTCATTTTGCTGCTCTTACTTCATTTATTGTACCTTATCCATCTGATGTCCTGTTCTTGGCATCCTTTCATGTTTTAATTTATTACATCTATCTCTTATTCACCTGTTTTTATCTTCTTATCTTTGTTTTATCTGCACTGATGTGGCCTTCGTATATTGTGTTTATATCATTTTTATCATCTTTTATTGCTTTTATTTTTTATATTTCCAGAAACTTAATTCATTTAGTATTTTAAATGCCTTTTGGGATCTACCTGTTTCATCACTTTTCTTCCTTTTATTAGCTTTATTCTCGTTGACCTTTTGTGTTTGCATTTTTATTCTAACATTTTTGTTTGACTGTTGTCCCTGAGTTCCTGCCTTTGCTTTGTCTGTTAAAGCACTTTGTAAACACCTGTTTTTAAGGGTTCTATATAAATAAAGTTGTTATTAAAATATATATTCCAACAACTTTTTGGCTAATAGGTGGGTATACCATAAATGTCAAGAAAAAGAGGTGGGCATAGCCTGTATACCTGCACAGAGCCTGCACTGCACCACTGATGGACGCCACATACGTCATGTTTCACTAGAAACAGAAGTAAAATTTTAAACCTCATTCGCTGTTGTTTTTTTAAAACCTAACAACAAAGTTTCATAGCAAATCGGCAACTGTTGCTTTGGACATGTTTAGAACTGCAACTGTTAACAAGTTAATATTTATCATTTTTAGTACGGTCATATATGTCATTTATGTCATCATGGAAATCAGAGGAAATCAACTTATTCTGTCATTTTGGCAAGAGATAGAGATTTTTTTTAACTCTTTGTCAGACCAAACCCCTCAACTAAGGCTTTGGGGAGCTGTGATGTACATTTAATATTATTTTCTGACCTTTAATTACAAAACAATCTGAGGATTAATTAGTTATGATAAAAATTGTTAGTATTTGTGGTGAATAAATGCAATCCAGAAATCAGTTATCTTTACGCCAATCATTAATTAGAGACTGTGATAACGAATCAGATTGTAATGTGCTCTTTCCGCTCACCTCTCAGTCCAGCTACACAATGCAAAAAAGATGCACATCAAGCTGCTCTGTGCTCTAAATGGCTGACTGCATTTCCTGGTCAACTAGCTGAGTTTATGAGCTAATTAGCTAATGGTAGATCTCAAGCTGAGGCCTGCCTCCTTAACCAATCGCAGTGCAGGCTTTGTGATGCATGACATCCACATTATAGCAGGTCTACAGAATACACTAATGGCGGCAAGTGGAAAACGCTGTGATGCTCTGACTACCCGCTCTGTCTTGTTCTCTCTCTCCTCATTTGCTCTTCCTGCCGACTCATCATTTCTCTTTTGACCACCCGTTCATTTTTCCTTTCTTTTTTTCTCCCCTACGTCTAAGTTCGGCCTCTCATTTATTTCATCCCTCTCCTCTTTCCTCCTTTGTTAGTCCCTCGCTCCATCTCCCTGACTAATATAGACTGGTGTAGGCAAGTGGGAGTGGAGCAGTGTCTGTGAGCGATGGAGGTGTCTGCTCCCTTCACTCACTGATACAGAGTGCAAGTATTGATTTTTTGAGGTGCAAATGTAATGTATTCACTTCATATTTCTCTTTTATGAATAATAACAACATGCACGGATGGTTGGCTGCCAAGGTCGACTGGAAAAATTGAACTTTCCACGTGCATTAACGCATAACAGAATTTACTCAAAAACATATTTGCTGGATGGATAGAGTGTAGCAGTTTACAATTAGTGCTAGCAACAGGCTGCACACTTATGTTTTATCCTTAAGCACAGCCTTGAAGCTAAAGGAAAACTGTTGATCATGACATGTCATCAACCATAATTCTGTACAACTCATGCAGCTTCTCCAAGAGCAGAAAAGAACAACCAACATATAATTACTCCTCTGCTCCATCTCTAAGATGGTGCTCGACTGCCACATACAGTACCTAAACGCAGAAAACAGCCACTGCAACATGCAGCCATTACAACGCGTGGTGCTGGGAATGGTAACTAACAGAGCCAGAGCCAGTTGCTGGGTCCTCCTCCTCATGACATTCCTGGGAGGAGGACTGCCATGGGAAAGCATCCAACATCCAGTCAATACACTGCTCGCATACAAAGGCACAAATAAATTGAGGCTCATGTCTTGGCAGGCGTAAATTCCAGCAGCTGCCGCGTTAGAAGCAACAGAAACGCAGAGAAATTGAAGATTTAATGATGCCAATGATCAGATCAAGGCAGTGGTGATTAATAATGACGTCCATATTACTTCTGTGTGCAGGGTCCAACTTTGTGAGGGGTGCCGACATGGTCAGGAGGGAAAGCTGGGCTGTGTTAATGGGAATTTGCATTATGTAACGACCTGTTCATGGTTCTTTTTCACATTAAATAATTATTAAAATTACTGAAACCCTTTCTGATAAGTCACCCTTTATATTGTGTTTTTAAGGCGATAAAGGCTTCATTAAAGGTTCATAACATTTTATAGATCAGTTATTAAACATTAAGAAGAGCTACTAAAGTTCTAAATGTTTGTAATAATACTTGTGGGTTTCACAGTTTCTAGTAAGACATCAAGTGTACACTTACACATGTTAACAAGCTTTTAAATCATGGATTTTGATCCGGATTAAGCGCCCCATTAGAGGGTCTTACTGATGAATTTAAGAGTGTCTAGCTGGAGGATAAACAGCAGCCACAACAATTTTTCGGTGCTTGGCAGCCCAAAGTTACTCTTGGAGAGGGCTAAATGATTTACAATCCATTGATAAAGATTTACAAAGCCCTTACATAAAGGGTAATTTACTCGAAAGTTTTTTCAAAATCTCCTCTAGTAGGAAGTCTCAGTCCTAACAAACATCTCTGTCAGGCATTCTCTCCTCTCTAATAATCCGACAACATCTCCAGACGTTTATCTTAATAGCAATATCTGTGGCCAAGAAACCCATATTTTTCAACTAACTAAAGTATCTGGCTCAATCTGTAAACAGACCACTCAAATCTAAAGCTCACAGCAGCACTACAGGGCAATCTGATTCCATTTTATAACAACCCTTTTACTGCAGTTTATCCAAAGCTGATCCCTCGCTACATCACATCACATCAGTCAGATCTGCTCAGTCCCACTATGCCAGAGTTTGTGAATTTACCTACAAAAAGTAATGCACAACAATTTGTATATAACCCATGTAATCATTAGCCAGTAATTTGCGTATACCCCTGTGATCACATGACAAGTGAAAAAGGCAGTAACATAAAGACAGAAAGTCTGCATACCACAGCAGGTTAGGGTGGTCAAACAAACACAGGACTTTTACCCACAAGACCGGTATTTGGAATCGTGTGAGACAAAGTAAGCTTTGAATTATTTTAACCATATTTCTTTTTCTAATCCTAACCTATGTAACTTAACATTAAGTATGTAATGTGGAGTGCATCTTAGTCAGATATAATACAAACCACTGTATGTGCATTTGCCTAAGATCTCATATGAGCCGCTGCATGAGTAAACATTGCAATATGACAATTTGAACAAGCAACATACCCCCACATCAGGCTCGCTCATCAATGCCCCCCATGACAGTTAACCCCCCTTTGGCATCCCACTCCTGTTTTTGTTTCTTTGTTTTTAAACTTATCCACCTTTGGTAAAGTCTCCATCCTGTTGCATGTGTACATGTAAAATATATGAACAGTAAATTGTTGCATCAGATGTAAAAGATGCTACAAAAACATGATGCCAAGAAAATTGGCAAGAAAACACACCTCTCATTTGCTTAACATCACTACTAATTAGGGTGTCTTTTGTGAAAACTGACAGTGACGGGGTGTTTTCTGCACCCTGGTGAATCAGTGGGTACTCCTGTATATATGAATGCAATTTTCACCTGTTGTTGTTCCTGAGTTTGACGTGTCCCCCAGGCTCCAGGATTTGCCCGTTCTTCAGCCAGGTGAGCTGGGGCTCTGGCTCTCCCTGTGCCTGGCAGGTGAAGATGGCAGTGGTGCCAACAGGCCGAGCAATGGACTGCGGAGCTTGAACAAACTCTGCTGGAGCTGAAACAAGAGGGAGGGAGACAGAGAGTCAGATAAGTTGGACTCACTCCCACAATCAAAAGGACAGTGCCAAAAAAAAATCTGAGCCAGAGAAACAAATTGGGATGTTTAAGAAGTATCCAGAGGTACCACAGCTTAACTTATGAAAATAACTGAAGAGCCCACAGGGTTTGCAGGCAGCTGTCTTTATTATAAAGAAGCAGAGTACTGCATTATACTGTAGGTGTATGGTATAAATAGTGTTGCAAATCTATAATTCAGGGTCAATTAGCAGGATTATACAAGACACTTGATCAATGCAGATACATGGAAATAAAAAAGTGAGAGGGGAGAGCAGAAAAGTGGAAGGACGAGAGCAAGAGAATCAACAACAGCACTAATTTGGGACTAATATGATTTAAAACAGCAACACATTTAGATGAAAATACAGTGATGCAGTTTATAGATTCATCATTTCCTGCCTTATATTTGCTTCAGGCTTCCCAGCTATGGTCAATTAGTGGTAATAACTTATTCATATGAAATGGTTCTCTTAGCAGAGAAGGTACTTTCTTTAAATCACAGAGTAATTACACTTACATCCGCCAGAGTTTAATTTCTGGCTTCATGTTTTTATTTAAGCTGACAGACAGAGAGGTATTGCACCATCTCCCCTGCACTCATTATTGTCCCAATGGTTATCTGTGATTTGATAACCTGAATTATTTATGCCCATATTAACTCAGAAAAAATGTTATGGTAATTATAATATCTCAGAGTCATCACTAGACGGTAGAAAGCTGGAACACCAGGCGTATCATATTGCCTGTTAAAAAAGAAAAAATTAGCTTTCCTTCTGTGCCATCATTTAACTCATCATTACCTGGTGGGACTGAGTAACGGGAGTCATATTGTAAAATTACACCTTTAACACAGATGCTGGTTGGAATAAAACAGCATTTAATTCTGTTGTAACACAGAGAGAGAAACCTGGACCAGTGTTGTGATTCTTGTGAAATAACACTCTGTAACAATACTCCTGTGTTTCTCAGCTTTAGGCTCATTCATTCAAACCCCACATCCAGGGGACAGGACAGCTCCGACTCTCCACCGGATCAGCAAACTTTCTGTTGCTGCCATGACATGAATTAGACCAAGCACTGCTGCCAGCCACCAGCCCGGTGTGACACCTTGGGCTTGAGGGTTCGCGTTTGCTGAATTTAAGCCACTACAGCCAACAACCGATGGTCCTTCTCCTGAGCTACTATATCTACTTCTTGGGAGGCAGTCCACAGAGGCAGGAAGCGGGGCAATAAGACCTTGTGGAGGCCAGCTACCTAATTCTTGTCTAATTTGTGGTCTGATAAACAGACAAAGCAGGTCAAGGAGGGGCTGAACAAATGAGAAACATGAGTGTGCAACAATGAAACAGGATTAGATACATCAATGTTCGGGAAAAACTAAGTTACTGTATAAAGCATGTGCATATGCCCTCGGAAGTCTGGTGGGAGGAGCTTGGGAGAGAAATATGGGGGACATACCTGCAACCACCGATTCAAATCTCATATACCATCTTTCTCATGTGACTTAAAAGCTCTAACCTGTAACGTCTGTGTAGGTGCCTAAGTTTTGTTGTTGTCTTGTCTCTGTTGATTGTCTCTTCTTTACTTTGTATTGTAATGTGTTTTTGTGCTGCTGAAAACCAGTTTCTAACTGACTGTCCAGTTATAACTGTAGCATACCTAATGTTACTTTTAATTCCCTTCCTGTATAAAAAAAATAAAATAAATGAATTGAAATGAAATTTCATTTTATAAAAAGGATGATTAATTTCCTTTACCTGCCAGGTACTGAGGTTTTGAGCTAAAGTTACTCAAATAGGACTAAATATTGCATTTGTTTGGGACCATTTTCAGCTGTAAACTAATACATGTTTAAGGATTTACAACCGCAGTGTCCATGTGCTCAGATGAAGAAACTTGTACATAGATAGATTTCGGACAATAATGGAGGTCTATGTCACACGGTAATTAGTTATAGCAGCAGTTGGCTACACAGAAAACGTGTTAGTGGCCTCCTGTTGATTTTGATCAAAAGATTTGTTAACAACAAGAAAACTGATTAGCACAACTTTCATTCTTAAGTGCAACAGCTACATTTTTGGCAAGCTAAACATCTTTGTTTATTGTTTTACTTTTCTCCAGTTTAACATTTCCACCCTACTGTTCTGTCCTCCATCTTGTTCCCATCCTAATAGACAAAATGTTGTCTGACACTTTTTCAATGTAAGCATTTCCATTCTCCCACTGGAAAAGCTGAGGGACCCTGAGGCACTTGAATGGAGGCTGCTGACAGCGTGTGATGGTCCTTTCATTTATCTCTCCTCTTTCCCGGCTTCATTCTCTCTTTCTCTCTCTCGATGTGTTCTTTGAGGGCTGTCTTAAAGGTGAAGGTCATAGGGAGCTTGGTAAGATATTGATTTGCACCTGTAAGGGTGTGGGTTAGATCATCAGCACTACCCATCCATCTTGCTCTTGTTTTTCCCTTTGGGCTGTCACAGCTTGACTCCTCCTCCGGTCTTTGTTTCTCTTGTCTGTCTATTTGTACCCCGAAGGAACCAAAATGAACCTAATTGATTTGCTGTATCAGTGCATTTGTTTGATGTGTGATGGTTTAATGAGTACTGTTGTCTGCATTCATCTGGAGCTGGAGTTCCTGACCACTGTACTCTTGATAGTCATTGACACCCTCACATATTCACAGAGGTGCTAATGGCTTATTTATACTAGATTAATTCACTAATAATATCATTTTCTTCTCATGAAATAGGCATAATCTACATTTATTTGGAGTAAACAGTACACTTTTGTTTCGATGAATCAATAGCAGAACCCAAAGACACTGATGCGTAATTAACATCCGTGGCTTTTCCTCTTTGTTCCTGCTCGGGTAGGAGCTTGTCTTGGACTTGACAGGCAGATAAAATGAAATATTGATCAGGATCAATACTGCTATGGGCTGAAGCAAAGTGTGGTCCATCTGATCAATATGTGAGTGAGGCTGACAGATGCTGAATGTTTCCTGCTTGGTGACAGTTAATGCAGCGGGGGCCACCCACACCTGGCCTCATCCCACTGGTCAACAAGTTCATGGTACTGCTTGCACCACTCACATGATGAAGAACATAATAGAACAAAATAAAATAATAAACTTTTCCAAAGCACTTTAAAGGACAATACCAGTTTTGCATGTTACAGCCCATCAACTATAAATGCTATGTACACTAAAGATTTATTATTGCATTTATTGACAATAAATTCTATATTAATGTCCCGGTATTTAAATATTGTACATTCTTATAGCAAATATTCAATGGCCTTAAGTGAAGCCATAGGGGATGTACCGGAGATGCAGCTTTGTGTTGCGACATTGAGAGTTTCAGTACAATTATACCTCACAGAGTTGGCCTTGTTGCACTCATTCAGTGGTGACAGCGTTTGTATAGTCTTGATAAAAATGATCGAAAGATCAAAACCTGCAATTTAACTGTTTTTTTTTATATATATATGTGTGTCCACAGAGAGGGGAAAAGACGCAGACACTACCACAGTAAAGAAGCAGATACAAATACTCTCCTGTGACAATAATTGATTTTTAAAGGCTGTGGGCATGAAAGAGAAGTTTCTGAGGTGAAGCAGTCTGGTTTCATCGAAATACGTGACACAAACTCTTAATTTAATGGTAAGCAAGAACTGTGTTTGAATAATTTGCCGGCAACACGAAAACAATGCCAATGCAAAGTCAATGGTGATCTTTTTTCGAGATGGACACACAAATTGAGAATAAAATAAGACAAAGTCTACATAGGACGGGTAGAAGGGTGGTGGGTGGGTCAAACAAAGTAGGAATTTCAATCAGGAGACAAAAGTTTCTGTCCAGTGTGAGACCAAAAGTCAACATAGTTACATGACTTTACATAGTTAAGCAAAGTACGTAAGTTCATGTCACTTATTTCCTATGTCCCATAATTATTATAACCAAAGCCACAATATTTTCCTTAACTTCACCATGTGTTTCATTGTACTCTGACTTTGTATTCTCATCAAGGGTCTTTCTTTTCCCAAGCCAAACCAAACTACAACTGATTCAGCACTTTGACCACGTCAACGATGTCTTTGAAACTACAACCATTTGTAAGAGACTTTGCACTGGCATTGTTTTAAGACATTTTGTTCCCTCCACCTTATAATGCATTGTTAAGAGGTTGTGTCTATTTCACGTATTCCTGTTAGACTATGTTGGGTGGGGACACCAGAAATAACGACAACCGTAGTCCAGCCTTTCTGAAATTCTACACATTTAATGAAAATCGAAAACTATTGACATATCTTATCCTCTGATTTAACTGCGAAGGATAGCTTCATAGATTTGCCGAGATTATTTTATGTCAGAAATACTCAACTTGGTTTGCTCGGGGGCCACTTTTGCAAAATGACAGGAGGCCAGGGGCCAGTCACAGCAGCCATATACATGTTTCCAGGGATTTAGGACATTTCTAGAATTTTTGGACAATATTAGTATTTTAGTATGTTTCTAGGATTTAGGATATTGGGTTTTAGCTAGAACCTCTGTCAGGAAATCCTCCACTGGCACTTTTTTTTAAAAAGCAAGCTCTATTTTGATTCCATTTTATGCACTCTGGCACCGTATGTATACTTTAAATCCAAAAATAATTATTATAATTATTTTTATTGTGACTTAGACAATGGTTAGGGGGGCACATTTGGCCTATTAAGTGTCACTGCTTTATGTCATGACAACTATGTCTCTAAATGTGCTCCTAACTTATTCTTCTGAGCCCCAACTCTGATCACAAGTATCTCTATGGACACTAAACATATTGTTTGTTTACCCTATCTCTAAAAAGCCGTTTGCCACAGAAGATATAATCACATGGGGCTCCACAAATGTACTACACTGTACACGACTGCCTGTCCATGCAGGGCCAAAACTCCCTTACACAACATTTTAGTGACCACAAAAGCTGAGTTTAAGAGACTGCTAATTTTTAATATGATGTTGTAGGTTTGCTTTATTTAGTTCCATTGTTAAGCATTATCGACGACACCAGAGTTTATGTTAATAAAAACATTTTATCCTTTATATCCTCATCCCCACCTGGCTGCCAGTGTTGAGGATTTGGATCATAAGACTATGATTGGTTAGTTAAATTCATAAACCGTTTGTCCACACCTGAGGAGATCACTGACTCTTTATACTGTGCCATTAATATTTGTAATGTTTGGTGGAAACATAAAGCACTGCTTTCTAGTGTGCCTGGTGCAAACATTTTAACTGCTGTCTGGCAGGTAGAAAACCTGTCTAAATTTTTGTGTTAACTTTTGGTTGGCATAAAAATGAAAAACCCTTAAGTCTGACAGAATTATCACATTATATGAAAGTGGTGGAGCAGCAAAACACTGGAAGGGAGAGACACTAGTTGAACTACAGGCAAAGATGCTGCACTTGTGCATTCCCACAAATGCAACTGAAAGTGTTGGCTTATGGGAAGTCGGTGGAGTTGTCATATAGTAGTCAGTGTGCCTGCACAGAGGTCCACCCACAGAATTCATAAGCTTTACCTAATCACCTGACCATGACTGTGTTTTTGTGCTTTGAGTTTCCCTCCATGGCTCCTACTGAACCTTTTGAAAACAGCTTTTATCCAGGACTCACCTTGAACTACAAGACGTCCCTGAGCAGTCCTACGAACACGGGTCCCTGGTTTGTTAGCAGCACAAACGTAGACCCCTGAGTGCTGCACACCGACATCTGAGATCATCAGGTTGCCTGTGCCGAGTACTTGGATTCCCTCCACGCCGATGGGACGGCCGTCTATTTGAGGAAAACGACACAGAGAGCAGTTCAGATGGATGACAAAGACTTTATATAAGTAGAGCAGCAAACAAGACTGCACACATGTACAGTATGTGTTTATGTTAGGTTTGGCAGGATTAGGTTTGTTAGGCTTGCTTAAATTGCCCACAAGATAGACTAATTAAACCTATTGCACGTTTAAAGTCACAGTTTCACAGAAGCAGTACTATTTCAAGCCCTGTGAGAGGTCCAGAATAGAGCTTTCACAGGGAAGTGTGTGATTCTCTGAATTGTAAAGTGTTATGATGACGCTGCCAGTACAAAAGACAGCAGAGAGGAAGGTCACACAGTTTATTGTTGCTGTGTGTGAGCAGCATACATGCTGTAATTGGTTAGGTTGTTGTCAGAGTGACATCCTAAAGACATTCATCAGCAGCTTTTTCCTTTAATGTTTTTATTGTAAGTGCAGCTTCTCCAATAGATGTTCGGTTAATTAAAGCTTTCACACATGAGCAGCAATTTTTTTTTTCTTCAGGCCTTGTCTGGCAAAGCCTTGTAGTACATAAAACAGTTACACAGGAGATGTTCGAGCCACCACTGAGGGACCAGAAACTAACTGCAACTTCTAATCTCCTATCTCCTTACACAATCCATAGCTGCCTCCTCTCTGCTCTCACTGTACTTACACGATAAGCTCACACTTTCCTGTGCTCCCTATCTGCAGTCTATTAGCTATGGGGCCAAGGGGGCATTTTAATCCCATCTTTGACTTCCATCTGCAGCCTGTAAGCCTGTATGGTCCACATTTGATGTGTAAAAAGGCCAGTCAGGGAGGCAGGGGGACGGGCACCATGCCGGACACATGCAGAGGCGGGAGCTCCAGCCAGAGATACAAAACATATGGTCACAAGTCAAAGGTGTATTTTTACATGTTCTTTCATATCTTTCATGCAAATTATGAAGGCAAGGCAAGTTTAAATCAAAGTTTGTGATCAAATATTTCTCTGAATAGCGTGGTGCTACTGAATATGTCAACAAAATACAAAATGTTACAATACACAGTAAGAAAATATAGAAATAAAGAGATTAAATATGACAAATAAACAACAAAGAGAATATAATCATGCAATAAACTTAGCTAGAAATTGCTCTATAAAGATGAATTTTGAGATCCCCTTTAATCAGATATGTTCACAGGCTCTATACTGTAATAAGCAATAATCAAAGCCAACACAAAGACCCTTCTAGATCTTTTTCAACAGATGATAAAAATAAAATTGACTGGGTCCAGACCTCTCGATTCGTCCACTCAACTGAGTTTGAGTTGACTGATTCCGAAGATGGAAATGAAGTGTAAGTAGTTGACAATACTGCCTGATGTCAGGCAAAAAATATAAGCCTTTGTCTGAAGACCAAACCTCTCTAACAGCTTTCCAGCAGAAGTCTAAGGGCCCTGACGCACCAAGCCAATGTCGGGCCGTGGTGAACATCTTTCACCCAGTTTCTGCCTGTGTGTCCTGCACCGTTGGCACTAGTCACCCTTGTCAGCCAGCAGAGGCCATCGGTGAATAAAATCACTTTGATTAGCAGTTATGCTCAGTGCATGAGAAGAGAAATGAAATACCCTTTTCTTTTTCAACATCAGGTTGTATTGTTAATGTACTATTTGGCTAACTAGCATCTTATATCTGTTCTGTCGATCTTCCAGTTTCCCTTTTCGAATGATGAATACAGACTACCACCACCTGCTGCTATAGAGAGTTAATTCCTCTCATGCCGGCACAGATCATACATGTCAGCTGACCGTCTTTGTGGTGTTTTTAAGTGCAACTTTCTGGCCGAGACACAGGCGATGTGAAACTCGGCCTTTGTCGCCACTAGTTCTGTGATGTCAGGTTGGTGTGTCTGGGCCTTAAAATTCACAAAACAGCCATTATAAGTAGTCAGGAGAATCTTAAAGACAGTTTAAACTTTACTGGCAGCCAAACAGTCTTTGCAAGAAATCCTGCAGCTTCATTTAGACAAGAAGTGATGTTTTTGTTGTGATGGATTATGGAGAGGATAATATTTGTAATTAATTATGACAAGTGACTGAGATGAAATGAATCAATCCAACTTACCTGCCAAGTCGTTTATCTCTGCGTCTGTCATTGTGAGGTGTTTGAATGCTATTTCTGCATTTTTTTTACTAGGACACATATCAACTTCTCAGTCAAGTGAGCTTTTGTCTCAACAAAAGCATTCTTGTTCTTTTCTTGCCTTTTCATACTATATTTCTTTCTCTCTCTCTTGCCCCCTCCATCAGTTTCTCTCCGTCAGGCACTAATTAACTTAGTGTCAGAAAAGAAAGAGCACAAGCTAGCAGGCTGTGGTGCTGTTGAATGAATAGCAGCAAACAAACTCCAGCATTAAGGAGTGACTGATGTGAAACTATCAGATTCATTATGCAGCTTATCCCAGCCTCCCTGCCGTAATCTAATACATACAAATCCCATCGTGTTAGCATTTCATTCTTGCAACATTGTGTAAGGCAATACCCTCAATCTGATTATGCCCAACTGATTGGGAGGGGCTGCAATTTACATTTGGAACAGCAAATCAGATTGGATAATAGGTAAAGAAAACAGATACCAGATTGAAAAATTGGTCACGACAGACTTTGAGTGATAGTCACGAAAAAAACGCACATGGCAGGAGGGAGAAACTAATCGTATCTGTTTCAGCACCTCACAGCAATTACTCAGGGGCTCTGCGGTGCTTCGAAGGAGGTTCAACTTCACGAGGAGATGAAGCATGCATTTATCAACACAGAGTCAAACATAATGTTTAGCCCCAAGGCCTAATGTTGAATCCCTTTGCCTCATGTATACACAATAGATGCTCCACTGTATCTAATGTATTCTGTGCACACATGTACATAACACAATGCTGACAGATCAAAGCTGCACAGCGAAGAACATACAATCACACAAGGACACAAAGTACATACGACCCACATGAAACACTCAGATTTCTCATGCACGAACGCACACTGTGATTGTACTTTGGCTCGGTGACACATAATTCCTCAAACACACAAGCACAGAATGAAAAATTCAAGAAACACATATGCACCTTCTTTGATCTGATTAGGATTTTTTTTCTCACCTAGTCTGCTCCAAGACACGATGGGCCGAGGGTATCCGGTAGCAACACACTCCAAGATGGCGGTTTGGTGAACAGTAAGGGTAAGGTTTTCTGGGCCGACCACTATCATAGGCTCTTTGTAAACAGATGACTGAGAGCCTGGAAGAAAAATAACAGGGGAGAGGGAAGAATAAGATGGGAACAAGCATGATGGATGGCATCCTTTAATTGGATTTCTCTAGAGTGCATTAGCTCGATATGCAGCTATCTCTGAGATCAACTGAAGAGGAACAATAGCTTTGGAAAATCTTGGGAATATGCTGGGACAATAGTCTGCTCGTGGTATGTAGATGTGAAAAAGATTAAATCCACCAACCTGAAACTGTGAGGAGTGCCTCTGTGCTGTGTTTCACTCCTGCACTGTTGTGAGCCACGCAGCAGAACTTCCCACTGTCCTCTTCACGCACTCCTGTGATCTGCAGGACACCTGTTGGCAGGAGAGTGTACCTACGAGACACAAGACAGAAGGAGACAAATACAATGAGACATTTTAAATGACCGAGTAAGTGCTGCCGTCTCTAATAAGTGTCAGGCTGCAATGTGGTTTGGTCCAACCTCTCGTCCTTGGTATCCACCGGACGGCTGTCTTTTTCCCAGCTGATGACAGGCTCTGGCAGGCCGTGGATCTGGCACTGGAATCTCGCCACGCCGGACTCTTCAGCACGCACAGACTCTGGTTGGACATGGAAGTCTGCCATGGCTGTAGAGGGAGGGAGAGGGGGGTATTAGGTCATAGATTCAAGCTGCCAACAGGAAAATAACTATTTCTCTAAGATTCATACATCTTTCATTTCATAAAAATTAACAACAAATCTATCAAATCAACAACAGAGAATTCTCCTGACATGTTTATGTTTTCATTTACCATTCAGTGATTATGTCTGCAAGGGTAAAGTAAAAAAAAAAATGCATTCATTAACACTTCATTGGAAAAAAAACACAAGATAACAAGATTTACAGAGTGTGAAAACTGACTGGCTGAAAAAGACCCATATAGAGTTGCTGCTATTAGGACACAAGCATCATCTTACAACAGAGCTCGATATAAAGTGCTCACTTTTCTCTTTACTCATCGCAGTACTGAACAGATAAATGATATAACAGCCATCCACACCAAAACTATACTCACTTCATTATCAGTACTGTTATTGTGCATGGAAAAAACAATAACTTGAGAAAAAGACTTTTGTGACTTAACTCAAGATACCTTGCACTTCAGAATGATAAACAGCTAGTGTGTCTACATTTTCATAAGTGCAGAATATATGTGGACTGAAATTATACTGTCAGTCATGACCACTAGAGTAATCCTTGGATACACACACTGAAGGGTAGGTGGTTAGTTTGTCTTTGCTCTATGATAGTCACAACCTATGACTGTACAGTTGTAGAAATCCTCAAAGAAACTGCACTGCACTGCATTTACTCATCCCTGGTGTAATCTACCCTGGAACTTCAGATTTGAAAGACCTTTTTTAGAGATTATTTTTGAGTGGTTTTATTGCCTTTATTAGAGAGGAGTGGTTGACAGACAATGTGCAGTAAAGGGCTACTGGTTGTACTTAACCTACATGGGGTGCACACTCTACCAAGAGAGCCTTCTGTGCCCCAGATCTTTTGTGTTTAATTTAAGAAAGTTATTTGGTGGCAGGGGCCAAATGGAAGAGATAAAGAGTATATTTCTTTAAAATAAAACCCTATAACTTATTCTTTCAATATGATCATGTGATAAATGCTATTTTGATCCAAATATTGTCCCAAGTCCTAAATTTATTAGAAAACTTCCAAAAAAACCTCTAAACCTCTCTACAAAAACCTTGAAGTAACACATTCACATGATAGCAGCATGTCTGCCAGTTCTGCTTGAGAGAAGACATGACACATGTACAACAGTATCTGAGTCACCAGTTGCTGAAGGTGATCTCTACATGTAAAGTGCAGAGCACATGGATTTCCTGCCATATGTTGACATTTAGTACATGTGCCAGGCTTGTTTTATAAAATGCATGCGAACGCAAACAAAGACGACACACAACCATCGCCATATAGCAAAACCAATATCAATATCCCTACAGAGAGCCTCATTCAGCTGCACTTCACATGTGTACTGCCGACAGAACAAAGGCGGCATCGAAGGTGGAGCCAGCGACAAACTCAATTAGAGAGAGGCCCTCTCTTCTTCCACAGTTCTCCCACCTTCTTTAGCACAAGTGTACTCATTTAAATGTCAACCATAATTAACTTGGACGCAGGAGGACTTATCTGAACACTGTTAGCATAACAAGAGGGACGGACCCCTTATTATTTCCTAACCTCCTGCTCTTCCCAACCTGCAGCCTGCGTTAATTCATTACTTACAGGACCAGCAGGAAGAAGGCAGCACTATGCCCAAGACATGTTTGTCCTGCCACTAATTTCTTTTGTCCCCCCCCTTTGTCTTTGTTTTGCACTGCAGATAGTGCGTTCAGTTTGACTTCTTCTTTTTCTGCATTTAATCTTTTCAGCTGACATGTCACTCCTTTTTATTTTCCACCATTGTAATGGGTTGATATGGAGACGAAGTACAGATTAAAAGGTCTGAATATAAAAAAAAAACAAACTGCAAAGATTTCTGTTAATGGATTGAGAGAGAGATACTTCATATAGAGTGGCAGTACTTTAGACCAGTGTGGCTGCATCAGCGGTCTAACGCTGTGTTTATTCCATTTCAGAGCTTAATGAGAAGTGTGGCATTCTCCAACACGACTTGACCTTAGATCTCTGAGTGGATGTATGGAGCTCTGATGAAAATTTAAACATGCTAATTTAGTATTCTTCCACTAGTGACAGCTCACTCTTCCTATGCTGCGAGTTCTCTGTGAGAGGAGATAGCGCGTTCACTGTTTCCTTTGTTTTGACTCATGTAACGCCCCAGAAAATCTGACTGTTACTCAGCCTGACAGATTTCTGGGGCTCATATTTTTTCTTTTGCCTCTCTGCTATGAGGCCAGGCTTAAACAGCTGTATATCTTAGCGGGGTAATTCAGCCTAAGTGCCTATCTCAGGGGCCCTACTGCAATTTTTCCACCTGGGACCCACAACCTTCTGGCCATAAAACATTTTCGGCCAACATCTCTGTGAAGCATAGACGGCTTAAAAGACGCAGAGAACATAGGCAATATTTTATCACCAAACCACCACAGCTCTTTACATGTTCTTTAGATAATAACTTCCTCTTACCACAGTGAACTGCAAGCCCTAGAACATACCTCTCTTTCACATCCATTTACTAAAGCTGTAAAACACTAAAAATCATTGGAAACTTGTCAGAGGTATCAAATTATTGTATATCTCACATGACACAATATTGGCCCTGAAGAATATTTTCATGGCTTCTTTTCGAGACTCTGCGCTGACAAAAGCAATCAGCGATACTCTCCGTCTCTGCCTGCTGTAATGCAGAGCCCGGGGCAGAGACTGGCAGAGTGAAGCATTGAATTAAAGCCCTGCTGGCACTGTCACTGCAGAAAGGTTAGGAGTGGTGAAATCCTTCACAACACAATGCACAGAAAACAAGGAGCTCCAAGTGACTGATGTGATCAAAGATGCTTGCTTGCTTGGAATACAGTCTCAAATTAAGATGCACTGCTGTTTGTACTGTCCGTGCGTGCTGGGAACACTGGGGGACGTGGAGAGAGAAACAAAATTGCACTTGAATGCTGGGGAACAAAGGGAGTTAAAAAGGAGGAGCAGTGCCTATAGGGAGCTTTCTTGTGCATCTCTGCCAAGTAGCCATGGTGTCCGCTGATCTGGCTGTTGTGTGTGTCCGCCGACTCAACCCCCCTAACGGGCCCCACCCTTGGCCCTCATGCATAAAACATGGCTTCTCTAAGAGGCCCACACCCCTGCGACTATCGACACACTCATAGACACAATCAGAGAAATCACAATGGCGTTACATACACAGATAAACACATGCAGAAGCGGAGAAACTTGTTAACCATCTGTGCTGGATGTAAAAGGAAAACAGCCGTTCGTAATCTGCTTTGTGCATGTGCCTTTTATTGTGTGAGAGGTTGCAGAGTCAATCTACAGTGATAACGCTCAACTGTAGCACATACATGCAAACAAATGCAAAGACCTGCTGCAACAGAAACAAACAACTACATAGATCTCCCCGCGATGCTGCAGGAACAGACCGACATACATGACGCCAGATCACTCATACCAACACCCGAAAGACATGTTCCTCTGTTGTTCTTCACTCTTTCTTTTGCTAAGTGTTGACAGACACTCACCCATGATTAAAGACTGTCCACTGCCAGCATGACGCTGTTGGCGTAAATGGAGCAGGTCTAATTACTGCAATAAGGCAGAGAATGGTTGGGGTGCATGCTAAAAAGAAATCCATACACAAGCACACAGGGAGGACGCTGCTCCTGGAACATATGTCTGACAGTTCCTCAGTGACAACCACAAAAGAAGAATGAGTGAGGGAGCATTATGAGGGAAGGTCACAGACAGGAAAGGTGAAGCATGATGATTTAGACTGGTAGCCGAGCTATAAATCAGTTCTTGTCTAAACTCTGGTCATCTGATAATAGCCAACAAGTGAGTAGTGCTGCCTGAATGTTCGTTTTGCAATTTACAACCAATTAGTTCAAAACGGAGTCCAAAGAAGGCAAAAAATTAACGTGAAAATTTGTTTTTTAAAGTGGAAATTTGACATGCTTACACTGAAAACTCACAGACACACAAAGCATGAAATTTGACTCCAAGTGATGTACTGATTATTGGGTTCAAAGGCCAATGACAAGCTAAAAGGGCAGTCGCAGTTCATGAATTTCCCCCATCCTTCAATTCCACACTGCTGGTCACATGCAACAAATACTTAGAATGGTGGCTTTTCTGCGTTTTCCATGCGAGCAACTCCGATCCATCTAATGAAGAAATGTAGATTAAATGGTGATTATTTGAATGACCCCTGGCTGCATTATTTTTTTGCCTAATGGCCCCAAAGTAATGATCCATTTCTTTATTGCTCAGTTAAACACAGACACACAGACACTCACACACACAAAAATGCTCAACAGAGAGTAATTAACAAGGTGATTAAAAGCCCAAACTGTGCTGTTTTCTGTGACGACTCCTGCTGCACTCACCAAATCAATCTGATGAGATGTTTCCTTTTTTTTTTCCACAGACCTGTGGTCACATGTGGATGTTTTTTTATCCCTGTGCTGGGGATGATAAATTGATATGACAGAGGTAATGATGCCAGTGGAGGAACATACATCCTACAGCACCATTCAAACCTGCAGCCACGGTGTAAAGCTTCAGTGAACTCCCATGTTATAATGTCATCTCCCTCTCTCACATCTTCCCTCGCCTCCAGGCCACCCCCCATTCTAATCGTACGTTTCAACCGTTTTCTCGAGTCTTCGTTGCAACCCTTACCCCACCCCCACGAGCCCTCTCAGACCTGTGACATCATTAAGCGCATGTTGTTCAAGCAGCGCTGATGACTGCCGTGCCCACCCCACCCCCACCTCGGTAAACCAGTAAAATAGAGATGAGGCCCATAAATAATGGAGACGGTGTACGGTGCTATTCCAGCGTGGAGAGCCCACACTTCAACAGCCTTTAAATAGGCATCCCTGAAATAGCAGGCCCTGTGCTGGGACCCTAGAGATGGCATTTTAATGCAGATGTGATATTTTATTGGCTCCCTGCCCCACGAGCCCCCCCCCCTCCCGTGCCAAAGCTTGGGCACTCCTGTGATCAATCTGCTGGTTCGTGATGCGTGATGCTTATCACCTGTGAAAGGAAGAGGCTGCACATGTGCGGGCTGTCTCCCTCCGACACACACCCTCATTCCCCTCCTTTTAATGTTTTAGCTCATCAACACCTTCCTGCGTGAGCGAATGCTTGAGCTGAGCTGCATATCTGTCATTTGTGCTCAGCTGGCGGATGTAAGGATGTGCATGAAGACAGTAACTCTCAGGAACCTGCCCTTTGGATCATTTATATTAAAAGCTCTCCAGTAAATATACCTGTAATGTCTTTACAGCAGGAGCTTATAGACATGTTTTACAGTTTTTTTTTGTTGATGAAATAATGTGGTAACTATGCAATATACAGTCACAAAAATGTATAGATGTGATTGAGATCAAAATGAAGGCAGAGTGTGAAGATCGGTGTGGTCTGATCAAGGGTGCCGAAGTATCTGGATAGGAAGTAGATAGGGGACCACCATGTGGGCTGTACTCTGCCTCATTCCCCTCCTTCTATTGCTCTGGCTCATCAAAACCTTCCTGTGTCCAGGCCTGCATGATGCTTGATGTGAGCTGCATATCTGTCATTCGTGCTCAGCTGGCAGATGAAAGGATGTGCATGACAACAGTGAATCTCAGGAACCAGCCCTATTGATCATTTATATTAAAACCTCTCCAGCAAATATACCTGTAATATGTCTTCTATGGCAGGACCTTACAGGTTTTATTATTTTTTTCTAGCTTTTACTTTATGATGAAAAACATATATCCTCTCGTACCTTTTGCTTTTCTGTTGTATCTAGAATCTTTACTCAACAGGCACAAACCAATTATGTCCTTACATGTTGTAGGCATGCACTGTCTTTTTGACTCCAACTATGCAAGAAATTATTCTTTAGACTTCTGTTTTTACAAGCATATATACTCATGAAAACAAAGAAAGGAGGTGCTAAATTAATGTAATCCAAGTTGTTTCAACATCCTGATGGGGCCATGGATATGTGTATTAAGGCAGGTACACCATTATCTGTATCTGTATGACCAACTAAATTATCTGTATCTATTCAACTGACTAAATTATCTGTATTTTTACTTGGAATGGGTACTTAATTTATTTATTAAATATAGGTGGCATCGAATTGATATGTTTTGATCAGAAGTTGCTACATTTATTATTTTCTAGAAAACTATTTACAGGACAGTCTTGGGATTGAGCTGCAGTTCACTTTTTGATCACAAGAGTGAGAGACACGCTACCCAATTAAGTACAGATATTGATACATTTGACATCATCCGTACCAGATACTTGCTTTATCTGAGAATTCGGCGCAACCTTAGTGTGTACCAAATTTATGGTTAGTAAACCAATAGAGGTTGACAGCTCACTACAAAATAGAAAAGTCACCTTCTGGTGGCAATAGAAGGAAAATCAGGTGGTCATCAAAGTCATGAGGATTCATCCTCTGGGAAACATGGACAAATGTATATTTTTAATCCATCCACTATTTGTTTGAATATTTCCATGTGGACCAAAGTGGTGGACCACCTGACTGACAGACCCAAATTTTCATCCTCAGGGCCTCAATACCATTGGGGTGTCTGTGGCTCAGAAGTAAAGCGGGTCGTCCTCTAATCGAAAGGTCAATGGTCCGATCCACGGTTCCTCCGGGCAACACGTCGAAGTATCCTTGGGCAAGATACTGAACCCAAAATTGCTTCAGATGCTGCGTCAGAGTGTGAGTGCACATGAATGATTACGCAGGTGGCACCTTGAGTGGTAGCCTTGGACGCCACTGTGTGAATGTGTGTTTGAATGGGTTAATGTCACAATGTAGTGTGAAAGCACTTTCAGTGGTCAATAAGACTAGAAAAGCGCATACAAGTACATTCCATTTACCATTGTGACTAAAAACTACCTGCATGCTCAACAGCATCATTTTAAAAATATCAATATTGAATGATGTGACCTTGTACCAAGTGTAGAGAGACGATGGTGAGAAGAATCTGACAACACAGCACAAGTCAAAGTCATACAGTGCAATCAGACACCAGGGCATGAGCTTTTTGGACATATCAGAACACAGATGTCAACCAAAGATCACATATGTGCTGTATATCCAGTCCACCACAAATATCAAGCTAGTTTCTCATGATTCCCTGGCCTCTCCTTCACTTGATCAGATCTGATTTCTTAAACTTACAGCTGAAAATAACAGATCTTCTTACTTCCCCCTCTCAGATTACTAAATTGTTTTGACTGCTATTTAATTGCTTTTTCTGCTCGTGTACAGGCTTGTTTGCATTTGGCTTTCCCGTGGTGTGATTGTCCTTAGTCTGTTGTGTTGATCGATACTGTGGTGCTTGTGTGCACTAAGTTAAATGTAGTAAGATTGATGGCTGCTATTAAGGCTCCCTGTAGAAGGTGGAGGGAGCAGCAATGCTACAATAGTTAGCACTCACAATAATGCTTAATATTTCTTTTGTTTAATCAAGAGAGTTAATGAGAAGCAATGACATGCTGAGTGACCTGGAAAATAGCACCCATTTATTTATTCTTTGTATTTACATTTATATCACAATAAAATCCAACATAACAGTTCTGTAATTAATACTATAGTTGTAAAAATGGGAAGTCCTTATGGTGCTCAAATTCACAGCAGTTGTTATGCCAAATACATTTGTAAAATTTGCACCTTATGTTATTTTTGGGGGCTATAGTTTACCATTATGTTGTGCAGAATAATACCTAAATTCAGTAGTCGATTAATCTATAAGTTGATCAACAAAATTATCAGCAACAATCATTTCAGCACACCAATACTGATTTTCTTAGTTTTCTATTAGTGCATTTAAATGGATATGAATTACCTGTTTATGAGTGGGTTCTTGAAGTATCCCGTTTATGCGTTTGTGCATATAAACACCATATTCCATTCTCAGAAACCCGAACGATCTTAACCTGTTAATAAGAAACCTGAATATGCTCATTAAAATGGGAAACTGTTGCATGTCTACACTTAAACCCAGTTACTAAGCACTGTCGACTGTGTAGGAAAGGCTTCAACAGACTGACGAAAAAGAACTAAACAATGGCAGCAGCAACTGCGTTGCACTTCTTGAGGAATGAAGAAACAGAGTTTTGCCTTTTGGTAGTGAGTAATTATATTAATATATAATAATACATCAGACTATAGCGCTTTTTAGAGTCCTGGAAGACGCTTTACATAGAGTAGGATATATCTGATATATGATATGTGAAATATTCTAGTTATATGAAAGAGGTTGCATATTTTCATCCACTGCTCCCCTGTCTTATACAGTGGTACTGAGTGACAGGCTGACAGCAGTGTGGAGGACAGTGATATAAGAGTAACATAGCTGTTTTAAGGAAAAATGTCAGCTCAGTACATAGTGTGTGTCTGTGCGTGCGTGCGTGCGTGCGTGCGTGTGTAGTTGACAGGGAGAGAGAGAGAGAGAGAGAGAGAGAGAGAGAAAGAGAGGCAGACAATGGTTGACATTAAATTATAAAAGACATTGAAAGTTAAGTTTTCAAGTGGTAGTAAATGTATAATAATATTAATATTTCCTATTGCACTTATCTCCTAATGTCGGGTTGTTTTTGTAAATGTCACAGACGTTAGCACAAATAGAATGGAGTAATCAGTAACCAGGTTATGAATATTTTTCATCTATACAGGGATATAAATAACCTGATTTCCTTGTGCTCATAAAACACCATATCTCAAATTTGATCATTACTAGGATAAGCCTCATGTCCATGTGAACGCACTCCATAATATTAAACTAAATCTCTATTAGTTGGACATTTTAACAGCATTTTCATTAAGTAAAAAAATATTATGGGCACTTTTTAGTATTCTTAGTACTTAAAAGAAAAGTAAATCAATAAATCAAAAAATAATCTACAAGATTACTCAATGATAAACATAGCCATGCAGCTCAATTCTGGATTGTGCTATGTGATGACTGTTTTCAAATATTTAGCTCCTTCATACAGTAAATAAGGTAAAGCAATTAACTTTTGTTTAATATCTTGTATCATCTGCTCGGCATTATTTAAACAAAGCAGTATTATATCTTATAATGCTGCTACTATGAACACTTTGGTGGGTTAATGACATTATAGGTTTATCTATATTCATTACAGTCATAGCAAACATTATATTACTGCCTGCCAAGGTGGCAAATGCTCAACAAACACTGCATACATATAACATACACTGCATCAGTGTAAATGCAGTTAGTTATCACTTTTGCCAATAATAGCAAAGTAATTAAAGTAAGAACATAAAAGCTTTTTTTCACAAATAGAGTATAATGGGAAGGCACATTGCTCACTGTCTAGTTGTTTTTGTTCCCCCGCCCCTCCTAACCTCCCCACTCTGGGGACAAAGCCTGGGCCTCCCCTGGTGCCCTGCTCTGTGCCTGTGCCTCCGTCACACCCCTAACTCCTGCGCCACCTCGAGCCCCCTCCACCCTCCACCCCACACCACACCCCATCATCCCTCCGGCCCCTGCTCCTCCCATTCCGGCACCCCCAGCCCTTGCAATGCCGCTCTGCCCTGGTAGCCCCAAATCTCTTCACTAAGCCTCCTACACTCACTTCAGCATGCA
Source organism: Plectropomus leopardus (assembly GCF_026936395.1). NCBI lineage: Eukaryota > Metazoa > Chordata > Actinopteri > Perciformes > Serranidae > Plectropomus > Plectropomus leopardus. The sequence continues at coordinate 18,626,551 of NC_142176.1, read as the reverse complement.
GACCCTAATTAAAGAGAGACCCATTAAAGCACAACAGATGCTAAAAATTAAGGGATTATTTAAATGATTCCCAGTTGCAGCGGCTTGGGTAAGATTAGAAAAAAGTGAGAGAGCTGGGGGGAGGACAACAGAGAGAGGCGGGTTAAAATAACAGACAAACCACTGCCATGAAAGTGGCATTTGTATTAGAATTAACTGCCAGTGTTTCTCTTTGTTGGTGTTGATACTGCGTCCTTTTTTTTAATTTAAAAAGTGTTTATATTGTGTTTGTGAACGGTGAGACTCGCAAGCAACAAAAAAGGGATTTGACGTTTGAGAACAAAAAGAGTGGGCCTCTTGTATCATTTTAGGACTAACTGAGCGTAAAACTGCGTACTCAAATGGCTTCAAACATTCGCTCAAGATAATCAGAGACGTGGCTCAAAAGTCTTTCCTGCTGTCCAGAGACCTCACCTATTCTGCTCTGTGTTTCCCACTCCTCCTATCACACAATTTAGTTTATTCTCAGGGTTTCCCTAAGAAAAGTCAAGTCGGGTGGCAAGTATCTTTTGAAGTGGGCCGGCAGCCCAGTGCAGGCCGGCAGCCAAGAGTCTTTTTGATGGGCTAGCAGTAGACTTTGTTTTGATTTTTGGCGTTAACCATACAGCTAAGTAATTTATTTTATTTTTTTATATTTAAAAGTATAAAAAGTTGCATTTGATCTTATATGCCTACAGAATATGATGTAGACGTGGTGTGTGTTCATGAGTGATTAAAATCTTAGAAAACAAGATTTTGTCATAGCCCCACAAAATGCCAAAAACAGCCCTGTTAGCTGATGTGACTACTGGGCAAGATGCACCCATCATCAGGAGAGCCCATATACTGTATATAAAGATGGATGACATGACAGCTTCCCCAAAGTGAAGCCAAAACATCTCCCTCGCCCCCTGGTGTCTGACTGCAGTTTAGGTCATAAAGTCCGCCCCCTCCATGTTAGCGAATGGGACACTGGCCATACTAAAAACTCAAAGTACAGACCTAATAAATTTTTCTGAAAGATGTTTTTTTGTGATTTAAAGGTAGTTCTCATCTCCCTGATGTTTGTTCAAGTGTTTTTCTGATTAGTGTGGTATATATTTGTTATTTAAATCTATTAAAACAGGATTTTCCATAATGACTGACAGCAGTGTATGCCAATTTGTGTGCAAGATGGCAGCAGCCGTTCAGGAGACATTTTGGTTTCACTTGAGGGGGGGCGGTGAGTCGGGACACGTCGTCCATCTTTATATACAGTCTGAGGGAGAGATGCAGCATATTGTCAAGGACAAAACATGATGAAGAGATGTGCATGCAGAGCAGTGAGCTCAAAAGTAGCTGGTAGCGCTGGTAACATGATTTGATTCGACTGAGACTTTTAACTCCTCGTAGCTAACAAAATAAATGATAATAAATGCAAACTTCGGCCTCTATCATTAGCTAGGACTACCTGTAACATTACCATCAATACCAGACAGTCTAATGTTAGCTAACTGGTACTGTTAACATTATTCTTGTAAGCTTAATGTTTTGATGGGGGTTGAATTCGTCATTGCAGCTGTGGCAGTTGAGGTCAGAGATCATCTTAGCCGGATGTTTTTATTTACTCTCTACACTACAATAGTTAAAAAAATAAAATCTTAAAATTACATTTTTTAAAAACTCCCTGATTCTCAGTGTATATGTGTATGGTTTGCAATATACTGGCAGGAACCCTGACTGTAAAACACAGAGGTCTTTCTCTTTAACATGCAGGTGGCCACAGGATGTCCAGTCTCAGCACCATCTAGTGTCTCACTGGGGTTCATCCCATGTGTATGCTTTGCATCCTTGCAGATGCAGGCATCTCCACACTGACAAACATCCTGATCACTTCAAGATTGATGCAGAAAAGAAACCTTACTTACTATCCAGTGCAACATGAGGACTTCATGTTTATATCCTTATATGATGTGCAGCTATCACCTGTATGTAGCTTATTATCTTCAAGAAATACCTCTCAGCCAAACAGCTTTCCATTTCTGTTTCCTCTCTGTACTCAGGGGACACAATTCTGCTTCTGCAATGGTATAAAAAAAAAAAAAAAAAAATGGAAAAAGAGAGAAAGAGAGTGTCTGAGGACACAGACTGCTCAGTGAACGAGCGTACTCTCCCGTTACTGCAGCCGGGAACTCTGCTTGAAAAAATTTGATCTCCTCCTCTTAACTTGTCCCCTCCGTTTGTCCGTCTGCCAAATTACCACGTTATTAAGGACACTGCATGTGTGATGGCTCCACAGAGCAAAGGGAGTTTGAAACGCTTCATAATGATACTGGAGGGCTGTTCTGGATTGTAAAACTTGACTACCTTGTCTTATCCCTGATGACTTTTGCTAGTACGCGAGTGGCTAAGGGACTCATGGGAGCTGTAGTTTTTGAATACGGCCAAAAAATCACTCTTTTATCTTGATCTAAATAGCACTAATACACTGTCCAGTATAGTAATCGATATCTATTTAACAGAAAACATATTTTCAGAGTAGTATTTTCAAAGAGTACTAAAAGAAAGCCTCTACTGGAAAGACAACAAGAACTGAAAGCTACCAGCGGCTAACCTGTAAGTGGGTCAGGATTGGGGCTCTCTATAGACTGCTGATTTCCTACCTTTTCTCTTTTCTTTAACTTGCTCAGTAGCTGAGAGTAAATCTTTTTAACTTAATGGAATCATTTTCTCCTGAGCATTTCAGGGAGCGTTAAGCTTTCCTTAAGGGTCTGTGTTCAAAATCCATTGGTAGTAGTGGAAGAAATTCACCTACTTTACTCACACATGCACTCTTTACACAATCCTGCTCATACAACTCGTAGCACAACAGCGTCACCGAGACAAGTCAGGAAAAAATAAGTGATTAACCTCCTATTTTTTTTGTCAATTTTGAAATTACGCTTTTATGAAAAACATCATTCTCCGTGCGTTTATTGCAGAGAGTAATGCGCCCTTAAATAATAATCTGTCACTCTTCTTTTTCACACCTGATTGTTGCTGGGAAGAGGCTATGCCTTCACAGAGCCATTCTCTACTTGCCCGGAGGCCACATATCTAATTAATATCGCCCATACCTCAGCATGCAACTGCCTGCTTTAGAATTCAAATGAGATGCCTCTCTGCCGTCATTCGACCAGTATATATGAGCACATATCCACATGAATTATGTGCTGTCTGTTATTCAGCTCATTCACTGTACGCCCTCTGCACAAAAGCAAAACCCCACAACTGCTTTATCCCTGTCCTGTCTTGTTGTTTCTAGGTGTTGGAGACTTTGAAATATTTTGAAACGTTTAAGAGACATCTGGGGTAAGATAACATTTATATTCAAATGGAAATGCCATTAAATTCTTCTTTGGCTCGTCTCCGCCTCTTGTTTTGTGAAGCCAGAAATAAGCGAGGCCCGCAGACAGCAGCAGCTCTGAATAACAACCTGGACGGACATTTGGCATCACAATTCTCCTCAGTCCAGCACTCATTACTTCCCCCTCATTAGAGGACAACTGTTGGGCAGTGAGGCCAGTCTAAAGAAGCCAGGATGGATCTCGACTGAAAAGTCTTTCCTTTGTCCTGCTGTTTCTCGATCTAATATTGCTGGTGGAAAGAAGATAAGTCTAGAGAAATTTCTGAGATGAATATAGCCTGATGTGTGAGTGTGGTCCTCTCTGAGAGCGTAGCATGCCGTGTTAACTATGCATCTGACAGTGATTTTGAGGGGGGCTGGCCTGAACCAGGGGTAGATGGATGACCCCACATCTGGCACTCCCACGGGACATCTGAAAGACGCAGGGCGGGACCGACCCATGCGCTCCACTGCATCTCACAGCACCCTGAAAACTGGGCTCCCCAAACGGCTGAAAACGGCTTTGTAAATCACACACACACACGAAGCCTCTGGCAGTTGTAAGAGGGAGATCCACTGTGCCTCAGCTGCGTGGTTCCCACTGGGCATTTATCAGTGTCCCTATTGGTTTCCAAATCCTCACATCACAGTTTCCAAAAATGCAGTCCTGTCAAAAATTCACACGAACAAATCCATCAACAAACTGACAGCTGCACGTCTGAATTCTCCAGTGGTCCATTTCCTATAAATCTCCAGTCTAGAGCTCAACAATATAGACCAATTCTTTTTTTTTCAAAATGACTTCCAGCAAACACCAGCCATCCTTGACTACCCCACAATGCTTGCATGCATTTTTGTATATTTTGTGTTGAGACTAACAAATGTCCTCCCACCTATTATGTAGGCGATACCAGATATGATAAGACCTGAGGCTGGATATAATAACTATGGTTACTATGACCCAAAGGCACATTATTTACAATGACAAGTATCCATGTCTCCTCTAAGCAGAAACCTCTGGAGCTGAAAAAAGAAGCCAACACAGATGTGCCAAAAACTGGATTTCTTTGAATGGTTACTTGAGCCTGGCACAAAAAGCAAGTCAATCCCTGTCAACCCCCCATAGTAAAATGCCAAACTTTATAGAAGAAATAAACATGTTTAGAGTCTGGTGCGGAAAACGGTTTTAGTCTCTATAGCTAATTTTCTGATTCATGACAACTACACAGTGGAGAATTTATATGTAACTCACCTGTTTACATTTTAATTAAGGCTTAAATTTATACCTAATTAAGGGTGGGATTTTTTGAGTGACAGACTGTCTGCCGCTGGTATCATCTGCCTCTCAGTCAGATCCATCCCTCACTCCTCTGAAGCACCAGTCTTTTGGCCAAGTATGGTCATTTCTGTCTCCAAAAGCCAAGATGGCATCAGACATGCCGAACCTAAGGCTTCACTCATCACTCAAGGTAGAAAAACTTGATAAAGTTCTCATATTCACTTGAATAATTTCAGTTCCAATACTCACGTGGCTTCATTTCTTGATTCTCAGATCTTGGTCTCGGTTCTTACAAATTATCAGACTATTTATTTTGAAACATCTCAGCTGGTGGTGGCTTGTAAACAAACTACCTGCCTTCTTAATCTACAATGCCGAATCATGTTAAATTATCACTTACGACTGCCACCCCATTATCTTTAAGACCAGTATGGTTAAACTTCTACTTAGAGGGATACTTTGCTGACTTTCAATCAGTGTCACTGTGCTGTAGGGAGTTTGTGCAGATAAATGGTGTTAAGGCATCCCAGAGCTCCCAGCTCCTGGAATTCCCTGCTCATCCACAAGCCAAAATCTGCCAGATGACACAAAATGACGTGTTTGCTTTTTTTTTCAGGTGGTTGACAGCACTGTCAACTGTCAACTTTGTCAGCAAAGTATTCCTTCAAGAAACCAGACCTTGATCCAGAATCTCTGTAATCTTTTCAATCTGCTGTCAGGGCCTGTCACTCACTCCACTGAAACTGCACTTAATAAAGTGGTAAATGATCTTCTGCTTACTATTGATTCAGATTCCTTTTCAGTGCTTTTATTACTGGATCTCATTGACACCGTAGATACTGCATGCTCCTAAACCAACTGGAAAAACAATTTGGTGTCTCTGGCCACCAGGCTTGAGACACCAATCACCTTGAGTGGTTAAAGCCAGTGTGTTTTCTATAATAATTGTAATTTTCTGATCTGAAAGATGGGAGTAACTCAGGGCTCTGCTCTTGGCCTGCTGTTTTTCTATCTTTATAGTTCACTTCTTTGCCAGTAATGGACTTTGAGCATACATTGCTATGCTAATAGTCAACTGTGTGTGCCTGATATCCCCAAGAATGCCTTTTCTCATCAAGCAACATAATTAAAATTAAGTCTTTTCATGCATTATGGCTGATGCAGAGACCCTAATTCATGTCTTGCTGTTAAGCCATTGTTTTAGCTTCCCTGCCTTGGCTGCCCATCCATGTCAGATCAGACCTCAAGTGCTTCTGATGTAAGAAAGGAAATATGCCCCTTCATACCAGTCTAATCTGCTTAAATCTTATATTTCAACCACTGCTTTCAGCTCTCAGAATACAGGGTTCCTGTCAGTCCTAGAGATAAAAAGAACACATAGCCCATAGCACAAAAACATGACATGACAATACAAATTGTACAAACATTTTTTAATTAACCAACATAATCAGATTTATCTCACAGCCCTGGTTCATTCGTTTAAATCTAAGAAGCGAAAAGCCTGAGCCACATATGGCACCAACTCCCATATGTGCAATGTATATGAGCATGTCCTCAAATCTTCATTTTGGCGGTGTTTGAGGTGTCACTGAATGCAGATTGCAATCTCTCTGTGAGCTGCACTCTCCTCTGCTTATCCATATTATGCAAGCCAAACCTCATTTCAGACTGCTTTCTCTCCTGCCCTTTCTTTCTTTTCTTTTAATTCCTTACTTTACTTTCTAATTACCTCCTGATCTTTATTAAAAGTGGTCAGCCAATTACCCTGTTATAAATGAAAACCTTTCCAGTAATTTAACAAGTATTACCATTAACATAGGACTAATGAGTAGGAGGAATATCCGCACTATCCACTATATGTACCTTACCACAGAGAAAACCTTTATCTGTGAATGGAGATATGAGCGTGTAGAAAAGGACAAACAAAAATCCGTATGTTCCAAACATATGTAACATACTGTGGAGGAGAATGACGGTGTTCATAATGCACCATTGTGCACACAGGTTATCCATTAAAAGCCTTAAGTGTGTGTGTGTCCAGGGTGATAACAATACCGGGCTCAGTCCCTTGTTACTTGGATACCAGCCCTGGGACACACTGTCATTTTTACACTCTGCTTAAAACAAGTGGACACACTTCATTCACGCATGATGGCTTATACATGGCAAAGGTGGACAGACATGCATGCACTCACTGACATGCACAAAAATGAGTTTCCCCCCCCCTCGCATGCACGCACACACAGACACACGTACAATCACTCACACCCCTCCCTGCTCCGTCAGCTCAACTGACAGCAGTAATGAGTTTCTTCTCTGCGTAAGCCAACTGGCACCCACTCAAGGGAATTTTTCAGGCTGAATTGCGGCCATTAATCACAATCCCGGGCAACACAGTGCCATCACGTGTGTGGCAAACAGAGATGCGTTCGTGGGGGGCAACGGGACGACAACATAGTGCAGGAGGAGCTTGTGACAAAGACAAAGGGAGTGGAGTGATGACGAAGAAATGAGGAACACCATAAAAAAAGCAAAATAATGCTTCATAAAAAAGTATTGGGTAAATTATCTCCTTCTGTTGAGAGCCAGTGTGGGCCTTGGCTCACACTGGGCTAAATGGAGGATAAAGACAGGGAGTATCAAAAGCCCAGATGCTCTATTCTGTAAATATGAGCTCAATTACTGGGAGAAGAAATGCAGTAACATCAATCAAGGTCAACAAGATAGGTGGGACATATTTCTGCAAACCACTGCACGTCTTTACAAACTTTTAGCAATATATATTCACACATGCATGCACATGTAAGCGGAGAAAGAACTGTTGTGTGTGCTAATGCTTTAAAACATAACATGGAGCAAATGGAGAGGCAGTGGAATAAATGGCAAGTAATTCCATGGCAGCTGCAGTGACAGCGGCCCTTTAAGTGCATGGGGCATTTGAGATAATAACAAAGAGAGCAGCAGCCATTAATGTATGGAGAATTGCCATTGCCTCGCTTTGTGACGTCAAGATATTGTCACCGCCACATCCTCTTATTGAGACAGCTGGAAACTCAAAGTCTGCCTGCTATTCTTTTCTTTTCACTGTCTTTGCCCTCCCTCTTTCCCTCCATTCAGGCTGCCAGCTGACTGCGGTCACCAGGGATATTACTGCCCCTTGCTGATCCGAGGAAGCCAGCCCCCCACTCATCTCCAAACTGGCTAATCCTGATGAATTCATGCTAATACGCAGTCAGTAACCCCTAGCTCTTTTTGTACGCACATGTGCGACTCATCTGCCACGCCCCCTGCATGGAGCGCCTAGTTCACACCAATTCACCAGGAAAAATAACCACAGAGGAAGAGGAGTAGACGAAGGGAAAGAGGAGAGGCAAGTGCAGGACCTGTCATAACCACTTAGCGTTTCAAGACAGTGGGTGAGAAATGAAAGCCCTTTGTCTCAGCCTCTACCTACAGCGTGTGTGCAAACAAAGACGCAGACATTGTATTTGTAGCAATGGCATATCTACTCTATCAGATAATGAAATACCATTTTCAGGACTTGAGTAAACAAAGGGTTGCTCTGGATTTACATAAATTGAGAGAAATATTTTATTTCTATAGAAAAAGGAATCCCAAGGCTCAGGCTTATGAACAATGGAATAAAAAGATAGGCTTTGTCTTTGTATTTCTTATTGTACATAAAATATCAGGATTTTCAATTAGAGCTAGACTGTGGTTTCAAGCAGCTTAAAACAGTAATTGTTGGTTACTTCTTGTTATATTTTTTCTTTTAGTGTGATAGTTTGCATAGACTGCCTTAAGAATACAACTAAAAATTATTTTCAATTATTTCCTCGATTCACATTATTATTTGTAAATGTCAGAAAGTGACATATTCAAATTGCTTGATTTTTTTCAACCCAAATTCAGAAATTTTCAGTTTCCTGTCATATTCCACTAATTGTCTAATAAACAACTATTTGATAAACATTTTTTCAGCTCATCATGTAATAGATCCTTTTTTTACTTCCACAAAGAATGACTATTTCCCTGACTGAAAGTCAACATCTGGGATGTTTCTGAGCGCTCACATAATCATGCTTGTGTACTCATCTATGAGATGTGATGTGAACTACTGTCCTCAAAACACAGAGGTTGACAAAGAACACACAAGCAGCCTGAGGTCGTGGCTCTCTGACTGTCATGCACTCCTCTCGTCTGTTCCCTGCAGTGGATGGGAGGAGCACTGCCATAAGCTGTCAGACATAAGCACATATCACTGGCTCTTCCAACCTGCCATCAGCCAGCTAACCCTCTAAAACTGTCTCCCCACTCACAAATAATGCCTATGCTTGCAAATGGAGAGGGCTATTACACAACTAGAATCATGCTTCATCTTTTCACGCTGAGGCAATGAAACGGTCCGCCTTACGACTTACTTACACATGACATGAAACCACTTCTGTAAAGGAAAAAAAATGGAGACACATTCATAACTATGATTAAAGGCCGCAGTTGGACAGATGACACAAATTCTTTATATGATTATAAAATAAACACATCTCATCCTCTGTGCAGCGCCTGAAAACGCTGAAACATCTCTTACGATGGAGCCTAAAATTGCTACTGCATCACTTGACGTGGTAATTGAATTAAATGTTTCAATGATGCATTCTGGGAGAAAAACAGGCCTCAGTAACAAGTCTAACAGGCTGGAGATACATTTGGTTCTTGGCCACATGTTCACATAGACAACTGGCTGCATCATGAATGTAATCATTCACATACTTTCCTACGTACATGTTTTACAGAAGGATTACACTACACAACAGAGAACTCAGACCATAAAGAACTTTTGGATTTGCCTGATATAAACAATTAATATGGCGACACTCAAGGAGGTTAGTATATTATTCATTCTAAGATCACAACAGAAAAAGCAGCAACATGTAGAATCAGACTATCATTAGGTGATAGCTTTGTTGCTAGGCAATGATTAAGCTTAGGCACAGAACAATTAACATTTCACTGTCAACTTTAATAAACATCTCTGATGTTACATTTTCTGATATTGTAACATTAGAAGTTAACATCAATGGTTGAACGTGAGATTGTAATTCAGAAAACTTTATTGTTCATCAGAAGCAACTTTTGTCAGTTTTGTCATGACCTGATTCTATTTATATCTATGGCTCGCTTTGAAATCGCCGCAATGGACAGTGAACAACTGGTGAAGTTGAAATGAGGAATAATCTATACCTCCTCTTTTCACTACCAAAACCTCAATAAGGTGTATGAAAAAGTTGCTGGTATGACCAATAATGACTTGTAAAAACTGGCTTGATTGATGTTTAAATTGTGAGTCGTTTACAGTAAATCATAAATCATGTTTTCTGTTTAAAAAGTACACACATAGGAAGATAGCAAGCAGGCTACTCACCCATCTTTTAAGTGGTTATATCTACAGTCTGATCTGATAGCTGATAGCCATGTGGTTTGTTTACATGATGTAATATATTTAGCAGATTCAGTTTGGACGGTGAGTGTCTGATGCAATGCAATTGTCTGAAGATCATTTGCTGTTAGGACACAATAAACACTTTGAAAAATACACATTCAAATATTAATTTCAGCATTCAAAAGTATTAATTTGTTCAGTGTTTGATTCATGTTGTCTACTGAAGGAACGCACACTGTACATTAGTTACTAGCATTTTACTAGCTGCAGGTCTAGGTATGTACAGTCACTAACCATGAGCCCACATGTCCATGTCAGTGCATTTATTTGATGTTAAGCGTAGGGAATAACGTGTGTGTTACAGTGAGGAATTACGAGCATGGGGTCAGGGGAGCAGTTTTCCCGCATGTTCTAACGGTAGAGGCGTGCTTCTTCAAGCTAAGCGAGCCCGCCGCTGTTGCTTTGCATCCTGCTGCCTGTCGAAAGCTGCCCTTGAAACAAAGCTGCCGAGGTCAAGAGGTCACAGCACAGCATCAGAATGGAATGTTCCTTCCTGGTTCAAGGTCCAGCCTCCAGAGCCAGAGGGGCCCAGAGATCATTTGAGACCACCGACACATGCGCCATCTATTTTACTCCCCACCTCTCTCTGCTTTCATCTATCCCTGCCTGCATGGTTTACTGATGGACGCTCTGCCGCTCTAATCATTCAAATTAATGCTGCTACGTCACCTACACTTCTACATCATGACTGAATTAACTCCACCATCAAAGGAAACTCAAAGGACGCGATAAAAGTATGTTTTATCACACAGTACTTATGAATAAATGCACATTGTGCTGTGGGCTGCATTTATTTGGATTATTGATCAATCTGCTCATTTTCTTAATTTTTCTTGCTTTTAGCTGTTTTATTTTATATAACTTGCTCTCACAATCTCACCACGTATAAATAAAGTATTTCTGACTTGATTATTTTCTTGATTAATCAGTTACCTTTTTGCTCTACACTGACTTGCTAAAGTCCAAGATGATGTCTTCATATGTCCAAAAACTAAAGATATTAAGTTTATTAAGACATAAGGCAAGTTGAGAAGCTGGAATAAGGGATTGTTCAGAAATGATGCAAAGATCAATAATCAAAACAAATAATTGGCCCATTTTTTCCCCAAAGACTATGTTAAATATGATAAAGAGAAATGCAACATTTTCTCTGATGGGTCTAAAGTCTTGAAATCTGGTAAGGACATACTTTGGGCAAGTATCTGACAGCAAAACTTTGAAATTTTGGGATAACATGAAAAATGTATTGATACTTACAGTCAGGTTTTTTGAAAAGAGTATGTTGTGTTTATTACGTTTTCCCTTTTATTAATTTATTTTTTACATTGCATATTTTTACCTTTTTACCTTATAATTGTGTATGATACTCCATGATATTATTATATTTGATTGATGCTTTTATTCTTTTTACTGTATTTACTGAAACAGGTACAGTTTTTTGTAATCATTTCTATCTGTTTCTCAGTATCATCTGTCTTCTTTCTGATATATTTTGCTTCTTATCCCTTGTTTAATTTAACCTTAACTAAAATGCTTTTCCTTGTAAATATGGCCTTCATAACTTGACTGTTGAAATGCAAAGGAATGGAATTAAAAACATGTGATTACGAAATGAGATTAATGGCAATTAACAATTGAAATTCTGCGATAAATTGCAATTTACAAAATTAATAGTTTGACAGCCCTAGAATAAAGTTATTATTATTAACATTAATATTATTATTATGTGTGTGCATATTTTAACTCAATTTAATATGAGGTTATAGATACCAAACATTGATTTTGCTTATTTTTTTAATAGTTATTGGGCACATTCAAATAGTTTTTCTTACTAAAATACATAGAAACATTTAGAAAAACAGTAGTCCCATGTGCCCAAAGACTATAAGAAAATGGCTGTGCCTCATTAATCAATTGCCCAGTTTTTTTTTTTTAGATCTGTGCATAAGGTGAGTCCAGAGAACAAGCACCACCTTTGGGCGATGGGTTAATCACACTGCAGGTTTTATCATAGTTAGTGGTTACTGAAACTTCTGGTGGTTCTTTTATTATTGCAAGTCCTGATATTTGTCTGTTACATGTGGATGAGAAACCACACTAAATTGCATCATTCTTAAGTCACAAATATCATAAATTTTCACTGAATGTTATGACAATATGTAATAATAATAAATGGCTATATAAGCCTCTTGCTCATTAGATTCCCAAAAGTGATCCATGCTAACAAACCATAGACATTGCAAACAGGTTGTCAGAAGGAAATCGGCCATCCCAGAAATCTTTCATCCTATGCCAGCAGCAACCTCTTCTAATTGGTTCCTGTGGAATTCATTTCATCCCTGGTGACCGACTCCACACACACTGGAGCCTGACATGCTTTTAACCCCAAACACTTCAGGTGCTCCGTCTCTCTGTGACAACTACACAAAAACAAGGGTATGGATTGTTTTTTTACTTCTAGTGTTTATCCCAATGAGCTCATGTTTTTTTCAGTACATCCCTTATTTTAGTATTTGATTGTTATGATGATTACAACACACACACACACACGCACACACACACACACACACACACACACACACACACACACACACACACACACACACACACACACACACACACACACACACACACACACACACACACACACACGCAGACCCTGAGCCCATTCCATCATTTACTCCCACAATCTCTCACAGTATCATGCTCGCCCTCGCTCTTTATTCCCTATACAGAAATAACAGTTATCCTTCACTGAAAGTGAAAAATAAGTCTTCTAGCATGTTGTTGGTCAAATAATACCTTTAATGCAGGCCCTAATCATTACAATTGTAATTGCAACAGTGCCACGCATTTCCTCAAGCTAAGTCCAACTTTAATCAGTGATGTATGAAACACACATGAAAATAACCGCGGTAATAGTAAAGAACTATTTTGTTGTGTAGGACTGGCTTTTATTTGCATCGACTGTTCAGCCTTTGTGGAAGAGCAGAAAACACATGACAGAGACAAATAAATGTCCTTTCTGAGTGAGTGAAAATGTGCTTATTTTGCGCTTGTTCTTCCAGGCTGCTGCGTTGCTTGTTTGGGAAAGGGCAGGGTGAGAGCTGTGATGCTGTGGCAGGTTTGGGCCACCTAATTTCACTGCCAAAGCCAAGGTCACTGCCACTGCCCAGGGGCCAGCAGACAGGGGGATGGGTCCCCACTGGGGAATGAGCAGGAGGCCGAGTGCTGGAGGAGGGGGAACGTAATAGGAGGAGAATAAAAAAAGGGGGAGGGGTATTCTGCCCTAGTGCACACAAAAAGGTCACCGTTTCCCAGATAAACCCCCCTCCCCATCGTCCAGCCCCTCGTGACCTCTAACCCCTCTGAGTCAATGCTGAAACAGAGGGAGAAGGAGGCGAGGGGAGGGTGCAAGGGGAAACACACCCATCCAGAGTCAGCAGTGACAAAAGGGGGCCTCAGCCACAGCTAGCTGAGTCGGTCAGGAGAACAAACGCTCAGGCCACCGTCACAAAGCGGAGCCACCAGAGGCTGCACATCTCCACAGCCTCTGCCTGTTCCCAGCCACTCCACTGCCCTGCATTTCACAACCAACAATAGGTGCTGCTCCGCTCCGAGAGGTACCCCGACACACACAAACACACACACACAGGCTAAAGAGGGGAGAGGTTGCTGAGGCCCAAAGGAGAGCTGCTGCCTGCCCATCACTGACTGGCCTTTGTCTCCGACTCTTCTGCTTATTGGCCACCACAGAGAGATTTCCTGATCCCTGCTTAAACAAAATGGAAAACTGGACTGAGGGGCCCTCTGTGTGTGTGTGTGTGTGTGTGTGTGTGTTGTGAACACTGAGGGGGAGATATAACACTATTATAATTACTATTATCTCTTCTACAACTACCTCACATTTTAACACATGCTAAACAAAATGTCTGCCAGAGGAGAAGACAGGAAGAGGGAGTTTTGGTGTTTTTATTGGTGGATGGTGCAGACCCCGTAAAGGCTTTTAACTGCCCAATCTGGCCATAAAGGTTCTGTTAAGTGTAGTGAAGCGCGGTGACGGGGCAGTAGTGAGAGCTAGCCAAGCCCCTAGTGAAGCCTGGAAACATAGGAACACCAACATACACACGCAATACACACCCACATATTCTTGTTCTTCCCTTGTTGATGAAATTGCCCAACCTTAACCTAAAGCACATCCACAGTTTGATCTTAACACTACATGACGGTTCAAACTCTAACATAGGCTCTTAAAGAAGAAGCAACTACCACTTTTGTCTTTACTCTGGAGGACTGCAATTCAAACACACTCATCCAAGGGAGAGTTGACCAAAGGATGATGAAAAGGCACACGTGCTGGCAGGAAAACACAGGATTCGTCACTAACACATGCTTCATGTAGACAAAACTCTTAGTGAGAAGATCATACAGGATTTGTCAAAATCAAAACAAGTCAATGAAACATCGCTGTGTATAGACTGGAAAGCCAGACTCCCGCATTTGGAAAATGGCCCGACCTTTCCAACCTTTGGCCCGGCCTCTGCTCTCTCTTTCACCTTTCACCTCTGTTACGAAGGAATTCCTCCCATGAGCCTTAAAAGCAGGCAGCAGGAATTTTAGGCCCCCCTTTTCATTTGTTTGTTTGAGAATAGCTCGGGTGGTCCAGAGACATCCGGAGAGCAACACAGACTTCACTGAACTTCAACATTGAACTTGAATTTCAACCACGACCTGATCTGATCTTTATACAATGAACAGGTAAAGGCCAGCTGTATTTTTATTTTATTTTAAATTCATCATATTGTCAAAAGCACATGTGCCACTTGCTTTCGGTACAAGGACTTGTTAGTGTTATTAGAGTCTGTTTCAAAGTTACCGCTGCTCTGTTGGACAATGAAATAAAAAAAGACATAATCTGAATGGGCATTATCCGGATGATCAGTTACAGTGTACACAGCTGATAACAGCAGCTGCAGGAGGGAGCACCCTCTAATGACAAGGTCAAAGTGTTCCTATGCATTTTAAGTCGTTCTGAATAAGAGCTAAATATGTTAGCTAAATGTCTAAAGAGCACCATTAAAAGGGGAAAAAAAATAATTAAACCAGTTAAAAAAGACTGGAATCCAGGATGCTGATGATTGAAGAACTATTGGTTACTTTGTACCATGACTTAAAGTGGAACTACGCATATTTTCAAAAAATAGACAATTACTTGGTAAAGATGTTATAAACGACACTGAGAGCATCCAGGGAAATGTTCCGAGTGTATGGGAACATTTTCTATGCCAGAACTGAGAACACTTCAATGAAATAAAAATATATATCAAGCATTCTGTGGGTCCACAAAATCAGGCTCCCGTTGATGGGTCTATGAAGCAGCTCCAGACTTTATACTTGAAGACATCAAATGTTTGAGACTTGCTTCTCCAGTTCATGGATTTAAGAGAGTAGCTCATGTTCACAATTACTAACTGAACTTTCCTAGGCCATTTGCTATGACGACGGCAGCGCACGTAGATGCTCCTCAAATTCTTTTTACTTCTTTGCAATATCTTTCTATTTTTTCGACTCCATGGCCTCTGCTGCTGAAGCACGGCTGTTCTATGATAGAAACTCAACATTGGGAAAAGTAGTGTGGTTTTTGGACTGAATGAAGCAGGCCAAGTGAGGGTCCCGAACAAACAGCGTACACCAAGTGGCCAGCCAGACCAGAGGGGAGAACGTAACTGAAAGCGCCAGATGAGGAAGGAGAGCCAGCATCAGGGCGCGGCTGACCCGGCTTAGACCGAGAGCTGTTCCTCTACCAAACCTTCTTCTGGCTAATGTCCAGTCACAGGAGAATAAAGTGGATGAGATGCGACTGAGGCTCACTTAGAAAGGGGAAATCAGAGACTGCTCTGTGTACATCTTCACAGAAACATGTTTAACCCCTAACATCCCATATGGAAGGGCGGACCTGGTTGGGAGCCATAAGGACACAAGACTCTGGTGCAAATTCAGTGCACTGCAGGAACTGAATGATGCCAGCAGCAGCAACATGTCCAAGCAACCAGGTGGAATCTTCATAATAGCTGCTGATTTTAATCAACTCATCCTTCAACTCCAAAGATGTAGCAGGATCAAGGAAAATGTAATTTAGTTTTTTTAAACTTTGTTTAAAACATGACTAATAAGTCTACCTTCTTCCTTCTAAATAACATATTTTAATTTTTAATTTAGGTGGTTTTCCCCTTAAATGTCTGTCTTTTTCCTCATAAAACTTATGAAAAATTATAGTATGGGTCCACAACTGGAAATTCACCCACTCAACCAAGTTGACTGATTGGTCTGACATTGTGACAGGAAACAGCGATAATCAATCCAGTGTCATCATCAAGCAGTGGCGAAACCACTGAGGAGTAACAGCAACAATGGCAACCACTATAAATGAGAAAGACAGTTATCAAGGCTGTCCTAAATCAACCTGTCTTCTTATTATTATTGCTTGATGTCATAGTTTGTTTATGACTCTATGCTTTGCTTCAATTCTTAAAACTCTAACAAAACAAGTCAGTTGGCATGGCTACCATCTCTAGTGATTAGTTAGGTATTGTCTTTTGTCTTTGATTTCAGTTATTGTAGTATCATAAGTAATGTCTTCTCCTGGTTTTAAAGCATGCATTACAGAGCAATAATTTTCCAAACTTACTGGACTGTCCAAGCTGTTCTGTTATTTGTCTTTACCTACTTGGCCATTCTATCCACAAATTGATTATCATTTATCAATCATTTCACATGAAAGCGCTAATCGTCAACTCTACAGTATTGCGATATTGATAGATGTATTTCGTCGATAATATTGTGACATATGATTTTCTCAATTTACCCAAGTTAAATGTGTTTTCTGTGGATATACGTGTATAAGCATTAGGTACATATTATGTACATGTGTGTATCGTGCCTTTGTTCTCCTCTTGTGTAAAAAGCACATTGCCACAAATCTTATTTGTTTTTCAAAGCGCCATATAAACAAACATATAACATGTTTCCATTTGCTATTTGATCACTCCAAGAAAGACATAAGCAGGATTAAAGCCATGTCAAACACGAAGACAGTGTGCGCCTGGAGGAATATAAAAACTGCTATTTTCAACAGTTCAATATTTCCATCACCCAGCTGTTTCACCATTCGTCAGTATCCCTTCCCCTGTTTATTGTCTTGATTTGCCAAGTGATGCTGTTTACACAGGCGGGTATTTTTAGTGCACAAGGGTGCAGCAGCTCATCGCTCACATTATGAGGCAGCTCTCCTCTAACAGAAAACTGTTTTAGCTCTCCATGCATGTCTGTGCTCTGTGCATGGCTCGAGTCCTGTCAGCACAGCTCAGGATTTAAGCACACTGGCAACCATTGTGCTCCTGATTTTGTTGTATTAGCTGTTCATTCCTGACATCTGGAGATAGAGGAAAATAAATAAATGCAATCATGTGAAGAAGATTAAGGTGCATGCCATTTATGTTTCCAATTATGCAGCATTATCAATACTGTAAGATTATAATATTGACATATTTAACAAATATTGGATTAGAAATGATCAGAAATGTGACTAAAACTGTCTGAAGCGGTTTGATTTCTAAATAAAAGTTTACATTACAGCTAATAGTTCCCCACCGTAAACGGTAAACAAAGACAATAAAGCACACTGCAGGCATTATGGCATCCCTTAGTGATTTTCCACTGCTTCAAGGTCAATGATGTGTCATCTTCAGAAATTATAAGAATTCGCTCTGCCCCCTCTCCACAGGAGAGATGGACAGCTTAAGCATTTGTCAATGCATATATTCAGAGTTGGCATTGGGGGCGTTCAGTATTGCTGTTTATTCAGCTCGCTGAGATACAAAACAACCCGTAAAGGACAAGCAGCATCTTTATAGGCATGAGAGAGAGTGAGATACACAATGAGAGCGGCAGTTGTTTACCCTTGCCTTAACTTGTATATAACCATATAGGAAAAAGCGCCTGATTCGAGCCACTTCTGAAAGGCTGCTTCAATAATATGAAATAAAATCTCATTTTTATTGTTGCCAATTCTAAATCAGCTCAAAAAGAACGTGCATTATCAGGCAATCAGATCTTAGTTTTTAGTCCGCAGGTGTACAGTAATAAACCGATTTGTAATGTAATCCTTTCAGCCTGCCTCATCAGTACGCAAAAAATAGCCCTTTCCTCCTCAATTGTTCAGACACACTGGCAGACAGATGGAGGGGCACTGACTACACAGCAGGAGGGAACACTCTGGTTTAACATCAGCCCACATACATGCCCAAAGGAAGGAAAAGGGCAGTCATAGGCCATGTCCATACTACTACCGTGTAATGTTTTCAAGAAAGGAATATCAATAAGAGGAATAATATCAGTGAGAGAAATGACTATTTTTTATCTGCTTTGTGGCATAAAATGGGATGCCATATGACTTTTCCACAAAAACTGTAATGGTTAAAGTGCTCCAGAGTCAAACATGCCATGAATTTTTCCAATGAACTAATCTTGATTTTGCAAGGATTAGAAGAAAACACTGAGAGGCTTCAGGTTTAAATGTCAAAACAAGCGTATATGGCATTTAGTTGGCTAATCTATATGACAGAGAGATGACTTGCTTCGTGGCAAGCGAGCAGGGACGAGCAAGGGTGGAGGGGGGTGTTGGAGGGCGGGGTTTGGCTGGCAGACAAAGGAAGCCACAAGGAGATGTAGGGATAGCGCTTCAGCGTTCACCCAGGCAGGAGGCCATGAAAGGGGTGGGGACAGGAAGGTCGGAGGGGTGACGGAGAGCCACCGTCGACCCCTCCAAACACATGCCCACGCACAAACACTCTCACATAAACTAACAGGAGCTGCCCATAAATCACTCTCACTAACTGGTGTCTACTGCTTGTGGCAATCCATCTACGCAGCTTTTAAATGTAGCAACTTCTCATCTTCTGCCACATGTAGTTTGTATCGGACTCTGCCCGCTCGACATCACACTTATTTACATTTACACCCCTGAAAGCAGTTAAATTCACACAAATGAGAGGTATGGGTATAAACTGAGACACTTTTACAGGCATCCTGTGTCTTCTCCTGTTTCATCGTTTACAGCCCCCTGGGTTCTTCTTTTTTATTAAAGTCTCATTCAGGAGCCTCCCATTATAACGGCAGTTCAATTCACCATGACCATTTCAGAATTAAACAAGGTGGAAATTATCATCCAGCAGCCCAGGGCACTGTATCTATACTGAAAGAGTCAATAAAATAAATAACATGTATAATGTCCGGTTATTATACCTTGCATGTTTTTACTGTTTGTGTTGTCACCCTCCTCATGTTTGCACTGACTTTGCCTTTTCTCAGGACACTTCATATTGTGTTTGCAAATCTTTTTCGAATGGTCCCTGAGGTCAATTGCAGTCTCCACATATGAATGGGACTGGGAGAAAAAAATAAATTATATCCTAACAGAGCTTCAACTCTTTCCAATTAATTCCAGACAAACAGACAAAAGCAAGTCATTTCAATTGATCCTAAAAGCTATTTTGTAACAGGGGGGCTTTTGTGGTGTGTTGCCTGGTGACGCGGCTGTGCTGTGGGGGGAGGGGCAGGAGCTGTGGCTGGGCCCACTGTACCCAGCTTGTCATTCATCCAAATGATGAAAAGCTTCCTGAACGTAAGCTAATGAGGAGGTCCTAGAGAAAGTGAGGAAAGAAAGAGAGAGACGGAGAGAGAAATCGACCATCAAAGAGATAACATTTAGGAGGAAAAAAGAGTTTCCTGGGCCGACCACCGATTTAGAGGGGCAACGGGACGTCCGTCCTATACCAGCCCCCGACAGTGAGCTCACACAAATGCTTGTCAAGCAAATAAAAAGTGAAATTTATGGAGGGAGGTAGTTTGGAGGGTGAGATGGAAGCTTTATCCACTGGAAGGGCTATAAAGTGGCTTCAGTAATCACACCACCCATTGCATCACAGTGGTACAAGTCAGAGCTCTGTTGTAAGAGGGACTATAACACAGCAAATTACCTCAAAAACACAAAGAGAGCAGCAACATTAACAAACACTTGGAATAGAACAAGAAACAAACACTAGTCAGTGATCTTTGTGAGGAGAGCTTTGACTCGTTTGGGGCCATTTCTCCTCATAAACAAAATGAAAACACTTGATCTTAAATTATTTATGTCCCATACTGAAATCTGGTGGGCCGGGAGATGATATGAAATAGGCCTGCAATTGTCCAAATCCCAGTAGAATATACTTCACCTTAAGCTGCTTTAAGGCCTTATATTAAAGACCTAAAACATAATCGCCTGACAAATTGAGGCTTGATCGGCAGGGGAACACTTTTGCACTGAACAAGCGCCTGTAGGAACCTGGAGGCTGAGGACTGAGAGAGGCTGGGCAATGAAGGATGATTACCTTTTTTATGAATGTACAGTACAAAAATCATCTATATGGCCTTCTCAAGACTGCTGAACAGAAACACTGCAGGTGGGAAAGCCGTTATGCCCACTTATGAACAGTGGAAATATGGGATTCTGCTTTATGTGATACAACAGGGAAAGATTTCTAGGTTAGACTGGAAGTCAACGATCATAACTAATGGTGCAATGAAAGTGGCATCTTTCATACACCGCAAAACAATGGAAACGTGGCCAAATCCACAGAGAAATACCAACATCACTGTCTTATGGATAATCTTCCAAAATACCAGAGGTATTAGTGGGTAATGATGGGTAACATGGGGACATTTCCAATCACAAGTTCTTATCTTCCCTGTGAAGGGTCTCTAGAGGATTATTTTCACAGTGATGGCTTCTTGTTGCTTCCATAGAAGTGAGACTCCATTAAAGAAGGACAGGCTATCATTACAACACAGTCTCTACTCACTCAATGCCTGACCTTGAAAGATTGCTCAATACAACCCAAAAGATTAGGGGTCAAGGGTCAGAATGAGAGTTTCTGTAATCCTTCAGTCCCTTCCTAATCAATACAACACGAGAGGAAGCACTGGAAAGGCTCTGCAGGAGAGCAAAACCCAGCTGAGACAGAAAATATGTATATGCCAAAATATGCATCAGTTTCCTTCTAGAGAAACACATGTAGCCTCACTTTGAGGCTAGTGTATACTAAGCTAAATTGATTGCAAAAAGTTAAATCCATTTCAGGATGTGCACCAGATTAAAATCACAACTCAAAGCCGAGGTTTGACCAAATCATTGTTTTAGCAAGTCACAACTAAGTTTCAAGTCTTTGCACTAAAGATCCAAGTCCTGAACTTTAAGTTTCGAAGACTAAACAAGTCACAGTACCATCTACAATAAAAGCCGTGCCAATGTTATATTTACAAATTGTATTTATTTGTTAAAACAAGTTTGTAGGCTAAAGTCCAAGTGAAGACATGAGTCACTTGTGTTTAGTCCAAGTCGAGTTGCAAGTGTTTTTTTTATTATTTTCTGAGGTCATCTCATGTCATCGTGTCAAATCAAAGGTCGCCAAAGTTGTGACTAAAGTCCACAACTCTACCTAAAGCACACTGATCCATCTGGCCATCGAACAGATTCTCGCTCTGATTCAAAAAATAATTTCAAGAAAATAAAAGCCATAACATCAAATTAATAACATATGAAAAACTACCACATATTGAAACCAAGTATAATACTGCGCTCAGTATTAGTCACCAAGACATTTCTATTTCTCTCTCTGTACCCTTTTCAGGTGATAAACTATGTGTTCTTAAATATATATATATATCCTTGACTTTCTTTCTTACTTTTCAAAGTAATGTCAAAGTAATCATGTAAAATAAAAAAGGGTTCATACTGAGGATTTCTCCTGATGCAGAATTAATTAAAAAAAAAAAAAAGATAAAACAGCGGCTACAATCTGACCTTTGAGAAGAAAGAACCTTTGGGGAGGCCTTAAAAGGTTGCATGTGTTTGACAGCACCAGCCACTGAGCTAAAGTAACTTTACCCTTCGACCAGTGAGACATCCATGCTAACCTCCCAATCCCGCTGAGTGGAAAAGCTGTATTGGCCACAACAGCACAGCAGTGTGCTGTCTGCACACAGCCCGGGAATCAACAGGCTTCTGCGAGCCTTTGTCCATCTCTGTTTTACAGAGTATATATATCAGAGGCTTCAAAAGTCTTAACGCAACACAGTGTGCAACAGTAGAGCAGCACTTAAGCTGCTGCTGCAACATCCCAGCATGTCCACAGAGGAATGTTAACATCCCTGATGCCTTCGATTTAAAGTAAGTTGAGGCAGGCAGTGGATTTGTCTGAGAGAATAGAGAGGAGAGGAGTACAGAGAGTCAGATCGACTGTGATATGATGAAAATGCTGTAAATGAATCACGGCAACAACGCTGAGAACTTAATGTTGAACTAGAGTGACTTCAAATAAGAGACCTAATGGTCAAGCCAGAGAAGATTTATCTTGATGCCTCCACCAGTGAGTGGGCTGCTGGGTTGCTTCGAGCTTACTGCACTCTGACAAAGCAGCTTGGAGACTCTCAGCATGAGCGCTTGTTAATGCTAAACTCAAAAGCCTGAATTTCTAAGCAGCACTGTAGATGAGCATCAGAAAGTTCATTACACTCAAAGAATGACATTAAAATATTCAAATGACTGCACAGCCGGGGAGATTAAGTACATTTACAGCACAGCAATACCCCAATGAATGCGACTGGAGTGACATGTGAAAACTTATGGCAATATTTCAATTACACTGTTTATATTTGAAGGAAATCACAAATCAAACTTAGGTAAGTGGCTGAGGATGCAGTTGTCTGCATTGATCGGTCATGACTTCTTCTTTGGACACTTGAGACTTCATTCATTCATACTAACAAAATCCATAAAAACTACTATATTGTGTTGGTATCTCAAGTTAATGAGATCATTTAAAATGAAGAAACCTGAATTTTAAGATAACCGCAATGAACACAAAGCAGAAAGAAATTAAAACCCAGCTGAGATATTTTCTTAAAGAAGAGTCAGATAAGAGGATCAATATCACTCTCATATATGTACATTAAATATGAAATTAGAGGCAACAGCCGGACCAGCATCTTTAAAGCACTAATTAAGACGTTATCTCTCATTTGTTTCATCACTACTAAAACTGACGCATCCAAATGGTACCTTGGGGTGTAACGGGGGTTATGTGTTTGTACAATGGACTGCATATAAAAATGGACATCGCATCGCTCCTACCACCTCTGTAAATGAAAAATTAAGGCAAAATACCTCGGATACGACTGCTGCCATTCCCACCTAAGACTGAATTTGCACACAGCTGTACTAACCTGACAGAAATCATCTTTGTAAATAATTTATTTGACATGAACTTTGAGTTTTTAGTTTGGTCCATGTCCCATTCACTAACACAGAGAGGGCAGGGTTTAAGAACTATGCTA
The DNA here is from genome assembly GCF_026936395.1 of Plectropomus leopardus. Taxonomy (NCBI): domain Eukaryota; kingdom Metazoa; phylum Chordata; class Actinopteri; order Perciformes; family Serranidae; genus Plectropomus; species Plectropomus leopardus. The sequence goes on along the minus strand of NC_142176.1, from coordinate 18,602,956 downwards.
CAGCAAGCCAGTAGGGGGCAATTGAGATGTTTTGGCTTCAGTTTTGGGAAGCTGTCATGTAATCCATCTCTATATACAGTCTGTTGTTGGGACTATTTCTCGGACAGGTACAGTTGCCTCCTGTCACTGTGAAGTTGACAGGCTACAGGCTAGTGGAGAATTGAGGTGGATTTTGTTTCCTTTGGACAGAGCCAGGCTAAATGTTTCCCTCTGTTTCCATTCTTTATGCTGACATAAGTTATAGTGAACAGACAGATATAAGAGTGGAACTGATCCTCTAATCTACGGTAACTCTTAGCAACAAAGCAAATAAGTATATTTCCCAAAACTATTCCTTAAACTGACTTTGGAGCAAATGCATGCAATCAATCTAAATGTAAAGAACTTTTTAAAAGTGAATTACTATAAGACAGAAGAAAAGACTTACTGGCTGCCTGAATACGAGCCTTGCGGCTCACGACAAGCCCAAAAGAATTCTCAGCCACGCACTCATAGTCGCCCTCATCCGACGAGCCATCAGATTTGGTCTTCTGGAAGTGAGCGATCAGAAGTGAGCCATTGATGAAGGTGGTGTGATGCTGATCCTGAGTTAAAAGCAGGCCGTTTTGCCTCCACTGTGTCGTAATTGGCGGGATGCCGTCCACCTGGCAGTGAAGCATGAGGGGCTGCTCCTGTACAGCGATGATGTCACTGGGCTCCAGCGTGAAGGAGAGCTCCGCTTCACACATTACACCTGAAGAGAGACACATAAACCACAATTTAGCCTTTTAAGCTCTTAGTTTTCCTCAGCAGATGGGGTTTGCTCAGCTGTTATAATCTAAATCATTAAAGGGATTGTTTAGATTTTTTTTTGAAGTGAGCTAGTATGAGGGACTATTTACTAATAGACAGTATATTAGAAAAAATAGACATCATTCACAACGGCCTCAGTATGGAGATACAAGCTGCAGTCCAACATGGACTGACCTCTCCTGTCTATGATTGATTGTGGATAAATACCCCATACAACCACCCTTCAAAAAGCCAAACTGTCTTTTCAGGAGCTTCACAAAAGGATAATAAGTGAACACTGAGTTGGGATTTAAAGGTTAGGAATCTGACTTCGAGCCGCAGCGCTAAAGCTGTATTTACTCTTCCATTCATGCCTTTTCCATACCTGCTCGACACAATACAGGGTCATGAGGGACTAAATATCATTCTCACAACAACCCTCACACCTAAACAAACAGGAGGAATGCTCCTTATGTCATAGCAGCTCACGAGGCATCCAGCTCACAGATAAAAAGTCTTGACTGGGCTACCTCCAGGCTACAGTCACAAGGGAATTCACAGGCTATAGATCGAATACACCATGTGAGCATGTGTACTCTTGTACTATACATGCACACACACATGCATTGTCTTGTATGTGTTGTAACCAGTGACAGAAACTTTGTCCCCCTGATACCTCTTTATCACCACTCAACACGAAATGATGTGATTTGTTTGTAGTGATGCTTTCTGCTTTCTAACGATGTGAGATTTGATTTTTCATATTTGCGGTTTCAGATGGTAAAGAGGAGGGGAGCGGGAAAACAATAAATAAAGGATGTAAACAGCCTGACCTGACTCTGTACTATAAAAGAGGAGCTCAGAGGGCTCTCTTGGTATCATGTTTCAGTGGCTGATGGACTAAGCACTACCAGTCTCTGCCCCAGGCCCTGGAATCTGGTGGGAGGGGGGCCAGGGGAGGGCAGCGGAGGGGGAGCAAAGCACAGGGGTCAAAACGGAGAACCTCCGGCTTCATCCCTCAAATTCCAGCCGAGAATACTTCCCCTTAGGTGCAGACAAGGAATTCATTGACACACTCCTCCAAGAAGATCACATATGGAGTATAATGTAAAGAAACATTTCCTCTCCCTCTCTTCTCACTCTGTATCCTTTCTTTATGTGACCCACCCCCTTTTTTTTTCACTCAACAAGCACGGAAAGTAAATGGCCATGGGACCAGAGAGACATCAGTGCTACCACTTGTGAAAAACAAGGGGGTGGTGGTGGAGAAATATTTAACCCTTAGCTGGCAGGCGGTGATCCCCCTGCTCTCTAAAATGATGCTGGCCACTGAGCGCCATCTCCTACAAAGATCACATTTTCACACGGGAAACAGCCACCGGAGGAAGAACATTGCATACAACAAGCCTGCAGCCACACATCAAGTCAGTTACACTTCATGCTTTCATCGAAACATGGATGATTCTCAAATAAACTAAGTATTATATACTGAGCAAAAGGCTTCTGGACAAATCTGAGGATGTAAAACACACGAGTGTGTTCTACATCAGATCATATTGACTGGAATATACTGGGGGCTTTGTATTTTCAGCTTTCAAAGCTGTCAAATAACATTAGTCAATGTTATCACGCCTTGCAGCAAACAGGTTAATAACAGTTCAGTGTTCAATGTGATACAATGTCATTGATTTTGAGTTGATTAAACAGCTTTATCGATGTTGTATATACGTCCTCATGACTTCAATTAATTAGTTTCTTCCATTAGCTGGAACAATGTGAAAGTTCTTGGGCTTTGGCTTTCGTAATGAATAAAGCATCTTGCCAGAGTGACTGGCTAATGCAATCTTGAGCTGCTGAGGGTGGAAGGTTACAAACAACAGTTTGAGGCACATTAAAGGAAATCATTTTTTTAGATAACACGGAATCATTTGATAGATTTAATGAGACAAAGGAGATAAGAGGACAAAATAAACAAGGGGACAGTCAGATTTTGCACTTCATGCGGTTTAGCTTAAGTCCATCTGTGAACACTGAGCATCCAGTACAGCAGAGAGGAGAGCACAGCTGTGGAGGCTGGTGGCAAGAACACCGCCTATCCACAGAAACACATGTCCGCACACATGAATCTATACAGGCGTGGATTTTCATGGTTAGATAAGGAGACAGACAGACACACACGTCCTAATGCGGTAGAAAGAGAGACTAGCATGTCGGATTACCGGGTGAGACCAGAGACAAGTGTTGGCTAAGTGTGCCTCATGCTCTGGCTTACTATTGACAGATAAGTGTGGCTGGCTGGCACAAGGTTTACTGCTGCAACAGTAAAGTTTGGATCACACACCAGCAGCTACTGACAGACAGATGTAGTTAGCAGACGCAAGCACCACTGACACACCACAGGCTTGTTACAGGCAGCAAGGCAACTGCTTGGCATCATGTAGAAAAACTCTTTTGGCAATGATCAGACTTGTATCTTACAAATGCTACATAACAGAATAGTCCAAAATAATACCAATTCGGATCAGCTTTTATTGCTAAATGACTTGTTTTCTCTCCTTAGTCTCTCAGCATCCATCTGTTGCAGCGCACTCTTATTCATCATAACAATAAATACAACACACTTTAAATAACCGGTTAAATGTGCTGTGACAGACTGCTGCAGGCTGCGTCATTGTTTGAAATGTGGCGTAATGTTTTGTACACTGCACAAGAGCTGTGGATTTATCCTCCATTAATTTCACTGAACTGTAGATGGAAAGCTGAAGTAGCACTTTGAAGAAAATGATGCAAGCCACCTTCGTTTTACATGAGCGCAAGGGTGAAGGTTTCATTTAAACATGGGAGGGAAGGGCATATTACGCTGGAGCTTTTGAGGACGTCTTCCTCACCTAGAAAAATTTGAGCATCAAAAATGCTGTGCAGTGTGGTGGATTTTAAAAACATCAATTAATGGTGTAATGTCTTTAATTGAGTGAAAATAGAAGTCCTCTGCTCCTTTCATGCTTTTAATTAGGCTGTTCTGCTTAACTCTTTGTATGTTTTCCTAACACATAAAAAAAAAATGAACCCAAATTGGTACATATCTTACATAATTTGAAAGGCTGCAATCATGTGATCAATGCGCTGACAGGAGTAAACAAGGACGCAGTCTCAAGTGTTTGTGGACTTTCCCCTGGGACTTCCCCCTGAAGTTGAACCTAACTAAGGTAACTTTACTTGCCTTAACCCAGCCTCTGTAAGTTCATGGTAAATGCGTAACTGTACGTTAATAATGTAACGTCAGTCATGGGGTGGTAATTCATATGATATCTTAAAAATGTATTACTTATTTATTTGCCTATTTATCTTACCATGATTATTTATGGCTGAATTTTATCTATTGCCCCGCACAGCACTTTACCTGACTTGATGATGCATTTACTTACAGTGCTATTTTTCAAAACTTTTCAGTTTCTATTTCAATGTGAAAGGAGTATCTTTGTTTTCACTTGAGCTCAGGAATTTCTTTATTTTTGATGTTGTTCTTTATGTAATTTTTATGTTTCGATGCCTGCTGCACATCGAATTTCCTGCAGGATAATAAGTTGAGTTGAGTTGAGTTGAAACTGTTGTGTGTGCATTTTGGTATATGAACCGTTCTATGAGGATACATTGTTTTATTGAGGGGGACATGTCCCCTGTGTGCAACCAACCCCTCTGAAATCTTTGCCTATGCATGAGCAGTGAGTATTGAATAGGAATAGATTTAAGGAATAGATAGGAATTACATTAAAAACGTATTAAGCATTACTTTAAACATGTATTCCAGCATGCACAGCAAAAGTCACATATTTGCATTTAGATCATGTATGCTATGTATATGTGTATGAAACAGCAGGGAGTCACCAGTACATATGAGCTACTGAAAAGAGCATCAAGAGAACTGCTCAATTTCTTCTTTTAAAGCCTATAGTCTCTGGCACTAAAGCAATATTTATTCTTCTTCCAGGGGGAAGACCACGCACGCAGCATTGATACTTGCATTACCTCCTATAGGCTTGTGCTTGATAAATTATTAATCAGAACCCTTTCATTTCCAGCGACCTAACGCTCATCAGCATGTAGTTTCAAGTAATCTGCTTTTCACTTGTTACGAAAGCAGCAGCTCAGTGAAATGACACAGAAATGACGGTAATAGAGGTTACAGTAGTAAAATGCAAAAGAAGAATCCTGAGAAAAAGTCAACGTGTTGGCATGGTAGTGGATGTAGGGCAGCTGTTGCACAATTAACCTCTTAATGTACTGTACAACCCTCTCTCGCAGAAGTATTCATCTGTAGTATTTTTCTATAGCAGTCCTATTTCACTCTGCATACATTCTGATAGCTTTGGGTCAAAACAACAAGTTTTTTGACAGTTTAGTGTGCTGAAACATTAAGTTCTCACTTGTTTTCCTCTTAGATGCTTTGACTTTACATCCATACAGTCCATTCAAAGCAAACACTTGATAACCCTTTGATAAACTCATATGTTCGCATCATGAGATCTTCTGAATGAACAACAGCGTTTCATTCAGAAGATCAGAAGTTTCCTCAGCTCTTCAGGCCATAAGAGATGCACCGAGATATTGTTCCTATCAACTCTTCTTTAAATGACATTTTTAAAAAAGAGCCTTTGTCTTAACTGAATCTGATCTCCAAAGCAGATTCAAAAAGAGCTCAGTTTATCTAATTGGAACTTAATCCATCACAGAGCGGTTTCTGAAGTTTTTGTTCCCCGCTCCTCTGACTGAACATGTTATGAACCACTGTGTACTATGATTGCAGTCGGGGCCTTTGTGGGTCCCCGTGTGGTATGCTTTGCAAATACTCAATACTTTCTCCTGCCTTTGAATTCAGGGGCCTCACATAGAGAGAGAAACTGTCTATCATAGCGAACAAAGGGCCAAAATAAAAGGAAATTTGAAAAGGAGGAGAGGAACAGTCTTGACATTTAATCTGTACAAATATTCGCCCCAGCAGGCAATAACCAGTCTTTTAATCTATCCTCGGCGCAATAACCACTGTCATCTCACCCAGCCTCGGGGTGGTGTGCTGTAAGGACTGACCAGTAAGGAACTCTACTTCAGAAGTCCCCTGATATGAAATGAAACTCTATCTACTTGTGAAAAGTAAAGTCAGCTTTAAGAGATAAGTAGTAGGATATTTTTTTATCACTTTTAAATTCAACCTCAAACGCATGTAAAAACTACAATATCTTAATATCTTGTCTGATGAAGTTTTATAAATATTAATGGTCCTCATCCCCTCCCTCAGAGCTGAATTTGTTATATCAGAACCATGTGATTAACAATAACATTGGGAAAGTGGCTCTGATTCTGTAGCCCTGCTAAGATTAAAAGGCGTTCATGTGGAGAACTACTTTTTTTAAAAAACTATTTTCTGCACAGTGACTTCAATTTGAAAAGCACGAATCTGACTTTCTCACTTCACCGTCGTTACATTTCAAGTTCTGCAGAATGCACGCTAGATTTAACTTTAAACACACTTTTAAGTATACGTGTGTAACTCAGTAACCTGCAGGTACAAATTCCACAGTGCACACGGCTCCGGCACCAGTCTCCGCATTGGCATTTTCAGCCGAAACACTAACGGACACCGGAGAGGGGCCAAGTTCAGGGTTACTGGTCAGCAGCGCACTTATCGCTGCTTGCAGCATGCACCATGCTCCGGAGAGCAGCACACTAACCAGCAGTTATCCTCCACAAAGCTATCACACTCTGCAGCACTGCACTCTCTGCTCGGGGTAATGAGATAATTCCACTTACCGATTAAAGCATTTAGGAGTATTCCCAAAAAGCACGGAAGAAGAAGGCGGCGGCGCCTTGTAGATGCCATTTAAACACACTTATAGAAAATTATTCCAGCACTTGCAGTAGACAACGTGAGGTGAATAGACGATGGGGTTAAAAAAAAAAAGAAAACACACAGAGATATATCCAGCTCCAGCTACTACATGTTCCGACCTACAGTGCTATAGTTTGGTGGCTCGCTGGGGTTGAACACGCTTTCGCCATTTTAGCCATCTATCAGGAATCTGTCAGCATCCCGCTCTCTCCTCCTCCTCACTCACTCACTCACGCTGCTGTATCCCAAAGACTGCCTCCCCCCTCTCTCTCCCTCTCTCTCTCTGTGTGTGTGTGTGTGTGTGTGTGTGTGTGTGTGTGTGTGTGTGTGTGTGTGCGTACACACTCGCTGAATCCGCTCTTGGAACAAAAGAGCCGACTGCTGACTGCCTCGCTCCCAGCGCATGAGAAACCTGCAAAAACTGCATGATTTCTGCATGTCAACAAAACAGCCACAACTAGCACTACTTTTGCACACACAGACCAATAATCACAATAACAGCAAATTTCTTAACAGTAAGCCACTAACAAATAAAATGTGATACTCATGTTCATAAGAACAGACCTATGATTGAATAAAATGCAACTGATATTGTTTTTAAACAATCTATGATCTGATCTGACTATGATCACAAAAAAATCACTGCACATATGTAACCAAAATAGCCTATATGATGAAACAAATGTCAAAAACAGCCACACTCAACACATGGCACCATGATGGTGTATTTTTTAAGACAGACTCATAAGGTTTCATAAGGACAATAAAAGCAACATTATGAAATACTGTGAAGAGAATGTTTTATTTTTATGGTTGGACACGTGAAGCTGATATCATAAATAAACAAGGAGGACCTCTAGCACTCAGTTACAACAAAGCAGAGGATATTTGTCTGTACTCGATCACCCCCTAGTGGTTAAAAACACGTATTTTGAATCTTAACTAAAAGATAAATACATAAATATCTCGCCCATTTGCTATTGCAGTAGCCAATGTCCAGTCCCATAGATGAGGTAATGTATGGTAAACCGACCCTACATCCCAGTGCATGAGCTCACATCACAAACAGACAGCTGGTGCTTTACTGACAATACACCTTCACAATGCCAGTTACTTAATACTACTACTAATAATAATAATAAATAAATAAATAGATACTAAACTGTATTATAAATGTTTTCCTTGCTCTCTGTAATCAGGCTTAATGACTAGGCTTTTGTAATCAGGGCTGCTACTAAAGATTTATTTCATGATTCACTTATCCTCTTATTATTATTATTTTATTAACTGGTTTACCACTTTAGTCTGTAAAATATCAGGAATATCCTGAGAATAATGGCCATCCTAGTGTCTCAGATTCCAAGGTGAAGTCTTGAAATCTTTTGTTTTATCTGACCAGCAATCCAAAGCTTCCTTCTTTGACACAGTTTGAAACTGGAGAATAACAGCAGCAATACTGCATTATATGTGGTGTTTTTTTGTTTTTTTTTAATCGCAAAGCCAATAGTTGAGTAAAAGTGCGTGTGGTATGATATTTAAACCTCCAACACTCATTAGTACAAAGCTGTGCTTCTTTAGATGTACTTGAGCTCCCTCTAGTGAAGTAAATATGCACTTCAGGTCTTAAAAAATATGAAAAAAACAAAAAGTCTCTTTGCATCCATCACTATTTTACAGTATCCAGGATAAGATTATTTAGATGAACGGGGGTTTTATATGCGCCTAATCACAATATAATGGCTTCTTTTTCCCTCTGAGCCCTAATGCACTTGTATGATTCATTATGATTATAAAATAATAAGCACCAAAGGACCATTAAAAAATATGTTTTTACTTAATACTGCCAAAAGTGAGAGAAAAAAAGCAAACTAGAAATATTATAGGGGGACACTTAGATACTGACCTGAAAAATAATACGTTAACACTAAATCAAACTTTTAAAAGTTTAAGTAACCATTTTAAAGTGGCCATTTCTGTGTCAGGTATTGGATATAAAGCACATTCACTTTACAGTGTTTTCACCTTTATTTTCATTTTCATGGCCCAACCTGCCATTAATGGAAGTGTTAAAAAAGTAGAGCATCTGACCTGTGAATGGTGCTGGATGGAAAGTCATCTTTTGTTGTCCAGATAGTCTCACCAAGTTTTGGACGAGAACTACGGATAAACAGAAAAAGGAAAGAATTAACATGAGAAGGGAAAAAAATATGAAAGATCTGAACTAACGCTACAGTCAACAGTTTCTAAAGATCTGTGCCATCAAAGGGAAGTACTTAAATACCCTTTACCCATTTACTTAAAGAGATTTTTTGCTAATTTTCAACCAGCTTTGTGTCATTATTATGATGGTAGTATGTGAAAACAAAGTATGTTAAAAACTTCCCCCCATTTTATTAGCACACAGCTCCTCCTGCATCTCTCAGCTCAGCTCAAATAATGTCACTGTCTCATGCAGGGCTGTTGCTTGAAACACCAATTGTACATTGACATTTTTGTATGCCCACCACTACCACAACACAACGAGTATAGAAGCAGATCAAGAGAGGGACCAAACCTCTCTCTCACACAGTCCAAACTCTGATCAAATATTAAAACTAGGCAGTGCTGATCAGATATAAACCAAGAATATGGTACAACATTCTCTATTTCTCCCCTAAAATATTTTCAGAAACATATTTCAGTGTTTTGTTTGGCTGTAATACCACAATTTGTAAATAGGAAGTGGGCGCCATACTGTTTCCTGTATTGTAAAAAACAAAGGTTGAAAAACTGAGATCAAACAATAAAACTGGAAGTGCAGGTAAAAGATGAACCAAGATTCTGTTTCTGCGTTGCCCATTTCTAACCTAAAATGTTTTCTGAGACATAATCAAGCTTACCGTTTAACTGTATTACGTCACCCACCAGCGGGAGCATTTATTGATCTGGTGTGGCGCAGTGCATTCTGGTAGTTGAGCGTCTTGAGCAAAAGCAAATGCTGCAATTCTTTTTATTTGTTTTCTATGGTCATGTAGCACCATTTTAAAAGTATTTGTAGCTTTCTACTGCATAAAGAGCAACTTTCCAGCCATGATATACCTCTTTAAGCATCCCACTGTGCATAGGCCCTGTGTTTTAAGGCACTTGTACATTGCTAGTGTTTACATTTAATGCTATTTTTCTACTCTACTACACCTTTCAGATGGAAATTATACCCCACATTTTACTCTGCTAGCCTTTTTTTTAATATATAAAACACAGGATAAACACAGCAAAATTAAACAACATTTCACAAACATAAAAACAAAAGCTGTGTAGTTACAACAGTGAATTTCTGCTTATGTACTGAAGCAATAATTTTAACAATCTACTGTAATAATGTCTTAGGTTGTATCTAACCATCCACAGGGGGCAGTTTTATGCTTAATGAGTGCTACATTTTGCTAATAATACATTAGTACATAGGTTTAAGTAGGAGTTTGAATTAAGGATCTTAGTGCCTCACAGTGAGGCTGAAAGTTATATGGGGATTTTTTTTGTTTTGCAATAGTCTACTTGTTTATTGTTCAGGGAGTCTGGGATTTGTAACCAGGGCCTCTATTAAGTCATAAAGAGACTTCCTTATCAGCTAAAACACTGCAGCTGTGATTTTAGATGGAGACAGTGTATACCAATTAAGGCCATCGTTGGTATTTGTTTAATCTGCTGAGTGGGGCATTTCAAACCCGAAAAGCCAGCCATCCCATTAACCTCTGGTGACTGGTACAGTGTGGTTTGCAGTTAGTTGAGCTGCTCTGTGCAAACCCAAAGATGTTCTAAGAGAGAGATTATGCTAATGATGATAAAGATGGTGGTGATTTATTGAAGGAAATGTTTTTTTGCCATATAACAAACATGGAAAAGTCATATTAAGATAAATAATGTAGAGTATGGAATACAACACAATAACCCTGCCATCATTTTGAAGCTGACAAAGTTCATTGATCCATTTCTTAGGCTGCAGTTTGACGCGTGGTTGTACTGGACTGTTGTTTACTCTAATGCACCCATCACCATTTTCACTGGAGAGCCGAAATGATCACTGGATTTAAATGCATCTGGAAGACAATACAGATTTAATTCTCAGTACTACTTTCTCATAAACCACAATTTATAAAGGGTTAAATAAAACATCTATTTGATCACTTATTACCTGCTAATAAGAGCCTCATTTGTGTTGACAGGTTGGGAAAAACCTTTGCTGTTGATTCAAGTCATTAACAGATGCTCATCTGTTTCTCATTTTCTAGCATTCATGTCCACAATATTGTCAATTAATAAAGGGTCATATTTTATTAATTCTGCAGTAATACATGGCAATACCCTTGTTGAGCCAATGCAATCCAAATTAATTTAAAAGGAACATTTAATAACCACAACAGTGCTGTGCATTTTTTTAATAACAAAAACTATATTAACACAGGAAAACACAAATGATGAAAGAGTCCTAACTTTGCCAATTTATAATGAGCCAATTAGCTAGAAAGTTATGGCAGTAAGTTTTCTGCATGCAAATAAAGTGTAAATGTTGAAAAAAGACACTGATAAAGGAGTCATTCAATAATCCAATAAATTAACAGTAAATGTGCAAAAAAAATAATAAAAATAAGTCACTTAATTTGTAAATGTACACCATGGCCTCTGCTTCATCTTGTTGTTTTACTGTTTATAACTTGCCGCTAGTAATTGTTTTACTAACTTTTTAACTGTTATGAGTGTTATTCTTTCTGAAATATATGCTGCAAGCCAAATTTCCAATGTGGGACAATAAAGACAGAGGTGAACTAAAGAACCAAGGGACAAAGTTGCCGGAGGATAAACACTTGCTTTTCACGACCTGGAGACCCAAATATTCTTCTTAATAATGGCCGGTAACCAGTGGTGTACCGGAGGATAAGAAAATAAAACGGGTATACCCACATCTTTTTCTAGTCGTTTACAGTATACCAACCTACCAAAAAGCCTCTTAAATATATAGAAGAGCAACATATATCCACCTCCGCCTCAGTAATCTACCCATAATAGTACACCCACCTCATCAACTACTGCTACACCACTGCCTACATCTTCTCTATCAATCCTTCAGTTACTATTTTTAAAAAAAATGTACCAATTTCTCATTGAGAAAATGATAAAATAAAAAATAGTTTACTTTCTAGACACACAGAAAGCTATAAAACATAAAAAGAACATTTACAACTTATATATTTATTCATCATGCAATATTAAAAATGTCCACAAGATGTCCCCATCGTATTGATGACTTTAATCCCACTGTCATCTCCTGTGTTTGAATTTCTGTTTGATTTAAGGTTTACCTGTGACCTGCTCCTGTTGCTGTTTTATGACATCAACATGATTTACAAATCTCCCAATACAATACATGTTTAATAGACTTGACATTCTCCACATTTCTTCCTCTCTCTCCATCTCCAGCTCTCTCTCTCTCTCACACACACACGCGCGCGCGCACGCACACACACACACACACACACACACACACACACACACACACACACACGTTCAGCCGACGGAAAAAAACATCCCTTGCGCCACTCCCCTTTATGTGTGCTTGGTCTTCTCGGGTAGCGCCAGAGAGCCCAGCAGGGTACAGTTACAGTGCGGATCGGACATAATGCTAAAAAAAAAATGTGATCCATTTTCCGTCCATTAATCTGAATCGGACTCATTGATTTCAGAGAGCGATCAGCCGATGCCTGTATGGTGGAGTCTTCATTCACGCGACCGGATCAAAGCGGCATCCTCTCACTGCCCTGCCACACTTTCCTCAGGAGGTGAAGCCTTTACAATAACACCGCGATGAGACGAATAACGGGAAAGGCGAAGGATGAAACTTTGATCGAGCTGCAGAGCGCGACGGATTCACAGACTGCAGGTAATGAAATAAACACGCGCTCATAAAAGCTTGTGCAGCGCCAGGGAGTCACGAGGAGGATTACAGTGTGTCAAATAGTGTTAATTGTCTTAAAGGCTGCCTTACTTTTACTGCTTACCATCCTAACACATCACAGTACGAGTACATGTTGTAGTGATCATAATACCAAAGAATGGATGATACAATTAAAATTAACTTTTGAAGAATATATTCTCATGCCAAAACAACAGCTTGTAGATTGCCATAACAGCAAACTGTACAAATTATAGTCGTTTTAAAGTATGTCGTAAAGCATAAAAAATATGAGTGGCGCTCTATTACACACAATTTGGTTAACTGGCATGTGTATGTTTTGCCCACAGTTTAATTTAACCTTTTAAAGGCATGTTATTTACTCTTTTTTAAATTATGCCTTTGGTTCAATTCTGCAGCTGTTCTCAGCATTCAGATAGTGCGCAATTACGTCATTCATGAATAGAAAGACGGCGAGTTTGGATTAATTACAGTCATCTCAAACACGAGGTCACAGCCATCAAATCTCAATGAATGCTTTCTAGCAGAAGGATGAACCCCAAAAATAAAAATAAAACATTTTGAACACAGAGAGTTCATTCTATCTGTTGTTTGTCATTTTATGGCAAGTTAGCAGAGCTCCCATGACAAGCCGGGAGGCAAACAGTTCAAAACAGACATGTATGGGGTTAATGCATGCTTGTGTATGTGATGGGGGCTTTAGTTCTTTGCTTTGCTTTGCAGGCATGTCCTTGAACTCTGGTAGGTCTCTCCCAAACTTAAATTTCAGGAACATTTGTAGAATCTGGGCTCAAGCATCTCTGCCTGAATTTGTTTTTTAAAGAGTGCATCAACATGGACATTTATTGCCTGTTTATGATCAGGTTATTAGAGTATCCTATTTGTGTCTGAATATCTAAACACCATATTCTGTTCATGAGAAACCTGAATATGTGAGCTGGAGTGCTCCAACAGGAACCAGTATGTATACAGGAAATATAAATAATCCACTTTCTCTGTCCACATGTAAACACCATATGTATATGAATACAATCATAACCAGGATAGGTCTCATAGTGGGTTACTCATGTCCATGTAATCACCCTCAATGTAAATTAGGTTAAAGGGAAATGCCACCTAAATTAAGAGCTCCAATATATTATCTCCATGGCCGAGGAAAGTCCAATCAATAGTTGTGAACATGAGCTACTCTCTCTCTCAAATCCAGAAAAAAAGTCTCAAACTTGTGTTGTCATGGCATTTTAAGTCTGATGCTGCTCCACAGACAATGAATGGGAGACTGAATGTGTGGAGCGACAGAATGGTGTCTTTTTTTTTTATCCCCAAATGATCTTTATTCTATTGTAGTGTTGTCACTTTTGAAACAGAAAATGTATGAACATTAGCTGTCTTCAAATCGAACCCTTGAATTTATGTTAAAAGCGTGAGGTCGTAAGCCCTCTGAAAACTTTCGCTCATGAGGTCATGACTACCACACTAGGGGGGACATTTATATGGTCCCTTCTTGTGAATACAGTAAACATGACCCCATTTGAGAGCAGCAATCCCCGTAGCTGCTCTCATGTAGAGCATCTTTCCCAATTTATCATCTATGGGGCAACTCCAGACTTCACACCCTTTGACGTCACAAATCTGAGCTGTAGCACTCTCGCTTTTGGATTTGGGAGAGAGTTGTTCAAGTTCACTAATATTTTTGGATTGTCTTAGACCATAGGAATAACATGTATGAATCTTGAAAATGGGCGTAGTTCCCCTTCAAGGACAAAAAATCTTAAGTGAAGCATGTGAGTAAACAAATCAATTTTTCTCCTTTCTGCTACCTGTCAAGCTTGTGTCCATATCTATTTAGACTGCTACCCCCAACACAGTCAGGCTTCACTGACTCTTCGCAAAACAGCAAACCACTTTCAGTTTGTGGTTTCAGACAGTGTGTGGTCACTAGAGTCCATCTGGAGGTTAACAGTAGGGGCAGTTTACCCGTTCATATCTGCTTCTGCCATTAGTGTGATGGAATTAGCCATTATTTGTTGCACAGTGATCTCTGAGGGCACCAGAAAATGAGTCAAGATTAATAGTTTTCACTTCCATGGAGCTCCATGTGTCATAATGATGGTGGGCTGTGGTCTTTAATGTCCTGCATTATGTCTCCCATAGGTCCCACAACACAACAGTCCAGTGGTGTTATTACCCAACACATCTGCCAAACTAAACAACAGAGAGTTCACCCTAAGATTCAATGTATATGCCACAAAACAGTTCAGCCTGTGTTAGTGAAGTTTTTTCACAGCCAGGATACAAGTGGTTGTGTTCTCTCTAATATCTGAGATTTCCCTCATCAACCGTTAAATGGAAAGGAAATTAAGAATTTACAAATGCAAAAGGACACTTACTGACCAGCTGTGGGTAAAGTCTAATTGCTCCACCATAATGTTAGGCTTTTTTGAAGATCTTATTAACAATGCATGAATCCAAAAACAAATTTTTCCTCCATTTCAAAGGAAGCAGATTAGTGTGATGTAAAGTGATAAAATGCTGACTTTCTGACAATGTGTCCAACACACTGGTTTGATGTCCTAAATCCCTGTATTTGTAATCCATGTCTCACTTATCTCAGGGGCTAAAATTCCTCATTTGAACCTGTCGTATCTTATCATGCACATTTTGAACTCTCAGAATCTCTTTCAATTCCCGAAGAAGTCCAGTATATCAGAGAGGTCAGGAGACATCATGGTTTCCACAGAAAGTTGCTGGTTGGGAATCCATGGCATGAAAAGTAAAGTAAGCATGTTTGGCACTCTAAGATACAATAAGTGCATAGCATGTATTGATTGCAGTACTGCGTTCTAATGAGGTTCTGTCAGAGAATAAGAGACTAAAGTTTGCACTTAGTACTGAAAGTTTTTTTTTTGTAGAGTTACTGGTCTTAATGGAAAATCAATAATAGAATAAGTCCAAATGTACATTTAAGCATCATTATGATGTAGCCTAATATCTCAATTGCATCTTAGAACTTTATAAACAATTAGTATATTAAGATTTGCAGCGCTGCTATGAATGTAATCTGATGATACTGATTCCAAGGGAAATAGTTTATGTCGAGCTCATATAATGTTTTTATCATTAGCTCTGAGAGCAGGATTTAGTTTCATGTATTGGCAGGAGTGGCATATAATACTCAGAAAAACGTTTCATTAGTTAATAAAAGGGATGTCAACAGAGAGTATTTTTGACTGGGTAATACACGTTGGTCCATAGTTAATAAAACATAATCCTTTATTAGTCCCACAATGGGGAAATTAAAGCTAGCTAGTGGCGAGGCTCATTCAGCAATTACTGCTAATAATGCCATCTTGACCCAACAGTGTTTCTATGGAAACAGTGTGTGGATCCTCCAGTCGCCCTCCAGCTCGCCCCAGTGAGTAAGCAGCTACATTTTTGAGCTGTAAAACCCCTTAAGCATTGTTGAGTATGTTATCATTGTTACCTCTGTTACCACAGTTAGCAGTGTCAGCACTAGTGGTGCTAACATAGCCAACAATGCTCAAGTAGTTTGCAGTCGAAATAAAGCCACTAACTGACCAGGGTGACCTGGGGAGAGACTGAAGGTTAGGCATTATATTCCAGTAGCAACCGATGTAGGCACCAGTACAGCACCAGCTGATCGCTGGATGAGCGGCCCGGGAAGTGTGCAGTGCAGAGCATCCAAACAGACCAAAGGCTGGAGAGTGGGCATGTTTCCACGATACAAAACGACTGGCCAGCTGTCTGATAGCCAAGCCAACAGAAACATTTTTAAAAAGTAAAAAGGCATTTACATCACTAAACATTCAAATTTCACCACCTCTAAATAGATAGCGCTTTGAAATGCAGCGCTAAAAGTCAATGACTAAAGTGCTGGTGAACTAAAAGAAAGGCCTCTTGTATTTCATGTCTTTTTTTTTTTCATTTTTTAAAGTAACTGGCTAGTTACAGATTAATGGTTGTCCTCCTTTCAAAAGCAAAACTGAATGAAAATAACATCCCTAGTTTATAATCGCCTGAAAGAAGAAATATTGTGTTTTCATCATCTTAGAATGAGATGTTGATATCTATATACAGAGCGGGTCCTCTTCCACAGAGTCCGCCATGTTATCTTTACAATAGCCCAGAATGAACAACTCTAACATTGGCTCTATAAAACGCCATTCACATTTTCGCGTCAGCCACTGTAGTTCTCCTACATGTTTGGCACACAGGAGAGGTCTCATTTCTGCAACCTCCCAACTAGATTCTACTATATCCTACACACTTGACCTTTAAGATGATTAAAATGTAACATAACACACTTTGTTATTTTAGGCATACAACAAAATTACACTTTTCAGTGGCCAGCAGCAATAGAGAACAAGATAAGAAAAAATGTGTCAGCTTAACTGTGATTAAATTGTGTAGCTACAATATGTCATAATAACAGACTTGTATCGTAACCCTGCACGAGTCTATCTAAAAACCGGATTAAAATCAGACACGCTCATAACACTGCATCACGTAAAAGACCATTAAATGGAAATACAAGATAAAGGTTATTTATTCTCCAGCATTCACACTGAATCAATGTGTGTTGAGTGAACACAGTGGCATCCCATCAGACCTTTTCCATTTGCAAATCCTACACTCTTTTTTGTGTTCATTAGCGTGTTGTTAATGAAGACATGTGTCTGTTTATCTCGGGTGAGCTGTGGGTTAATAGACTGCTCTCATTCTGCAGAGGCTTTGCTCAGGCTCTTATCAGGGCAGCTCTGCAGTCACGTGGGAAAGAAGAGAAAGGGCCCTGTCCTCACCTTGGTATTTAAATGTGCATTTGAAGTGTATCACCTCGTTTACAGCTGCTCAAACACTGATTTATAGGCAGCCCTGGCCGGCCACATGTAACATGATACACAATGATGCAGGTACAATGTGTCGTCTTCATTCAGTTAATCTTTTTAATTTAACTCAAAGCTTTGGGGGACAGTTAGGCAGTAATTCTTATCAAAGAACTGAGTAGTAAAAACACATATTTTATGGGATTTGCCTCCATTTAAGGTGATCCCACTCTGCTCTCTGTATCCATGGCAGATGAAGTCATCTTCCAGTCAGAGGTGAAACAGAGCCAAAGAGTTACTATGGAAACCGGCTGTAATTGCATTACCTCCTTGATGGAAGCATGATACTATATAAGACAAGGAGGGCAAACAAGGTTTCCTCTCTACAAACTAGATGACATCTACAGGAGAATTGTTTGGACTATTTTCCAGACTTTATTTTTCATAGATTGAAACAAAAATGTTGTGGTCTAAGTTTAGAACATGGCTTCAACATGCCTCCCCTCGGCCTTGGCCCATATTTTTCTGGCCTTCATGGACATGAAACACTTTGAGCGAAAACAAACACACTCTCGTGGGCCATTAATCCATGTTTTATGTATGGTAGCTGTTTATAGAACAGCTGTGCCCATATGAACTCTATTTTTACATGTAGTAGAGAACTGTATGTCTTCATAAAAGTGTCCTAATCTGAGCAATAAGGCACTTGATAGTAAGGAAACAAGGATACTTTTGTTGTCATCTTACAGTGCCAAAAATCCAGGTCAAAGGTTAAATGTCATGCAAGAGAACAACTCTGTGTCACAGTCTATGTTGACAGGATCTCCTTGGCAACTCTCTAGCCATTTTTATACAGATATCGTGCTATACAGCCTCTACAAAGACCCTTCTTTACACCACCTTTGCAGTTTTACACAGAACCAGGCATGCTGCCCTTGTGTGTGATTTCAGATAGCATGCTGGCATAGCGGAAGCAAAGGAGATGTGACAGTTATGACATGTAAGGGCAGATTTATGCCAAAATGTGCAGACATGGATGGGGCTTTCTGTCCGTACCCTGTGCTCATTTTGTCCATATTAGTGCACGTTTTCTGAAAGCCTACGCATACGGGTAAAACAGAGCAGTAAAACTGGAAATCATGGGTGCAGTCAAGTGACAGTCAAGCGAAGTATAACTAGAGATAAAGACATATAAAAAACTGCAGAACAGAATAAATCGATAATATTGTAAAAGGAATATTTTCATTCATAAAGGGAGTATACATGAGCCTTAATACAACCGCATCAGCTTCTAGTGTGACATATAACACACACATCAGTGGCAGTGGCACAACCATAATAATGGCAGCATAACAGTAACAATAATTTACCCTGTAATGTAGCAGCTGATCTCATCCTCTGCTTGGAGGGTAAGGAGCTCCCCAACATTACCGTCTCCCTAATTTGCAGACATTTTCAGCTGCCACTTTCTTTATTAAGGGTAGCTGCTAACAGCTATTTGAATCTCCTGCGGATGGTTGCACTTATAACACAACATCAAAACGTCACATCTGTCCTGCAAGCTGCCCTTTTGTTCACAGACGTCAATTTGGCGCCGTTACTCCCTCGCTTGCCAGCTCTGCTCCCCCTTTCCGTGACCCTACCGTTTATACAGAATGGTAAGGCAGAACAGGTAGTGTAAAAGGGGCTCATGTCTCATATATGCCTTACTCAACAACCCATCAAAGACATCAAATTTGGTATTTTATGTCATATCGTAATTATTAAATATAATACCTTACCTCATCTACTCATACATGACCTCTTGAACACATGGTGCTGTCGCACTTCTCAAGCGTTCCGGGGATTGTCAGGAACTCTTCCCTTTGGGACCACAATATCCTGATGATAAGAAAGGAAATTTATTTTCCTTATGAAAATACAAGCCTGATGCTAACACAAAAACCTGACTCGCACTTTCAACATAATACTAAAAAGAAAGTAGGATTTTTTTTTTTGTTATTTTTATTATGTTTTCCCTCTTTGCTGTTCATAATTCACAGGGTTTATGTGCCTAAAATAAGCCTTGAGGTGAGATGGTTTTGTTTTTTATTGTTTGATATTATTTTACTTTGTAATCTAAGTTGGGTTTTTTTCAGCCTAAAGTGCTCAGAGAAAAAAGTTTACAGTTCCATGTTGACTGCATGTGCTCCATATGCTGATGAAAGTCATGTGACATGATTGAAAGTCCAAGAGCAGCTAAGAAATAGACCTTGAAGTGAGATTTTTTTTGGTTAACTTCCTATTTCCAAGATCAAAAATGAACTGAAAAAGTTGTAACCATTTTGCTTTTAAACGCCTGTTCAAACAGAATCCCACAATTTTCAAGCCTGGTGTCTTCTCTCTAGGGATCTAATAACACATTCACATTTGACTGGAGTTGCTTATATTTTTCCTGTTGTATATAGTTAGTTGACTTGACAGGAAATATGGGGTGAGCGATAGAGAGG
Source organism: Plectropomus leopardus (assembly GCF_026936395.1). NCBI lineage: Eukaryota > Metazoa > Chordata > Actinopteri > Perciformes > Serranidae > Plectropomus > Plectropomus leopardus. The sequence goes on along the minus strand of NC_142176.1, from coordinate 18,583,021 downwards.
ATGTCTTGTCATAGACGACCTGCGCCCGGTTTTAGCTCAGGATGTTGTGGTTTCACTGTATCTTGGTATACAACACCAGTACTCATTTCCCTCACGTGTTTTAGTATGAAATGTAATATTTCAGTACAGTACTTTACTAGTATATATGTGAGTTCCTGCCACCACATCTTCATAATTTACCCTTAAAAACCAAGACAGGCACTCAGCCTTTCTGAGACTGTATAGTGGCTGAACCATCAGATTTAAATCAGAAGAGTACTAACCTGTATCACATCAATATCTCATCCACATCTACACGCAATCATTCTGCCACTAACTCGAGTTAAAGTTAAAGTTAAAGGAAGTTGTAGGGCAATCTTCGACATGTTTGTATCACTTCCCCTGAGAAAAGGTTTATGTCATCATAATCCAGAGGTGTGGTTGTGGTATGCACTTTTTGAAGTGCAAAGCAAAGCACTGATCTGAGGTGTATGTGTTCGAGAGGACTAAGCAGGGCGCTCTCGCTGATTGCCAGCCTCGTGGGAGAGCAACACAAGAGCTGTTAGTGCTGGTTTTTTTTCAGACAGTAGGCGCCCACATGGCCGGCTTGAGTCATAGTTAAAAAACAATTTGGTTTGTTATTGAATCAAATGTGTATAACCACTTGCATCATTTTCAGGTTATTATCACGGCTTGTTTAGATGTGTGTTGTACAGATGGAAGACCTGGGGCCAGATGCATTAACAATGTGTACACACAAAAACCATGAGTACGCCTTTATCCAAACTTTAACAAGAATTTATAAAGGAGGAATGTGCGGTGAGAATATGTGCACTTTCTTCAGAGCAGGCCTACACACAGCTTTAGTTGAGAGAGCTGCAGGTGCAATGATAAGAAGGACATTAAATATAAGTTGAAGCATTGTTTCAAGGTTGTTTGCCAACTTCACTGATTGTTTTATTTTTATTTATTCATTTTGCAGCTTACTCTGCATTCAGTTAAAAGTCAATTGGAGGCGCATTTCTAAAGTTAATTTTAAATTATTTATGGATGATAGGCTACATTTTAGCATTATTTTTTATTTAAATTTATCTCCCTGTTAGTGATCATTTAATTTTATCATGTGGAGCATTTTGGAAAGTCAAGTTTCCATGTGAGCGCTATAAATGAATCATTGGTCCTTTTGGATATTTAATAATGACGACTGAGATTTCATCACAACAACGACATGCAGGAATGTGATGAATGTGATAAACTGTGATACAAACACTACAAATATCCACAGTAATGACGGCTGCTCTGGCAGTCAGAGAACCTCTCCAACGCAACACAGTCGGTGAAATTGCTGTTTCTCCCTGACAGGTGTGATGAATGGTGGAGGGGCATGTGCATCCAAATGAAAACAAATTTTTAAGAGCATTGTGGAAAATAGGCCCAGCACCAATGATTGAGATTTTTAAAACAGAATCAGGTGTACACGTGGCTTTATAAATCCAATGAAGAGAATCCTTATGCATATGTTTGCCTCTGTGCGTACACACAGTTTTAGTTGTGAATCTAGACACAGTTTTATGCATCTGGCCCCAGGTCTGATCACCACAAGAGATAAATGTTCTGCTGCGTTTTAACGTTGATTTTCTGTGCACTGGTTAGAATAAGTGGGCTCTTGGCCCTCTTTTAACACTGCGAGACTCTTTGATGGATTCTGCGATCAAGTGTGTGTCTCAGCACTCTTTAAGCATGCATGTCCATCCCTCCTGACCTCCAGTTTCACACTAACCTGTGTTTATCTGTCTGTCCTTTAAAGATGGACTTGCAGTGTTGACCGCATTCAAGATAAACCTGCACTCAGGTACGGGCAGATAAGAGGCTTTATGTGACGCCTGTCTGTCCGTCCTCACATCATCATTGCCCCCTGCTTTTTCGCTTATCATCCATTCGCTCGCTCTCTCCTCCTCAGTAAAGGACCGTGTCTTTGTTTCTGTTCTTCTGACTCTGCTTTCCGGTTGGTCTGCTAATCAGACCCAGATGTCTGTCTGCTCTATCAGCCTCCATCTCAGCTTCTGATTGCATCTGCAGAGCCTGGCAGCTCAGTGTATTATGTCCTGTGTTCATGGCTGGAAAAAAAAAATCTGCACTGATGCATGTCCTCACTTATACTGTATATGTACATATATACTGAAGAGAAGCATAAGCATGTGGAAATCAGGTCAGGCCTGGTGATTTGACAATCTATGCTGTGAGGAGATATATCTTTGTCACCCAGATAATTTGCTGTTTATACAGTGATAGCTGTCTCTTTGATATCTCCAGCTGCATTGTGTCACAGTGGGAAAGGTTACAAATCAATAAGCAGGACAGTTTTATGTCAATATTGGATTTTTTCATCATTGTAATGAAGTTCCTTAATTTTTAAGGTGTTTACTTTTCTTGATTTGCAAAAATAGACAGTCCTGTCTGGTTATTTAAATCATAAACAGTTTAATAATAAAAATATCACAAATATTTGGACGACCTCTCGCTCACCTGGTGGAGTCTGTGCCCCATATAGGCTGAGTCCTTTGTAACGGCCAAGGTTTTTGAGTGCAACCTGTGATCCTCTTTATCACATTTTTCCTGTCAGTCTTCAGCTGTCTATTCAAAAAAAGGCAAAAATAATTAAATAAATCACAATACACGCAAGCATACCAGTTTGTTTTAAATGTTACAGTGCAATGCAAAAAAAATCATAAAATTCCATTTCCCATGTCAGAGCATTTTTAAGACTTTTGAAAGATCTATAAGGCCTTATTTTTAGATTAATTAATTCAATGCCTTTTCAAACTTTTTAACCCTTTGAAACCTGGATATGTCAGTTTTATTGTATTCAGATGCCTTTCATTAGTATTTATAACCTTTGAAACCTGAATCAATTAGTTTGACTTCGTTCAAAAAAGAAAAAGGCAATGCGCATCTTGTCAAATGACCCAAAAAATAAGCAAGAAATAAGTTAAAGTTAAATGTCCTTAGAGAGAGAGAGGAAAAAATTGAAAATTGAATAATGTAAAATTAAATAAATAAATAAATAAAAAGGATTTTTAAAAAGAAATGCATATGCATATATACATATATATATATACATATATACATACTTATACATTTAAAGTTATGTTACAGAAATATATTTCTGTATATTTTAGCAGGTTTTTAGGTCATTTCCTTGTTTTTTTTCCTGTTTATTTTCTTTTTTGCTATTTATCAGGAGATTCTTGTAGCTTTTATTCATTTCTTGCTAACTTTTTGGGTCATTTCTTGCAGAGTTGCTCACTGTTTTCTTAATTTCTTGAAATAAATCAGGTGTATGAGTATGTGTGACTATCATGATAACAGGAGAGAAGCTCAAGCTTCCATAAACAGCACTTATGTCCCAAAGTCTTTCTCATAAACACAGAAAATCAAATGCAGAAGTGAATTTGGGAAAGCCTAACTAGTCACCATACCAATTAATGTTCCTTTCAAACAGCTCAGTGTCACTGCAGTGTGGGCAGCTCCTGCAGGTAAACGGTGTTAGCTTCCGTCCATGCTGCTGTGGTGCTCCCGTTCATCCGCCGGCGGGTGTCCGAATTCGCGTCACCCTCCGAACTTTTCCCGGTGGATAAACGTGGAGCTCCAGGCAGCCCGGAGGGCGGCTAACCTTAATGCTAACGCCGGCGTTACCTGTGTGCGTCGGTCCGCTCAGTGATGCTTTCTGTTGACATGAAGTTGACTTCCTGCTACCGCGTTAAGCTAACGTTACAAAAACACTGTAGAGTTTCCGTTTTTTTCAGAGTGAAATAACCCCAAACTTTGGACACTTTTCGTCATTTTCTCTAGCCTTTATTTTCTCTTTACCACTCTGTATTTTCTCCCACTTCTGTCATTTTGTAAACCGCGCCATCAAATCACTTCCCCTATCGATGTACTGACGCGTCCTCCTTACGTCACTTGTCACGCCCGAGAGGTGCCTGCTGTATCCAGGTTTTCTTATACATCCATGGTTGCGTCACTGTAGTTATCATCCGTGCAAAACACAGAGTGCTGCATATAGTCAGTTTTTTGTGTTTGCTTTGATGTGATTTTATTGAAAATGTACAGGACAATTATGGCAACAATCAGATATATTATGTACAGAAAAGTGCAAAGAATTCCAAATCTAACAATACACATGTAAACATCTTACAGCAGGAGGAAGTGCTTTTGACTGTAAATTTTGAATGGAAATTTATACCTAATGTTAAAAGAAATAATAACAAAATGAACAACAACATACAAGGGGAAATACACATTAATCTCAATGATCTGATATAGTAGGGGAATGCTTTAGTATCTCATATGATTTTTGTGCTTTTAGTCCTTTTATCAGCTTTAAATACTTTATGCACAGTTAAAATTAATTTAACAAAAATATAATTAGGGGCATTCAGGATTCTGTTCTTATGTATGATTTTCTTTTTGTAAGACATTGAATTGTATTGATATATGCAGCATTCACCTTTCTTTGTTTTTCAAGTGAAAATGTAATATTATCTAGAGAGATAGAAGCTGGAATTGATGAGGAATTGATGAGGATATTTTATTTTGTCCATTTGCAAATGTCAAGCCAAAAAGTACCCAATGTCTCACATTACATGAGAAAAAATATATGGACTGTGGTTTTTAATGTAATTTAAAAAAATAAATAAATGAAAAAAATCATCGCTTAATATCATCAATACTGTAAAAACTAGCTCAATTCACCCCACGCTACATTATTTGTGTAAACTATTGTTACCTCCCACCAGTGCTGGTGTAGCCTTTCAAGTGTCGAACTAGAAGGCGAGTTTATGATGGTGTTTTGATAATGGAAAATATTCATTATATTTAATGCATAATGTTCCTGTGTGTGTAGGAAGGTGGGTGTGTGGGTGGCTGAGATATCATCTCACATCTCCTTGACAGACAAACACTAGACCCTGGATGTCTATTCAGATGGAGAGAAGCAGGTTCCCTCTCATAACATTTGTTTTGGTGACTCACTTTGGGATACACTGAAGGGGGCCGCTCTCCTACCAGTTACACATGCTGGCATGTAAAATGAAACTGTGGAGCACTACATTAGCTTCTCATGGGGGCCACGCATGGAGTTAGAGGAGGATATTCTGATCAGAGGCAATCATCAGGAATGGAAACTTCATCAGGTTGTAGTGAATTAAGTTTTGGCATGAATCGGCTGGGGAATTTATGATATGATTACTTCAAGAGAGAGCGCAAAACCTCTGCTTTTTATCCCTCTCTGCAGGATTAGCACTTGCCTCTAGGAAGTGAGAGTTTGGCAGGAACGACCTCCCATTCTGTTATACTGGAGGCCACTGATTTGTTGAATTTTTTAGGGTGAGGGTTGTCTTAGAAACATATTTCTCTATGGGCCTGACCTGAGAGTGCAGCTTGACCTGTAACAGGGATTGAAAGCCAGCATGTCTCAGCCGCTGCTGCTTCAATTTTGACCATTCTCTTTAAAAATCTGTCTTATGTGAGTCCATCTTTACAGAAAGCAAAGAATCACTGAAGTGGTGGGACTTGCATGTGTTTTGCATGTGTCTCTGTAGAGAACTGATGTATTTAGGAAAACAGACCAGTTGATTCTGTCCTTGGAGCCAGGAGTTAAGGTTCTTGCTCCTTTATGGAAAGTTTTGCATAGGTCTAGTAAGTTTTGGTGGCTTTATTTAGGACACTTGTGCTAGTAAGTTGTCCCTCACATTTGCAAAATTTTATGAGTCAGAATCTGTATAAAAAGATGTAAAATGTCCCTATATTTGATAATAAGATTTTGATAACAGGACAGTAGATCAAAAGCAAAGAGAAAGAGCTACATCGCACTCATGCTGCTCATAGAAATAGCAGTCACCGCAGAATTAGAAGGAAGATAAGATGTTGGTGGTGATAATGTTGGTGTCTGGGTAGCGGGAGTTACAGCACTAGCAACTTAAAAGGACAACCAAAAGAAAAACTGGCTCTGGAATAACATCTCCACCAAACTTCAGATGACTGGTGGCCTGAACCAAATCACAGCCGTGATGATATACAGTTGAACAGCACTCCCTCCCGTCTGAGATTACTTAACTGCATGAATCAATAACTGTGTAATTTGCATATACAATAGTTATTTTTTTAACATTTTGAGTGCCCCAGGGATGATGTTTTTCTGTGGGCCAACCCAGAAGCTAACATCACCGTGGTTCCATCGTCAAAAAGCCTATGGGATTTTTCCATTGGATTTCAGATCATTGCAGAAAATAAGCTCTGTAGAAAACAAACATTTATGATACTCACACATTTTGTTCAGCATAAAATCTTCACAAATGAATACCACTTTCAGGATTTTTGAAGCCTAAAGTAAAAAGCCAACGCCAACGCTATGAGGCTGTGAAGCCATGTTCAGCACTTATCAATTTGATGACGTTTCTTTAGCCACTTGTTAGCAGCCATCGTTTTTAAGCCAGAGAAAAGCATAAAGAGAAAAGAGTAGGGTATTTACTGATGTATTTTATGTTGTAGAACAAAACGTAAAAGTCTCTTATGCTAATTAATTTCTGGGATTTAGGACTCATTACTGGGGTTCTTCATTTGTGCCAGTCACTGTGTCTGTGCTGTAGTCTACCATTACTGCTCAGTTTTGCTCTTTGTATTGCTGATGACCCATTGCTTCATCTATTTTTCTCTCTGTGAAAGTAGTGATAACACACTGCTGGCCTTTGCTTCTGTTTGCCTAAGTGAGGCTCTGATAACTGGCTGTGCACAGTTGGAGTAAGACCAAAAAAAGTGAGACAAAAAAGGAAAGAGAAAGAAAGCTGCCAAGATTAAAGGGAAAAAAATCAGCTGCACAGTCATCAGTGCTTCCCATGAATCAACTGGGAAAATCAAACTCTGTCTTTTGCCCTTTGTACCCCACAGGGATTCCCTGTCTCTAACTCATGGCTTATTTTCATTCTTTACCAGTGAGTCTTTATCACTGAGCTTCCACATGGAGACACCACAGTCCCTCTCTCATTGGCTCACGCTGCTGTCCGTCATGTCACTGTGTCTAATCAGAGGGTTGAAGCTGAGGATCTTTGTGTCCTTTGTGTGCTGTATGTGTTTCACCAAGGGGAGGTAAGACTTCTGGTACAGCAGCAACACCATCCCTGCGGGGCCCCTCCCCCTTTACTGATGTCTCCATGCATGTTCCAGCCTCCCCCACAGGAAGTGCCGCGTTCCCACCGTTTGGGGATAATAGGGGAGCAAGCAGCAAGCAGAGCAATGCCACATGAGCACATTCTCTCTGCCAGAGTGGAGGGAAAGCAAAGCACTGCAGGAATGTTGTGTCATTGTATTAGAGATGAAGAGGAGTGTATGTGTGTGTGTGTGCCGCTGCCTTTGTGTCTCTCATCTCTCTCAGCTCCTATTAACCAATATGGCAACAGTATATCTGCTGATGTTGCCAGGACACTGGAGGATTTTTATTAGGCCCTTGTGAAATTAAGTTTGTCTCAGATGCGTGCACCGCTATAACAATTATTTGCCGGCTCATTACTCTTAAAGGGACAGTTTGGTCTTATATTATCCTGTACACCACGTACCCTGCGTGGATATAAACAGAGATTAAAGCTTAACCAAGATTAGCTTAATTGCTGGATGTTGGTGGGACAAGTAAATGAGAATACCCACTCCACTGCTATTCGATTTAATACCATACTGTCAACCCATTAGGCTAGTGTGAGCATTTTTCCCTGTTTGTTCTGATGACATTATTTTTGGAGCTGTTTTTCCCTTGATGGCTGTGGATATATGTAAACAGGAAGCTGGAGCAGATGATTGAAAAGCCAACTTTTCCTCTTTAAGGGTCCCCATGCACATTTTCAGGTTTACTTCTAATTTTCATTTCGGGTTTCTACAATAACATGTTTCCATGCTTTAATGTTCAAAAAACATAGATTTTTTCCCACACTGCCTGCCTGAGTACACCTGTCTTCACCCTCTGTCTGAGACGCTCTGTTTTATCACCTGTCTCTGTAAGTGAAATTAGTGTAACAGCACTGTAGCAGCACTTTTTAAAAATCTTTATAGATAGATCTCTTTTCATTTGAATTGCACTGCTAAGCAACAGCTTGAGTCTTTACTTACTGTCAGCTGATGTTATTCACATACGCTTCAAAACATACCAGCAGAAATTACAAAAGGACCTATTTTGTTCTATGTTTCAAGTTTAACATTGTATATATATTATGGTCATGGTTTCTGAATTCAGACTGTGTGCATGTCCCTGTGGATTGAGCATTTTGGTCCTTTCAGTTTCTATAGCCCCTTTACTTACTTTATATTAACACCTCCCAAAAAAAAAAAAACCTGAATGGAAATCTGACTTTTTATAACATAGGACCTTTAAAGAAAATTTGCACATGTAGTTTAGTTTGACCGGCTCTTGCTCTCTGATATCTTCCTCTGCGTGAGTTCACATGCTCCAGATCCTACAGCCGTCTACTGACGGAGCTCATATCTAGACTATATGACCCATCAACACACCTTCAAACTGCAGGCAAAAAAATATAAAAATATAAATATAAAAAATAACCAAAAAACTCAAACTATCCCTTTTTAAGACATATGCACCAGTGTCAAAGGAAAAATATATAACATGATAGTAACACAATTCAAAACAAAACTCACTAAACATTAAACTAAAATTTTCTTTATGATTGTAATTGATGCTGTACACACATATTACATCACAAGGACTAAGTTAAACACAAGACATAAACAAAACAATACAACAGTATTGTTACTGCACTCAGTTGTATGAAGCTTATACTACACAAATTTAATCTTACTATACTTACTACAGACAATATTACCTGCCTCTGTACATGTGATTGTTGTACATCATTTTCTCTTCAGCTGGATAAGGCATTATTTTATTTTTATATAAATATATGAAAAAATGCATAAAAATATAATAATTTTTGTCCTTTGCAGATGAAAATGGTGGAAGTGGTCTCAATTCATTATCTGAAACAGCAACACTGCCTGGACATACAGAGGTAAGTTCGTGTTTATCTGTGGATGTTTCAACACACTTAATAGTTAAGGAAGAAGTTTGATATGTTGGGATATAAGCTCATATTCTTTCATGCCAAGAGTTAGATGAGTGGATTACTATCACTCTCATCAGCATACCGACACGTCTCGATGTTACAAAGTAACATATTTTTATATTTAATTTGTTTAATCAATATAAAAATCTATGTGTTAAAGCTTCCTGTTTCTCCACTGGTTGCTGGGCAACCTTTCATCGACAACAAGAGCTTAATCTGTTTTCTGTCTTTGTACAAAAATGATTAGTTGCTGGATGTAGCTTCATGTTTAACCCTCTAAAACCTGAACCTGAGCAAATTGGTTTGAGAGAGAGAGAGAGAGAATTATTGGAAAATGACCAGAAAAAAAGAAAAATAATAATTAATCAAATGATATAATTAAAACTGTGTTACACAAAACATGTATATATATATATATATATATATATATATATATATATATATATATATATATATATATATATATATATATATTAACATGATCATATTTTAACACTTTTTAATGTTTACATTTTTAACAAAAAAGCTAATTTTTAAGTAATTTTCTTGCAGGCAACTTATCAGAGTTTTGCTCATTTTTGAGTCATTTATCAAGCCGCTTATTGTCCTCTTACCATTTTTAAATAAAAATAAATCAAACCAACTTGCTCCAGTTTCAAAGGGTTAATGTACCGCCATAAGAGTGGTGTCAAACCCTTTGAAAGAAAGTGAATATATCTTTCCCAAAATGTTGAACTGTTCCTTTAATCATCACATTGTTAAATAACATTTTGTTTTACAATTTTAAAATCAGCTGTCTTATGCAAGCTTTTCAGCAATACTTATGCAGGTGTAGGTGGCTTTTGTTAGATTTTCAAAGCCTGTGCTGTTTTGTTTGTAGTCATAAAATTGTTTGTGTTTGTGTAATTTTGTGGGCTTAGATGACTGACCTTCTGTTGACTCACTGCGCTCAGCGCTGAGTCACAAGACCTCTGTCTCTCACAGAGCTCCTCTCGTTTCTCTCACAGCGAGGCATAAATAAACTGTCGCTGCTCAAACAGGAGCCTGTTCATCAGTCTGTTGGGTTTTTCAGCAGTACACTGAGGACAAAAAAACAGATGGTTTATCCCACACTGATTATATTATGTTTCTGTGATGTATGACTTCAGGATTCAGTGCATGAATGGATCAGCACTAATCTATCAAACACTTGTGTTTTCAGTGTTCTCATTATCTCAGAACGGGATTAAATAAGGCGTAAACGAGCAGCGTTCACGCCCCTGTCACAGGAAGGTCTGTTGGTGGATGTGAGGGTCTGATAAACAAGATGGGTGGGGTTCAGTCAGCTACTGACATACTGGGTACCCCAGGCTGTGGTTAACCCATTAAAGAGTAGCCCTTTAAGTTTGCTTGGTCATTTATTTGTTTATAAGATGGGCTTCACTAAAAGGGCCCAGGTATAACAACTGAAAATTCAACAAACTATTAAATTAATGCTTTAAAAAAAAATGTTATTCTCTGTTTTTTTATTCTGGGGTGCAAACACTAACAGCATAAATCTTAGTGGAGAGTTGAAAGTGGACTTTTTTAATGTAATGCTTAAAATTGTAATATGTATTAATATGAATAATTACATTATACATTATAAAGAATCCAATTATTTTTAAAATTCCAGTTTGGCATTGCATGTCAATACATTTCTGTCATAAGACAAATTGTAAAATAATTCATATAAAAACAATGTTTTGTCTACAAACATTTTACATTTATCTATTCTTATAAAACAAATGTATGGCAATGTAAAGCTGTGCAACAGTTTATAAGAATTGGGTCTTTCAATTGTTTGACAAGTGCAGACCAAAGGTTTATAGTCGTATTTCAAAAGTTATGAGATATATATGAATGTATTTGAGGAATTATTGACCCACAAAATGGCCATTTTTATATCAGTTATTCATGCGTTGCTACCTTGAATGCGTAAAAAAAATGTAATTTTCCTCACATGCCTCCAAGGATAACAGAGAACATAATAATTTATCAATTGATTGGATAACACATTGAACAACAGAAAACTACATCAAAACTTTCAGTTACAAACTCTCACCGGCTTGTGAAGTACATTTGATGTAGTTTTGCAGTTTTTAAATGTGATCCCCAATTAGTGAATAAATATTTTGCTGTTGTCCATTAAGGCATATGAGAACAACAATGTTTTCTTAATGAATTCAAAGTAACATGAGTAATTTATTACAAATGGTCATTTTGTGGTTGACGCATTCCTGTAATCCACAATAATGAGGCAGCACTGCAGTAAATAACTTACTGTAGATCACTTGATCTTATCCATTTTCGTAATTTGATCATTTCGGTAAGAGTGCCATTTCCAAATGACCATGAATATAATTAGTGCACTAAAACACATTTCCATTATAATGAAAATAACCCATCTAACTCAGTTTAGGAGTTTGTGAGATAAGTCAGTGGGTGAAACACAGAAGTTGACAGAACATGTAGAGCACGTCTCTTTGCCACTGTCTGCTATTTCTGTGTAATGAAAGACTGTGATTGTACTGTGTCCAGAATTTTCTGTTTTATGTGGTTTTTGTTCAGCCATCGTGGCCTCCCTCTAAAGTTTTCTCCCAAGGAAAAAACATCCTCTTGAAATACTTTTCAATACCATCCCATGAGCCAACAAGTGCATGTCTACTCCCTGGAGTCAATAGTCTACAGTAACCCTAATTACATGTATAACTCAGGGACACAATGTTCTTCTTAATATATCTATCAGTGTTAAAGACTGAGCCTTTTGTGTCTGTCTTCAAGTTAGAGAAGGTTTGATTTCTTGCTCTGTCAGTATCTGTTGAGTATTAAGTATTGCATGTCTGCTTTCGGTTCCCACTTCCCACTGTAAGACAACTAGTAGTAATATTTTTGTTTGTTTGTTTGTTTCTCCTTTAGACCGACAAGCTACAACCAAACAAAGACACCGTGTTCTTCAGGGACGGAGTTCGGAGGATAGACTTTGTGTTATCTTATGTAGATGACAAAGATGGAGAAAAGAAACAGGTAACAGAAAAGTGACAAGCTGCTGTCAGTTGACTACACAGCATTTTATGGTGCATTTTACGGTGCAACTAACTGTGACTCTATTAATGTTACACAACTCCTATCCAGAACAGGAATACATGCTACTACAAAGAGGAAGTGAGATTCTGATGATATTTTTTCCACATGACACAGGACACCTCTGGACTTCAGTATTTGGGTGAAGTAGCGTGTGACAAATAAGATTGGCAGAACTTGGAAAGCTACATCTGCTATTTAGGTGTATCACAGATTTATTTAATCAATATTGAGGTTATGGATCAGATCTTACTTGGTACCAGTTATTAAAGGACTCAGACTGGGACCAAAAAAAAATTGACTGGGACATTGAATCACAATGTAACTCATTTGATAACTAATTTAAACTTTAGTTAATCAAGTTTCCTTCTTGTTGTGCTAATTAAATTTTGTATAGGGAATCTCATTGTTGTTTTATTTATAATCACTATAATTGAATTTTTTATCCATTAATTCTTCCACAATTACTTGCAGAGAAGACCTCAAAGGCCTAACCCTTGTCTTCTCTGCACAGCTGTCCACCAACATTAGCGACGGCCAAAGGATGTTCAAATACTTCCTGTTTTGAAGCATGTTGTAGTTATCGTGATCAGTGAGTAATCTGAAAAGGCAGCACATCCTCATAGCTCAGAATACGTCATTTGCCAGTAACTTCCAAAACAACATATATGACGCAGTAATGGTCGCAAATTATAATCACGTGCTTAACATTGTGAAATAGTTGCAGTTACACGGCAAACAATAATGCTTGTGTTTGAAAATAAATATGTCTTTTATGTTGACTTTTTGTTTCACACAGGACACAAACTCCAGTCTGCTGGGTGAAAGTCCTGTGTTTGTTTGTTTGCGCCGTCCTCCGCTTCAACCAGCTCACTATGTGGATTTTGTTGCTTTTTACACTACATCACCTGACCTGCTCCCACCATGATTACTAAAGCCATCAGAGGTCTCGTTGCCTAACAATAAACATAAATATCGGTCATAATCATGGACGTATAAAGAGAAGTGGATACAGGTTCTGGATACTGTTCATTCCTATGAAAGTTGCTCAGTGCCATTGGACTGAACTGATGATAATGAAACAAGTTAAAAAATAGGTATCCACTGATTCACAGACAACTCTTTAACCATATAAGTCTGTAAGAATAGTATTTTTGGGCAACATGGCATCACATTACAGATATAATTCCACTGTTTGGCCACAGCAAAAATTGGTTTCAAAGTCCAGCAAACTTCCTGGGGGGTCTGATCTTAATAAGTTGCTTTCTCCCCTCAGCGTAAGTGCCACATTTTCAAACTTTATTTATCCAGGGAGATTTCACTAAGAGCAACACTCTTATTTTCAGGAAGGCTATTTTTATACTCACGTTCTCACTCTGGAAGTTGCACAGAACAGCCACAGTGCCAAAGATCACACTGTGCTGATTTGGTTTATAACTATTTTTTCTGGGTTGCATCTCTTTATTTAAAAAAATAAATAATTCTCTAAGTCTACTAATTTCCTAGAGTTTCTGGGACATTTCCTACCAAGTTGCTCATTGCCTTTTTTGACCTGAGTTTTGAAAGAATGTTTAAATACTTGTAAAAGGCATCTGAATGCACCACAAGGAAAGTGATGTTGATCCAGGTTTCAAAGGGTTAACTGTCTCTTAAATCCATTTGGAAGCTATAACAGTATTTTTATAACTGCGACTTTTTTTGGTGCGAAACCACACCCATTATCACACCCACTTCTCGCCCCCTGTGTGACCAGTCTGTAACCCCACAACCAAAGAGTCAAAGAGTGAGGAAGCTCAGACAGGGACTTTGTTTAATTTCTCTAACCTTGTTGGGTAGAAGAAACAAAATGAGCAGACTGTGTGAGTGTGTGACTCTCATTTTTGTGGTTTGTGCGTTTATGTACAGGAGAGGAGGAGGGAGTTTGAGGCCAACCTTGAGAAAGCCGGACTGCAGCTGGAGACAGAGGACAAATCAGTAAGAAATTCAACCACAGCATACCTGCACCACCTAGTGGATAAAGTGCTGAGGCACACCTATTCTACAGAAAAAAAGCCTTAAAGGGATGGCTCCGTAACAGACACATTGCCAAATCATCCCTCTAAGTACATAAAAGAAACTGACAATAAGTATATTTTCCTCTTCTCCATCTTTGTACCAGGACTCTAAAGACCAAAAAACATATTTCTTGAAGATCCATGCCCCGTGGGATGTACTGGCCACTTATGCGGATGTGTTAAAGATCAAAGTTCCCTTCAAGCCGAGTGATATCCCCCACGGTCAGGACGTCCCACTGGAGTGGCTCTCGCATCCTTTCCGCCTGCCAGAGCACGTCATGCACCCACAACCTGACTACTTTACACACGCCTTCGACAAAAACAAGACTGACTTTTTTCTCATCACTGACAAGGACACCTTCTTCCCGCCTTCCACAAGAAACAGGATTGTAAGTATTTCTTATCTAATATCAGAATTCTCATGTTTCATCCTAAATGTCTCTTCAGTCTAAGAGTTCATAACTGATAAATATATGTAACTCTCACTGTTCTTCTGGATAAGAGACGTGTTGCCTTTTCAGGGTTTTACTCTGCAGTGTCAGAGCAATAAAGCAAAACGCAAAATTAATTTATCTAAGAAATTACATATACATATCCACATCCCTTAATCCCTTTCTTGTTGTAAGGTGTTCTATATCCTGGCTCGTTGTCCGTACTACAAAGAGGGACAGAAAGAAAAAGACAAGACGGGAATCAAGAGACTACTCAGCAATGGGACGTACACAGCAGCCTTTCCACTACATGATGTAAGTCACAAGACTTTTCACCTGTATTTCATCACTACAAAGGGAGAAAAATGTCCAGCTGCTTCTTAAATCCATGTTCAGATTCAACATGAATATTTATGATATGATGAATATTAGCAACCCAATCCGTATTAAGTATTTGAGGGTAATGCTTCCTAGACTGCAAACAACATCAAAAGACTGTTTTTCTTTCTAACTGGACCATTTATTCCCATGTTTTGTGACCAGTTGAAACAACATTTTTTTAAATTGGTCCATAATTGAGCAAGACAGGCTGCAGTGTAACCACTGTGGGCAATTATACACCGTCAATTCACGTTTACTGAAAGTGCTTGTTTTGCCACTGACAGGCTCAGATTGTCATTTTAAGTATCTGGCAACTTATGGAAAGATTCCCTACAGAGATAAACTTTTTTTGTGAAAGAATAAGAACCTTTTTGTTTAACCCCAAACCCCAAAATTGCCATCGCCAAACTCACTGGACTCCAGTTATTCTTATTCATTAAAATATTTACATTTATTTATTTATTTACTTTTTACTTTGTGTAATGTGTGATTAAAACAGTCTTTGAGTCTGTAAACCCTGCAGATCTCAAAGTTTATACATTGAATGTGCTGCTTCCTGGCTGACTGGAAAGCACACAGTCTTAAAAGTGTGCTGTGTGTGTGTCTAAAATTTCATCCTCCTCTCCTATTATGACCTATGGACCTCTCTTTGAGCTGAGTCTTTAATAAAGTTTTGAATTGAATTGAATTGAATTGAATTGAATAGTTTTGCATGTATGTATAATACAGTAAATCAGCCAGTACAATTTAGTTTCTATTTAAGTTTTATTTTTGCAATCAGTGCAAAGCAAGTGGCAAACAAACATTTTTTATTTTTGAGTTGCATCTTGACATTCCACTTTTTTATTAAAGCAAACACAAGCGTCTTAGAAATCTCAGTCAGTGCGAGTGTGACTTACACAACAGGATATCATGGTTACTACAATATAAACAGTAATTTTAGCCATTAGAGCCAGCATATTTATTTATTTCAACCAAACCAGAGTTGGTGTCTATTGAAACTGGTAAGAACAACTAAGACAGTTTTTGTAAGTTTTATTTTTGCTTAATTTCCATTTAACTGTGTTTTATGATGATAAAATCACTGTTTATTAAATGGAGTCTGGTGGGTTTCTGGGGGGTTCTGGTTTAACAAAAAGGATCTTACTCTTTAATAAAGATCCATCTTTGTAGGTATCCTTTCTATAATGATGTCAGACACTTAGAATAGTAATCTGAGCATGTCAGTGGCAAAAACAAGCCCTTTTAAATGGACAGACATGTCCCAAGCAGCATACACCCTGTTTTGCAGCCGCTGGCTGCAGCCATCTTGCTAAATGCTGGACCAATTTAACAAATTGTTGTCTACATTAATCACTTTAATACAAAAACATGGAGAATAGAAGTTGCACGGACGTTGCCCTTAAATGCACCATGATTAATCACACTGACAGGAGCAAAATGAGGATATTGTTAATGTTAATGCTACTTTCTCTGCTACTAGTACTGTAACTTTTATTAAAAAAATAAAGCAGTTCTGTAAAAGTAAATTGACCTGAAAAATGTTGAATGCAGGTCTTTTGTTTCTTGTGCATTTTTTTTCTATTGTAGTCGTCATGGTCTCAACATAATACATTATTTATTTTTTCTTTACTAATTATATAACAGAAGGAAATATGATGAAACTGTTCTAAAATGTTAATATCAAGAGAAGGAATATAAAGAATAATTTTCAATTTACAGAAATGCACTCATTCACTTTATTGCAGAAAACTTCATCTTATTTCCAAGGATTATTTGCACAATGGTTTTACGCTGCATTTATTTATTTTCCTTTCAGTGTCGATACTGGAAAAGGGCAAGAAATGCTGAGTGTGAGAGTGAGCGCTACAACTTGTACAAACACTGGGCCCGTTTTCTCTGCTTTTACAAAGAGCAGCCTCTCAACCTCATCAAGTAAACACAAAAGGCTGCCATCTTTTGTCTTCACACAAGATTGAATATTTCTTTCACTGAAGTGCGTGTAAAGAAAGTTCGACAGAGTTAAATGTGCTGTTTTTGGTTGCAGGAAGTACTACGGGGAGAAGATTGGGATCTACTTTGCCTGGTTGGGCTTCTACACAGAGATGCTGTTCTTTGCAGCCGTCATGGGCCTCATATGTTTCACCTATGGAGTGCTCAGTTATGATGACAATGTGTCGAGGTTTGTACCACCAGAGGGCATGCATGAGTTGATGAATGTATGGCCAAAAGTATATGGACACCTGTGTTTTACACCCATATGTAATTCTTGACCACTTAATTCCTAAACCATGAGCAGCAATCTGCTGCGATAACTACCTCCAGTCTTCTGAGGTTTTCCACACAATTTTGGTTGCAGGAATTTGCTCCCATTCAGCCATAAGAGCATTAATAAAGTCCACTGATGTTCAGCAATAGGGCCTGGCTAGTTTATCCCAGAAATGTTGACTTAGGTTGAGCAAAGGTATAGAATTTGGGGGGTGCATGGGATACATTACCATAAATATTTATAACGTGTATTTTTATCTCCCAATAGAAACATTAAAGTAGCAGAGGACTTTTGTTTTGACAAAATTAAATACATTATAAGATAATGCAGTTGGGCACAAACTGATGCGTGTCATATACATCGTCCTAAATGTTAAAACTATAGCTACACTCTTGGCGTTGAGGCCGGGGCTCCGTGCAGGCCAGTCAGGTTCCTTCACAGCAAACTTAGTAAAACCATTTCTTTATGGAGGCTGCTCTGTGCACCGCTCATTGTAATGTTGAAACAATAGATAACCTTCCCTAAACTGTGGCCACAAATTGGATGCTGTTGCATAGAGGTCCAGTCCAAACCATGAAAAACACCCTCTGACCAAAAGTACTCGACGCAGGTGTACAGGAGTATCCACATACTTTTCAGCATATTTTATAATAACATGTTCTTGAAAGATTTTGATAGAAAAAAATTCTGGCTTGTTAGAACTGGATGCTGTTATAATTGTTTTTTAGACATTCAACTTTTTAAAGTCTCGTTCTTTTTTCTCCTTTTAGCAAAGAAATATGTAATGCAGATATTGGAGGCACTATTGTGATGTGTCCACTTTGCGACAAAAAGTGCCCTTTCTGGAAACTCAACTCTACGTGTCTCTCATCCTGGGTAAAACTTTACACTTCATCTGTGCAAATTATATGTTAATATGAAACCACTTTAAAAACAGTGATCATCTGAGAGGACACATTACAGACTTTAGTTTTACTACATATATGTTGAAACTTATAGAAGAGACAGGGCATGTTTTACCTTATTTGGGGGTTTTGGTCTACCACATCTGTATAAGAGCACACAGGATTCAACAGTGAGTGAAAATAACAAATCCCGCACTAATCACTGGCATAATGCAACACACCGGTGCACATCCTGGTGGTAGAAGCGACACCTCTTGGGAACTGTAGTTTTTCAGTACTCAGTGGAGTACTGTGAGGCATACAAAGGGAAGCCATACTTGTAATAATACACAAAAACACAAACAGGTGACGCACAGTGAATATAGAAAAAATACACATAGAGGGGGATAAGGCTTAAACCATATTTAGAGATTTATTTATGTCAGAGATCTCCAGATCACCAAGAATATCAAACATCGCAAAACAAATGTAGAACAAAGATCTCTGGAGGAGTATCAGGCGAGGGCCATGATAAAACGTAGACCTCATATTCTACATTACAAATGAATAAAAGAAACTAAAGTGTGTGGCAAAAGTAGTTTACTCTAATATCTGCAGATAATTGTATCCTGCTGAGTCAGCAGTAGGTCATCCTGTTTATGCCCAGCGTCTACTGCTTCTCTGGGGAACTTATCTAATTTCATATTCTCTCTTCCAGCAATCCCATCTGTTTGATAATGAGGGAACCGTCTTCTTTGCCATATTTATGGGGATTTGGGGTAAGTGTCAGTCGATGCTGGTCTTACTGTGTTTAACCTGTGTAGCAGATCTAGTTTGTTCCCCCCCTTGTGAGACAGATTTTCACATTTTAAGTCTTTTCACACCAAAGCATCAACCTTAACCTGTACTGCTTGAGCCCAGAAAAGGATGCCAGCATGTTTATGTCATTATGTACTAAACAGTCGGAAAGCTCGCTGAAGGCCAAGCGTGCCTAAAAACAGGCCTCATGCACAAGTTATCCAAAAAGTGTCGTGGCACAGCTGAAACATATTAAACTCCTAAAACTGAACACAGGCGCTCTCTGTTTTCAGTTAGTGTTAAAGCGACAACATGACTCAGGTCATAAAAGGCCTGTCCAAAGAATGGATGGACACACCTGCGCAGCGTCATACCTCTCATTATACAATAAAATCTATTTGTTAGAGGTGACTCCCAAACTTTAGATGCTATAACTGCATGTTTTTTTCTTGTCTTCAAATCTTTTTGGCAGTAACTCTATTTTTGGAGTTTTGGAAGAGACGCCAAGCCCGGCTGGAGTACGAGTGGGACTTGGTTGACTTCGAGGAGGAACAGCAACAGCTTCAAATCCGACCTGAGTTTGAGATCCGCTGCACTAACAGGAGACTCAACAAGATCACCCAGGTGCCTCAAACATGGAAACAAACATGACAAATATAATTTACTATGTGGTTTGCAAATAATAACATGGGACACACTTCTAGAACAGTAAATAACATTATATCCAATATAATATTTTACAGGAAATGGAGCCATATCTCCCCATCACCAGCAAGTGTGCTCGCTTCTGCCTGTCGGGTGCCACCGTTTTATTCTGGGTAACTAAATACTTAAATATTTCACCACAGAAATGACCATTTGTACATAAATCACCTACCCTTTGTTATGTTGAATTCATAAAGAAAACTTTGTTTTTCTCTTACACCTCCACAGTGAACAAAGAATCTGGAAACTGAGATTTCCACATATTTCTTTCTTGCTGAATTGGAGTCTTGGGGGGTTGAACATGTTTAACAACAAAAAAACTTTATCAAAACATTCACTTTCGAACTCGCAGGATAATCTCAGTCTCATTTATCATTTATTCATCCTATGCTCAGTACGTCGCAAACAGCAGCCTTTTCTGACGGGGTACTGAAAGGAAACAAACAAACTTCTGATGGAGGCAGCAGTGGACCAGCAGCTACTGTGTTTAGTAAAATTATTGTTTTTGTTAATGGAGTCTGGCTCTGAAGAGAGAAAAATTCCCCATTAGAAAAGCCCGTCTGTTTGGGAACATTTGACTGAATAAATGACACTTGGATTACACTGCACAAGCTGTGTGAGGGTTTGTATACTGTTGTTTTGATATGGTTTTTTAACACGAACCCCTACGACTTCAATTCAAGAAGAATCTTCTCATTTTTTTGGATTCCTGGTTCACTGTGGAGGCATGAAAGAAAATAGTCTACCATAACACAGGGTGTGTTATTGAAATACAGTCTTACACCGTTAACAGCTTTACGTGTGTGTGTGTGTGTGTGTGTGTGTGTGTGTGTGTGTTCCCACAGATTTGTCTGATCATCGCCTGTATTACTGGAGTCATAGCGTACAGACTGGCCGTGTATGCTGCCTTTGCAAGTATCATTAAAGACCCTATGAGGAAGATCCAGGTGGTGGGCAGGTTCATCACTCCACAGCTGGCCACCTCTGTCACTGCCTCCTGCATCAACTTTGTCATCATCATGATCCTCAACTTCTTCTATGAGAGGGTGGCTGTTTGGATCACTGATATGGGTAAAGACATTTAAATATTTAAAAATCTGAGCAAATTGGCTTGATTTCTCTCAGAAACATGGGAAGAAGGTAATGAGCAACAAAGGAAATGACCCAAAAATTAGCAAGAAATTAGTATAAAGTAGGTTTTTTTTTTCCAGAAAATTAGGACAAATCTAATAAAAAGCAAAACAAAAACAGAAAGTAAAAAAACAAAAAAGAAAAGACCTTTGAAAAAGGCCTTAAAAAAATACTTCTGTAAAATAATATTAAATATGCATTTATGATCATTCTAATTATGGTGTTTCCCTCATTTTTTTAGTTGCAATTTGTAGAATATTTCTTGCCATGTTGCTAATTGCCTTTTGTCCAGTGTTATTTAATTCAAAGCTTTAAATACATGTGTAAGACATATAAAAGCAGCACAAGAAAACAGAGTTTCTCCAGGTTTTAACGGGTTAAACAATATGTGCATTCAAAACCCTACTTTAGTAAAAGTAAGAAATATTGTCAGTACATTTTAGTTAAAGTGTCAAATTAGCTAAAAGCGATATCTGGTGCAGTACATCTCTTCTTGATCTGATTTATGACCATTGAACATGGTCTCTGACAAATAAACAAATAAAAATAAACTAAACTAAAATAAAATAAAAAGTAAATTAACTCATTTTGCAGTAATATGCCCCCTGTGGCTGCTATAATATTAATCTGACATTTACTGAATTAAAGAAAAACTTTAAGTACAGTAAAATCATTATTTTCTATTTACATGTGGAAAAAACATGAATCAGACACTCTGAACCTTTAATACTAGTTTTCTGTCTGCTGTTTGCTTCTTGCAGAAATCCCAAAGACTCACCTCGAGTACGAGAACAGGTTGACCATGAAGATGTTTCTCTTCCAGTTTGTCAACTATTACTCATCGTGCTTCTATGTGGCCTTCTTCAAGGGCAAATTTGTGGGTCATCCTGGCAAGTACACGTACATGTTTGGCAATTCCAGCACACTGAGGAATGAGGAGGTGAGTTTTTATAAAACGTTATTTACTTTATGCACAGGTTCATGTCATATTTTTAACACTTTAACACAGTTTTCTACCAGCGAGGACAGCTTCATATAACCTGAGGCTGCTGACAGGAAGTGCATCAAATAAAAGTGTGATATGTAAACTAAAAACCTCCTGCTGTTCCAGTGTGATCCTGGAGGCTGTCTGATTGAGCTGACCACACAGCTGGTGATTGTTATGGCAGGAAAACAACTCTGGGGGAACATTCAGGAAGCTCTGCTGCCGTGAGTCCATCACATCTTTCACCTGTTTATTATTCACCACAACCACTTATTCTGTGAAAAAATAGTAAATAGCCACAATAAGAGAAGAATTTTAAATTCAGATTTTCATCATAATGAGATCATAATGTTTGCACAAGATATCATCAAGTGGGAGCAAGTAGATTTAACCTCGATAAATATAATTTTCTATTACGCAGCTTGCACAATTCAGTTGCACACACCCACGGCAAAAACAGTCTTATCTGTTAAACTACAGAACCACCAACTGAATTTAAAATGCAAAACAATTTTAATGTTTTCAGTAGAGGGTGGTTTTAAACTCATGGCTAAAAGCAAAACAAAATTGTTCTCACACTTGATCCACCAGTAGTTTGCATTTTGCATGAATGCATTTTCTTTCCTTTTTGCTATTTTAACTTCCTGTGGACAAGTGTTGTAAATGAGCATTTTACTGCAAACACAGTACGTCTGGTTTTGTGCATAAATGTACAATTCTAATGCTAACATGAGGTCCATATCAAATAAAATAACAAACTGTCAAATACAAACAGTCAATAGTCGGCTTAGAGGAGGAAGAGGAATGTAAATTTAGACCATTTCTGACTTCACCCAATGATGAGGAAGATTAACAGGGTAAATTAAACTTTGCATATCGCCAAGAAAATGCTTCGGAGTTTAGAAGAAGAAAACATTATTAGCAAAGCTGAATCCTGAGTGTTCAGCACAAACACAGTAACGACTTCACAGAAGGCAGTGCTCGTCAAAAGAAACAAATTACAGTATTTTAGGCACGTGTGACAGGTTGCTATGCGTAATGTTGAGTGTATTGACGGCTTCAAGTGGTCATTTGGCCAAATGCCCATAAAAAAAGCCAATTTTATACCTAAAGATACTATGAGCTGTTTTACTGAAGAATTATATAGCCTTTATATATATTATATAAAATGCTGAGTAACTATTGCAAACTTTCATGCATACTTTTAAACAACTTCTTACCTTCAAATACGTAAATTGTGTGCACAGCATATTGATCTTGTTCCCACCAAAAACATAGAAACATGTAAGTTTATTTTTATGTCAAGTGTTTATGTTTTTATCCCATCACTGTGCTGATCCACTGACTGCCATCTTACCCTGGAAATGTTATGTTGGCATTATGTTAATCCCAACATCAGGTCTCAGCAGTTTGACATTTGTTTCTTTTATGTTTGTTTCTTGTCAGGTTGATGCGTAACTGGTGGAGTGGCAGAAAAGGACGGCACCATCCTGAGAACCATTACAGCCGCTGGGAGCAGGACCATGTCCTGCTGAACTTCAGCCAGCTGGGATTGTTTTATGAGTACCTGGAGATGGGTGAGATACTTCCCTAACACTGTTTACAACACAGAGATCAAGATAAATGGCTGTTTGATGTATTGATCCTGTTGTCTTTTCTATTCCTTTATCACGTTTCCCCGTTTCCCTTCTTTTTCATCCCTAATGTCTCTGTCTGCGCTGCCTGTCGTTTCAGTGGTCCAGTTTGGTTTCATCACTTTGTTTGTGGCCTCTTTCCCCTTGGCTCCGCTCCTGGCTCTGTTCAACAACATCCTGGAAATCAGGGTGGACGCTTGGAAATTCACCACCCAGTTTAGACGTCCCGTGGCGTCCAAGGCCCGAAACATCGGAGCGTGGCAGGAAATCCTCAACACAGTGGCCATTTTGTCTGTTGTCACCAACGTGAGTGTTTTCTGTGTAGTGGTGTGTAATGTTTGTGTTGATTAGGAACTTGCAGCAATTTCAGTGCAGATACAAACATCTGATTGAAAGATTTTTGTGCTTACCTCTGTCCCAGGCTTTCATAATGGCGTTCACCTCAGACATGATCCCCCGTCTGGTCTTCCTGTATGCCTACGGTGAAGATAAAAGCATGAGAGGCTACGTCAACAACAGCCTGTCAGTGTACAAAATCTCTCAGATATTTGAGCACAACATGCCCGAGGAACGAGCCAACTGGTTTGAAAACTCGACGACCACCTGCAGGTAATGGAGCTTAAAGAGCTTGTTGCGCATCCACCTCATTGTTGAATATCTGAAAAGCTTTAAAGCGGCACTAATGATCAAATAACTGTATTGTGACAGGGTTCGCTCATGGTGGCAAAACTGACAGGCTCTTTAGTTAGATTTTTTTAGCATATTTCAGCTAATCCTTTTTGATTTGCAGCCTGCCAGACTCTTGACTCAGTGTCACCATTCTCACGGCATTCTTTCAACAAAAGAGCACTCAGATAAGCACACAATACACAATGAACTTTCCGTATTGAACGTGTGCGTACAGCTGTGGTCACACAGATGTGCACACAGTTTTATTGACAGTACAGCTGATAGCCAGCCCACAAAAGTAAACGGGAGCGCTGTGAAGTGAGCTTACTGTCTTCCTACTGCCAGTGTTGGGTGGCACTGAAACTAAGAAGACACTGTGGGATCTGGAATGAACATCTGTAAAATATCCAACTTAGACCTAACTTCACCGCAGTGCAGCGGCTGTGGCTGGCTCCACTATGGTGTTTTGGACTGCTGGTCACAAAAAAATGGGCTGCACGTGGATGTCTGCCTGGGGATCCTTGTGGATATGGGTGGATGACATTTATGTCACATGGACTAAACTGGACCCTCGTGGACGCAGAAACTATGAATTCACCTTTAGAGACCAGCCGGTGAACATACAAGTACATTTAGTGGCTAAACAGTCAGGTATTTCTCTCAGGAGTAGATGGAAACCAAAAACTGAGCTAAAAGTAAATATTGAACTAAAATTTGAGAAACACGACTTGAAATGAATGCTAGTGCTCTGTGTTTGCTGGATGTTGAAATAAGCAAATATTTGCTAACATGTTCATCATATCCAATTTATGTATGGGTTAATGCCCGACTCTGTGTCAATTTAGTCATCAGTTTTAATGGCTGATGTGGAGGCGTGAATGGCTCAATGCAAAGCTTTTTATGACAGTGTGTTCATCATTGTTGAACGGGAAAGGTGTAACCTACCATCTGAATGAACTAAAAGTGTTTATATCTGTCGTTGGAACTATTGGAGAAGTTTTGGGGTTCTGTCGCATTTACTGATTTACTAGAATATTTTGTTTACTGATTACATTATGAAACATTACTGACTGAACGATGTCCCTCTTTTTGTTGTTTTGTTCAGATATCGTGACTACCGCTACCCTCCAGGCCATGAGAAGGAGTACACTCACACCATGCAATTCTGGCACATCCTGGCAGCCAAAATGGCCTTCATCATCATCATGGAAGTAAGAAATCACCGCTCTCCTCTGCTCCTTACTCAAATAACAAAATACTAAGAGTAAAAAGATTATATCTTGACCATTTGATCATTTTTCTGCCGCAGCATGTGGTCTTTGTGGTGAAGTTCTTTGTGGCGTGGATGATCCCAGACGTCCCATCAGATGTGAAGGCTCGGATTAAACGAGAACGCTACCTGATTCAGGAGTACCTGCATAACTACGAGGTAGAGAAGCTCAAACTCCAGCTGAGTGCCACTTTCGTCACAGATCCACAGTCAGAGATGTCCTTGATGATGGACAAGCATGAGGTGTTGTCTGAGTGCCTGTAGCCTCCTGCTTCACACCTCACAGCTGACCAAACCAAGACGGGACATGTCTGGAGTTTTCTCCTCTCTGAGAACATCCATACACAAGGGCTTCTGTCTTTTGGGAGAAAAAAATGCTGTCTTGTTTTCTTACTAAATGGACTACTATATTAGGATCTGTATGGAGGCATCAAAAAAAAAAAACTCACCTTGTCACTTTGCTTAAAGGAGCTTTATGTGACGTTCAGAGCATTAAGACAGCAGCAAACAACTGTTAGCTATGTAAAGATATAGTGGAGCAATGGCAGTAAAGACACACTGCCTCTGTGTGTGTGTGTGTGTGTGTGTGTGTGTGTGTGTGTGTGTGTTGTAATCTAATGGGCCGTTTACACGGCAACGGTTCTTGCATGAAACGTTAAACTTTTGTTGCAGTTTGGTCTTTCATTCTCACAGTGTTTTGGGGGCCAGAGTACTTTTGAAAACCCTTCTGTCTCTGTGTAAACTTGCAATATGAGGATCCCGTGAGAACAGTGACGTCACATGTGCATGTCGCACATAGGCGTGGTGTTCTTCTGTGGTTCTATGGTTAAGTTAAACCGCCAACTACTGCCCTGGCATGCATACTACAGCATTTCTGGTTGTTTTTGCAGATCTGTGTGCATGAGAATCGTTGTTTTTAACAATGTTATCATATGAAAGACTTTTTTTAGTGGGGCAGTTGTCATCTAAATGTGAGCTTCTCTGATCTTTGTTATTGTAGCCGGGCCAGCCACGCGTGCATTTTAGAGTGCATGTAAGTCGCTGTGTGTATTCTAGCTAATCGCTGCCAGTCTGCACTGCGCTTCTATGATGGTTACTGCTGTTAAAGATGTCCCAACCGAAGGTGGTGCAACAGTTTCGTTGCAGAAGCATAATGCTCAGTGGTGTAGTGGAGGGTAACACACAGATAAACTGGATATAACAAAGCTATCAGCCAAAAAGCAATTTGAATCTACCCGTCTACCTTGTGGTACACCCGCCTCATCAACCATTACACCACTGATAATGACCGCCCGCCCGTTCACCCCACATTAACACCGTTAGCTCTGTCGACACTGTAGTTGTTGTCAGCACTGTTCGAGCTGTTTGCACCATTAGCTGCTAGCTGCCGACTCAACCACCTCCATGTTGAAAGTCGTGTGAAGACAATCCCAGTTCAGACACTGAATCATAGTTCAATCAGGAGAGACTTTTGAGGAAAATAATATTTATGTACACGTGCAAAAAAGGAAAGTGAATAATCTTAGGCGATTAGACCATACCATCATTTCATACAGTATAATTTAGAGCGTGGTGAAGCTGTAGTAGAACAGGGAACCTCTCCTCACCTGTGAAGTCCAGACGCTGGGGATGGTGGTGATGAGATGAGGGAGGAGGATCTGGACTTTTGATAAGCCCGACTTGGGCACTGGAAATGATGACTGGAGGTGGATGGGGTGGAGGAAGGTGCGACGATTCTGCCCAAAATGATACAAGGAAGTTTGACAGCAGCAACATGAAATTTGATTTGTTTGAGAGAGAGAGAGAAAGAGAGAGAGGATTGTGAATGAATGACGCATGTCATGCTCTGAATGTCTCATAAAGCTCTTTTTAAATCAGTTTCTTGAGTGGATGAAACAATCAACTGTGCCATAGTTGGAAAACAAAAACAAAGCTAAAAAACAGATTGCAACTGCAGCTTGTATCTTTCCCCATGTGATGCCTTCAAGCTCTCCATCTGCCGTGACTGAAAAAAATAATCTCTGTATGTACTGATAGAGTTAAAGTTTGTGATGTTGAACATGTGACATTCGGTGTAATTATGATATCATTCATCACATTTTCTGCATGGGATTCTTCTGATAAGAATACAAAGGACTCAGCTGTTGGGACAAGAAGATACGTGCCAGCCTTTAAAGTATTTGCAGTTAAAATATCATGTTAAGGATATTTTTCTCATACATTGCATATCCTTTTTCTCATTTAACTATGAATGTAGACTTACAACTTTAATTGGTAGCTACATATGATCTATTGCTGGGCTATGAGATTGCCTGTTGTGTTTTTTGAGTGTATTGTGTTTAGGGAACGGCTCTTAAAAACTGTGCATTTGAAAACCAAGTACCTCCATCACACTGCAGTCATACTGTAACAATCATTCCACCCCGAGTTAATAATGTGCTGAGACGGCATCTGCAGGCCAGTGTCTCAAAATGTATTTCCAACCTGCTACGGGACCAATTAGGATTTCAAGAGAAAAGACCACGAAGAAAATCTCTCCACAGATTTTCTGTTTTAATAGTCAGTTTGTGTGCGTGAGTTCGAGATAGTCGTGTGCCGGCTTTACTCCTTGTGTTACACATGCATAATAAATAGCCTACATTTGTGTTTTAAGATTTCACATTATTATTTTCTCCACATAGTGGAATCATAACCTTCATGTCGCAGATAAACAGAATGAAAAGAATTGCTTGTACCCTGGTTACATGTGAGTGATTTCAGTAAAAAGATATGTTTTATAGTAACCTGATTAGCTGGTTACAAAGTGTTGCTGTAGATATAAAGAACATTACATCTATTTAAATGGGTGGTAGTGCAATTAATTTATTGATCTGCTTCTGCTCTGCAGCGGGAAGCTTTTGCATTAAGAGTTAATCATCTTTTAGGGATCTGTCTTATAACTTGCAACACCTGATTTCTTATTTTACAAGATTCATCTATCTATAAATGACCATCAAGCTGTGCTGGTTCAGAAAGTTTTTCACATTTTATGCTAAAATTTACTTACTTTATCAAGGGACCAGAGAAGTAAAACCTCCTGAGATCATTGTTCTTTACAGTAGATTAGACATTTATTAGATACAGTATGCATTTTCTATCTTCTTAAGCTTGACATACATTAAGGTTTGTGTTTAAATTGAACCCTTTTTGTAATTTACTCTGTAAATGGTGCAATTGTGATTCCAGCTATAGTCAAAAACTAACTATCTCAGGATTAAACATCTGCTGTTTGTTGAGCAGTGCTTGTTGATCCCGTATGCAGATGTCTGATGTGTGCAGACCAGATGCTGCAACATGCATGATGTATATCCCAACTAACAAATGCCTTAAAGTTCTGTGTTTACTTGTTTTTGTATGGTTTTGTAAAGACAAAGTTTCCTATCCGAAGTCAAAAGCTGTTTCATATCATTTGTTGCTGCTGCTATTCACTGCAAAGTAGCTGTTTTGTTTGCTTTATTGTGCATTAATTGCTGTAAGTATTTTGAGTTCAAAGTAGCCTATTGTACAGAAATGCAGTAAAAGTGTTAATATTCACAATAAATAAAGTAATAAGTAGTTGTAGTATGAATTTTATTTGCATGTAGCCTACACAACACAAAAGCTGATAAAAAAGAAATAAGAATCAGCTGAGAAACACTACATCAACACTGTGGAGCTTCACCCCTCTGGACATATGACACGTAAAACAACCCTGCTCTGCTCTAATAATTAGACTGGTAAGTTGTTGCCCACAAAAAAGTTCAATAAACTTCTCACAAAACTGCAGAGCCTGTAAAGGGACATGAGGGAGAAAAACTAGTGGAAAAAATTTCCTTTTTCCAATCAATTTTTTCCACCATCTAATGTTTTCCCCACTATCTTTTTTTAATCTATTTTTTTTCAGACTAGGCCTTTTTCCCACTAATTTTCAGTATTTTTTTCAAAATCTAGCTTTTCCACCACATTTTTTTTCACTTATTTTCCACTATCTATTTTTTCCACCATCCAATGTTTTTTTAAAACATATTTTCCACTGTCTATTTTTTCAAAATATATATTTTTCACTCTTTTTAAAATTCCCCACCTTTTTTCACTAATTAATTTTTCAAAATCAATTTTCTTCCATCATATATTTTTTTCAACATCTAATTTCTTTTCCACCATTTCATTTTTTTCCACCATATTTTTTCCCACTTATGTCCCTTTAGGGGCTCTGTACTAGTCCTCTGTCTCCCTCATTTAATTTTTAAAAAAATGTATTGATATGTTTATATTGTTAATTTCAAGACTTTATACTGGACACTAGATGTCTCCACCTTCACTTTTAGGTCTATTCTCAGCGTAGTGGCCTCTAATTGCCCAAATTTCCACATGTAACGGAGATTCAAACATGCTTTCCAGACCAAACAGTGAACAGATGAGAGAGTTGAGTTGCATTATTTACCTATTTAAAATGTTGATATTGTCACGTTGGTTTCTGCGGTCCAGTTTGAAGATACAAGTGATTATGATCCAAAAATATCTGCAAGTAACAACGGAAAACAAACAAAGAGGTTGAAAAACTGTGTGCTGGCCTCTCTCTGAGCTAAATTACTAATGACACACCTGCAAAACAATCCTAAATATCTAAAGATGATAGATGAGTCATGCCTTCAAAATAAGAGCACTTACAAAAATAAAAAGAAACAAATAATTCTCACCAAACCATGTAAATAAACATATGCAAATATCAAAAACATATTGGGCTCAGCTATCAGATAGTAATATAAACAGAAATAGCTCCACTTAGTGTTTTCACTTTTTCTATGTTGAACAACATATGAAACAATGGGCCCCTGCTAAAGACCCCACCACCTCTCCAACAAGCAAGAAAAACAGACTTTGTGGTGGTCTTTCCTTTTCCATCCATCCATCTGTCCAACTCATTCTTGTGAACAAGATATCTCAAGACAAGAGGACCTTGTGGGAATTTCCTTAAATTTGGCACAAACCTCCACTTGTACTCAAGGATGAACTTTTTTCTTTTTAGAATTTAGTAGAATAAGTTTAAAGGTCAAGGTCTCTGTGACCTCAATAAACAAGTTTTTGGCCATAACTCAAAATTTCACACAGATGCCTAATAGGATAAAATTATCAATAAATAAATAAATAAAAGTTTATATCCAACAGGTCAAGTTGGATATAAACTGTGACATGATAAATAATATATTAATATCAATGATATGTTCCCCTTTAATATATAAAACATGATTTAGCGGAATACATAGTGTACCTGCAAGAAAGTGAGAGCGAGATGCAGTGACACGTGTGACCACCAGATGATGCCCAATACCAACAAATGAAAAGAGACACTGATCGCTTTTCTTCTCTCTTTTGTCCTCATCGCATATCTAAGAATTACATCTTAAATTTATAATATCAGTCGTAGTAGTAGTGTTTGTGGCCTATTTAAATTATTGCTGCTATTATCAGTATTATTGCCATCATCATACATTTTCTATGCATTCGTTGCCTTTTATTATTTGTCTAAATTTTGTCTGCAGAGGGACAGTTATCACACAACATATCCTTAAAATCTCTTTAAAGGCTTTTAAAATATACATGTTTAAAAAACGCTTCCCAAATGTTGTGCATGTTTCTGTGGGAAGATGTGGTTATCGGGGGGGATGAAAGTAGGTTTGAATTATTGATGGATTCCTACGATGAGCAGAGGAGCTTGTTGGAGGGGGAAATCCACTCATTTGGTTTCCATAGCACCGCCCTCAGGAGAGCTGCAGCTTTCATACACGGGGTTGACTGTCCTTGTTTTTTTTCTATTTTAAATGCTTTCAAATCACGAAAACACAAAATAAAAAAAATAGAATCGAAATATCTAAAGTTGTGGTATGTTTTATATCATTTAGGCTACGACATAAAGCAAGGAGGTCATTAAACATTTTCTTCTCCTCCCCCCAGTGTTTTATGAAATGACTAATATAAAGAGACTCATATGTATGCATTAGCATGTTGTATTTCCACTCAGGCCTTCATGTGTGTTGAGCAGCTGGCCAGATGTTGGACGCGGAGCTGCTGTCGCTGACCTCGGTGCTGAACACGACGTCAGATGAACCTGCGCGCACCACAGGAGACACGATACAGCCTCACTCCCTCTTTGATTTATTGAAGCTACTCAAAAAAAACACTTTTGCCTTCTGAACTTTTTTTTTTATTTTTTCAATTCGTTCTCTCGCACCGTCTTTCTCTCTATCTTTTTTTTTTTTTATTATTATTCCGGAAAAATCCATAACAGATGCTCAACGCTGGCTATCAATTTCACTCCTTTTCCGTCGTGATGGCACTTGGCGCGGCTACTGTACGCCAGGCAGGAGATGAGCTGCTGGTGGATGAAGGCGCACAGATCGTTTGATTCCGCCTCTTTTTTCGCTTTAGCGCGTTCATTCTGAAAATTACACTCGTCTTTTGGACTGTCCCTGGACTCAGATTGACCACAACTTCGACTGTTTACCTCAAAGCCGCTGCAGTCGGCCATCCTGCGCCGTAACATGACGATTAAGCAGTAAAAAATAATAGTGAGAAACAGGCCGACACACAGAAACTGGATATGGAGTCAGTGAAGACGAAAGCCGCGGCGGGGGTGAAGGAATTTGCGGGGAAGACCCTGGGTCAAATGTACAGGTAAGGACAGGCTTTTTTTTTTCATCTAAATTGGCGCGTGCCATTTTCCTCGCGTGAAAGTGTGATTGTTTGCATGCTTGTTTTTAACCAGACACAAGTCAGGGAGATGTGTAGGTTTGCAGGTCACCCAAAACTGTTTTACAACTTATGGGATCTGTAGTCACGCCTCTAGAAGTGAGAAGAAAATTATGCAATCAAATGTGTGTGTGTGTGTGTGTGTGTGTGTGTGTGTGTGTGTGTGTGTGTGTGTGTGTGTATGTGGTGACGGCAGGGGGTTTGGATGAACCCAGATGCCACTGGATGGAAGCGTGCACGCAGTCAGTTGGTCCTGATGCAGGGGCCTGCTTGTACGTGAATCTCATTAGCTGGCGGGTTAGACAGGACGTGCAGGCCACGCGCGAATTTTGGGGGGGATTCATTCATAATTTATAATGCATTTCAAATTATCCATTAAACCCAGTGACGCACGCATAGGCTAATGATAAACCTGCAACGTGCGACTCATGTTAACTCAAAAAGCATCACTCTGGCCATTTCATGTGGCAGGATGTCTTTAAGATTTCTCCAACTATATTTAGATTATTCCCATGTGTCCTTCGAGTATTTTTTTTTTTTGGGGGGGGGGGGTGTTTCTGTGCTTTATTCATAATAATGTGAAGTAGAATCACATGCAAATGTATTGAAAATCTGCAGAAATAGGATTTAAATGATCATTCAGGGGAAAAAAGCATTTTTATATTTTTCTGAGGCCTTTGATTTCGTTACAAGTCGTACACCAACTTGCATTTTATTAAAGGCTATTATTTTCTACACTATATTAGCCCTGCTGGTTTGCATTCGTTTGCAGACACAATAATTGAAATATTTCGATATGCATCGTTTTAAATCTTGAATTTGGACAAATGGAGTGTGCCGAGTAAAAGTGACTTTCCTGGAGGGAAAAAAAAGAGGGGGGACTTTGAGGAATGCCCACAGAAATGTGTCTGCAGGCTGGAGCTGCTGCTCGGTCCCGTGAATGCTAATGAGTGTGAAAGTGAGCGGGCTGCTGCAATGCGGTACAGTCAGGGACATGTTCGCCTGGTTTCTGCTACAGGCGAAATTCGTTCGTTGTTTTACTTATAATATCATTTTTCTTAAGCCCTAAATACAGAAAAAAAAGTGTTTGCTTTATATCGTTATTCATGTCTTTGGAGTCATTCGGCTTTGAACCTCATGTTGAGACAGAAGGACACTGAGGCCTCTCCATCCAGACAGCTGCGTTATTATGGTGATTTAGGGAGAATTTACTACTGCATTTTCTTGACTGACATGACAAAAAATCTAAGACAGACACATGAACCACCCAAGCACCCAACTCATTATGAAATATTAATACAAGGTGGAAGTAAAAAAAGGGGGGCCTCCTCAGATATATTTCCCACAACAGGAGAGATTTTGAGGTTGCATCCTCTCATGTGATGACATTTTATATAAGAGGACACTTTGGAGACACTGTCCTCACCTGGCTGTTGCAGGGTGATAGAGAAGAAACAGAAAACCGGGGAGGTGATCGAGCTGACGGAGGATGGGCGGCCCCGGGAGGCCGCGGAGAAGAAACCCCCGCTGTGCGACTGCAACTGCTTCGGTCTGCCCCGCCGCTACATCATCGCCATCATGAGCGGCCTGGGCTTCTGCATCTCCTTCGGTATCCGGTGTAACCTGGGCGTGGCCATAGTGGGCATGGTCAACAACAGCACCATCCACCAGAACGGCAAGATCATCATCAAAGAGGTGTGGCGACATCCTGACGTAGAAAACAACGTAGACTGCATGCCTCGAGACACCTGCTTGTTATTTTCAATAAGAGATAAAAAAAAAAACAGGAGAAAAAAATGTATAAAGATATACGCCTTTACATGCAAGATATAGAATATATAAAGCCTACTGTCATATTAAGCAAAAAAAAAAAAAGAAGAGGAAGAAGAAAGAAACCATAGAAAAAAAACCTTCCATAGCCCTAAGGTATTTTAACATGCCCAAATCATTCATGCGCCATGGAGATGACAATAATGTAATAATGTCACACAGTTTTTATATCTTTTATCGCTTTTCCTTTCGGTATTACGTGATGCCATTTTTAGTATCAAATGCATGTCTGGATCCTATGTGAAACACCTAAATCATGACAATTGGCGTTATTCTAAAATACACATCTTCAGTTTTGCATTAAAAAGCCAAAATACACACCTCTTTAAAAAGATATCACAGTAGGCGAATTCACAACAGCCTATAGTCTATATGTATATCTATTTCAAGATATTAATTTCATACTTTTGTTTTTACGTTCAGGCCAAATTTTAAACCACTTAAATACTTGTATTCTCATCAAACAGATAGCCATTTAGTACTTCCACACATTTCTCAATAGTTTTTCTTTGACCGTGCAGGACGCATGGATGATTTTGGTGCACAGATCAATGTCATCTAATCGAAACAAACCGTTTCAGGCCTTTAATAAACAGGCCTGGCTTTAGATCAATTCATTCAGATTTTTTCTTTCGTTTGTTTCTTGGTTGATTGTCTAAAATTTGTTCATCAGAGGTTATTTGACAACACAAAATGTTAGTGCTTATTTCTCCTTCTTTAAACTGGTATTATTTTTCCCACATTATCTCCCAGAAAGCCAAGTTCAACTGGGATCCAGAGACGGTGGGAATGATTCACGGATCTTTTTTCTGGGGCTACATCGTTACACAAATCCCGGGAGGATACATCTCCTCTAGACTAGCAGCAAACAGGTAGGCGGCTCCCCGTGAATCACCATAAATACAACACAGCGACACTCACTCGGCTGATGAATCATTGTGATTAAAATACAAATTTTATTTAAAAAAATCATTTTTGGCCAATTAAACAAAAATGACTGAACAGTTGGCTTGGTTTTCCTCTCCCCCTCGCTGTCATTCTGTATTGTTTGTTATTTTTAAAGCACGTAGGAAACGAAAATGAACACATGGGGACTGGAATAAATTCAGACAATAAAAATAACGCAGCCAAGGCCAGACATAAAAAATGGCGTCATTTTTGCCTGAATTGTGAATTATTGGAGAATTGACAGTTACAGGCTGATTTGAGTCCATGAAGGCAGCAGACAGACAGTGAGCTGCTCCGCAGAGATGCAGCGGGCTGGCAGGCCTGCAGCTCCCGGTGTCAGGGCTCTCTGCCACCTGTTAATGAGCTCCCCGGGGAGAGCCGGGTCTAATCTGTCGCTCTCTCAGGGCATGGAGACCAGACCCTGTCCTGTCGCCAAAGGCTTTAATTCACACGAGCTATGCCAAAGCGTCAGTATAATTATTATAGACACTATAGGATATAATATTATTACGAAAGTGCACGTTTTTAGGGATTGCATGTTGATATATGGCTCTAAAATTGTCATTTAATCATAAACAGCATTAGATAAAGAAAAAAATAGTTCCAGTTATAAACCGCTATTAGGACTACAATAAATGTTTTAACATAAAAGTCAAACAAAATAGCCAAATATTGAGAAATAGCCTAGCTTACTAATCGTGAAAAAGGTAACCGCTTATAGTTATAGCCTACCTGCTACAGCCTAAGTTTAAAAAATATATATGTAAATATATATAGCTATATATATATATTTTTTCAAGCGAGATAGGCTACATTAAATTCTTGCACCCTGTTTGCTTCTCGTCCTCATGATTGACACGAGCGTGTAATCGAATCAATTGGTCTCGTGCCCATCAGTAGTCTCAACCGGATTAGGATTTGCCCCCCACGTGCAGATGAGAGGGGCGGGAAACGTGACATACATGAGAAATAACTCGGCGTTTATGGATGGCCTGGCCCTCCCTGCGCGTGATTTCACTTGTTCAGCTGCGTCCTCGCGGTAACAAAAAAAAAAAAAAAAAAGCCCAAGAAACCTTATTTTATTTCCCATCGCCTCCAAGTGTTAGCTTTCTAACAAAAGCCTTCCTTTGTCAGATAATTAGCAAAGAATGGCCACCGCATTTGTTATAAATAAGGCCTCTTTATTTTAAAGCCATATTAAAATATGATTCTGCATGAAAGAAAAAAATCCTAAAACAGTAGGCTAAGTGAAAACGGCTGCTAGGC
Source organism: Plectropomus leopardus (assembly GCF_026936395.1). Classification (NCBI taxonomy): domain Eukaryota; kingdom Metazoa; phylum Chordata; class Actinopteri; order Perciformes; family Serranidae; genus Plectropomus; species Plectropomus leopardus. The sequence continues at coordinate 18,546,792 of NC_142176.1, read as the reverse complement.
AACGCGTGGTGCTGATGTGAGTGTGCTCGGGGCGGTGCTGCTTAAAATATTTATTTCAATGACGCCAGAGAAGCGCGTGTGGCGCAAGGCCAATCAGAACAGAGGAGACATCTACGAGCTGCGTCGATGCTGCTCTTGTTGATCGCAATAAATGATCATAGGCCAGCACAGAAATCAAATGAGAGCTTTTGTATGGATTATGCACTACAATGTGGGAAATGTCTGTTATTTCCGGAAGGAGATTAAGACAAAAAGACGTTTAATGGCCTTTTGTGTAAAATATAAATCAATAGTTTTGCACAATACTTTTAGAAAAGTAAGGTGTCATTAAAAAAAACGAATAGGCCACAAATATATACATATATATTGAATATTTCCTAAACAAAACAAAAAAGCCTTTCATCTATTGTCTATTGTGTCATATTTTAATGATCTGGTCTTTGTTACTGTGGCTCAAGGCTAAACTATGTCAGTTCATTTCAAATAAATATAAAATGCTATATTTAAAATACATCCTATCATTTCCAGGGTATTTGGTGCTGCCATTGTGCTCACCTCGACTCTCAACATGTTCATTCCCTCGGCTGCCCGAGTCCACTATGGGTGTGTCATCTTTGTCAGGATATTACAAGGGTTAGTGGAGGTAAGGGCATTTTAATATCTAAAGGTCTACAGTATAAAAAACTATTTCTTTCTTTCTTGCCTTTTATGAAGATCATGGATGGATTTAATGTATCTAAAAGTAAAAAACCTCCTCAGTATTAACAGAACATAAAAGCTGCATTTGTGATGTGACTTTCTGTTATTGTGGTTATCAATGTCTGAGGATTTGCAACACAAAGGGGCTTTCTCCAAATGCAACACCACAAAAAAGCAAAGGAAAGTGACATGCACTGGATATTCAACAGAGGAAATGTGAAGCGAGCTGTATTGATCCAGTCCACTACAGCTGAGCGTTTGTGGGATAGTCCAGTTTCCTATTTTGCTGTCACGCTTTGTATCTTGGAAACACAACAGCAGAGTGCTGGTTTACAGAGAGATGCAAAAGGAAATGCTGACAGGCAAAAGCACATCAATCCCCTGGCTTTGTAGTAAAACATGAAACTCAGATATCTGTCTCCTGTAGCTGATGTTGAAGAAATTTGTCTATTATGGTGTAAAAAGAAAGCTGACACTGAAATTATTATGCAAACATGGCAGACTTTAAGGAATTTCAAGATGTTGGTCTGGCTGAGGATTTTCCATTTAATTTCAATCTTTTTGGACAAGTGGTATCAGTTGCTTAGTCATAATGGCAAAGAATTCTTTCACCGTAACCTTTTGCATCGTACAACATGCTAATTTTTGTGTGGAATAAATAAAAGCAATCTATAACACACTGGACTGCACTCCAATGAAAGTCTATGCAGATTGTATTTTACGTCAGCACAATTTGTCCAAATTAGTGGCTGATGAACATTTAATAGCTGCAGGGCTGCTTTGCTCCACGGACAGCTCCTCTTTTCTCCTGGCACTGTGGCAATTTGCTGACGTTAATTACAAGGGTGAAAATGTTAATTTTTGTTAGTTATTATATCAGACATCTGTTGGTTCACGCTCATATCTGAAAGGGTATTCCCTCATTGTTAGAACATCCCTAAACTCAATGAGTCCAGAAACAAATGTAACGCAGTATACCGCCTTTGAAATGCTCAGAATAGATGTGTAAAATGGTTTTGTTGCTATTTATAAAGGGATTTTAAGAATATTATCTACTGGAACAATACTTTATTGGATCCATCAAAAAAATGGAAAATAGTAATATAATTTGTTCACTGTACAAATCTGTACATTTATTTTAACCAAATGCCAAAAAATGTCCAACATGGAGCACTGACATTTCAAACTGTAAGAGAGCCCAAAATGATAAGTTAAAGAACTTGTAGTTCCAGCCTGCTGCTAATTTTCTAACAAGTTTCTTCACCGTGAATTAACACAGACTGTTGGTGTGTGGTGTGTTTAGGGAGTGACCTACCCGGCCTGTCATGGCATCTGGAGTAAGTGGGCTCCTCCGCTGGAAAGGAGTCGTCTGGCCACCCTCTCGTTCTGTGGTAAATAACCATTATTCATCATTTTGTTATTTTTTTCGAAATTTGGTTCAGAAATGTTGAAGCATTAGCAACTTGGTGAAAGGGGATACTCTGCCAATTTTCAGCAAGCCTTGTATCACGACAATGTGGGAAGTATGTTTAAATGAACTGTGGTAAACTCCTCCATCTTAGCAGCACCCAGATCTCGCTGCTCGTCTCCCAGCGTAAATTGTTTCACATCATCTGTTGGATGATCTAGCAGATTTTGGCTGGCTATAGATTTTACTTCTGCATTTCCATCAAGGTTCCTTGATTTCTGCAAGAAGGATAAAAAGAGGAGAAGTCGCAGTGTCCTATTGCATCATATTACGTGCATAAAATCTAGTCTGCACTTACTGAAAGAGTCAGTAGCCGGCGATCTATCATAGAACATGACTGATTTGTTACATTCAGGTATCCGCTGTCGGCCTTGGGTTGAAATACATTTGAAAAGATTCGGGTGACCATAAACAAATGCTTTCTATATAAAAGATTTTATTGTATATTGGCAACCATCCACTCAAGCATGTGCAAAACGTTCTCTCAGAGTGAGCGCAGCTCCAGTTACAATGCACGTGTCATACCCCCCATGGGATCGGAGGCCGTGCCCAAGCCTTTGTTGAATTACCTTGTCATTGAATAGCCTTGGATTTCGTATTGCCCCAAGCAAATTTGTGATACCGAAGAGAGTGAAGAATGACCTGTCCCACTCTGATAGACGTACCCTGATATTCTCACCCTGAACCTAACCAACCTTCCTCCTCTTGACTAAACCTAACCAATCCCACCAACAGAGTGAAAGTATGGCGGGTCAATCCATTGCCATCCTAGGAAATGCAAATTTGCTGCCTGTCACCACAAAGAGTATAGAAAACAGATCAAAAGAGAGACAAAATGTCAATTGTTTTCAGAAACTTATTTTAGCTTACTGTCTGTTATTCGAGATTTTTTGTTAACGGCCGGGCAGCCATATTGTTTCCTATGGAAAAACCTCCAAGCTAGCATAACATCACCTTACAGCGGGAGAGTTTATTGGTCCAGTGTGGTGCAGTGCATTCTGGTAGCTGTAGGTTTGCTAGTTTTTGAGCAAAAGCGAATACCACAGCCATTTTTTCTGGTCATATAGTAGCACCAGTTTCAATGTTTGCATCTTTCTACTGCATAGACAGCCCAGTTTTATGAAAAGACCATCTTTCCAGGAGTGAAAGACATCTTTAAGAAATCTGACTTGAGTTCCTTGTCTCACGCTCTGTCAGGCTCTTATGCTGGTGCTGTGATAGCGATGCCTTTGGCCGGGATCCTGGTTCAGTATTCAGGCTGGTCCTCCGTGTTCTATGTCTATGGTAAGACAGACTGATGATGCATGTGACGTGTGTGTGTGTGTGTGTGTGTGTGTGTGTGTGTGTGTGTGTGTCATTGAACGTGAATATGAGATGAGGTAAAATAATGACCAAAATGTGTGGAAAAATGTTTGGCTAAAGTGTTTGTAAGCTTGGCTGAAACCTTCAAGAGTTTGACACTCAGAGATTCCAGTGAAAGTCAAATGGATTTATCCAGGCAGACTGTGTATTGATTTCCTCCCCCCGATGCTTTGGTGTGTCAATAAATAACCCCCCCATGTTTCTCTCTTGACTGGATACAGTCAGCTTTCCTGTCTGGGTTTTATTCTCTCAGGCATTTTGGAAAGATCAGACTGCCAAATATTCTGCATGGCCTTACTGCTGAGGTCAAAATAAACTGCAGTTCTTCATCTGTAATCATCTGAAGTTCTGACTTGTAATCTGTCTGATATGCAGGATGCTTTGGCATCTTCTGGTATTTGTTCTGGATCCTGGTGTCTTATGAAAGCCCTGCTGTTCATCCTACCATCACGGATGAGGAACGCTGCTACATCGAGGAGAGCATTGGAGAGAGCGCCAGGCTAGCGGGTCCTGCCGAGGTAACAGCAGCTTAAGGAGGACAATAAATATAATTTACTCCACCCGGCACTCTCTGTTTTCAGGTCTTTGCCTTGTAGAAGGCACTAAAAGAACCAACAAAATACAGAGTTTAATAAGCTATTTCTATCACCTTTTGTCTTTTGCCACAGAGAGACTGTATTTATGCATAAAATTCAATCCTTTGTGATCATTTATTCCAGAAATTCAAGACCCCCTGGAGGAAGTTCTTCACCTCTATGCCTGTCTATGCAATCATCGTGGCCAACTTCTGCAGGAGCTGGACATTTTACCTGCTGCTGATCAGCCAGCCTGCATACTTCGAAGAAGTCTTTGGCTTTGAGATAAGCAAGGTGGGATTACTGATTTAATACAAGTCTTAATACAAGTCACTGGACAAGTGACAAACACTGAGCATGACCCGAGTGATCAAAATGATAGATTCAAATGCTATGGGGGAAAAAACAACACTATTGTTAGATGTTTTAGAGTTGAGGATGTGATACTTTGCTCTTGGAATGATTCATTATCAAAATCAATATCAATATCAGTGCAACTGGTGGCCTGTGAGTCTGTCTCTCTCATGCACTGATTACATAATAAGGCAGCATCGGTTTCACAGAGGACGCAAACATTTGACTCCTATCACAAAGTCTTTGACGCTGACATCTTTTTAAAATTTGCCAAAAAGTGAGTGATTCATTAAGAATCAAAATAAATGAATGTAAAATTATATCTGCAACCTAATTCCCTTTATAACGATTTTTCCCAAAAAGGCGTTATGACTTAATTGTGCTGTATTATCTCAATGGTGTTTTGTTTGATTTTCTGCATGTGGTTGTAGGTCGGCATACTGTCTGCCCTGCCGCATCTGGTGATGACCATCATCGTGCCCATCGGCGGCCAGCTGGCCGACCACCTACGCAGCAAGAACATCCTGTCGACTACCACTGTCAGGAAAATCATGAACTGTGGAGGTGAGAAGTCTAAACTGTGGATGAAATATCATTTTTCACACCTCCCTCTGCACAGCCACAGGGTGTTACCCTCATGATGTTGGATCCATACTGCTCTCTTTTTGACTGCGCTTCAATGCCAGAGAGATAGTTGGGTTTATATTTTTGTAAAATCTATCTGCTCAATACTTAGTTGACTCGCTGATTGTGACTGTGCATTGATTTCATAGCTGTCACTTATGTAATTGAGTGCAGGCCATGTATCATGCTTAATTTAATTGGCACCGCAATAACCAACAGCCTGCGGGCTTTGTGTGTTTCTGTGTGTGTGTTTCTGTGTGTGTGTTTCTGTGTGTTCTCGACCTGCTGTCTGTCTCCGTCAGGATTTGGCATGGAGGCCACATTGCTGCTGGTGGTCGGATATTCCCACAGCAAAGGGGTGGCCATCTCCTTCCTGGTGCTGGCAGTGGGCTTCAGTGGATTTGCTATATCAGGTTGGTACAAGAAAAACACAGTGTTATTTAGATAAAATCATGTGACCACTGTTGTGGAGTCAGATCTCATGTAGTTTGGTTTTGCATAGATTTCAATGGATGGCCAATGGATGTGAGGCGACAAAGAGAAAGATAATAAGCCACATTTGAAGAGGATATATGCTCACAACAACAATTGCTGGGGTTACAGTACTGTTTCTCTGCATAATTTTAAAAATACACCGGCACTTTTAGAGAAAGTGAACAATGAAATTAAAAAATGTAGTTAAAGGGAGAGTGTGTCACCATTTATGTGGATATCGTCAGTGTTGATAATAAATGTAGTCAAATGAAGTGATTAATTCCTCAGTGTGTGCTTTGTTGAAGGCTGAGTTCGCAGCTGCTAAATGGGCTGTTCTTCCAGCATCCAGTGCTGTCATTTGACGTGACTGACGTAGTTGGAAGGAGGAAGAACTAAAGGCTATTCAATCTTGGATTTCCAGTATGGTCATATCAAGAGAACTGTTTACAGCAGGGCCTCATTCATTCCTATCACAGTTTCTCAGTGATGCATAAACCGAAATGGTTCTGCTGCGTATAAAATTACCCAAATGATCCGACACTGCTTCTGCACTGTGCAGCCCATAAAGCAAGAGCACTACTACTTCTGCGTAGCACTCTGCTATCTTGAGCAGGGATAAATTAATTCAATTGTGTGGCTCTTCTAGACTTTGCTGAGGCTTTGGCAATCAATTAAATGTACCCACTAATTTACAGAAGTGTCTTTTGCAATGTAAGCCAATCGGGAGAAGTCTTTGTTCGGCTGCAGGGCATCATGTGATGGACCCACATGTTGTAATTCCGGAGTTTGGCCACTTCCAAAATCGGTTTCAAAGCCTGGCACACTTCCTGTGAGTCTGAGGCTCCAGGTAACCAGAGGGCGTGCTCTAGATGCCGCTCAAGAACAGAACGTCCTTTGCTCTCTTCGCTTGTATGGCATAGCTCTGAATCCAATAGCAGAAATTTCATCCCAAATTATGAATTCAGAGGACGTTATGGTTGGGAAAATATTTTTTAGTGTTTTGACTGACTGGGATATTGAGATGTATTTATTCAAGCTATATTATACAGCTGAAGACATGCAGCAGAAAGAGGCCAAGAGGCTGGAGCTGCATGAGCTGTGCTTGAGGATATGACCAGTGGGGACCCTCAAGAACATAAACTGCCGAGAGCAAAAATCGATTGGTGGTGCCTTTGCTCAAATTTCCCTTGTAGTCCAATGTAAACTTTATCATTCTGCTGCAATAAATTTCAGCATGGGCAGTTTTTGTTGGATATTGTTGTCGACCTTGGGAGAGCCCCGAGAGAGCCTCACTGTGCCTTAAAGTTTTACTCCTCACTTGGACAGAGGTGTGCTGGAGACCTTCCTCAGGGTCCCTAAGATAAACTGGGAAAGACAACTAAGACCAGCAGGGCAGAGAGCGCAGATAACACTGAGTGAGGATTTTTGTCACCTAAAGCTATTTTTTGACCGAAAAAGTAACAGGCTAAGGTGGTGATACATGTCACGCAATGCATCTTGGTACATGTAGGCTAGAGAACTCAACTTCCTTGGTCAATGTGTCATGCACCGAAGAACTTATTGCTTCAGTTAACATTTACCATCAACACTGACTGGACATCCACATAACAGGTGGCGAATTTTCCCTTTAGAAGAATAGTTGGACATTTTTGGGAAATACACTTGCTGAACATTAGATGAGAAGTTCGAGAACACACTCATGTTAAGATGAAGACCCAAATGCAGAACAAAAAAGGGCTGACAGGTATACAAACAAAAAGCGAGCTTTGATGCTATAATAATGTCCAAAAAAACAGGTAACAAAAACACAAAGTACAAAGAAAACATGAATCAAACTGAAACCAACCAGGAAAACAAGGAAGAACTCAGATGAAGGCAGCGGCAAACAACACGGAGGATCAGAGGGAGGATAACAGACGAACTGACGAGGAACAAAGGCGAACACACAGGTATACACAGACAGGGAACTAATCAAGACAGCAACACACAGCTAAGGTAGATGGACACGGAAAAGGAGGGAAACAGGGACTGGCTAAAAATTAGAGCAAATAACACTAAAACATAACAGGTGAGTTAGGAAACAGGAGGGGAAGAGACAAAGGCAGGGAGAACTAAGGACACAAGAAAATGATAGGGGAAAGTGAGAATAGGCGAAACTAATCAGAGAAACACAAGGGCGGGAAAACACACAAACACAGGAAGTAAAACCAGACATGACACACGAGGAGTGATAATACAAAATAAAACAGGAAACAAAACCTAATAGCATGACAAAATCAACTACCACCTCTAAAGCTCACTAATTTACATGTGATAGCTGAGACATCGTAGTTGTTCTTTAGTCATTTTTTTTTTTAGTCTTTATTTGACCATTTCTTCTTTTGTTTCAACCCAAATTCCTTTTTTTTTTCTAAATTAACACATAATTTTAGAGAATGACCAACACTGTTGCCTTATTTGGGTTTCTGTGCAATCTGAGAACATGAAGAATTAGTGAATATTATATGGAAATTGTGTTAACATCCAAAGCAGTGATATGTTTGATAATATGATGTTGCAGATGGATGTCAGTGTGCTCTTTCAAATTGTATGTTCAACACCCAAATAACACAAACACTGAGCTTAATCAACGTCAGATTTCAGATATTATTTGTAACACGTTTTCACTGACTGGCAAAATGAATATCTCAGCTTTATGCCACCATTCATTCAACAGATCTTTTCCTGTTTATGCTTTTTTTAGAGAAGATGCAGAGAGCTGTGACTGTGTGCAAAATCAGTTTCTTGCCTGTTGTTCTTGAGCTTTCTCCTGGAGTGTTTAATAATTCAGTGCTAGCTGTCTCGGGGGATTTGCCAGGCAGGCAGTGTGAGGCAGATCGCGAGGACACTTACTCATTCAGCCAGTCAGTGTGGGGGAGGAGGAGGATGTGTGGCGAGTTGCTGCCTATTTCTGAAACAAGATGGTCACCATTTGTGCTGCTTTTATCCACAACTGTGTCCTGCTTCTATTGCTTTTACTACTTGTTACATACTGTGCCAGTGTCTGCCTCAATTTGGCATTTTTATCTGGTTGTCTGGCCTCGTCATAATTCACAAGTGTAAAATTTATCAGCAGTATTGTTTTGTTTTTTCTCCATCAGGCTTTAATGTCAATCACCTGGACATCGCTCCACGCTACGCCAGTATCTTAATGGGAATATCGAATGGTGTGGGTACCCTGTCTGGGATGGTGTGCCCGCTAATTGTTGGTACCATGACAAAGAACAAGGTGAGGGCTTCCGCACTCAGCCATCAAACTAACAATCAATATGCTCCTTCAAATTATATCAGTATCTTTGTCATTCTAACAAAAGGACAACAAGCCTATTTGGAGAACAATGGGTTAAGGTGTATATGAGACACAAAACACATTAGAACCGGATTGTCAAAATGTTAACTGCTCTTTTAAGTCTTTGCACATCAGATAATTGGTTACATTAACTGTAAAATAAGAAATCAAAATACGTCATCCTTAAACCTCATGTTGACATATTTTTCAACTAGCTTGTGTGCCTCAACAGCATTATAGAATTCACGACATTGTGGCTTTTGGTTTTGGTGATTTTCATTAGCCTCATCTGGTTATCCCAATGAAAACCTTCTGGGGGCCCCACTGTTGTTGCCATAAGTTGTCAACACTTTGAGTCCCCTGATTAGCATTTATACAGTTTAACACCTAATTCTACATCACACATGTACCAAACTCAGAATTATGTCAGTAAAATCAGATTTGGCTGTTAAAACGAATATTTGACTTTTATTCATTTATTTTTATGTAGAGTTTAAGAATTTTAAAGGGGTTTACTGGGATGTTCAGAGTGACAAAGACGTGCATGTAATACAGTAAACAAGCCCACTTAGCCTTCTGAGCGAATATGTGCTAACTACGATAACAAAAGATTGGAAATGTACAACAACATTTTTTTTTCTGCAGACACAAGATATCAAACAAGAGCCACAGACTGTATTGTATTAAGTTGTACATTCACAACTTCTAAGCAAAAAGAAGGAAACATTATCTCAGAGCCTGACTGGGTAAAGCCTCTCCTCCAGACAGCTGCCTCCATCTCACTCACACTCACACTTAGTCTAAGTCTTCAGCTTCCTGTACCGCAGAGCAGCTTAAAAGCGAGGAGCACTTACTCTGCAGCTTAATCTCTCTCTGAAGTATACTGCATACTGACTTACTGACACAAAAACTGCTCGATTTAAGGATCAGGTCGCCTGAGGGGTCAGCCCTGGGGCAGCCCTAACCTACATATATACAACATTCTGTTTTTCTTATCTCTTTAGACTCGAGAGGAGTGGCAGTATGTGTTCCTGATCGCCTCCTTGGTGCATTACGGTGGTGTGATCTTCTATGGGATTTTCGCTTCGGGAGAAAAACAGCCGTGGGCCGACCCAGAACTGACCAGCGAGGAGAAGTGTGGCTTCATAGATGAGGATGAGCTGGCAGAAGAAACGGGCGACATCACTCAAAGTTACGGTGCCTTTGGAGGTCAGCCTAAGACGTACGGTGCGACTACACAGGTGAACGGAGGCTGGGCTTCAGGCTGGGAGAAGACGGAGGAGTACGTCCAGGAAGAGGCGCAGGCAGGAGGCTACGGATACAGGCAGGATGAGGGATACTCCTAGACCAAACACACAGTCGCTGACACGAGTAGACTTATTTTCCTGAGTGTGCATCAGTTTAGTCCAAAAAATATCAACAAATGAGAATAACTACAATCCATCGTTGTATCGTTTGCACAAATTCTAAAAGAAAAAATCTAAAAAATGATCAACTTGATGTAAAAATGACTAAAATGTGTAAAAAAAAAAAGCAAAGATATTCGATTAATAGAGGTGTGACACATATCAAATTGGCAGTCTGTAAATGTATTATTATGCATATTGATAATAGATATATTCATTTGGAGTACAATTGTGTGTAAATGTGAACATTTCCATCCCATCAGCAGAGGCTTCCTGACCACTCTGAAGCCTGTAGGGTTACATAGAAGCCGCCCATCTAAACTGACCCCTTATTAATCAAACTAACTGTTACAGTACGAAACGTCCTAGAAGCCAGCCATTACAGTGTGTAGCTATGTCACTGCACAGCGTCGTACACAGAAACTAGACACTCTAGATTGTACTGTATCTCTCCTGACTGCACTCAGAGTAGTGTGTCCTTTTAATGCACAATATGATGGTTTTTGTTTTCTTATCACCGGCTTCTTTGTGTGTGTTAAAGTCCTTAACATGTAAGTGACCTGGTGTAGAGATTTGAGTGGCTTATAATGACCTGTGACGACCGTTTGGTTACACTTGCATATAAGGTGAAACGTGTATCTAATGTTTGCTACGTGTGATCCATTTTGTAACTTGGTAACTCTGCAGTTGAGCGCTTGATTTTAGCATTTTCAACCCGTCACATCTCAGCAGTGTAGTGCAGGAGTAAAGCCATTCTCATCATTATACTCTCCGTTACCGTCAAAAGTCTAGTTGTACCTATGCGTTGTTGAAAGATTTGTCTTAGATAAAACATATATGACAGAGATTACTAGAAATAAACATGTTTAAGAGTTTATAAATTAAGGTTAGGCCAAGAGATTCATGATCGTACACAACCTTATGAGGGGTTTGTGCAATGCAAAGAGTTAAGCAGAGACTAACCAAAATCAGTATGAGATTCTTATTACGTTAGAGCAGCAAACCTTATAATGTTTAATGAGAAGAGGCAAAAGGATATCTAAAATAGCTTGAAATAGATATTTACATAATAAAATGGATAAAAGAGTATAAAGCCCCTGAAGACAATGTATTTCTCTAAATCTTCAAATAATTATGACAAAAGAAGCAACAATCAAAGCATCTGTTTCGTGAAATAATCAAAACTAATCTAACCTCAACACACATTGCTTAAAGGGGACCTATTATGTTTTTTTCAGGTTTATACAAGTGTTTAAGTTTCTTGTAGGACATGTTTATATGCTTTAATGGTAAAAAAAAAAAAAAACAACAACACTATTTTCCTCATACTGTCTTCCTAAATGCACCCCTATTCACACCCTGTCTGAGACGATCCCCTTTAGCACCTTTCTTTTTAAGAACCCCTCCAAAAAAAGCCCAGTCTGCTCTGATTCGTCAGCAGTTACATTGATATTTAGTTTGACACAGGACACCAACACCAGTCTTGTGTATAACAGTCCGGTGCTTGTTTGACCCATCCACCTTCTTTCCCTCCTTCCCACCCAAAGCAGACTTGCTGGCTTTTTACACTATACTGAAAAACGAAAATTGTGAGCCAACTTAAAATATTACTTCAATTGGTACTATATGAAAAAACGAAATTCGTTTATGTGTTATTGACTGAAGTATTTTTTAAAAGTCAGTCAACAATTCTCTTTTTTCAGTAGGCTATACGTTGTCTGACTTCTTCTTCTGCTCCCATAATAAATACTATGACCACTAGAGGTCACCACATAACCCAAAAAAACAAAACAAAACACGTAAATATGGTTAAATGAGGTTCTTTTTTTCTTTGTTATAGTACAGTTGTAGGTGTAGACTGACATGAAATGGAGCAGAGAGAATGGGGATAACATGCAGCAAACGGGTTGCTGCTAAGGACTAGGCTTGCATGTTGAGCTAGAGGTGGCGTGAAAAAATGGCCCGTGCAGGTGTAATTTGGAGGAAGACAGTCACAGAAGGTCATTATTTGAAACTTTGGCCACATTTAACATAAACCTCCAGCATAATAGGTCCCCTTTAAAGAGAGAAGCTGACTGAGAAAATGTGTTTCAGGGCTTTTAAATGTAAAGAGAGAAGAGTTTAAATTGTCAAATGACATTATAGAAGTTTAAATGAATAAACTAGTATTTGAATGTTTACATATATCTATAATTCTTTGCATAAAGTTTACCAAAACAGGAGATTTCTATTTACAGTTATTGAGAAGATACAGCAGAAGGGGCAATCACAAATGTGTGCAATTTGGACAAACTGCTATTTGTCCATTTCCATTACAGAATGGAAGTGAGATGAAACATTTTATGTTTTGATGTACAATGCAATGACCTGTCTTTGAGGGATTCTGGTAATGAGAAGTGTTTTCGTCTTCTGATTAGAAAGAACAAGCAACAACACCTCCAGCATCTGTTCTGTCTTCATTCTGCACTTACACTGACAAGGTCTGAAGGGGGCCAATTTTGTTTAATTTATCACTTGTCTGTGGAGACCTTAAGTCAGCACTTCACAATATAGATGTGTGTGGATGTGTATTTATGCATGGAACAAAGTGAAATTTGTAGTATGTCCTTTTTTTAAATTTTCTGTTTTTCTTTCAAACTTATTTGTCTGTCACAGAAACTGTTACTGATGCTTCAATTTCTTTGCACAATTAACCAAAGGTGAAGAGCAGAGCTGGGTTTTTAGCTGGAAGTCAAATATTTTTAAGGGAGTACAGACCATCAGCAGCGAGGTTCCAACATCTGGACCCCCAGTGTGCAGGTGGCACCAAACATTACTCAGTGTACAAAGCAATAAATCCATAGTAACAGTTCTGTCTAATGTCACGAACAGTCATTATGTAACAGGTTTTTATGCATTTGTTTAAAAGTCGTGTTTTTTGTGATAACAAATGTAGAAAATAAACACTTGTAAAGAAAAAAACATATAAATATATGTATGAAAAAATATAGTAATAGAGTCCAACACAAACATCTTTGATCACAAAGAAGTGCAAGGAGTTTGTGAAGGGGCTGCTCACCCGATGAGAATGATAAAAAGAGCTCCGTGTGAGAAGCGGACGCTCTTCTTCACGTTTCTGTTTTGGTGTGGTCCATGTTGTCCTCTCTCTGTCTCTCTCCCTCTGTCTCCGTCTCTCTTTCCTCACTTTTTTGTTTAATTAATGTTCTTCGTTCAGTGGCTGGACCCCCCTACTTAACCACATGTACCTCTACCCCCAATCAACCCTGATTTCATCGTTACAGTTTCCATCAACATTAAGGATGAAACCTGAACAGGTGATTCTACATTTTCAAAAATGACAAATGTGCAACCTGAAGTAGTTAAAAGTTTCCTGTTTTTGTGCCTCTGAAGTTACAGTGTGATTCTATGGCTTCTGTTGCTGTGTAAATTGGGAGATTTGTTGGTGTCCAAATGAAATACTCTATATCCTTTTTGATAAAAAAAAAGCAAACAACTCTGTGTCCTGAGTTTTTGTGTTGAAAACAAAAGAGTAATGGAACAAGTCAGACAGTGCTGACAAACATATGTCACAAACTGGCTAAGTGCATGTGACAATTAGGGAGTCCACCTGACAGATTGAGTTAAAAAAAACATTATTTGTTGAGCTAGGGTTAACTTACCCCTTTGAAACCTGATCAAATGGGTTTGATTTCCTCCAAAAGCATGAGAAGATGGCAATAAGCAACGAAAGAAGAAATGATCCAAAATTTACCAAGAAATTAGTGAAAAGAACAAGAAAATTATGTGAAAATAAAAAATAAAAAAGGACAATAATAATATTAAAAACTATATTTGCAAATGTCACATAATGTTAAATATGCAATTTCGATAATAATAAACAGGTCTATAGTTTTTTCCTAGCTTTTTTTTCACCTTGACAAAAAAAAATTCTAAATCTAATCTGTTGCAATGTGTGGAGCATTTGCTAATTGCTTTTTCTCTGTGTTCTTGAAAGAAAAAGCCAATTAAAAAGTAGTAATAATTATGTAAAAAAAAATAAATAAATACAAAATTATGAACATTAAAAGTATTGTCTTCTCTAGATTTTTTCCTAGCTTAATTAAGCTAATTTCTTTCACGTTGTGGGACACTTCTTGTCAAGTTGCTGATTGCCTTTTTACCCATGTTTTTGGAAGAAATCAAACCAATTGCTCAGGTTTCAAAGGTTCAAATACTTGTAAAAGGTGTCTAAATGCAGCAAAAGAAAAGTTAGGAATATCACGTACTGGCATTGAAGAAATGATCTTACAAAATGCACGGGATCAGTGTAAAAAAATGACAGTTGTGTTTTCCACAGAGTGAGTGTTAGCTGCTCCTCCAAGGCCACAGGAAGTGCACAGTTAATGGCTGCCCTCCCTCCCCGTCTGTGAAATCAATAGGGTGGGTCCCCAGTGTTCGGCTGGACCTATCGACTGTTCTAACCTCTTAATGGAGATGAGGGGGAGGAGGAGCACTTATTGAGCTATTTGGAGGTGTTATTTCGATTTAGAAGCCGATCCCTACCTCCACCAACAAAGCTTCGGCACACAGCTCTCACAGATGATCACCAGGAGGAGAAACTGTACAACAAAACAAAACAGCACACCTGAGCGACTGAGATGCCATAGTTTTCCATGACAATATTCAGTTTTTATAAACAAACAAAAGAACATGTGAGCACCAGACATCTGACTACAAAATGATGACCCAAACAGTGATTCTAAGGACACTATTATTTATATATGTCTGAAAACATGTGCCATAAGGCTTTTAAAATAATTCAAAAGCAGCTTTATGTACTGTCAATTATGAATATTCAAGTAAGTAGACAGTGTGACCACGTAGATAAGATAGATGATGAATGGCAGCTATGTAAAATACGAGACATGATCCAGCTCTGCTAAACTATCTCCTTTAACCCCTTTAAACCTGAGAAAATTATCTTGATTTATTTCAAGAACATGAGAAATATTTTCAGGTATTCCAGTTTGAATGCTTGTGATAGGAGTCTGAACGCTGCAAAAGAAAACTGATGTCGATCCAGGTCTTAAAGGGTTAAGGGCCAGTGATTTAGTTGCATATTGGCCAAAAAAGGTATATTATAAGCAGAAGCACATTTTCATTAGTGTATAATCACCTGAAAATAACTTAATTTCTCTGTGTTGTGCTTTTAGTAACTCAGAATTAGCTGTTTATATCTACATGCAGAGCAGGTCCTCTTCCACAGAGTCTGCCATGTTGTTCTACAGTAGCCCAGAAGGGACATGCCAAACACTAGCTCTAGATAGGGCCATCTGCATTTTTGTGTCTGCCCCCCTGGTTCTTCATCTGTGTACCTGCTCATCTCTTTCCTACATAGCTAGTTTACCCTACGTAGATGCCTATTTTTAAAGTCCCTTAGTATGGCTTCCTTCAATGTGCGGAGACAAATCAGAGAAGTAAAATTTAGTCCATTTTCTCCCCAAACATCACTGACTTCAAACAACTCTGCAGGAGCCCTGAAAAGCCCAGAGGTGACTGAGATCAGAGTTTTATTGATGCACAACTTCTGGATCAGGTGATATTAAAAACATGCTCTCTGTCCGTGTGTGTGTGTGTGTGTGTGTGTGTGTGTGTGTGTGTGTGTGTGTGTGTGTGTGTGTGTGTTATTGCGACTCTTGTCCCGACTCAGCTCATTGCTTTTGTTAATTTGACAGGCTCAATAAACGTGTCACCAGTCCTAAATGGTATTTTCTCACAGTCAACCAGCCAGAACCGTCATCCTGTCCCAGAGCAAGCGAGGGAGGTGACCCATAACCCTTTGTGACAATCAATCCGCCTATTACACAAAACCTGCCACCGTCTCTAAACACGTAAAAAAATAAAACAAAAAAAAATGAAGGTAACATCAGCCTCTGCGTCTGATGCAAGTCTTTGTGCAGAAACACGTCACCCGGCAGCTCTTTAAATGTTCTCTTGGGTTTTCATGTCTTCATTTGCATCACATACTGTATATAAATACAGCATGTGGGCGTGTGCATTTCACAGCATGGACGCTAAATTGAGAGAATGCGTGCGCATATGTTTAGCATCTTAAATGGCTGTTCACATGTGGGTGGGGGGCAGGTGGTGCTCCAGTCTCGAGGGAGCAGAGGGGGTGTGAGAGAGGAGTAGAAGTGGATGCCAAAATCACTGTTTAATGACTCGGGGGCTGTGCTCATGTTGTGTTTGGGCCCCTGAGACCATGTGCTGCCCATAAATAAGCTCCTGATTTGCACAATGTGCCTCCAGCACCTTTGGGCGAGTCATGGGATGATGAGAAAGTATATGTCTTTAGATAGGATATGGACTTAAAGCAGGATGCATTTGAGGATCATTTGACTGAATTATTATCCTCAAAGTATCACAAACAAAGCTTTCTCTGCCTTCTTTTTCCAAACTTCATGAATTATTAAACCTTTTCTGAGTCACTCATTAGCATTTTTAGGAGTTGCTTTCTTAAAAATAACTGCAAACAGAGAAATATCTTTGTTTTGTGTTGTAACTTTCCGGCTCTCTGCAGTCACATACATCCACACGTGAGCTGTCCATGATGCTCAATGAAGAATCACTGCGTAACACGACCATGGGCGTGTCCACAAAGAGGCACATAGATATGCAGAATACAGCATGGCATCGTGGTATTCAAGACCTTAAATGATCCTGTTCTATATGTCGCGCTTCTACAAGAATGCTGGGTAACAACCCCCCTCCACAACAGGCTCTGGATCAGCACTGGTTGGCTTGGGAAACAACAGCAGGATCCTCCTCCCGCACGAGTCAGGAAGCATGATTGGGTGCACATGCCAGCCTTCAGCACTATCACCACAGCTGGTGTATATTTAGCTGGTCCTCACCATCACCCCCCCCCCCCCCCTTTACTCCCCCCTACCTCTCCTCATATGCAGTCTCCTACCACCTTGTCAGGAAGTGCGTCATAGGCTTGTCAAGGGGGAGCCTCTGGGGCGAGGCATGATAATATTACAAAGTCAGAAACTCTCCTCCATCAGGCCTCCTGCGTGATCACACACACACACACAAAGAAAGACATCTGAAAAAATGTGCATGGAACCGAGAAGTTTGCAGGTGTGCACAGTTCACAACAATGATCTTTCTTTGTCTTATTCTCTTTTTCCACCTCAGATCTTGGACCAGTTTCAAACTGAAGCAGTTCTAAGACAAAATAGGCAAAAATAAATAAATAATAGTCATTTTCTCTCAGGAGGATTAATTTGAAAATACTTCAGGGATTCTGCTGGTTTGATCACAAATTCTTACATTATTCAGCATAAAACATACATTTGATATCTTGGAGAGATATAGGGAAGAAATCTGTTGAACACGCCTTTCATTGCACTCTCACAGAAGCTCTAAGAAGAAACAACTTGTTACAAATTCAATGTAATGCATTTCAGGCTTTGAAATTTTTTTAGACTAATTTCTTTTTCTTTTTTTGGTTTTATTTTTTGCAAACAAAAATGGCTTGTTGCTTTATTTTCTCCTCTGCAGCCCGATGTGCTTTAATATTTGAGACAAAACCGATGGGGCACAGTTCTGCAGCACGAGTGGAAGCCGAGCAGAAGAACATTAGGAACATGGGGCTCCAAGGGAGGGAGGCATTTTTCTTTTTTCTTTCAATTAATGCAGCTAAAGCACCTGGATTGAAGTGTGTGTATGTGTGTGTGCATGGACATGCATGCGTGTGTGCCAGTAGTTCCTTATTCAGCCTCGCCTCTTAATGCCTCATCACCAGATGGGAGCTGTGTGTGTGTGTGTGTGTGTGTGTGTGTGTGTGTGTGTGTGTGTGTGTGTGTGTGTGTGTGTGTGTGTGTGTGTGTGTGTGTGTGTGTGTGGTTAGGAGGGGGGTATTTCCCAAAACCAAAGCATCAGGCCTCCTTTTGTCCTCTTGCCTGTCACCGATGGCTTCGCAGTGGGGTGACACACACACTCCAAATCTCATTAAAAAGTGAGAGATGGGGGGAGGGCTTTCATGTCTAATGGGGACTGGAGGACACATATTTAATAGCAATAACTTAGGTAAGCAATTTTGTGTTATATGAGCATTGAAAGTACATCACTATGACTACTTTCACTTTTTGCAATTCATTTTTGTTGCTTTTTTATGACATTATCACAACATTTATAGTAATAAAATAAGAGAAACAACATTTTTACTCATACTATGGAGGTAAACCACACACACTTAAGTGCACACACACCCTTGGATGCTTTATTGATTTCATGGACAATCCTTGTCCATCTGATTTCATTAGTTACAGTGATGTGACACGTCTGATAGAGGTCTCAAAGCGGAGAGATAACACAAGGACGACACTATCACCGTCTGCCCTTTTGTTCTGTGTTTAGAGAGACGGCTGCGCACGCACTCCTCCCTGCCACTGCTGAACAGGATAAATCAATTTTCTTTCACTTGTGTTAGATAAAAACACATGTTTAACAACCGTAATCTTTAAAACAGGCCTTTTATCATCTCATGTTAAACCATTTGTGGTAATTGCCAGTATGAATGGCACAACAACAACGCCTTGCAATTTACCCATTAGGGTTAAAATTGCTTTGCAATTGCAGGCAATTACTCCCCATCCACAGCAGCAGCCAAACACTAGAGCTCTTCATTTGAAAGAAATTGCAGAGTCGAAGGGGTTGCTCTTTTCACTCTTTGTTAGTGACTTCCTGCAGCCATTTTTAATGTGAGCTTAACAGCACATATTTGCATTCAGCTAATGGATTTTGCAGTGGTGAAATATTGATGCATGGCGCCTTTAAGAGCTGAGCCTGTGAGAGGCGACACCTTGGGACGAGGGTGTGTGAGAGAAAAGGGACAGACAATAAACAAATAGGGTAAAACACACAGGAGATGCTGCCTCTGACATTTGCTTTGGAAAGATGATGGAAAAATGTGCAGCTTGATATTTAACATGGAAACAGAGAGCAAAGCTACAACTCCCATTAGTTTTACATCACAACTGGTAAAATTACACCAAGAGTTAATGAGTTTTTGAGATATAGTCATGAGTGGAGGTTTCTAGAAATCAGTGAAATTGAATTATATACAGTTATTCATCAGCAAAAGAAAAAAAAAATAGATCCATATTTAAGCAGTACTATCTGTAATACTGATATTATACTCAATGTAGAAATATTGAACGCTGTCTTTCATTTTCTCATGTCTCATTTTCTCCTCATAATTGCAAATATTGTCCTACCTCCATAAAAAGGTAAAAGAAATGCTTCAGAAACACCTGCCCACCTTTCAACATCAAATATTATTCACTATTATTGATATGTGCAGTATTATTGAGGAAGATGTTGAAAATTTTGAAAATTCAAAACACTCACAAAGCTTGTACCTCCTGTGAGCTCTAGATTGACACAATATCACTTGTACGACCAGATAACACCTCTGACAGACTAAAGTAAGGCTGCTGAAAAGAGTCAGATGAAAAGAAGATAATGTCATGATCTTTCTTTCATCATATCAGCTTCCTTTGTTACCAGCTCCTTTCCTTTTGCTCTCTCTCCCTCCCTTTTCCTCACTCTGTCACTGCTGCATGGTGACTCAGACACTGCAGAGATGCTACATCTGAATGGTATATCGGATGAGTCACACACCGATCGGACGCTGTCCACCTCTGAAAAGTTTTTTCCACACGTACACAAACACTGCACAAAGACACATTGGCACTGAAAGGCTGCACATACTTATATCCATTAAAGCTCTGGCAGATTCAGCTCTACAGACAGTGAGCTGCCATGACTGACGTATCCAACATAGCTTATGTTTAAACTCTCCTCTGCACCTTCCCTCCTGACAAAACAAACAAGCTGATTTTAATGGTGTTTCCTTCACACCGCCCTGACCACTGCTGCACAAGAAACATGTACACACACACACACACACAGAGTAAATCTGTCAATCCACTACAACAGAGAGGGGCAAGTTTTTTCTTCATTCCCTCGCTCGCTCTGTCCATCTGTCATCTGTCATCTGTCAAACGGAGAGTTTTAAATCACTTACACACTCTACTTTCTGTACTAACACAAACATAAACACATGCAAAGTCTTTGTTTCGCAGGCTTCAACAAGTCAGTCAAGCTCAGCAGCTCTCTGCAAGCAGTGAATGAAAACAACAAGTACATTTAGCATTGTACAATTTTGAGATACTTTATGTGAGTATTTCCATGCTATGTGAAATTGTACTTTTAACTTTGACTTTGCAACAGTTCATAAAAGTCATTAAAATTAGCAACATGTCAATCAACTACCATTTTAAAGGTAACACTCCACTTTAAGTCCCTTGTTGAGCATTTACATAAAGAACATATATATGCGATAAACTGTTTATAACCACAGACAGTGTAACAGAAGTTGACGCAGCCACCGTGAAGTCACCTATTGGTCTGTGGATTGCTGCTTTGAAGTCTCAAGTTTGTCGTTTTGGCCAGATGTGACCATATTTGGACAAAAGGGTGGAGTTGTGGAGGAGTGAGGGGTGGATCTGACTGAGAACCTAAAGAAACCACTGTGGTAGCAACATGAGGTGCACAAGGTAGCAACGCCCTACAGCACACCCTGCTTCACTGTCTGTTTTACTCTACATGGGACCATAATTTACCATAAAAGACTAGTGATTGAGGCCATGAACACATTAGGAAAATGTTTGTTGAGGTAATCTAGTGAGAAGCAGATTAAATATCTCACAGACTTCTATACTGTTTGACTTCTTTTGCAACTGGTGGAGTTGCCCCCTGCTGGCCATTAGAAAGAATGCAGGCTCTGCAAGACTCCTGCATTGGCTTCACTTTTCAGACCTGGAGATAACCCCTTGTTTATAACACACTATTTTCCATTTGTAAATTGGCAGATATAAATAAAATAAGTAATAAAAGACAATTATATATATATATATATAATTTGCACACAATTTTAACTTGCATGACATATCACAGATGTGCCTCCCATACCCCATCCAATGTATCCTCACATGTCCCCTACTTATTAGGTTAGGTGTAGGCAAAGACTTATGGTTGGGTGTGACTACGTTGCATACATGGGTAACTTAAAATATCTCAATACTGACATTTGATTTCACAAAATATAACCTGTGTCCTGGGTCAAAGTCCTGTGTTTGTTTGACCCATCCATCCAACCAACACAAATGCCTCCCTTTGTGTCACTCTTTACATCACTTGATCTCCTCTATTGCTTCAGTCATATAATGAGGACAGCCTGATATGCATATGTTATAAGATCAACACCTATTGGCTGATGATTACGTGAGTTAGACTGAATGACAATGGCCTACCTTGTAACATAACAAATGAATTAAGCGGAATTAGGCCAACAGAGTTGGAAATAAAGAAGTGACTCAGAAAAAGTTCATATGAAACATCAACTGTAAACTTCATTTATAGAATTTATCAAAGCAAGAAATTGGACTGTTAAGGTGACGAAGCATCTTAATAAAAAATATTATACTATACTAGTCAATACTAGTCATTTCATCAAGGCGTTTTCAGGCTGGAGTGATGTCATAATGATGTGCAAACATGTCAGTGACGTTGATATTAGTTCCTTTGTGACTGAGGAAATTAAATCAACGAAATGACAAGATGCAATGAAACATTATCAAAATCCAAATAATAATTCCTGTGTTTTTTTAATAATTTCTAAATAGTGGAAGTAGGTGTTGTTGTAACATTTGCGTACACCTGATTCTGAATGTACATGTGTGCATGTTCTATTGATTATTAATGTGCGTCAACACGTATTATTGGTGTATGTCCTTGCCTGATTTTCTTTTTTTCCCCTGTGTCTTTTGTCCATGTTTCTAAAACTGAGGTGAGTTGCTATGGAGACTGGGATACTTGTGTGAAAGGGAAGTGGCAAAAAGAGAAATGTGGTTGTCAGGCAACACTCTGGGACCACACGGTCAGGTGTG
Organism: Plectropomus leopardus; assembly: GCF_026936395.1. Taxonomy (NCBI): domain Eukaryota; kingdom Metazoa; phylum Chordata; class Actinopteri; order Perciformes; family Serranidae; genus Plectropomus; species Plectropomus leopardus. The sequence goes on along the minus strand of NC_142176.1, from coordinate 18,524,503 downwards.
TTGCACCTGCGGGTGTTAAGGGAGTTGTTGCACTTGCATTTTTACAGGAACATGATGGCACACACCAAACTTTTTAACGAGTTTGAGGCTGAAAGAGTGATCCTGCAGACTGTGTCTGGACTCAAGGTTCCGATTTTCTCAACAGTTAAGTAATTTCTTTTTTTCCCCATTCATTATGTCACACAAATATATAGACACAAAGACAGAAGACTACCCATCCACCCTTCTGTTGTTTGTAAATTAATGAAAACATCAACCCACATTTACACTCATAACTGCTGATGAACGTTTGCTCATTGTCACACAGGGAGTGAGGGTGTGATCCTTCACGTGTTGACAGGGGTTAAGCGACTGGCCAGTGATAATACAGCTGTTTGAGGCACTCCATCACTTGATAATTACATTACACTGGTACTCCATTGCTTCCACTCGCTCCCGGTAATCTTGTTAAAATCCCAGTGATTGGGATCGCAGTGACAGAGAGACGAATGACAGTGAGGCAGCTGCCGGTGCAGCAGAGCCCTCTCTACATCTGACTGAGGGTTTTGAAGTGCGTATAGCTTTTTTCAGGTAACCATGGAGCTGCAAATGCATACAGGTGCTGAGATGCACTTTTAAATGCAGGTATTCCTTTTTGGTTCCCATCAAAGATCTGTCCATTTGCTGTTTGCAGCTTTATAATGAATTGAACAATCTTTCTATTTATTTATTATTTTTTTAACTTAAAAGCAGATACATAAAAAACCCACAATGGCTGCACCCCACTCCATTAAAAGTAAAGATGGCTCCTCCTGTTTCCTTTTTTAGTCTGGCTTGAAGAGCTTCTGATGAAGTCACTATGCTGCCCTCTGGTTGCCATTTCTTTACACTCACTAAAAACCATTTTGCTGTATAGTATAGTGAACTGCAAAATTTATGCAACATATTAGCATGAATAAATCTGTTTAGGTTCCTTTGTTCCCACATTTATACTTTAGACTCAAAGGTATAGCCCAGTCATTTCCTGGTTATGATTCCAGACTGGCTCTGCATTTAGACGCTCAGTGTGACAGGTAGTTTAATTAAAGAAAAGGTCTCCCCTGCAGCTACTGACCCCTGGCCTGCCAGCCTGAGCCGAGGTAACCAGTATTCATTTGTCATGTGCACGACTGGCTGACATATTATTTATTAGTCATTTATATGAATGCCTCACAGCCACACATTGCTGACAGGCTGCGACAGTGAGACAGGTGTTTAATGCTTTGTGGGGATGATCAGTGGTAATTAAGACCATGCTAATGTGATCTAAATCACAATCAATTCCTGTGAGATGGAAAAGGCAGAGGGGTTTTCCTCACAGAGCATAATATGATGATGGAAGTGTTTTTTTGTTTTTTTTTTTTAAATTATTTTCATTTCTTCAATAAAATGCAAAAATACAAAGTATTTTGTATTTGCTTTGAATGATATTTCTTTTTTTTTAATCAGTTAACCCTTTAGAATCTGGATGAACACTGGTCATGTTGTGCTGCATTCAGATGCCTTTCATAAGCATTTAAACCTCTGGAACCTGACAAAATTGATTTGATTTCTTTTGAAAACATGGAAAAAGGGCAATGTGCAACTTGACAAAAAAAATGTCCCGACAGCTGCAAAAAAATTAGTAAAACATGAGGAAAAAAGGACTTGAAAATAAGCCATCGGGAGATTATAATTTATGATCAAAAATAGGGAACATGTTCAGAAAACTATATTTATAATTTCAAATTGTTATATATTTACAATTATATTACACAAAACTATTTATATTTATATTTTAATTTTATTTTTAATTATTAATCAATATTAATATTTATAATTAATTTTCTTTTTTTAACTTTTGTAAAATTATTTTCACAGTTTTCTTGTTACTTTTTTTTACCAATTTCTTGCTGATTTTCTGGCCAATCTTTGGTCAATACAGCATACAATCACAATATAAAGATGCTAACATTTCGGCATACTACTACTAGACTACTTTTTAGCCTACTAGAATAATAAAATTATTTGTATTTTCAGTCTACTAAATACATTTTGCTGCTGGTGCTGCAAAAAAAGATTGAGGTGAGATGAATGCACTAATAACGCTATCTTATTAGACAAAACGTTTGTTAAAGTGTTCTTATAGCTTAATTTGCATTTGAAAAAGGTAATAACTCATAATATTTCTCAATATATGTTATGGCAACACTCTGCATATCACAAAACATTTAAAACTGAAATTATATTGTATCGTGACTTAAGTCTCGTGATATCGTATCATAGGGCCCCTTATCATTCCCACCCCTAAGACACACCATGGCAAAGTAGAACAAAAGATATTTACTTTATCAAATCAAACCACATTACCCCAAATTAAAGCTTATCTTAGTGTTTGTGGAATATGGAAGTCAGTGGTCATAGATGCATGAGTGGAAAACGTTTGCAGGTGTTGCACAGAAGCACATAAGCAAAACAAACAACTTAAGCAACCAAACCAAAGATGGACAGAGAGCTGCAGCAGCAAAGACAGAGCTACCAGCTGCATACAGACTTAAACACCCTCAGGTGTTCCCAGTTACCCTAACAATCACCTGCCTGCAGCAGGGGAGCACACACACAGGTAAATCGCACAGCATAGAGATGACACCCCAGGGGTTATCACAAGGGTAAGGTAAAAATGGCAATTGTCCTAAGTTTAGTACTGATCTTCCATAAAGTTTATGGACTCAAAAGAGACACATTGTAAGAAGAAATTGTGAAACTTGACTCAGCGGAGGCCAAGATATCTTGAGTTTTCGTCTGTAGTGTAAGTCAAGCTCCAAAAACAAACCCTCAGCATCACTTCAGCATCTCTTCATTACACACTCCCTGCCTGGTAAATACACACATCTTTCAAACTCCATGTGCTTTGTAACACAGGCACTCATTGTCTCTACGCTTGTGCCTAAGTAACCATGGAGACAATTCCTCCAGATGGAGGACATGACAGCAGCCTATAAGAGGACAAACGTGAAGCCAAAACATTTCAATTGCCCCCTTGTGGCTGGCTTCAGCATAGGTCATAAACCCCATCCACTCCATGTTAATAAATGGGATATGGGACAAACTAAAAGGTCAAAGTATGTGTCATTTTTTTTCTGAAGACAGTTTCTGACATTTTAGTTAGTTCTTAAAATACTGACGTTTAAGTTTTAAGTTTTTAAAAATTAGTTATTTAATGCAATAAAAGTGAGCTGTGATGTCATAATTGACAGCTGTGTGAGTCAAAAGTTGGGCTGCCGTTCAGTGGTGCTGCTTGGAATAAGACAGGTGACTGCTGAGACCCGATACTTCACAGACTCCAAATGATGTCCCCAGTGCAAAATGGAAGTGGCCGTATTTGGTATATTTTGGTTTTTGTAAAATTATTATTTATTTATTTATTTTTAAATAGAAAAATGTCCAGAAAACTATATTTATAATACATTTATATGTAAAATTATGTAACAGAAAAATATAATAAAATGAAATACATGCCTTCTTCCTATGTTTTTGAAAGAAATCAAACCAATTTGCGTATTTGAAACCTGAACAGAAAATGGATGCATGCACATATCAGGCTAACAGCAGCAACACCAAAAAACAATCAATTACATGAACGCAGCTCATTCCACCTCAAAATGAGATTGGCTTTAATCTGACAGAGTGATAAAACACTTTTGAGTCTCTAATAAGTGTGTCCCCATCTGATGGGCCTCGGGTCCTCTGGGCCCTGGGGACCAATTTGAGTGGTAGCACAGCACATGGTGCCCTGTGCTGAATTATCGACCACCACCACCACCACCACCACCACCATTGCAGAGGGGATAAGAGGGAGGCGGATTAGGGTTCAGTTGTCTTGGCAACCTGAGATGCCATCTGTCATGTGTGTGCTGATGCACATCGTGTAGCTGAGACATTGTTTTAATTCAATCATTTCCTCATTGCCAGACAGACCTGCTGTTAAAATACAACAACACAGTCAGCATTTAACAGGCAGGGCTGAGTTATAAGATGGGTTTTTACTAAAATTAGTGGTGGAATATTTCACGTTGAACAATGTAAGACACGATGCAGAGACTACAGCTGAAAAATGCCATTTTCATGTCTGTGCATCCAATGACTAAAGACAGCAGCTGGTCAGCTTAGCGAAGCATAATGACTGGAAATAGGTGGATACTGCTAACTTGGTTTGTTTTAAAGGTAAAAAAAAAAGATCCATTTACTTTCTGCCTGTTTTTCATTTGTTTAATCCATAAAAAAAGTGTAAAAATGTAAAATCACTGTTTTACTGTTTTTTTTTATTTTGTGGACTACTCTAAGCAGGAGCAGCAACTTTATTTGTCATTGCCAAGGCCACGCCCCCTTTTGGAGGAAGGAAACACGCTGTCACATAATGACAGACATGTAAAAATGCTGAAAAGCTGTCGCTTAGCATGTTAACCAAGGCTTTCACACTGAGATTTGAGGCACATAAGATTCCCGAATATTCACTGTCAGTGTGTTAAATCGGTAAATGACGCTGGTGACAGTTAGTACTGCAAGGCTGCTGACATACAGTCACAAACTTCATTTATTAAGGTATCACAAACGCTGAATTTCAGGCAAGGCTTTAAAATAATGATTTGACACGACTATCAAACAAACATTTGTTTAACAAGAAAGAAATACATACAGACATGTCCAAATTACAATCCAAACACATGTCAAATTCCACTGACATCTACAGGATCTTCAGTTTTCTATCCCACAAAAACATCATGAGGCCTTGATTTTTTGCAAAGTACCTGTATGTTTAGCCCTGGTCCAAATTTTCCCGCCATTTCCCCTGTTTTCAGTCTTTGTGCTAAGATAAGCTCGAGTCTAAAATTTAACATTCAATCTTTTCATGTAATTCTTCGCCCAAAAAGTAAATACGTTTATTTCCCAAAATGTGAAACTTTTGCACGGGCAGATATTCATCAAAGAAATCTAATAAAAAAGACCAAAACAACCAATGAACTTGTTCTCAATTAGTCTTTCAGTACTTCAGACATTTCCACCCCATCTGCAGCTCTCTGATCCAAAGTTTATTTATTTCTACTGAAGATGTAAATCTTTCAAAATTGGGTAGTTAATGCATTTGTTAGGGACTTTTTTCAGCTGCGTATGTTCAACTGACTCAAAATAAACTACAGTGTACATGTTCATTAAGAAAATGTCCTCTGAAGCAAAATTAATTTATAGATTTTGGACAACAGTGAAACTCTATGGCACAGATAAATGACTTCAGGCTTTGGCTAAGACAAAAATACTTATCAGCAGAAGCTCATTGTTGGTTTTTGTCTGTTTGTGGTATTCGTTGACGATACAAATAAAATAAAATTAAATTAAATATATAAAATGTACAGAAAGCTGTGTGAAAAGCATATGAAAAAAATGTGTACGTCACTTTGTTTGTCTGGCTTCATTTTACAACCCAGGCTGCACTCCAGATGCTGAGGGGCCATTTATTAACTCTGTGGGTGCTTCTGAGTCATTATTAAATTGCTTTAACAGGTCTTTAAAACATCATCAGTATGTCCGCTATACCATACCGGCTCAAAGGCACATTGCGTATATAACAGAGACAGGATGTGATTCACACTCAGTTTAGTGCTCACTGTTCAGACGCTTCTCCAACGCAACAGTTCACTCAAACGACTCATTATGTATCTCGGGGATTGGAATTTAAAAAATAGAATGATAGATAGAATAGATGTTTAGATTATACATAATCTAAACTTCATGTAGCATGAAGCGAGACTAATACACCAACACAAACACTCATTAAAATTCACAATAGCACAAGTCAGATGAATGCTAACCAGTGCAAATGAGTAGAGAGGCAGCAGTGCAGTGTACTGACGGAGGAGAGGGGAGGGTCTAATAGACGCAGCAACATGAGGGACTCGTCCCCTGGGAGAGTGCTGCAAATGAACCAGCAGCCACACATGGGACTACACAACAGACAGACACACGCGCACACACACACACACACACACACACACACACACACACACACACACACACACACACACACACACACACACACACACAAACATGATGCTGCTTTCTGCTACTAAAAGAAACAAAATAAAACACTGTATCTTTTGAGGATGTGTAAATAACACCAACATCATCCAGACAGTAGTAATAAAAATATCAATCAGAAGAATTATTATAAGAGTTATTAGCTGTCAATACTGATAGTGAGACAATTTATCTCAATATGATATTGTAATAAGATGGATTCTAAAGTTTTTCGCTCTGTATTTCTGGGATTTAAAGCTGCCCATAAAAGTACAATAACCCTAAGATTCCTGAGCAAATTGGCGTCATTTCTTCTAAAAACATGGGAAAAGGGAAATATGCAACTTAAGAAGAAATGGCCCAAAAATTAGCAAAAAAATAAATAAAAATTAGAAGAATAAAAATAAGAGACAACAACAAATGGAAATGACCTGAAAATGGTCGCTGGTTTGTTTTTCCAAAGCAAGCAAACCAATTTGCTCAGATTTTGAAAGTTTAAATGATTGCAAAGGCGTCTGAACGCAGCACAAGAAAACTGATGTCAATCCAGGTTTCAGAGGGTTAATGTACAAATTAAAAACATTTTTTTAAGATAACTGTTTGAAATGATCTAATACTGTGGACGTTGTCTCTTTCTGACAGAAAACTGTGACATAAGTTATGCTCTGCATAACTGTGCACTAGTGGTGCAATAAATTGGGGTTATTACAAAGAATGCCACTGAGGTTTGTGATGATGAGATTATGTAACCCACTTGTGTAGCTGGCATACTAACTATGAATAATATAGTTTGCAAGGCCTAAAATTTAAAGCGTCGATGTGGAGGATTTGAAAATATCTTACTTTAGCACCATCCGGTGGCAGTGTTGACAATGGTGCCGAAGCAGACAACAATGCATGACACTAATAACACTATCCCGTCTCCATCAGAATGATTTCCTGCAATCATTCGATTTTTGCAGGTCATAACTTAATCCAGCATATGTGCTTCTTCTGGTGGGCCAACATTTCCAACATGTTATGAAAGTGTTGGTTGATTCAGTGGCACAAAAACAGGGGTGTTTTTGTCTCCGTTTTAAAAAGGACAGTTTCACAAAGAGACAGATTTTGACCATGGCTTTTATCTAACTAAAAGACACTTCAGGTGGATGAATCAGTTGATCTGTTGCCTGAAGCTGTCTAATTCTTAACAATCGTAAGGCTAATTTGTAATAAATTTTGTGTAAAAGATATATTTTTAGACCAAAAAACATGGCTGACTGGGAAACCCACGTCAAAGCACTCAGCTCCTTTCACTTGGGAAATTCAGTGTTGAGTGTCCCCCCTGCCTCTGATGCTACTCAGCAGGTATCACAAATTGTAGGCTTACAATAGGTCACTCTTTATTTTGTGAAAAAATTAAGACAAGCTTAAAGAGACAGTTCACCCTCTTACCTGTCGTGCTGTTTATCAACCTAAATCATTATGTTGTGAGTTGCAGAGTGTTGGCGATATTGGCTTTAGATTTGTTTGCCTTTTCTCCGACATAATGGAACTAGTCTCGGCTTTTGGTGCTCAAAGCACCAAAAAAATACATTTGAAAAACTCAACAGCAATGTCTGTTTCCAGACATCATGACTCAAGATACTCAGATAATCCACGGACCTTGTTGTGAGCAGTTTCACGTAGTAACTATTTTCTTTCTATTGAACTACACCTGCCAACCATATCACTGTTCAGACGTAAGCATGCATCTACGTACTGCCAACACTCGGCAACTCACACCAAAATAATCTCAACTGATAAACAGCTCTATAGGTAAGAGGAAAAATAGGTTATGCATTTTTGATTCTGGGGGTAACTGTCCATTTAACACTAAAGACAAGTCATAAAATAAGCTCATCACTCTCTGTGGTTGTAAAGGTCAGTTCAGTCAGGGGAGAAATTTAACAAATTGCAAAAAATGTATGAGCTTGATATGTTTAGATTTGATATAAGATTTATAGTTATTATATTTGTTTTCCTTTATCAACGCAATCGGTTTCCAAGATCAACTTGTCAGATTTTACAGTGCAGCAACCACACCAATAAACATCGACTTGGGGCAAATTTAAATTGTTTTATTATAAACTGAATCACAGTTTGCCAACTTTGCTCACTAAAATTTTCTGATTTTAAAGATGACAAAGAAAAGCGAGCAGCCCGATGGGATGTTTTTTCTCTCTCATGTCTAACATGTTTTCAGTAGTTTACCTTGTAAGTTGACACCACAAACTTGCAGGCGTGTTCAGGAGAGAGTGTTTTAAAAGTGACGGCAGCCTGCAGCTTGTTGCAGAGCCGTGTGTACTTACATGTGGAGAACCTGAGGGCGGTGAACATCTGGCTGAGAGTGATGTGTGCATGCAAGTAAGAGAAAACTGCAGGCGGGAAGGTACAGAGAGGAAACTTTTATGAAAAAGGAAACCTTCTGAAAAATCCTGCTGTTACTGTTCGCATTTAGTAAGTACATTTTTGCATGATAAAAAGCTAAAGATACTGTGTTTTTAACGTTTTAAAAGTGAAGAATGTTACAGATTATGATGTCAATCAAAACAAACTGCAAATAGCATGTGAAAATCACAAATAGGGATTATTTCAGTGTTTCTGCAAAAGTTTGTTTGTTATGTTGATATAGCTTGAAGGAAGGTCAGTTTTTTATGTAAAATATGATTATATCGCTTGTCATTTGCAGGGATAATGCAGTAGTCTCAGAAATTCAAAAAAAGTTTTAAATTATTCCTAAACTTTATATTAGGATTTTGTAGGCTTCTTATCAATGTTTCCTTAACATCACTGTACAATTTAAAACACCTTGAGTGTCGTCTTTTGCTTCCTAAAATTTTGCACGCTTTTTATGTCCTAAAATATTCTGTTTTATACTGCCGTGTAAATCAGTAAATTAACAGTAAGTGTTAATTCATTTTGAAAACGAGTTAACACTCAGGCACTCAGCATATCAGCACAGAAATGAATCCTCCAACAATGTGCATGTTTTCTGATTCGAATAAAGAAAAGCTGATAAAAGTTGAGTCAGACCTTCCTCAATGAAGAAGCTGTTCAGAGACGACCATTCATTGTGTCATTTACCTCACACTATAACAATCCCTCAAAAAGATTGTTCTTTTTTTGAAATCTTGGTGCCAAAATAGATTTTATTGGGTTTTACTGGAGCTGGAGTTACAGTGAGTCTCCGCTGTTCAGCAGGCAACAGACCTTTCCATCCTGTGTTGATGTGAGGTTTATTTAGTCTAGAAGCAGCTGAAGGAAAGCCATGGGGAGAAAGCTCCACTATAGCTGAAACCTATACCTCAACTAGTATGCTGCTGGATCCATTCAATACATTTTATTCAATCACGAGTTTAACATTACCTCTTTTAAGCTGCTACAAACTGACACCTTAGATAGCAGATCAATGAGTCAAAGCTGACGGACAGAGCTACAAGCAGTGCTTTTGGACATGCACTTGACGTTGCCAATTATGTTTTCTGAATAGTTTTGATGCAAAAATAGAGATATAGATTCTGCACAAGCTTTGAGAATAAAAGCAGATGCTAAAGCCCGCAAGTGATTGTGATTTTAACAAATATTCCTGACAGAAGAGACAAGTCTTTCAGTGACCTATGTGCTACTTTTTTTCCAAACTAAACACAAGAGCCGTGACTGTCATGTAAAGAAACAGAATTTTGTCAACTAGTTGTGAAGTTAGTTGTTTACCAGACATGAGCTTTGGTTTTATTCTCCACAGACACCAGTGTCAGAGCCGTGCTGCAAACAAATCATCAATCACTGTGTCATCTTACATACATACAGTACATGTAGAAAGCCAATGCTTCAACGCAGATCCGTCATTTTGCACACATTTTTCAGGTGGGCTGGTGTGTAATTTAAGCTGTTCCCCCCTAACAGCCAGTTTGACTGCGAAGAAGTTCACTTTTATTACGAAAACACAATTAAAGGCTGTGAAAAACCACTGAAGCTAATCTTACTTGATTGTTGTGCAACGTAAATGAGGTGGAATAGAAATAGTGATACATGCATGGGCCTGAGAGTGTGTGTGTGTGTGTGTGTGTGTGTGTGTGTGTGTGTGTGTGTGTGTGTTTACAGACATGGACCCTCAGCTCTGCAGGAGTATAAAGGCTGGTAGTGTCTCAGAGCTAGGCCAGTAGGTGACCTTTGCCTTCCCCTTCCCTACAGAGCCATCCTGTAGCAGAGGTGTGAATATTGCACCTGGATGTTTTGTTAGAGACAGACGCTCTCATGCCCTGCTGGTCAACCTGTAAACCAGCCTCAAACTTGGCAGGCAGCCCCCTCTACATATACCTCGTCTCTGTCCCACCTCTGCATGACGATGTGTTCACAAAAGACCCTTTTCACACTGTCCAGTCGAAACTGTGTGTCTACAACATCCTCACATTTGTCTCAAACAAGCTGCGTTCTGGATTCACTGACATACATGAATACATGTACGCCTTTGCCCTAGTTTCTTTGTGATCATGTGAGAGGGATTTGTCAACTGCTTTTTGCTGATATGAGGCAACTTTAACAAGAAACTGCACTTAAACTGCTGAAGATGATCCGAAACAGTGAAGAGTCACTGTGTAGGAATTAGGGGGATATTTTTTAGCAGAAAATGAATATTACCTTAAAAAGTTTGTTTTCTTTAGTGAAAAATTAACTGAAGACCCCACTATGTTTCTAAAGTAGCCCCAAATGGACAAACCAAACACTTAATTATTTATTTTAATTTATTTTTTGTAGCTTGTTGCCTTCATTTGATAGGATAGCTAGAAACAGCACGAAAGGGAGCAAGAGAGAGGATGACATGTAGTAAATGGCCGAATTGAACCTGCAGCCTCTGTGGCAAGGACGTAGCCTCTAATATATGAGCTGCTGGGCGCCTCTCAATTTTTTATTTAACCCATTTTAACCAGGTAACTCCCGTTGGATTAGCAAGCCCTTTTTAAAGGGAGACCTGATCAAAACAGCAGCATCAGCAATGTTACAAATAACAACCACAATGACAAACCATAGAAGATAAACCACAAGATGTGGAAATATTAAAACACCCACGCAAAATGACAAGTCCCAAATGTTCATTCCAACATGCTGCAAGCTTTTAAATCAGGCAGAGAGACCGGTTCTCTTAATTTCAAATATTTTTGGAGGCTATTCCAAGTGAAGGGAGGAGAGCACATAAAAGCTTTCTTTCCCAGCTCAGTCTGTGCAATAGGAACAGATAACAACCCCAGATCTTAAAATCGTGGACTATAGCTACAGTCAGATCTATGTTCAATCAAATTGCAAACACTGGCATTCACATTTTCACGTCGCCCACTGGCTGTTTTTCATGTGAATGTCTGCCTGTTGCTTTACATCTGGCACAAACTGAGCCTCTGTTTCTACTGTATATAACCCAGCAGACCTAGTGTGACCTGCTGCATGTGTTGTTGTCTTATTTCCAGCTGACTAGCAGCGAGTGTTACTGGCAGTGAGAGCATGTCTCTGCATGGGGCTGAGCTTTATGATGAAGGCTGCTCTGGGAACAGGACAAATGAGCCATATAGCGGCACCAGGAGACTGGCTCAGGGCTGCAGCTGTACATCTTATTAAACCTGCAGTCAGTCAGTTTAATCCCCTTGATTAATGATTGAGTAGTTTTGTTGTGAATGCAAGTGAAGCCAGTGTATGAAATGTGTTTCAGCAAGTACTGTTGCTTTTGTACAACAACGTTTTTGGGAAGGAAGCTCTATGTTTTCACTGCACCATTATTATTTTCAAAAAACATTTTGTTTTAATTATTTTTTGCTTTCCTGTAGGATAGCTGCACAGCTTTTTAAGACATCTTTTTTTGTTTACTTTCCATCAGAGCTCAGCAAGCAAATATGTCTGACAGAAAAAGAGAATTTTGCACAAAGTGATTTTGGAAAATACCCTCTTGATTTGGCTGACTCAAGTTAAAACTGGCTAACATCTTTGACATGTCTAAGAGTAGATTAGTATCAAGTTAGTATTATGACGGGCCCTGGGGCTCATTAGTTACTAAGCACACACACACATAAGCACATACTTCCACATGCAAACACAATTAAGCGTACATATACAATACCCGCTTTGTGTTGGATTTTAAAGTGAGAATGTGCTATTGTATTTGCAGAGTACAGAGGTTAAAGAGAAAGCATGGACAGTGCTGTGACAGTCAAAGTTCACACGCTTGACAACAAGCACCTGAGAGCAGAGCAGCTTTCCATTTCACTGTCTGCTGAAATGACCGCAAACTTTTTCAGGCATTTTAGTACAACAACCACTGCACTTATCAACAAACAACAGCATATCACGAAAACTAGCCAGCTACAGCAGCACGCGCACAGTTAACCACACACACGCACACGCACACGCACACACACACACACACACACAATGAAACAGCCACCTGACTCCAAAAAAATAACATTAGAAACAAGGGCACGGCGGCCCGTCGGACACCCAAAATCCCCTTAAAAAGTCACTTGTACTCACCAACTTGAATGTTTCTGACTCTGACTCGTTAGTCCTGCAACCGAAAATATGTAAATATAACGGTTATCTGATGCTAGGAACAGCTAGCATATACTAGGCTATTAGTTAGCTTAGCATAATAATTCATAGGCTGGCTATCCACCTGGTAGACACATTAATTTAATAGTAACCTACAACGTAGCCTACACAATACATGCATGCCTTGTCTTTAAATTCGCATGACAAAATAACCAAACGTTACGATTATTTAGACCAGCATTATCTCGCTTGTTGCCAAGGTTAGCTTACCTGCTACATGCTCGTTGACACGCTGAGGGCAGCGCGAGGGGCTTGTTCCTGATCTGGCGACTGTTTGTTATTAAAGTCTAATTTAGGGAGCTTTGCTGCCGTCTCCTCCTGTTCTCTCTCCTGGCTTTTCTTGCGACCGCTTTTGTGTTTTTGACGGCGTGACAGCTCCCTCGGCTTGCCTATCTGTACTCAGCTCGGTGTTGACAGATTTTGGCTTCACCTGCTGGAGTGGCGTCGTCTTGTCACATGATCAAATAGAGACTTACGATTGGACAACAACATGCATACCTTACAAAGCAATTACACTGCATCTGTATGCAAAATAAACATAAAAGAAAATAAGAAAATAATCATTTGATTGAATCGTTTTTAATAGCTTGTTGATAGTTTTCAATAGTATATGTAGAATAAGCCTATAATTTTATTCTAGCTGGGTTAATATTGAGTTTTTTGACTCCATTATAAGAGATGGGTTTGCATGTTTGAGAACTTATAAATATTTGTATTTATATTTATAAGCTTTACATGTGAATACATAGACACAAAAATTATAATATATGTAGGTCTATATAGGCTTCCACAGTCATCAGTCATGACTGAATAACTAAAACCAAACTTATATCAATTAGCTCTTGATCAAACATCAAGGTGATGAATACTACCTTCAGTAAAATTTATTTGGCGTGCACTTTTTAGTTTGTCCCATTCACTAACATGGATGGGGAGGACTCTATGACCTATACTGCAGACAGACATACGGGGACAATCCAGATTGAAAAGTTACACTTTGGGGGGAAGTGAACTAATCCTTGAAGTTAAGAGGCCTCATTAGCTTGTTTAACATGTTTACTAAATCAGAATATTTACAAACTGTACCCCCCCAAAAAAGTTCATTGCAATGCAATTACAATTTAAAACAAAAAATTGTTATCTGATTTTAATTTTAATTAAAGTACTTAAACCCTAGCATAGTAGATTCACCAGAGGGACTCAGATTCATGGTCAATTGTACATCAATCAACATGTTGCTAAATCTAAACCAAACCCTCTGATTGTGATGAAAACATTGGTAAATTTAACTGTTAATAAGAGCATACTCACTTTATACAAAATGTTAAAATCAAAACCTAATAAAAGCATTAAAAACATGCGTAATCTGGTCCTCCAGGGTCCATCAAAGACCAATCTGAGCTGAAGCATGGACAGTGAAGTGGAAGCGATGAACACCAGTCTCGACAGTCCCCTGAGCCCCAGGCACCTGACCGGGTTGGGGATGAACTGTCTTCTCAGCCCAAAGTACAGACACTCTGGGCCCGGCCTCGCCAGTCCTCAGGAGTACAACCAGTGGCTGCCTTATCGCCATGACGCCAGCCTGCTGCCCATGAAGGAAGACCTGGCCTTCTGGCTCAACACCATCATGGGTGAGACATTTTACCTCCATTAATCCTCATATAGCAAACTCATGTTAACAACGTCGGCTCCACATCAGCAACAGTAAACAGATTAGAGAACTGAATTACTCACAGTAATCAACAGATAAATAACCTTTGAAAGTTTGGAACTGGAGCTTTTATTTTGAAGACAAGGTTAAAAAAAAAAAGCTGCACACAGAAGCACATTAACCTACTTATTATCCCAAATCCTTGAAACACCTCTCCACGGCGGGTATTGTGGCTGGGATTCCAGGGAAAGGGATGTTTTTCCCACTTTACTGCACTGTGAGGGAAAACAAAAAGGGTCTGCACATGCCACAACATGTTGGAAGGTGTCTGGTAAGTGACAAGACTCCAACAGGATGAGTCTGCCACTTAACAGCTTTTCTTAGTCAAAACATTCCTGTGGCTACATTTGGTATTTTGTAAATCCATAAATGAGGACTAGATTTAAACAGATAATGTTGTTTTCCTCTCGATGTTAAATTTGTAGAGCACTTAGAGCTGCATTTTGTGTATTAGATGTTCTATATAAATAGTTCTCAATAGTATTAGCATGAATTGGGATATAAAGTGTGAGAGAAATATTGTTTTAAGTACTCCTTTGGAAAGATCTGGGTTTCTTTCTTTTTGGCAGAAAGTAAAATGATGAGCCTTGAGTAGTAACTATAAGTTACTTTACACAGTTTGGTGTTTGTGTGTGGATCCTCAGGTGTGGACCTCACAGCAGACGGTCTGATGGAGAGGTTGGATAACGGCGTTCTCCTCTGTCAACTGGCACAGCTGCTCCAGGAGAAGATGATGCACACCAACAATGGCAAGGTGCTGCAACAACACAACATCATGCACATATTCACACACGCAAACATGCATACAGAAGAGAGGATTCAATCAACTTGCTAAAACATAAAGTCACAGCATGCCAGTATTTTTATTCCACCAAATCTTAATCTTGATCTTAAAAAAATTAGACCATATGTGCTTTAGCTAATAACCATGAATGTCCACATGTCCTCACGTAGCTTTATTATTGTGTGCTGTCATTTTTGGTGTGTTTTCATGATGAACTGATAACTAACTATAGCATGAGTCAGAGCCAGCTGTGCCTCGATGTTAGAGAAGGGGATGCCTCTAAATAACCATTCTCGTGCCCCATGAGCCAATCATTATGGTGGGTGTTCACTGTGGTTCAAATCAAATCATCTAGAGTCATTTGTCGGATTGGTTGCTAGCTAGCTTTTTTAACTTTTGAAACCTGGATCGACACCGGTCTTCCTGTCCTGCGTTCAGACACATTTTATACGCATGTAAACAGTTAAGTAGATTGGTCTGCTCTCTTTCAAAAACATAGAAAAAAGGGAAGGAACAACATGGCAAGAAATGTCCTTCAAAAAGCATGGGATAATTAAAAAGTGACAAGAAAAGGACCTAAAAAAAAAAAAAAAGCGAGATAGACAGAATTATTAGAAAATTATCGATAAAAAAATATAAATGGGGAAAATGTCTTGATTTTTAAAAAATATTTTTATGATTATATATTAAAAATTCTGTAGTATGTGGCACCTTTGTCAGGTAATTTCTTAATTTCTTGTTTTCTAATTTAAGGATTTTCTTTTCTTTTATTTTTGGTGTTTGGGACAATTCTTGTAAAGTTGCCCATTATCCTCTTCTTATGTTCTTGAAAGAAATCAAGCCACTTGGCTCTGGTTTCAAAGGGGCAAGAAATAAAGTTGCAAAGACTGTCTGAAAAGTCACTAAATCTAGCGAGAAAGTTGCAAAATTGGCAGCTCTGAACATGTATGTGTATGTTAGCGTATGAGTGAGGGGCCAGGATACATTTGCCCAAAAAGATTCATTGGTTGTATGAGCTCAGAATTCATCATATTGAATATTTTATATTCTCACTTCAATGCAGCTGTGGCTGAGGAGATAGAACGGGTCGTCCACTATTCGTAAGATTGGTGGTTTGATCCCTGGCTCGTACAAAGTATCCTTGGGGAAAAAATACTCGCTGGGTAGCAAGGGGCACCTCAGCCTCTGCGCCTCAGCCGCCAATATCTCAATGTGTGTGTGAGAATGTGATACATAGTATAACAGTAGTCAAAAAAAGAGAAAGGTGCGAGACAAATGCAAGTCCATTTACCATTTATATATAAGTACAATGAAATACCATTTCTGTGTGTGTGTGTGTGTGTGTGTAATCACAGCCTTTAATAAGAAGAGTGATTAACTGGCGAGCCGATGCAACTTCTGGATCATTCTTCGCCCGAGACAACACAGCCAACTTCCTTTACTGGTGTCGAAAGATTGGCGTTGATGAGGCTTACCTTTTCGAGTCAGAGGATTTGGGTGAGTTAAGGCCGGAGATTGGGCCTTACATTATGAAGTTAAGAAGCTCTAAAGTGAATCATGTCATGCAACACTTACAGTGTGTTATTAATTAAATTAAAATTTTTGGACTTTCACCTTCATTAAGTCACAAGAGCCGTCTCTAGACTTTTATTTCCATTCATATCTATCTACTGTAGGCTCTGTTTGTTGTGTGAGAACATCATGTGCTTTATCTTTCCATTACTCTTAAATCTCTCTGTGCTGATGTGTTTAGTGCTCTTGTCTACTATGTCCTTGCTTTTTTCCACCTGCGAAACTCTGTCTGAATCAATGTGAGGGACTCAGCATTTTGCACCATTTAATGCTTAAAAGAAATAACACATTTATTTTCATTTTCTTGGACAAGCATTTAGTTTTGAGTTGTTGAGTTTTCTCAACAAGTTCTCACAGCTTTAAGTTAAAGATCTAAGACATTTATAGGCACTCAATAGATTTTTTAATCTTAAATTTTGAACAAACATTTGTTAAAATCTGTGTTAGTTAGCACTGTTTCCAAGATAATCAATTCACCCAGCAGGTATGGCATATCACGATGGTGATTAAACAGCAGTATTACTACACAGGTGTGCCTTGTGATGGTCACAGTTATAGGCTGCTCTAAAATGTGCAGTTTGATCACACAACACAGTGTCACAGATGTTACAAGTTTTGAAGGAGCGTGCCATTGGCATGCTGGCTGCAGGAACATTCACCAGACCTGATGCCTGTGAACTGAATGTTCATTTAAGTACCATAAGATGACTTTAATGTCATTGCCATGAATTTGGTTTTACATCCAACTGGCCTTTTATTGTGACCATCTCAAGGCATACCTGTAAGCAACAGTCATGTTTATTAGCATCTTGATATGCCACACCTGTCAGGTGTCTTGGAGAAGATGTGCTCACTTACATGGATTTTACCAAAGAAGTATATCTTTTACGTGCATAAAGAAAGCCTTAGCTCTTTAAGTTAAATCTGTGAACAAAGGGATCAAAAACAAAAGGGTTGTGTATAAATGTGTTTTGTTTGAATTTTTCCTGTGCATTGGTATGTTTTCTGGTTAATTTATCACAGTGCACTCATGAAAAACCCAAGAGCACAACTCAGAAGGCAGGTGAACAAAAGCAGAGTCTTTACTGAGCAGGACAAAGTACAAGGATGCAAAATAATTCAGGCAATTGACAAATTAAAAAGGGGTTGGGCTGAGCAGGAATCCAAAATGTAGGCAGGGTCAAAATCTTGATCAAAAAGTCACAATGCAGATAAAAAATGCTGAAAAGCTAAAGCAGGAGGGCACAAAGACAATCTCGCAGAGAGCTGCCAAACGTTGGACTGGTATATATACTGGGAGCTAATGGGGGAATGAGGAGCAGGTGAGTGATGAACAGCAGGTGGAATGAGGGCAGCAAAGGGAGTGGCACAATGCACAAACATACCAAGTGGATACATGAATGATAAATGAACAAAGTCTAATTGAAAACCATTACATAACTGGTATTGTTGGTGATTTACAATAGCTTTAGCAAGCATGGGAATTTGATTTAGCTGTATGGGATGGGCTGTAACATTTTAAATGTGATGATTATATGATTCTTTGCTCTCAGACTCCCTGTATCATTTCTCTCTTTCACCCTCTGCATGTATGATGCTATGATGTGTGCCTGCAGGAGACAACAACATGAAGTTAACATGCTAACGTTGTTCTGTATCATTAAACGTCCACATTTTACTCTGGCATGTCTACGCAGGGCGGCAGGTGCGTGAGAATGATAATTTGCAGGTTAATCCCCACTAGCAATAAATTCCCCCCATCCTGCAGGCAGATTAACCTACTTTACTAACTGAGTGAGGTGAATTGAGAGTAAACTTATTGTACTTTGACAGGCTTCTGCAGTTTTCTGCCTCACTGACACAAAGTCACAGATTATTACATTTTATCTTTTCTCATCTGCTTTTCTTGCTGCAGCCATGATGATGATAATGGTGGATGTCAAATACAGGTGAATAAAAATACCATTAGTGACATATTCTGTGCTCATTACATCTTTTTTTTTTTTTCTGTTTTGTTGTGGACTTTTAGAGATTGGTTGCACATATTGGACATGCATGCTCAACCAAATCATCATAACAAATTAACAAACCAAGACTTTTTCTTGTCCCAACTGATTGCATCGAGCTGCTCAGGAGACTTGTTTATGAAGCTTTCATGCTATCATGCCCTCAGCTGCACCTCCACAGGAATTTCTGCTCAGCTTCAAAGACAGAGATTCACAATAGACACAGAACATGTGCCCTCTCTGTTCAGACTGCAGCTCCTGTTTGCTTTTGACACAGACAAAAGTTTATCTCCGGAAACATCTTTCCTTTCAGATGAGTGACTTTTTATGCTTTTATATCTCCCCCTCCACCCTCTTTGTTTGTGCTCTCTGTGTATGCTGTTTGAAGTCCTCCACAAGCAGCCTCGGGAGGTGTGTCTGTGCCTAATGGAGCTGGGAAGGATTGCAGCCAGGTAACTGCCCCACCTTTGGTACAGCTACTGAAAAATATTACAACTAAATCACACTGAGCAGAAAACTTCAGCTCTCCTGGTTAAAGAAAGTGTCCATTTACTGACAAAGTAAATTATCTGTTGTTGTTTTTTTTTTTTTTACATTTTAGATTTTACATTTACAAGATGCAGCATGCTAAACCATCACAGAGCACCTACATGTCTAAATTATTTTATATCTGCTTTTGCTATGCCCTAGAGCCCCTTACAGATGAACTTGAATACCCTTTCAACCCTTAATATTCCTAATGTGTTCATTAGTTAATATTTAAATTGCTTATTACTTAACACAGGTAATTCTATAAAAGTCTATATATATGACAGGCACTGTGCTACACTGGGGTTTGGGGGTGCTGCAGTCACATCACAAATCTGCATACAAACCACAGACTGTATGAATAATGGACGTAGTTACCGTGATGTCACCCACTGGTTTATGGAATGCCGTTTTGAAGCCTTCAGTTTTGGCATTTCGGCCATCGCCATCTTAAATTTTTGGAGGTTGAAGTGACCAAATTTGGATGAGAGGCTGGAGCTGCGGAGAAGCGAGGGTGGATCTGACTCATAGACTGTAGCAAAGCCTCGCAGACAGCTTGTGACTCAAGTGGCCCTGCCCTGAAATATGTGTAACTTTAAACATATTTATTTCTGCTGTAAAGTCATGAATTTTAACATGGGAGTCTCTGAGGATTAACTCTGTTTTGCTGCCAACCTCAAGTGGCCATTTGATGAATTGCAGATTTTGGCACTTCCATATTGGCTTCACTTGCAGACCTTGTTGGGAGCCATAAGGACACAAGACAGATGCAAATTCAAAAAATGCACTGCAGATATTGAATGATGCCACCAGCAGCAACATGTCCAAGCAACGGGATGGAATTATCATAGTAGCTGCTGATTTTAACGAACTCATTCTATAAATTTCAAAGACTTCGCAGGATTAAGGACAGTTTTAAACTTTGTTTAAAAATGAATTAAAAAATCTACCGTCTATATATTTTTAGCTTATTCCTTTAAGGTCAATCATTTATTTAATACGTTAAATGACCTAATTGAAAAACTTATTCAGATCTAAGTTTTCACACACTCTTGAAACTCATGGTGTTCAGTTACAAATGGCTGAATAAATGAATTTATTTTTCAGTATCAATAATAATGTATGTTTTCTTCAAATTAGTTGAGCTATACCAATTTCAGTCTTTCCACATGCCCTGCGGGGACTGCACAAGTATCCCTTGGCGTTCAAAAATTCCTGGTTGGGAATGTGCTGTGTAATTTAGTGTTGATTTATCCAACCATTGCTGATATATCTGTTAAACCTCTCTTAGGTATGGAGTGGAGCCTCCGGGGCTGGTGAAGTTGGAGAGGGAGATAGAGAGGGAAGAGGCAGGGTGCTTATCTCCAACATCCCCTCTGCCCTTCTCCTTTTTTCCTCCTACATCATTGTATTCACCATCACAATCATCCCTACCCCCAGTCCCCTCTCCTCCTCCTCCTCATCCACCTGCGCCCCTCACTCCAAGCACAACCTGTCTGTCTGAACCCCTCGCTACCTCCCTCGCCTCTGATCTTCCATCAGCCACAACAAACCCAGTACCTACATGTTTATCCCTTCCTCAGTCCTCCTCCCTCTCAGCCTCTAACCCCTGTTCAACCACAGCCTCCACACAAACACCTTTGTTCTCCTCATCCTGCATCGCTGATACATCTGCTCCAGCTCCACTGCCAGCACCCTCGCCAACCCAAACCCTGGTATCGACCAAAGTCACAATAATCAACCACACACCCACAGCTACGCCTCCAATCGTTTCCCCACCTGCGGCTCCTCGCTCCTCCAGCAGATCCACAAGCAGGAGGAGCACCAGTGCCAACAACCTTTTGGATGATATTGTGCGTATTTTATTCACAGTGAAAGTAAGCTTATTCGACTTAACAGAGAATGAATGATTGACCATCTCTGTGTCTAATCCCTTCCAGGTAAGGAATATTATTGGAAACCCTCCCTGCAGCTGTCCCACCAGGTTCCTTGTTGAAAAGCAACCTAAAGGCTGCTACCGTGTTGGGGATAAAGTTCTATATATACGGGTGAGTATGTTCACGTTTACTCTGTCTACTAGAAATTAAGTTTCAAACGTAGTATGCCACTCCAGTTTTTTTTTTTTTATCAAAATAAGAGAACACATAGGTTGGGAAATATGGTGGTTTTGGCTAAATATTGAAAAAGTCCAGACTGTAAGCCTGAGACAGGACATGTTTACTATTATTTATCCAAACATTCAATTATTCCCTAATCAAAATGTATGTCATATGTCCACCATCCTCCCTGACCTCTTTCCTACCACTTGTGTAGATATCAAGCACTTCCTAACGCTTGAGAATTGACTCCCACTGAGCATAGTTACTGAATTATAATTATGTTTCACATAAAAATATAACAAAACAAATTAGTGGTACTAAAAACACATTTTAGGATTCACAATTTTATTAGAATTCCTATTAGCTGATGCAGAACAGCTACATCAGCTATAAATGTATATATTCTAGAAGACTGCAACCCAGTTGCCAGAATAAACTGTTGGCATTGTAAATTTCTGCAAACCATGTGTAATATTTATACATGTAGCAGATAATAGGACACTTTATGTTTCTTTACATTTCAACAGTGCTACGATTAACACATAGTCATATTTAATCACAAAACTTCTTTAGTCATAAAAATTCATGTTTTTAAATTAGAAACTAGGTTTTAGTGCCACAGTTAAGGCTAAAAATGCTGCAGATGTTGTGCAAAAAAACAACCCCTTTTGTTGTTTGTTAGGCTCTAACAGTGCTTTGCAGCTTGGCAGCTGTTTTACAGTCCATCTTCCCCTCCACGTCCTAATGAGGAACTGGGCTCATACACATATAATCAAAACTGCATCACTTAAAAAGCGTTACTGATGCAAATAAAATGAACAAATACAACATATCTATGGTTTGCATTAAACATGCAATGCCTACGTTTTCTTCTGATAACCAGGTTGATGGTTTGTTCATGCACACCGCCTCCACTAGATTGATAATAAAACTGCTTATATGCTGTTTTATAAGATACATGCATTAAGGCTGTAAACTAACTAAATTTAAGCTTCAGTTGTGTAAAATTAGATGCATTCGTGTGAATTCTGATGTGTGAAATTATCACTTTGTAGTTTGATACCATGACTTATTAAATATAATCTTATGGCTCATCCGGTGAAGATGCGTCATAGATGCTAAAACATAATGAGATGTGAGGTGTGAAGGCCCTCAGGTTATTAATCAACAGCTGAGTCAGCAACAAGTGCAGTGTGTCAGAGATACTGATTAGCAATCATTTGGGATGGAGACGTTGGTGCCTTTCAGCCTCCCTGAGTCGTGCACCATGCCGTGTGCGTCTGTACAAAGGCTCGAGGAATTGCCTTCGGGGAGGCAGAGTTGCTTGGCAACCAATGGTCAGGATAAGACTGGGTTGACAGTGATTTTATTCAGTACATAGACCTTCAGCGAAGAGTTCAAATCTGAAGGAAAAACATACATGTCTCTTTCAGGATGATTTGGCAAAGATATGAACGTGATGTGTGGTTCAAATGGCAGCCCACTCAGGATTTCAAGTCTTCCTGGGTATAGACGGTTGTGAACATAAGAGGAAGGTTTTACTTTACTTCAGGCAATACAAACAGGAAATATAACAGCTTCAATATATATTTAGTGAACACTGTATAGAGTATGTTGTCTAAGCAAGGCATTATTTATAAATCTATTAAAAGCACATGCTGCAAATTTTAAAATGGTCTATTTTTCAGCAGAATAAATGTAACCATATAAGCTATCTTCTATATCAAACAGAGTCACTCAGAGGTGTATCACAGCTTTGGTGGCTAATTGGTCGCTAAATGGAACCATAGACTATATATAAAGAAGAATGATGCATCTCCACTCATTCCGACTGTACAAAAATGAAGCCACGATATCCCTGATATGGCCGCTTCCATCTTGTGCTGGTGACCTCATTTGGAGACAGAGTCTGTGCAGTAGCGATCTCGAGTTTCTGCCAATACACCTGTCTGACCCACTGCAAGAGGCACCACTGCTGTCAGTCACGATGTCAAATCCTTATGCACATTTGTACAAAGAAAA
The DNA here is from genome assembly GCF_026936395.1 of Plectropomus leopardus. Taxonomy (NCBI): domain Eukaryota; kingdom Metazoa; phylum Chordata; class Actinopteri; order Perciformes; family Serranidae; genus Plectropomus; species Plectropomus leopardus. Next base: position 18,501,100 of record NC_142176.1, on the reverse strand, counting down.
TTCCCCTTGGGGCAATTAAATTTTTCATTTATTCAAAAGAACTATCTAAAAATGACAGAAACCATCTTCAGGAGAAAAAAAAATTGACGTGTACTTTGACCCAGGACGATCGAGATGTTTTTGCTTCACTTTTGAGAACTGTCATGTTGTCCATCTTTACATACAGTTTATGGTTGGAACTGATTTAATGATTTGTAGATTGTATTGACCCGACACTCTCTAAAATGGTAATCAATGCTGGAGCATCCGTTTACAACAGCTATATTTCTGACCAGCTGACAGACAACATGTTTTTACTGCCCATTTAGAAAAAAATGCCTTCCTTTAAGTCACAGAACACCTGTTTCTTGACAGCACACCTGTCAATAACAGGGGAGCACGGGCTTGAACAAAACATCAAAGAAAGGCAATAAAGATGTGATAACCAAAGCGTATAATTAGTTTACAGTCAGATACAACAAAATGCAAGAAAAATCATATTTCAATATTTCAAGGATTTGTTTTTCTGCTCTTTCTTGACTTATTGACCTTTTGTGCTTGACTGCTTTATGCAGCCTTGCAGGTACAATATTTCACCATAACTCTGTGTCCTTCTGTCAGTTTCAAGCTATAATTACTAGTTTGTAGACACTACTTGCACGGCTCCCCTCCCTTTTCTCAATCACTTCTCAGCTGTGTGAATAGAGCACCACAGCCCATCGACCCTGACTCCATCCATTACCTTGAGCTGCCTACGTGCGTGCAGGGAAACATGCCATAAACCTCAATTACCATATACCACGATAACCCCTGTGCAGCTCCTAGGAGAGAGCACCCCATTTAATGTGTACAGACCTTTTTAAAGAGCAGATACTATTGATTACCGAGACAGAGTCATTAGTGAGGGGTTTAATCAGACAGCTTGTTAATGAGCGGCTGAGCATGACCGCCCCCTCCTCACGTGTAACTTTCTACCCCACCAACCCACCTCTTCCCCCTTTCTCTATTCCCTCTGGAGTCTATTCAATCACACTGGCCCCGGAGTGCTCCGCCATTCTTTGGTGTTGAAAAAGAGGAAGGCTTTTCTTTCTTTTCTGCGCCCAATTAGGCTCTCCTTCGGCTTTGTAGCGACACTGTCTGACTGTGTCAATGGAAGGAAAAGACATTCAAAACACCTCTTAATATCATGAAGCATCAATTCTCCTGTTTATCATGCTGTCTACATAAGACATGAACCTAAAAAGTGAAATGAAAAGGTCTTATTATGAAGACTGGAACCAAAATCAGGACCCAAACTAGTGTGATAAAATAGTTTTTCTTGCCTTCGGAGCAGCGTTTCGCAGACAACCCTCTTATCATCATTTTTTAAGTGTCATTGACTAGAAGCCCCATGGTCTTGCTTCTGTAGGTGACCCTTGACCTACACTGGAGCTAGACTTCAATTAATCGCTTCGGATTTTGAGCCAAATGTAACATGCCAACAGTAACTTGTGAACTTAGTGTCTTAGTAATAGTCTTACTAGTAGTCTTAGTAACATAGTCTTACTGTATAATGCTAACATTTTGATGCTAAGCAGGTGTCATTTTTATCATGTCCACCACTTTAGTTTAGCATAAGCATGCTAAGCTATGCTAATGCTGAAGGGAATGTCATTCGTTTTGCAGGTATTCTGTCATTACATTTAATATTCATCTAATACAATGCTAAGAAGAACATGAATGTCTGTACAAAATGCCATGAGAGCTCTTCTATTAATGCTTCGGCAAACTGCACCTACCAGCAGGCCATAAGGTGCATACCCACCATTAGGTTTATGCACCAAAACGACTCGAATAGATTTGGGAACAGGTCATGGTTTGGGCTTTAAATAATGTAGGTATCATTTGGACATAGCATATGTGAGATAAGTTAAGTTGGTCAGGTAAGTTAGCAAATGCATGTAAGTTTAATTAAGTCAACAGTGACTTTTGGTTTCTCACAGGACACAAGCGGCATTCTCCTGGGTCAAAGCCTTTTGTTTATTTGACCCATTCATCTAATCTGAACTTCTCCCCATGGTGACTTTGTCGCTCTTTATACTATGTCACCTGACTTGCTTGTTTGCCTATTTACCACAACCACTAGAGTTTGCCGCCTAGTAATAAACGTAGGCCTAACTGGGAGATAGAATAGGGCCATATGGTCCATTCTGATTGAACTGGGTAATAGTAATTTCCGAGGTCACAGTCAGAAGATCCTTGCCAACCCCAACCTCAAAATCCAAGATGGCTTCTTCATGCATCAGCAGAAGTGAAAGCTGTTATAATGAACTGTTTATTATGTATATACTGTTAGTCATACACACAGTACTGGACATGTTGCTACTGTGTTTGTATGAGCAAAATATGGTGCATTGTTATCAACTGGTATTGCTAATGATGTCTAACCTGGATAAAACTGGTATATCTTGGGTTTTCTTGTTGTACTGGAACACAGTTAACTCCTATGACATCATGCCCAATTTTAAATCCTGAGATAAATGGCATGCAGAAATACTGCACCCAATAACAAGTGATAACAGTCATTTAATGGAATGATAACACTTGAACCGGATGTCAAAATGACGGATAAAATGACTCACATTGCCATCCTTTGAGTCATGCTAATAGCATGGCTTAAATCTTTTTACTTATCTTCTGAAATAATTCAAGTCAATTTTAGTAGCAAAAACTTGGCTCAAAGGGCTTTACAACCTTTACTTCATATGAAAACTTTTATCATCAAACCTTGAAAAACTCAGCACAAAAGCTTTGAAGGAAAGAAGAGGTAAAAAATCTTTGATAATTAATCAGTGTTATTTTCAGAATAGTTTATCTGCAGACTATGTGCTGACCCAGGGGCTCTTCAATATACAGTAGCCCACATATATCATATACATTATACTTTATTTAATCATGCATTTTCATTGAGATCAAAGCAGACCTGCATACAGCAGAAATAAAGATAGGAGATGAGACACATATATGTCAGCAGCCCATACACTGTAGTGCTACTTAATTTCTTTCTGTACTTTAAATTTTAAAAAGGACTGATTGTACCCCCCCCCAAAACAAAACAGCATCAAAGCCAGATGGCTGTGGCTAAAGCGTGCCTCCTACTGGTGGTGGCTTAAATGACAGCTCCTCGCTGAGTACACTCATACATCTTTCAGCAGAAAAGGAGAGAGGGAATCAATGGAGCTGCCAGGAAGGACACAGGGGAATCCAGGCGGTAGTTTATGGTCTGCAGACGTAGCACACTTTGTATGGAGACCTGACGGGGGGGAGGGGGGAGGTGTAGAGACAGAAATAAAGGAGTCTGCCTGACAAAGAGGGCTTGTGTTTAATATTACAGTACAGATAGAGACTGGCTGTTTTCCATTAAATGATCATCATGTTAGATTTGCAGTGTGTGTCCCTGCTTTAGAATAGCTCTAATGTATAATATGCGGTTGAGTTTAGCTATGGAAATACACAAATCACATATCGAAACACAGTTAATATTGTCAGTTTATCTAAGCAGGTAACAAGAAACAGTCATAGCCCGTTTTACACAGAGATTATGCTATAGGGCTGCTCCAAAGGCCCTTCTTTATGCTGCTTTTGCATTTTTTACATAAAACTAACCAATGGCAGCGTGAAGCCGCTCCAGTGTGTGATTTTAGACAGCATGCCAGCATTGTGGGACCAAAAGAGGAGTGATGGGCGTGGCCTTTGAAACAACAGTGTTGGTCTCTAGTGTGACATATAACATGTTCTTTCTGAACAGTAACAATGGCATAACATGACAACAGCAGTCATTTACCTTCATTTATTTTCTTGTTAAATGGTGGCTGATCTTGTACTTTGCTCTGCTTTTTTCATCCTTTCTATAGACACATTTTCAGGTATTTTTCTTGTACTTTTTACTAATTTCTTTTGCTAATTTTGGGGTAATTTCTTTTTTTGGTTGCTCATTCCCTTCTTTCCATGTTTTAGAAAGAAATCAAGCCAATTTGCTCATGTTTCAAAGGGTTAAACATTACAGATAAAACTACGCAGTATAAAAAGAGCGCAGAAATCAAAGAAAATTTTGATAACATATTAAACATATGAATCTGGAAGCGGAAATAAATGCTGGATTTTTAAAAAAAATATTTAATTTCTTAAGAATAAACTTTGGTTGATGACTGGATTTATTTATTTATTTATTTTGAGACCAGTCAGAATTACATTCCCCCCACGTCTGACAGTAAAGTGCTTTACTCAGCTTGTCAGACTTGACCTCTGTCAACCTCAACATTTTAATCTGCAGGATGACAGCTGAGACGGACCACGTCTGGGGTTCCCTCTGTGTCGGTGTGCGTCTGTGCTTGTGCCATTGATTTTTTTCACCCCATGCATGTGACACACACCTCGCCACATAAGAGGAGTATATCTACTTGTATTATCACATTCTTAATGGCTCCGTAATGAAGGGTTTATTGGCGACAAGGCAAGAGGGGGGGGTGGGCTGGTGCTGATAGGACAATGGATTGCTTTGCAAGGCCTCCTGGGAACATTAATGTCTGCTGGGAGTTGAGAGTCTGTGCTGAACTCATCTCAATTTCTCCTTTCATTTTTTTCTCAAGGCTTTATATTGTGGCTGTAGTTGCCATGGCAGCAGTTCATTTTCAGCTGTAAGGACGGCTGTCTTTGAACGATGTGTTGAGATACATCTGACCTTTCTGCAACTCCTGTTAACAGACAGACTGGCTATACTGAAGTTGTTTTTGTTCAAAATACTGTTTGTTAGGTATTGCAGATCCATGTGGGTGTGCCTTTGTGCATCACTGCATGTGTGTGTACGCATGTTCATATGTGGATTAGTCCTGTGCGTGTGCTCAGCTGGTGCCACGAGGTGTTGTTTCATTTGGTTTAATGAGATTTTGACAAAGCTATCCGAGAGATCATTTACCTTTCATAGCCAGAGCTTCACACAAGAAGGTTGTAAATATTAGATTGGTGTGTGTGTGTGCGGAGAGGAGGGGGGGCTGCTTTTTTAATATAGAGAGTTCTATTCATCAACAAAAAGAAAATATATGCACATTTTTTTGCTCATTTTCCCGTCTTGACCGTGCTGTCTTGTGTCACCTTTGCAGATGCTGAATGAGCGTCATGTGATGGTACGTGTAGGCGGCGGCTGGGAGACCTTTATAAGTTACCTGCAGAAACACGACCCCTGTAGAGGAGGAGGTCCAGCCAAAAGATCTGAGGTCAGGCTTTGCAGGGACAGAACCAAGCCACCCAGTTTGAACATCTCACCTGACAGTTACATGGTGGTTGGCGCCCATTGCCGCAGCAAGAAGTAGACCCTAAAACTGCTCTAAACATTTCACTTAATCAGGTCAAACTGTACAAGGTCGATGATTTAACATAAACCTTTCTTTTAACTTTAAGTTTTTTACCTTTACTTAAAAGTCATGAATATGACTGGTTCTTGCATAATTGGTATTTGTATAAGTCTGTATAAATCAATTGGCAGCAATTATAAAAATCCATTAATCATCTCACTCACTTCTCAAAAAAAAAAATAAAGGAAAAAAAGCCAAACATTTGCTGGTCCTTGTTACTTAAATGTGAGGATTCACTGCTCTTATGATAATAACCCAAATATCTTTGGTTTCAGACCAGTGGTTGAATAAAAAATCTGAACACATCAGTTTTGGTTATGAGATGTCACAGGAATTGTTCACTATTTGCTGACATTCTACAGATTAAATATGTAATAGTGAAAGCAATACTACAATAATGAAAATAATTGAAAGCTGCAGCAACAGTTGATACGTATTATGTAACTCTCGTGTACTCACCATCAAATATTCTTTCAAGGAAAGTGTAGAGCATTGTGTGCAATAAAGTCATTATAAGTTAAATTACACATTCGTAATGATCTAGTTTAGTTAGCAAACATACATTTATTTGTGTATGTATCATGGTACTGTAGATTGAATTTATATGCGAGCTTTATTTTATTTTGTTCCAGCAGCAGTTTTAGTAGTAGTCAGTATGCATAATGACTTTAAATGTATGGAATTATTTTTCTGTATTTTACTGAATAATACTTTTGTTGGTTTCTGTTAAAAATAAACATGTTTCAAAAATCTATTTTTGAACGCTGTTTAAAAGATTTAAAAATGTTGAAAACCCTAGCCTATATCATTTTGTTTCTAATAGTTGTATCACAATTTATTATTCATTTAATATTCTGTAACACATGATGGATCCAAAAACCACCACCAATATTTCGTATTTGTTTTTTTACATAATGGGCTTATACCAGAGATTGTATCACCTCAGCCTTTAAGAGGCAAAGACGCAAAGCACCACATACTCCCTCTAGATGGCACCATGTCCTAAGTGACAAGAGGCCTCGCCTCCGCGCTTATCTGTGGGAGGGTGCTGTCCACGCTGCTGCTATAATCATCTGCTAGACATTCACCTCTTAGTTGGACTGAAAATCTGTTTCCAGTTCCATAAACTAAGCGACTCCCACAGATACAATGGTACAAAACACATCACTGCCTCGTCACCAAGATTAAGAGAGATACATGTAAATTTAAAAAGGAGCCAATCTGCAGAACACAAAGTCACAACACTTTAGTAATTACATGTTTTATTTCAGTAAAATAAATCAATTAAAAATGGACACAAGTTTAAATATATTGAAAGAAACTAACTGTAATGAGATCATGCAAGACTGTAATGTCTTTTAGTCCCCACGTAACATCTGCAGTGGATTGAACCAGTATAAATGACTTGTAGAAAATAATAGCTGTGCTACTGAAACAAGTGCCACTCTGAATGGTGGCGTTTTCACAGGGCATCTCTCATTGCACAGAGTACATGTCTAAATTCCTCATGAGACAAAGGAAGTTGCCACTTTAGAGGGATTTTACAACAATTTCCAAATACAGTTACACTGCGTTGACCTCATTTGTTCTCTAAAGCACATCATTCTTAGTGTTTTGTCAATCTTGCTACTGTGTGCTGCTGTTCTCCTGTATTGAAACTCCAATCAGTGACAAAATCTTAGCTTGAAAATACAGACAATTGTTAGTGTTCTTGTAATTTACTTTTTGCGATACGGGGTCATTAATATTTGCTTGAAAAGTTTTGCTTGTAATACTAAGTCCTGCACATGTGCAGTGGTGGCAAATCAGTACTGGAAAAGTCAGATTCCCCAACTATAATACATGAAAAAACCTTATAAGAGTTGTGTGCAATTGTGCTTCAGTCCTAACAACACATTATACTTGCACCATGTACTTATACATTACAGATTACTGCTTACAGTAATACTTCTATTACTGCACATCAGTCTGGGTGTGAACTTAAAACTTTATAAAACCAAAACACCAAACAGCATTGCATTCTGTGGACGTCAGAAATCACACTGACTCAGGTGTTAGTGTAATGACCATAGATATAAATACTTTTATATTTATGGCATGTCCTTGTTTCTGGCATAAATATTTTCACAATAAGAGCCTAGACCGACTGACCCTAAACACACAACATGGTATAAACCCAAACCTGTTGTAAAAGACACAACAGGGTGCTTATTACATGCTCTGATCATCTTCTGCTCCCACATGTGACCTTGCAAACATAAAACTTAGAACTCTACCTGCTCAGACTTCAGGTTCACAGACTTTTATGAGACCCAGCAAAGTGCAAAGATTCAACAAGACACTGAAGATACAGTTTTCAATCATGCCTCAGTTAATTTCCTCGACTTCTGAAGAGTGGTAGCCTCATGAGGAGGTTAATGGTGATGGTGAGAGGACTGAACATCACACACAGTGTTGTCAACACACATTATAACACCTTTTTTTATGAAAGTTAATTGACATAGCTGATAGAATATCTCATGACTCATCTCCAGCGATTTATAAAAACTTCAACACACATGGCTGTAGTATTCTTGTTTCATGAACTCGTGACATGAGTTTGAAAATAAATGAGCTCTAATAACTGGGGTGGGGTAACAGAAAAATGGCTGTTGTGGGTTATCATTTTTGTTTCTCATTTTTCCACTGAACAAATTAAGTCTGAAACATGGCCCTGACCCATACTACGTACTATGAAGTGTACAATTTTGTAAGTTGAGACACACAAACTGGTGTTTGTCTGATTTGTACTGAAGACACATAGTTCAAGCTGTGCACCAAACAGCAATCCGACTGCTGAGTTGAAACAGCACAATTTTAAGAAATGTTGACTTTATTACTTTTTTTCACGCAAAATGTCCTAGTTTTTGAACTGCTGTCAAACACTTCTAGGTATACCATGCAGGATTCTTGGATAGTGTTTGTAAACAGACTCCAGTGAAAATGAAGATCATCGTAAAAGCCAACCTGAGATTCACTCTCATTTGGCGTTTCCCCTCACTATATTTGCATTTTTGAGTGTAAAAGACTCATTTAAGTTGCCTGAATTAGTTTGTCCTTGTTTTTTACTCTGCTGTTTTTTTTTTTTAGAAGATTCTGTTGCTGTGTTTTTGTGCTGCCTCTCCCTTATTTGTCCATCTACACAGCTGTCCCGCATCAGCCTTGTTAGTCCTTCCCTGCTCCTCAGTTTCTCCCAGCCAATCAGCTCGCTGCCTGTTCTCCTGCCTAATCACCTCATTTCCCTCACTTGAGCTCCTCCACCATTTCTCTCCACCTGCAATTCATCCCCTCGTCAAGACTAGTTTGTATTTCATTTATCATTTCAGTCTTTGTTGGATCATTGATTTGTCAGATTTTCAGTGTGCTGTTTCCATCATTGTAATACAAAGTGATCAAATCAAATTCCTGTCGCCTGCCTTCTCTTGCATTTGGGTCCACATCAGGTGACACCAAAGCCCCGACCTCACCTCAGTGCTGTGGGGGTACACGCCCAAAAAACTATTCTGAACCCAGAAAATAGAAAATACAGGCAGAGTGCAGAGTCTCTGCAGGAAAATACACTTCCACACAGTTCAAGGGGGTAATAATGGATGATTCTGCGTGAGTCTACACATTGTTTTTATGGAAATCCTGCATAATATACCTTGTCATTTTAGTACTGATTCTTAAGTGAACTTCATTTTGTCATTTTCCGATTAAAACACAAAATAAGCTTACAGTGTGTATTTGGAATACAGCTCTAAACATACATGACTGCAGTCCTTTCTAAATTACTATTTGTGCTTTTTTCAACACCAAATTTGGAAGTACTTTTAATCCAACAATTGAATCCCAAAAATTAAGTACACTACATGATACATAGTGTACCATTTTCTATGTAAGTACACAATAAATATGTATTTTCTGCCTCAATAAATTATACAAGATGTGTTCAACACATCAGTCAAACTGTGAATCTAGTTTTAGACTTTAAAATCAAACGTCTCATGGATTTATGATGTCCACATGTTTTAAAAAAACAGCTCCTCTGTTTCCTGTGTGCAATTCATTGTGAGAACATTATCAGTCACATAAATGATCATCCATACTGTGCTTGTTTCATTGTTTAAACCACCACTGAGCTGATTATATTCAAGATGTGATGACACTTTGGCCCTCTATTGATGTGTGATGTTACTATGTTACTGTGCTTAGTGTAGATGAGGATTTGGAACGCAGCTTGTGCTTTTGTTTTTCGCAGGATCACTGAAGTTTCATTTTTTTTTCTCCCTTCAAAAATCGCTTAACTTGCTTGTATTACACAAAAAGGCTGACCAACATTGAGGGTAAACAATGGAGCAATCAAACACTCCCTCCACAGTTTTGTTTTCTTGTTTTGTCAGCAAACAGCCGGGTTGCGTCTGTCAGTTTGGTAAAATACCTTTACGTTGCTGAATCCAAGAATGGATTCACGCTCTTGTAACACCACTCTGTAACTCTTTATCCTCTCCTCCCTGTCAGCCATCATCACCTCTAAACAAACAGAAAACAAACAGTCTTATTCAAAATCTACTTCACAAACAATGATCTGGATCTACACAGAGATGCATTTATACATATAGAATCTTTAAAGAAGTCAAACTGTTTTCTCTTCAATGCTGTTTTACTTTAGATTATTTTATCGTACTGACCACGCTGCTAGATCCATTTTGTGCTCTGCAGAGGCTGTAGACGCTCCCCCCAGGGCTCATGTTTCATATCAGTTAGTGTGCTATGCTAAAGATAAGCAATGGGCAGTCAACACCAGATTTTTTTTTTTCATTACGAACAATAACACAGTGCACATCACTCGACTGAAAGAGGAATGCTGACAAGATGCTCTGGCCTGATGTGGGTTTTTTTTCTCCCATGATTCATCCGGAGTAATTGAGCATGTGTGGAAAAGCATGTGCTGGTGTGTGTGTGCTGTGTGGGAGTGTGTGTGGCTTTACGTATTTAAGAGAGCACCATTTTAAGACAAATTCTCTTTAGAGAAAACAGTCACCTTTAGATCAGCATGTCAAACATCTGAACCAAAAAAAATGTCTTATTTGTGCTATGAGAGCTGTGCCCCAGTCGTATGTCACTGCAGGTGATAGTCTTGGTGTTCCTGGAGGTCCCTCTGGGAAATTTCTAGATTAGGTGTGTGAAGTTTGTCGCTCCTTTCGGTCACAACTCAGGCACACTGAACACTCAAGGGGAGATGGCGATGTCGAGGGTGGTGTGAGATGGTGATCAGACAAAAACTGTTTCTGAGTTAAACATCAAGGTTGAAAGGGTGTGGTTTGTGCGTTCGGTGGGTCAGTCGCTTCACGACGCCTCTGTCACACGGTTCCATTCTCCTGCCTGGGCTTGTGGGTTGTTGTGCGAGCGGGCGTGCTCAGGGAGGGGGCCAAGGTGCAGAGGAAGCCAGCCAGCAATGTGAGACCGAGGCCCCCCCAGGCACAAAACATGGACCAGCCATAGCCATGGCTAATGTCCTCAGGGAGGCCGTACATGTAGCGGGGGTAGCGGGATAACTCAAAGTTGATTCCTGCCACACATGTGCACAAGGAGATGATGCAGCATGTTCCTGTGTGAGCAGAGGAGACAAACAGTGACTTAAAGGGATATCGCACCGATTTTCAACCAGCTTTTTATCAAAACAATGTGCGATATTATTTGTAGATGAACTGTGGTAAACTTACTTCCATCTAACCAGTGCCCAGATATCCCTCTTGCCCCCCGGTGAAAATCCTCCAAACGACATAATTTATATCATTTGAACGAGTTTCGCTTGCTCTGGGGCTGTTGCTTAAACTACAGGCTGTACTTACGCATTTTAGTATTGCCCGCCACGAACCATGCTGCCACCATCATGTACTCAAAGAACTAAGCTGTACTGATCAAATACAAACCAAGATTCTGTTATTGAGTTGCATATTTCTCACCTCAAATGTTTTAACACGTTTTAGCTGGAATACAAGATCTGTCCGAGCGCCATTGTTTCATACAGACAGGTCCACATTATGTCAGGCACATAGCATTCTGGTAATTGTAGGTTTTCCACCTCTTGAATAAAAGTACCCTTTTTCTCAGTTTTCTCTGGCCATGTAGCACCAATTTCAAAAGTATTTGCGTCTTGTGAGGGCCTTCTTTATATTGGAGAAATACTAAATTCCTACATGTACTGTGCATGTTACTGCAGGACAGGAGTCTTGTTACTGCAGATGATTGATCTACTATCTCACGTTTAGCCAGAGAAGCTCTCAGCTGTCACCAAATAAATACAGAAATTGAATACAAATTGGATTTTGTCTGCATGTTTGTGTGTCGATGTGGCCATATGTGCTCTCACAGTACCTCCCATGAGAAAGAGTAGCCCAGCTACATATTGCATGAGGTCATGCTGCTGGCAGCATCCCAGCACTCCAATGATCCAGCCAAAGAGAATGATGGACACAGCCATGCCCACAAAGCCGGCCGTCATTCTTCTTAGATCTGCAGGCAAAGGCAGAAACGTCACTGCCGAAACTGAAGAGTGTAGCTGAAGACTCTTGTTTAAATTGGTGTATACTAATTTTGCATTGCGTTAGAATCTAGAATCTGTTGTCTTCAAATCACCAGAGCATGAAGTTGCGAGGGGGATGAGTAGGTTTATTATGCAATTATGTGTATGTTTCTATGAATTGTTTGCTGAAAAATGTTTTTTAGTTATGCTTTTAAGGCCTGTCAGACCTGATGGACACTGAAATGTTTTTGATCTATCAGATAATTGGAAAATGATTATAACATTTCTCTTTCTTTGTATTGTCAGTAGGAAAATGTGTGATCCTTTAAATGCACTGGTGGGTTTTTTTATTATTTGAATGTTAAAGAACTAAATGACCCAAATCCAATCTTTATAGACTTGCTTTTGTGTGCTGTCTTCTTTTCATTCATTTTATTTATTTATATCATCCCATTTGCTGTTTTAAATATGCTTTATTATTATGGTCATTATTGTTACTGTTATAATTAAAAGAAAATTGTATTTTCTTTGTTTTCTGAAAAAAGCGGTATAGGGAAAAAGGAAAGACAATCCTTGAAACAAACCTCAAATTAAACCCAACTAAATATTCTTTTTTTTTTAAAATTAGAAACTTTAGTCTTCATGTATAATGAAATTAATACTAGATCATGATAACAACTTTATTAATTAATTATTGATTAATTAAGTGTACTAAGTGTTTGTACATTAAGTGTATACATTTAACACAGTCTCCATTATCCCTAAAGTCAGTACCAGTTAGCTTTACCCTGAAAATATACAATAGAGGATAAAATCTTCATGGATGACAATGATATAAACAGTCATGAGTATAGAGATATTTGTAGCTTACAGTTGTGGTATCCATAAATACTACTACGAATATGAATAACAGCTCAGATAAGGTTTTGGTACAGCATGTTCAAAACAGAACATATCAAAGCACATTCACAACAACACTGGATTAAAAAAAAAAAAAAAAAGGTTTCAAAACTGAAAATCATACTGATGCAATCCAAGGTCAAACAACTCCCTTACCCCCTCGCTTTGAACAAGGATATCAAGTAAGAAATACAAGCCTATCCAAGTGTTTTAAGTAGAAATTTGAAAGACGACATTGATCTGTCAGATGTAATGCCCTCAGATAAGCCACTCTTAAGCTAATGGCTTCCTAACAGTGATGAGCTGATATTGACAACCTCAGGTCATGAGTCTAGACACAGCACAGAAGGGCTTTTAAGGTCAGTGATATATATTCAGGAGCAAGATGTAGTATAATATTTCAAAAAATTCAGAAATTAACAGGTTATGAGTGTAAAGAAGCAAACGCTATTGTAATATAGACTCTTTTTTGTTTTGGTTTAGGTAAACAACCTGGCTGCTGTAAGTGTAGATGAGATATTTATGAGGGACTGAAGAGAATGAAGGCACAGGGAGGTAATGGCATGAATTTTTTCACTAGTTTGACTGTAAAAAAAACAAACAAATAAACTGGCATTTGATAAAAGTCTTTGAAGGGGTAAATTTAAAATATAATAGCAGTTTTGATTTATTCTTAAAATTTCCCAAACATCCCAGAATGCCAGCGGTAGAGACATGTTTGTGAATAATGTTATAAAATAGAAATATGTGCAATGAAAAAAGAAAGGTCTCAAAAAGTGTGCCTTGAGGAACATCAAATTTCATATAGCCAACTAAATAAATGACAAGCTTGTCTAAAGGATAACATTTTAAAATGTTTTTTGAATAAAGTGACTTAAAATTGACCTTGGAGTATAATGAAATGGTTGATTGTGGATTTTCTCAACCTTTTCTCTTCCTTGTTTTCTCTATTTATTACTAAATGTGACTTTATTCGTTGAATGTATAGTAGAATCATGAGGCCAAACACTGAATGTTGATAAATACAAAATTTGCAAAAAGTAGATAATCGGTGACTAAACTAACAAGTCCAACCAACATAAAGACAAACATAAACTTTCAGACTTACGGAGTGCATGCCACTCATCCTGTCGTATGGTCTTTGTGATGTTGATGGGTAAATTGCGTGGTAGGATGGACGAAGAGTAGTGATACTTGACTGGGGTACATCTTTGAATAATTCCTGACAAGAAAATAAAAAGAATATGATGGAGACAATTATTACCGGAGCACAAATATCTTTAATACAAGTATAGAGAAGTAACAAAGAAGAAAATTTGGTATAAATATCATTCAGAACCTTTGCCCAACTTGTAGGATTGTGAAATAATATACAGACATTATAGAAAAACTTCATATTTACTTTACACCCTCACTTTTAATTTACTGAGGTTGCTTTATTAACCTTGTGTTAAGCCACTCCTACACTGTTATTAAGGGGGGAGGAGAAAAAACTATGAATTATTCTACTGAAGGCTACATAAAGAATCTTAACTGTTGTCATTTCAAGTGAATCTACTTATATTGATTTAACTGTCAGTGCAGTAAACTGCGTTTAAACTAAGCATTCAGAGCTCTATATATTCAAAATACATATACAAGTATTTTAGTCAAGCAGCTACAACGTATATAAAGACATCCAACAAGCTGAACCTTCTCCAATGTGGCAAACATTGACTCCCGGTTAGAATTTCTTTAGCATTCATTGTTCAGAGTTTTTATGAACCAGAGCCAAATTTTCACAGAGGTCTCATCCTCTCCAAAACAAACAGACCCAGTGATTTAAAACGCTGCCCACAATGAATAAAGCAGTTTCATGTTACAAGTGTTTCTCCTATGCTGTTTGGCATATGGCAGATGAGCCACTAGCTGGTCTTTTTGCTCACCATTTTCTCCAACTACTTAAGATCCAGACATTCAGAAAGTTTTTACTGTTTTTCAGGTGATTATACACTAAAGAAAAAATACTTCTTATATTATATTCCCTTTCTGCCAATATATCCCCTACACCCTACACAATAGACCTTTAACTAACTGAACATTTTAGGGAAGACCAGGTTTTTTCTACTTCACATATGTAACCGGCTACAACCACAGGAGATGTCTTTCTTTGATAATGGGAGCTTAATGATGTGAGAATACAATTTTAAATTCCCATAGCTGTAAAAGCTTTTGTCAAACTTCATTAATCTCAAATTTTTCCTTCTGGTAGTCAGATTTGTGATCTCCATACTTTGATCTGAATCTTCTTTGTTAAAGCACCGAGGCTGCCATTACAATATCACAGCAGCATTTTAGTCCAAATATTTCATGTTTTGCAGACGGACTGATGTATAGAAAAGCCCACATCTGGTGCCAAATTGCAGCCTGCTGCTTCGTTTAGGCACCTGTGGTATTCTGTTGTACATCTAGAGCCTAAACCACATCATTAGTGTTATTAGTTTGTCATCACTTTTATGATGACTGAGAAATTCTAACTAGGTGAAGGCTTCAAGTAAGCCCAGTGGGTTTTCTGCATCCCCATGCACTGTATTATATTTGTTGTTTTGTCATTTTGTGTATTCAAAATCACGCAAAAAACCCCCAACAAAACACAAAGAAACAAAAACCTGATGTGTGAAATGGAAAGCACTGTATCCCAAACACCATTTACTGTCAACATGACATAAGTACATCACATCTAAAAAGCTTCAGCAGCACTTTTATTAAGACTCCAGATTCCCGTACCAAGCTGCTTTGAATGCAGTTGTGAAACATGTTGTAAAAAAAAAAATCACTTCAGTTAAGACTCCTCCACTGTCACAATTCTAAAGAAATTATGTTTTTAAGTTACTTTAACAGAGAAAATAGTGGCTACCTGATAAAATTGTAAATGCCCTGCACAGCTGTGGTAGATCCACACAGGTGATTTCAGTTATTTTGCCTGATTAGAGCTCCTCTCAGGACCGTGCTTGATTGACAGCTCCCTGACTTTCCTGTTGGCTTTGTAGTTCATATTGGGTTGAGACAAAGTATGTCTTTTTAAGTCTCACTGGTACACTGAGTTTGGTGACTTGATTTGATTCCCAGCATTTCTCTGCTCCCCTTTAATCTGAGCAGACGTCTAATCAGCCAAAATAAGTGAAAACACCTGTGTGGGTGTAAAAGGCCTAATGAAATACCACTCAGAGATCAACACTCACTGGCACTCTGCGGTATACGTGAAACGTGTTCAAAACTTAATGCGTTATTTTAACACTTTACTAGTGAGTCCACACCAGCAGCATTTGTTATTTTCCTGACATCAACACTGTGATCACTGAAACTTTAAGCATGACTAAACAAACAGCAGATACCTTTTACCTGTGCATGAGGACATATTTCTTAACAGAGTTTTGTAAACTGCATTGCTGTAAATATATTCTTAAAGTATAGTAGTCTGGCTGTTGTAATGTGCTCTTAAACGAACAAGCATAAACTATTATGTTGTTGAATTATGTACATTTGTGTCACTTTGGCAGGTGTGCCAGATCTAATAATGTGAAAATATATCTACTCTGTAGTGAACATGCAAATGACAGAGGGAGGCACATTTATTAGTTATTAACCTTTAAAAATAATCTGTGAAAACAGTAGTCTACTAATATGTGATCAGCTTACTCAGAAATCAATACCTATGTTGGGCCTAAACATGATTATGGAAAAGGATTTAATCTGATTTTAGTAATTAGACGAGGCTCAGTAAACTGATTAATGTAATGTGTTCATTTACAGTAGATTGCCTATAGCACAGCAACAAATATTACCTGTGGGAAGCTTGTGATTTACATTTTTAGTTTACAGTTAGGGGTGGGCGATACATTGATATTATATCAAGTCATGATATGAGACTAGGTATCATCTTAGATTTTGGATGTCGTAATGTCGTAAATGTTGTATTTTCAATGTTTTAAAGGGGCATTACAATAAAGTGATTTCATTTTCTTAACTTACCAGACTGTTCAAGCTGTTCTATTTATCCACACAGTCATTATATTAATATTGCTGATGATTATTTCTCAAAACTCTCTTTCTGTAAATAGGTTTTTAAAGCACCAATAATCCACATGGCAATATTGTTGCAATATCGATACTGAAGGATTTGTTTAAAATTATTGTGATATCTGATTTTCTCCATATCGCCCAGCCCCACTGACACTATCTTTAAGAAACAGTTCATTATTTTTAGACTGTATGCAGTCAGGATTAATAACACTACAAAATAAAACTTGAAAAACAGGACTAAATCCACACCTTTCTCAGACTTGTCAACAAAAACAGTAAGATAAGACACTTCATAAAGTTTTTATGTGTTACAGAAGTATCAGATTCATGTGGTCAGACCATAAAGAGTGTTGGACTGAGGGTCAATCAAACAAAAAACATGACTGTGTTGTCATTGTATAAACTGTATATAAATACATTTTATACATTTTAAGTGTTTGTTGGTTTGTGGTTATATATTTCGGTTCAGTTTTCCAAGAGGAATGCACATAATAAAGAATAAACATCAAAGCATTGAGCTAGGAGGGAAACGAAAGGAAAAACAAAAGTATAGATTGAGAAGGTGTAGGCTGAAGTTTACGTTGATTAAATCTGCCTTTTTATTTACCACACGCTTATGAGTAACTCATTTAATACTAAATTTATGAATGCAAAAGAAAAAAACCCAAAACATACATAAAAGACAATATTAACAAAAAGACAAAAAAAGGAACAACTCTACACTGATGTCAGTATATTATGATTTTAGAAAACCTGAAAGCATAACACTGTGGATGGTTCTATTCCAGAGCCTTGTGTGTTATTTATTCTTTTTAATGGCATTATTCATTATTTTCAAGCAGATAAAGTGGTGTATTCTCAGACTTGATGGATTTACATGATGTTTTGGACATTTTCTAGAGTCACCGCTTAAAAGGAAAAACTGTCACTGAGCTGATTTTCAGTATACTGATGTCTACTTTGACAGCAGTAATCACAACAACAGCTCGTGACACCCCTGTTTTTCTGCACAGAGTGGTTCCCTTCTTTGTGCATCTCCTCAGATTTGGGATCCTCCTCTAAATCAGGTACATAAATGAATGAGGCCTGAAATATGGCTTCTCATTGTTGCTCAGTGAGGAGGGCTGTGCATTATGTTTTTGTCTTGTGTGGGCCAAAACTCAAATCAAATATATCAATGATTCGGCTTGTTTGCAGTGTAAAATCACATTTTAAGACATGAATCTTTGCAAGATGTTGCTCACAGACAGAGAATAGAGGAGCAGCCATTATCTAAGAGAGAGACTCAGCAAAAGGGGGGTTCACTCAGCACCATGGACAGGGAAAATCCCAGAAAAACAAAAGCCTCTATTTAAAAAAAAAACCCCACAGGTTTATCTAATTTTATAATCTTCAAAATGTAAAAATCAGACACACACTGAAGTGAGAGGAGACAGTGGGCCTCTGTGCCATCCTGTTTGTGTCAGGCTAGGTGTGAGCTCATCGCTGAGCATCACGGCCTGGTGCACACAAGAAAAGCCAGACAGCTCGTGTTTACCTTTGTAAATAAGGTCCTCGGTCTCCAGGTCGAAGCCCTCCCGGTGACACTTCCTCCACAGCCCGGAGATGGTGGAGTTAAACTGCCGGCTGCAGTGGGACTCCATGGCAGACGCGGCGGCCAGAAAGTGGCGCTTCCCCCTGATGAGAGCTCCAGCATCTGGGCCGTTACCTTTCCTCTCCAGGCTCTTTGGAGGCATCTGGAGGGGGAGGTTGTGGTTGGAAATGTAGATGTAGCCCGGGTCGTTTCGCTTGTTGGCATAGTTTTTACACCTCTCCCGATGTCTCCTCGCGTCGGTCTCGTACCAATAATCGGTGCAAATCGCCATGGCGAGCAGCCCGAGCGCACAGAAAGCCAAGAAGAGCCCCGTGCCTGTTAATATTTTCATAGCGGCCATCTTCCCCGCTCGATGGAGAGCCCAAACAGTCGCAAGAAGGTTCCTCCGTGGCCGTGGTGGTACCGCGTGAAACGGATCACGACGGCACTCACAGCCTCGCGCAGCCCTGCACGAGGAGCATGATGGTGCAAGGCCAGCGTCGTCTGGACTGGATGCTGCGGTCTATTGTTGTGGTGCCCGGTGGATGCAATGTTGTTCCCACCATCTGTTATGGTACAGGAGGAGAGGGGATGGATGGCGACCAACGCTGTGAGGAGGAGGCAGGGGCAGTGATGTAGTTGCGCTCTCTCTCCTCCAGGTTGGTGCGGGATGGGGAGACAGGAAAGTGCTGCTCTGTTGTGGGGGAGTGGTCATTTGTGATGCTTGGATGGTCCCGTTTTGGATCTGGTAAACATGTTAAACACAGGTGCAGTGGGGGGACCTTTTAATCATATGCAAATCACCTTTTCCATCAATTATTATTTATTTTCTTAACTTGAATGTTCATAAAGAGCAGCAAGTGATGAGTTTTAATGTTCCTAATCCTGGTGATTTAATTGTTGTGTTTATATTATTGTTGATGTGTCAATTAACCCCTTGAGCAACAAGCAACTTAACAACACATGTCAAAACATAGCAAGAATTTAGTTAAAAGTTATAGGAAAATTAGCTGAAAATAAGAAAAACAAACAAATAAAGAAACTATATATATATATATATATATATATATATATATATATATATATCAACCGCAAGAAAATGGCCTGGAGAAGGGCAGAAAATAAAAAAGTATATACTTTCTTTCTGTAACTAAATATGTAACTGTGATTATAAACATAGTTTTCTGGACATCCCCACAGTTTTCAACAGTTTTCAAATAATTCTCCCTCCTTTTTTAAAACTAATTTTAATTTTTTGCAATTAACAGGACACTTCTTGCCAAGTTGCTCATTGCTTTTCCCCCCATGATTTTGAAAAAAAGTCAAACCATTTTTCTCAAGTTTCAAAGATTTAAATAGCTTGTGAAAGATGTCTGAACGCAGCCCAAGAAAACTGATGTCCAACCAGGTTTTAAGGGGTTAATATCTTTATAAGGAGTAGGTTCTCTTCTACAGAGATTGCCATTTTGTTTATATTATAAAAAGACTGAAATGGTTATCAAAATAGTGAGCAACTCGTTGATTATTCAGCTATTTGTTGCAGCTGTACTTGTATAAACTGTTTTGGTAATTTAATTTATAACATATCACATTTTATTAACTCTTATATCATTTATACACACCTTGATTTGTGAAGATACTTAAAACTGTCAGATAAATGTAGTAAAGTAAAAAGTACAATATTTCTCTCTGAAATGTAGTCAAGGTTTGAAAATGGTGTGAAAATACTCAAGCAAAGTAAGAGTACCTCAAAGTCATACTTGAAGTACAGTGTGTGAGTAAATGACTTTGTTACATTCCACCATTGGTGGTGAGTTTGAGATGTAAAATACTGCATAGATTGTTTTTCTATAAGGGGGACTCTACATACATAAATACATAATAGTATTCCACTGATAAACAATAACTCTTTTATTGTTTACTTTTACTTATATTGCTTCTGAAATTCTAATCATGTCAATAAAATTAATTTGATTTGGAAATGTCTACATTGGCTGACAAAGGAAGCCTGCACCTTTAATTCTTTACTTCTGCTTACTTTATGTCAGCCACTGTAAATGACCATCTGTTACCAAGCCTATTGGAACCCATTCCTGATAGCACAGGACCATATTACAGCATAAAACACTGATATTTCATATTTTTTTCATTAAAGAACTTGTTGTCATGTTGGAGACAGTCACAGTTTGTGTGTATGACATGTTGATTCCAGCACAGAAAATTAAATCACAAAGCTGATAGATCATTTCAGGATTTTGTGAGCAAATCCACTCAACAACTGAGCAAACGGTTCAAATGTTTTCGTCCACAAGATCAATCGGATATTCTCATTCAGATTCCAGGAATTTATCACTTGGACTGAGCTCTGAAGTTTTGGGAGCGCAGTTGAGTATCAATGAAAGATTTGTCACTCGTGCGTCTGCACTACAGTGTACATAGTGGTTGCTTGTTGTCCTTCTGTGCTGTGACTGAGGAAGGCTCCCACAGACAATAGGCTGCTCACAGGCTGATGACTAAGGAAGGCAACCCGCCGCGGAGTCGTTATGGCAACAGAAGCTTGCCAAACAGACTGTGTTGAAATTGGACAAGTGTGAACACACAATCAATACCCCCCTCCCTCCACTCCCATATGACATTTTTAGGCATGGGATCTTTGCGGTAAAAATATGCTCACGGTGGACAGGTTTCTGTGGAGCGAGGTCACAACACACCAGGCTGCCTCAGCACCTCGACACAGGAACACCGATCAATATCAGGATATCCTAATCCCTCTGAGATCATTAAAACACCTGCGACGCAGTTCTTCATACTAACTGTCTGCTCGTATGTGTGGTAAGCGGTGGAACGCAACAAAGCACATTTAATCAAGTACTGCACTTAGGTACAAATTTTAGGTGCTTTTACATTGCGTGAGTATTTTCTTTTCATTTACACTTTTACTCAACTACATTTCAGAGGAAAATATTGTACTTCTAACTGCACTATATTTATCTGACCGCTTTAGTTGCTAGTTACAAACTAAGATTTATGTATAAACATCTAAAATTATATAATATAATTAATATATATAACTCTGAGTTTTTCTTTTCTGCATTGGGTACTTTTACTTTTAATGGTTAAAGCACATTTTCCTTATTATACTTACATTATTAAGTAACATTTTCTATATGGGACTTTTACTTGAAAAAAAGTGTTTTCACAGTGTAGTATTAGTACTTTTACATCGTACTTCTGCATTGTGTGTGCTGCTTTTGTCATTAAGTTGATAAACAGAGTTCTTATCTTTACATAGATGTCTGGATTTTACAGTTTATTTCTTTGAGAATGGAAACTTTCACCAAGATGTGTATCAAAAACATAATGCTCTGAATAATCCTGCTTTTTAAGAGTTATCGGTCCCTAGTCTCACAAAATCCTTGGCAACAAATAGAAGTCAAAACTTAATACAGTGGAAACCTCTTATATGGATCAAAAAAGGTTGGGACAAGATCTTTCCTGTACAAATGTTGTTTAAATAATTTGCATATAATAATGATAATAATAATAATAATAATAATCAAGTACTCTTCTTACAGTGTAAGTTTTTTCATTTTTACTTTAGCCCCATGATACTCTGCTGCATGGTAACCCGTCAGCTTTCAGCTGGTGCTGTGTGCTCACTGACATCATGACGGGAAAAAGAAAGTCATTTTCTCTCACCATAAGAAAATGTTTTCAATGTTTGTTTCTGCAAAACACAAATACGTAACATTTTCAAATTTTAGACATATCATGTCAACGTTTCTAAAGTGGCGTTATATTTGAGCTGACTTCATTATTGGGAGGTGGAAGGGATGGTGGATATGGTGTCATTTTAGTGAGGTTCCTGCTGAGCTGCAGACCACTGTTCCAGACCAGAATACAAGAAAACCAGTTGTGATTTAGTGAGTCACACCTTTGTTTCTGGCATCTTTTTAGGCTAACTGTGGGTGTTTCGTAGCGACCGCTATCATTTTTTCCTGCAAGAACAGTGCCATGAAGAGCAATTACATCAATGTATTTACTGCCAGAACAGTGGCATGAAATTCTGCTGTTGTTTTACTGAGACGTTGCTGCTTCTCTGGCAAGGATTGAACCCCCATCACTCTGTGTTTTTAACGATGTCTCCACAACATAATAATGTGCAAACATAACATCAGAGGTTTACAGAAAAGTACAATGCCAACATTTGTGTTTGGCAATTGTGTTGAGAAACTGTAGTCTCCTAAAAGCTTTTGACCAACTCATGTCAATCCAAACAACATAAAAAAGTCTGCTGGTGATGCAGACACAAAACAAATGCACACAAGGAGAGCACCTGTGGTTGAAGCCGCCTTTGTCAACTGCATTGATAATGCCCCCACGAAATCAAACAGCTGTGCTGTATTTTGAAACAGTCAGTGAAATACTGTAAGTAGATGTCTGTTTTAGTCCATAATAGTCATGTAATGAATTCATAAATGTCAATTAATAGCGTGAGAAAAAAAAGATCACTTAAAGTGGTTTCCACTGAATTAACAAATAGTACCAATCTTTTTTCTTCAATAACTTCCACTTTATCACAATTACGTATTAAAGCAGAGATCAAAAGCTACAGACAGTATTGAGTGAGGAAGATACAAAACAGAAAAAAACTTAACTTTGGTGTAGACCTGACTCTGGTGTAACAGACCATCCTGACTTTTCGGCACTTATTTCTTTGAAAAACTTATGGAGTGGTGGTGGTGCACATCTCATAAAACTATATGTTGCTTGTCTAATTTTCAATAAATATGCAGCAGCTAAATCAGAAAAAGTAACAATACATACAATGTCCTAACAATTCGGGGTTGAATACATTTTAAAGAGGGAGGCCCCTGTAGAGGGTCAATAATACCTGTTCTGTTGAGCTGGTACGTCAGATGTACCTGTGTAAATGTATGTGCAAAACAACATGATTGTCTGATCAACAATATAAGACAATTTGGTAACACATATCCATACAAACCCTCTTAATTCCCTTGATGTTTGGCACATTTTAAAGTGTCCACACAAATGTCCTGTCAGCAGATCAAGAGGGTTTTCCGTTCAGTCATCCATCCATAAAGTGCTGTTCTCTTGTCAGATATTTGTTTTGATGTAACATGATAAATGAAAGGTACCAGATATGACGGGTAGATTGTGAATGCTGAGCTTTAGTGTTTGGTAAGGCAAAGAGGGGGGGTAACTCCATGTTCAGTCAACAATGGCAGAGAGCGCAGCCATGACGGCCACACCACAGAAAATGAGCAGGATCTGCAGAAGTGACTGCCTGAAAAAACAAACAAAGGGGGCAGATTCAGACAGTTTCAAGGATATTAGAGAAAAATACCATCTGCCACATTCACACACCACAGGACAACATATACAAAGTTTTGTTCAACAGTAAACAGCCCTCTTAGCCCCGCTAAGAAGGAACATGTTTTGCAGGTTGCTGGTTCTTTTTTTTTTCCCAATTGTTGCTAGGCAACCACAGAATCACCTGCCCTCAGCGTAACCACTATTTTACCGTGAAACAAACTTGCAGATATGTACCTTAAAATCTGCATGAAAACTGGACAGTCGGAGGGCATTTGCCGTCACTGATATGTCGCAGGGAAACAGAAATTGGCGACCCTCAGAAAGAGGAGAAATCACCAGCTCTCCCAGCTTTGCCTGGATGATAGTTCAAGGATTATTTTAGGAGGAGTCAGGGGTAACTTGCCCCTGGGTAAACGCCCCTTTGTGAATGTCCGGGAAGCTACTGGAGCTAACTGCACTCCTTGAAGAAATATCAGCATTTAAAAAAAACGATAACACAAAAACCAAAAAGGGTGTTCAGAGGGAAGCAAAAATAAGGGACTGCAATGTGCATTTGACAGATGTTTCCATAATGTTTAACTCCCTCTGCACTGAAAACAGCTTAAAACTAAATACTACATCACAAAAACACGTAACCTCCAAGAAAAGTCTCATTGATAATGTTTTACTTGGTACAAAGATGCGCTTAAAAGTATCCAAGGGGAGGGCTTGGTCAGTATGAGTCATGGAAAATGAGAAAACTGTGCAAGTTTTCCTTTTGTACCAAGCAGCAAATTAGTTGTTTGAGTAATTTTGCCTGAGTTGGCGCTGTAGGTCCTTGGATGCAGCTACTGCACATCACAGTGTTGACACTGATGTAATGATATATCGTGCAGCCCTGAGTCGACACACAATGCATATCCGCAGAGGGTTACTGTAGACATTAATGTCGTTACCCACAACAAAGTTCCATGACTTTTCCAAAACTTGCAATATTTGTTTACTAATTCCATGACTGTGGGAACACTGTTAAAGAAAAACTTTGCTGATATTTCATCAGCTATATGTCATGTCATGTCATTGTGTGCAGATGAACAGTGTTTGGTTTCCCTTCGTGCTGGAAGTGCCCTGCCCTGCGGTGAGGGATGGGCGTGGTGCTCTAGGTAAAGAGACACACTATTCTTCTGCACACACTGCGCTGTTTGAAGTCATTAACTGTGCTATGGATTCATGTTTTTCTGAGTCACTGTTCTGTTTGTAATGCCGACATCCACAGCGATACACACCTTAAACTTGACTCCTCGAGCAGGTCTGGCACCACGTTAACCAAGGCGATGTAGAGGAAGCCTCCAGAGGTGAATGGCAATATCCAGGCTGTGGCATTTTCTGGAAACAGTAGGAGAGACTGATTCTGGAAACTGTAAAATGGTCTCCAGTTGAATAAAATGTGTTTCACACTGAGGTTCTTACCTGTGCCTTTTGGTGACTGAGCGCACAGAGCAAAGCAGGCGCCCAAGACCCCAACCAGCGCTGTGGATAGCTGCATGCGGGCAGCACTCCACCGGTCAAACCCGGCCCTCAGCAGAATGGCGAAGTCCCCCACCTGCAGACGATGACATTTCCCTCAGCAGAGGAATGGCTAAACATTCAGTGTGTTTACAAGCACAGTGTCAGTCAAATTTTCCTATGCACTTTCTGCTATGTAAATACAAAACCTCCAAGTAAACCTTTAGAAATGATATTGTACAGTTTAACCAAGGATTTGTAAATCTCACCTCATGCGGGATTTCATGGAGTAGGATGGCGAGGGTGGTGAGGAACCCAACCTGCAAGAAAAGTCTCATTAATAATGTTTCGTCTTGCTCGGTACAGAAATGTGCTCAAAAGTATCAAAGGGAAAATATACAACAAATTCATCCTAGAGAGCACTTGAGTCAAGTGCTAAGCTCTACTGTATGTGTTCAGCTTGCAGTGCATAGAGCAGAGAGGGAAAATGTAAAAGACAAAGTACAGACTTTGAGCTACTAAAAGAGCTGTAAAGCTGCGACAGCTTAAAGTCTTTATACGTTTTTTATAATCCGACATGAAGAGCATGAGACTAGGGTTGCAGCAGTTTACCAGTTTCAAGGTATAATGTGGTCTGAAAAATGTCAGTTATCACATGTGTACATTTGCTTTTTTATGGTTTTGAAAAAAAGATGCAACCAGATGAATTTCAGCTTAATTTATTTCTAAAAGGGAGATATATATTAATCAAACCATTGAAACAATGGTTTTAAATTTCAATTATAGTAATAAAGCATTTTATTCAATCAAAAAAGCATTTCTGTTTTCACTCCTTTAAGAATCATTGTAAGAAATGAAAACAACAATTATGCAATACCTTATACTGTCATACTGTGAAATGTGATATTTTCTGAGACAGTTATGGTTCTGTGAGAATCTGTTGCCGTTGCAACCCTAGATGAGACCTATCAACTGTGTGCATCAGAATGAAGCTGGGAGCGTAGTTTTATACACCATGTAGGTGAAATGTTATGTCAAAATAAAGTTAACTGAATTTTAAGGATTATGTAAACGATTGATAACCATAGCTGAGCTGTATCTCTTCATCATCTCAAGGACAAAAGTTGGAAAAACAGACAAAATGCCATGAGGTATCATAAAGCTTAATAACTTACTTCTGAAATAATCTTAATTTTTTTATTTTAATGTTACAATTATATTATATTATATTTTGGAGATAAGAGCCAAAGAGTGTATCATAGTAAATGAGAAATGTTTTCAAGTATAAGTGTAAGAAAAATCTGTTAGCATCAAAATTAAATTAAAAATGAAAAGCACAATGATGCCTAATTAAATGATGATTATAATATTAAACTTTGTCCAGGAAGCAGAGGGATGCAAAAGCTCATAATTCCACTCATCAAATCAGCACTGTAGGATGAAAACATGATAACTGAATGACGTAATGTGGTTTGTGGTTTAAGCCACATTAAGCTAATTGGGTTCTAGCGTTGACCTCCCTTCAAAATAAAAGTTTATTGACCACAGGCAGGAAATCCACAAATGTACATTATCCTGATATCCCTTAATTGCTATTAATTAATGAAAGATCAAAGTTTAACATGTTCAGTGGCCATTCAGAATTAAAAACTGTGAACTCGAACATCTACATATTAAATCAACACTGCGCTGATACAGATCATTTTCATACAGCATTTCACTGTGGCAAAGTCACATTGTGATAAACGTGCATGAGAGAAAACAGAAAACACTGGTGAGATGTTTTGTATGTGTATGTTTGAGGAATCTAGTTAACTTCCTCTCTGGCACAATGATCCAAAGTTCATGCTGCTAGCCTTATGTCTCTCCAGCTGGACCCTCTCCTTCCCACAGCTACATATACACAGTAACCTACTGAGGCAACGCAAACACATCTTACTGCAGTTTAAAGTGCACCTTTTCCTAACTAAGCTTGTGAGATAACACAAGAATGCATTTCAAACTAAAAAAAAAGTTTGTTATATTCCGTATTAAATATCCATTGAGCTTTAAACTCTTAGGACTGTGAGACTGCCGATACAACAGATCTGCTGCTCTGCCAGCGAGCCAGCACACGCTGCCAAACCTTGTACTCACAAGGAAGGTGTTATATGTCCAAATTCCCTGGATATATTTTAGTCCTTTGCTTAAATCAGGTATTATAGCGCTCCTCATTGGGCATTTTACAGCACTCCTGCATACTTTTAAAGAGCAAACAACCAGCCTAATGTTACACTGAATAGACACTGAACAACAACTTTATATAGGTATCTCAATAGTCCCACATGTTGAAGTGACAGACAGTCCAGTGTCAGTTATCAGCATTTTACTCATTAGCAATGATTGTCAGTTCATAATTGTGTGCTTATTTGGTCTGCAACCCCAGGGAGCTATTTCACCTGCAATTATACTTTATGAAGACCAGGAGCTCGTGTATTAATATGCATGCTGAGGACTTAATGTGAATGTAATCACATCCTTACGCATGAGTCATTCGCTTACCATTATAGTTAGAAATATACACATTTTTGGCACAAAACCCTGCTTACTCGCTGTTGATAACTGAAGCATCAGGTCTGTTACTGCAGTGCACTCTTCTTTTAAAATACAATTTACTCACTGCTTCATATTCTGTGTTTGGGAAGCAGTTGAAAGACATTTTACCATCAAATTTAACATTTAAATTTTTGATTCAAGGACTGATTGCATGAAATAACTAAACGTGTATTACATATGCTGCATTCTGAGATCGTCAGAACTATACTGTAATATTTACTGCTGTATAGTCAGAGCTATTATAGGACTATAAAACTCAAATTCGAGACTAGATCTTTACTTAAGAGAAACATTAAACATCTAAGCGACACAAACAGTTCTTAATCTACATACTACATATTAGTATAACTGTAGGAAAGGGTGAAAGACTGTGGGTGCTCCCATTCATTGATAAAAACAAATCTTCTCTTTGTGTGTGTTAACCACATTTGAATGAGAAAGACAGATATTCCAAAATAAGATGGTTATTTTCTTACTTTTTAGTGCTAAAATTATCACAGCGTCTCACCTTTTTGCTAACCAGGAAACTTCCTGCTACCGCCAGTCCATGGGTGAAGTTGTCAATGCAGTTGGCGAGCAAATTTAGGTATCCACTTGTCTGCAACACACATAAAATAATGCCACTGTTACATTATTTACATTACTTTACATTTTTTGTTTTTCATTGTTTGTTTGTTTCACATTGCTAGTTGTTTTTGGAATATTTTTGATATTTTATTGTGGTAATTTAATGATCTTTGATTAATGATTAATGATGTCAGAAAAACAAGTGAGAGCCGCAGCTTGGTGAATTAATGTTTTATTTTAACCAAACCAGAGTTGGTGATTGCTGAAACAGTGGAAAAACATTGATTGAGATGGTTTTGGAGAGTTTTATTTTGTCTCTGTCCAGTTTAAATGAGGTGTGTTTTATGATGAGTTAACAAGACGTGTGTTAGAAGGAAAACACGTGTAAGAATATTTATTTTGTGAGTTTCTTGGCAGCTGCGGAGGGCATGTGGAATAAAGCACACTTGCTGCGTGAACACATCTCCCAGCTGAAACTACAGTTAAGTGTGACCTGCACACATACTTACACAAATATATTGGCAATTGCTTGTTGTTTGGCTGATGAAAGCTGGTTGAGGAGATTTTAACCCAAACTTTATTTTATTTTATTTTATTGAGCCAACTTGCCCAACTTGCTGGTTATCAATTAAACTACATGAATCAGTTTGGAGGAATGAAAATGCAAAATCTCTTACATAAGAAGAGAAAAGACAGACACTATGTTTATCCAAAAAAAAAAAAATACACCAGGTAATTCAGACAAGGAAGCTGAAATATATTTTCCCACACATCCCTCCTAGATACTACACACATAACCAGCCATAGTATGATACCCCTAGAGCAGTTTTGGGGGTTTGGTGCCTGGCGTAAGAGCACCCCAGCAGTGTCCACAAGGAGAACTGGCTGCTCAGCTACGGGGCCACACTCCGTGCTTGGTACGTAACGGGACTTTAAACAGCAACCCACCAATTCCAAAGCCAAGTCCCCACCGACTAAGCTACTGCTGCCCCATATAAGCAACCTATATCAAGCATTTACCCCAAGCGGTGTCTATTTAAAAAAATACAAAATAAATTTCTGTCTTTTCAGTTAAGTGGAAAATGTTTTGGTTGTCAGATTTACCTTGATTTTCTCTGATCTTTCCTGCAGACTCTGTTGCTTGGAGGATTTCCATGACTCAGCATGGTGCCCATTTCTGAGCGTTGCCACTGCCTTTCCACTGAGAGCTGAATTTGACTGTGACTGTGGAGGAAAAAATATAGAATAACAAGACAAGAATGAAGATGCATTCTCCACTATAACCTTTGTTTTACACACTACTAAAGTTTTTTTTTCCATAAATACTGTTTATGTTATTATCAACCATCAAGTTCCACCATCAGTAAAATGCCATTAACTTGGAAGGGCATACTGTATCTCCCCTGAGAAAACCACGTGGAGAGAAAAACACCAGTCTTTCTAAAAACAGTAAGTTAATGGTACCCTGGATTCCACAGCGCAATAAACATGCATTTTATTGTTGCTCCTACTGTGCGTCAAAGGCCTTCACCTCCTGCCGGCAGAACAGCTGCTGAAAAAAAGTCCTGATTATTTTTCTAACATCCTACATATTTAGTAATAAGCAGCCATTTGTACTTTTGCTTTTAATTTCCCGACACAACAGATGACCTTTAAATTCCCAAACTGCTAAACATGTTTATATTTTGAATATAAAACAAGAGACAGATTCATTTCAGGCTATGGCCTTTCCTTTTCCGAGAACAGTGCAACTTCCCTGTTCCCTCATTCAGAAAACACTTACGCTGCCATTTAGACTGATAGTTAAATTACGTGGGAGGAAAATAGCCTGCTGTCTTCTGGTTGCAAAGAGGAAATGTTTGCTCCGTGTCTGTGATTGAAACATGAGGAAGTAATAGAGTATGATGATTTTTCGGGGCTATAAATCTCCTCCTGCTGTAAGACAGATTGGAGTTAAATTGTAGTTGCAACACAACTAGTTTAAAATGACCTAAAAATAAGAAAGTGATTAAATCTCTTCATCGCACTTTACATCAAGCATCAGAGCTCTCCACACATATCACACATCCATCAGAAACACTGACCCAATTCAAGTAAAAAGAAGTTCAGTTAGATTTTGTAAGATATGCTTAAACACAATATTTTAAAGAAAAAACACTTGTAACTTTCTCTCTCACACACTGTCACACACCGTCCTCGCCTATTGTTGCCTCTGTCTATAAACTGAGTGCTCTCCTGTGGACACTGAAATGGCTAAAGCAGCTGCTTCACCCTGGCACTATAAATAGACACTGGTGAAGGAGCTGAGCCGTGGATTCCAATCTTCTCCCTCACTGGCAATATGAAGACAAGAGGGAGGATGAGACGACCTTTACACACACGCTGCAGTCAGCCATTCATTGTCTATAAAGAGGCCAAGGATTCAAAAGTTGTATTTGTCAGTCTTCCAGGGGCTTTTTCAGATTATACTGTTTATTCTATCATTACCAAGCATTTTGACATCAGTAAAAAGTAATACTCCACCCACAAAATGACTACTTGTATAAATTAGTTATACTGTTACCCTGAATTCATTTTTTTTTCACATCACTAGAAAATGGTGAGCACAACAATTTATTGAGTGACTGAGGACCACTTATAACAACAGCAAAAGTATATCCTAATATATGTTAACATACTCTTACACAACTCCTGCAGTGTAATCCGAGTCTCATCTATACAGTCATATGCTCAGCAATTCCCAAATACATGCATTTAAAAATTAAAATAAAATAAAAAGAAATAAATAAAAAAAAATAAAAGAACTGAAAGTGAAACTTGGGGTCAATGTTTAATAATAAATTCAAAGCTATACTCCAAAATACATTGATTAAACAGTTAATTAATAAATTAATATGTGTAGTGTTTTCTATTAAGGAGTGCACAAAATCAACATTTTCTTATGACTTCAAGGTAACATGGCATGACTTATTGATATACATATTGTCATTTTGTGGATCAAGTATTACTTTAACACATTAAATAATAGATATGAAAAAATGTTTCAACCCAGTAAAGACACAATACCTCATGTCTGAGTTTGCTCATTGATAAACATCTATTTTGCAATTATTCATACTACAAGGATAAAAATAATAGTTTGACATGTTGATAAAGAGGCTTATTTGCTTTCTTGCCGAGAGTTAAATTATAAGATTGATGCTACTCTCTGTGTCTGTCTGCTTAGCTTAGCTTAGCATAAAGTCTGGAAACAGGCGGTCTGGCTCTGTCCAAGGGTAACAAAATCCACCAACAATTGTCTCTAAATCTCACTAATAAAAGTTTTCATCTTTTGTCTGTTTAAATCTGAACAAACTCTTCAGTGTAAAAGCAACACCTTGCTGTTTTGTGGGGGTAACATGCTGGGCTATTTCTTGTTTGGGCGCAGTAACATCCCCCAATCTCCAGTGGTTGCCTGGCATCCTTACAGTGACAACAAGACAGCAAGAAAATGTCAAACAAATTCCTTCAAAGTCCTCCCTGTTAGAGCAGATCACTGATAGGCCGGTGGTACAGTAGGTCATCTGATGCTACAGTCATAAATATGCAGACTGAGCACTAACAGACCTATGCAAAACAAATATGTGAAGGCTTGTAGTGACATGTCTGTTTGCAGTGAGACTCCTGCAGTGGACGGCAATGAGCTTATTTTCCTAAAAAAATGTATATATATATTCAGCTGAAACACTTACAGCAGAGTTAGCATTCAGGTCTGAATTTGAAGTGGGCTCCTCATAGCCGTCTTCGTCTGGGAACATCTTCTCCAGGAGGAGGAAGGCCAACAGGCCAACGATTACCCACAAGCCCTGGGTCATGTAGTGGTTGTGTTTACCAGCTGGGATGGAAATGGAGAGATTGCACATAAGACTGTGTAAGCAAAGGCAGCAAGTGACAACGAAACTTTAACATGAGCGCTACAAACAGCACTGTTTACAGGGATCGAAATACCTCATGCAAATGCATGGTAATGCCCATAAAATTTGAGCTATGCATATAATTCTCAGCTCCACAGGCACTTGTGCATGTAAAATGCTACAGCTGCCAACTGTCACACATCGAACATGACTGACTGTTTACTCGTCCATTTTCAAACAAACGCACTTAACGTTGCTGTGAGAAAAGATGACACTGACAGAAAGACAGAAAGAGCAGTGCAGCATCATAAAACACTGCTGTCAAGCCAGCTGTGGCTGGTGCGCCACGATGAAGTCAGTTTTAAGCTGGATATTTCACCGACATTCACTCCGAACCCAGCAGCATCTTACGCAGTTTTGCCCGATGCAGTCAGTAGGAGGACGGCGAGGTCACCTCACAGCCCTTTGTTTAACTGCTAGAGGGGCTAATTTAGGGATCATCAATGTATTACTGTTTAAATAATGCAAAACCAGTGTTTTTTTCCACACCTTCATGCTGACATAACAATAGTAATGGACGTTATGATTAAAATGACAGCAAATTGGTCTCATATGCAGGTTAAAAAAAATTGGTGCATGTAATTTTGAAAAGATACGTAAACCAGTGCATGGACAAAGAGGAAAATTATTTCGATCCCTGGTTAAAAATGACTAAAACTAAGAGTTGCATTAAATAAAAATAAATTATTGCAAAATAGATATTTACTTTTAAAAGCAATATAAGGCATGATTAATATATTATTATTATATTAATATTATATATTAATCATTATTGTTAATATAAAATCATATCTATATCTGTATTTTTTTTCAGCACAGATTACATCAACCAATAAC
This sequence comes from Plectropomus leopardus, assembly GCF_026936395.1. Taxonomy (NCBI): domain Eukaryota; kingdom Metazoa; phylum Chordata; class Actinopteri; order Perciformes; family Serranidae; genus Plectropomus; species Plectropomus leopardus. The sequence continues at coordinate 18,467,875 of NC_142176.1, read as the reverse complement.
TGTGTCACTACCACAACACATAAATATCAGGGCAATAAAAGACAGGTAAATAACAAAAAAGACATATCAAATGAAATACATATTTGACATTCTCTTAATACATTACCTGACATGCCTCCTCCCCTTGGGTCTTTTTCTAAATTCCAATATACACGTTCAAAGTTTCTCGTATGTGCATTACAGAGTGACAACAAGGAAAAAAGATGAATGCAAACTCATATCATATCTCTAGTCAAGTTGAGTGCCTCCTCCCCTGCCTCAAGCATAAAGTGTCCTGCATGATTTATCCTAGCAACAGAGAGCTCCACAAATAAAATCTCAGTTAAAGAATGAATCCAATGCTAAACAGAAAGAGTGTGTGGTGGCTGCACCTAACCACCAACATTTTTTTTAGCAACAGTGCATGCTACTAGCCATAGCAGCCTTTAAGTATGTAGTCACATAGTTTACAGTAACTTTGGTGTCAAATAGGTTTTATACATGAAATTCACATTTGTTAATTTTATTGAAGTTTTGTGAAAAACATTTCCACAAAGTTTGCTCCAGTCTGTGGATTCAGAGAAGTTCTTATTCCACAATGTTTCATCCTATTGGGGTTTGTGTGTGTTCTAACAAAGTATTATAAATTGATGAGACCTGTCCTCATTATTCTCATGTATGTTTAAAAGGGGTCAAAGACATGAAAAAACTTTTAATACAATAGTGGTGATGGCATTCGTGGAAAGGAAGCCCACCTGAGGAGCCAGAGAGCGCCCACGCCTCTGGAAGGAGGTGAAGGAATACATCGCCAAGGAGACCGCCAATAGCAAAGCTCAAGAGCTGCTTCAGTTTCTGGCCTCCAGCTGAGAAAACACAGGGAAAGACAGAAGGGGGAAAAGGTAGCAATTACTGTACGGTGTGTTTAATAATGAACGGCATATTGATTTTAACGTGACTGTGACATTTCTCTCTGCCTGTTGGTTGTATGGTTGGCTTGGCTTCCTGGTTCGGGAGTCAATGGGCAGAGTGGGAAAGGACATGAGGAAAAAGCCTACACATGAATGAATTTGTCTCAGCCTAGTTAAACGGCTTCATCTCTAACCCCTCTCTTCTCTTCCTCCCAGGCCTCCACCAGCACGTTTGGTTCAGATTTTGTAATTTGTTTACACTCATCAAACACTTATCCTTCTACTGCATTCATCAACTGTTCTACTTTCCTTTTTGATTAACATCATTACTTTTATTTGACCTTATTTTATGAGTAATTCCCTTTCTATGACACCAACTTCAGGCCAGTTTTGTGACAGGATCTTCTTTCATTTTGGCTTGTGATTGCAGCCCCAAATAAAAATTCACAGCTCTACAGTTCCTTCTGCCTTTTCCTTTTTTTAATGGGAAATTTTCTACTGATTAAATCATATGTTTTAAATCACATGACGCACTCATAAATTCACAAATGTGTCTCTGGCTACTAATATACACAGTGATCACTCATGCACCCCACAGAACATTTTTATTCTTAAGGAGTTTCCTCTGTAATGACTAACCTCCGGTCAGGACTGCACATGAAAACCCCACGGCCTAAAATACATCTGAAATGCCACGTTTCTATGGGTGGGGCCACTAAAGAGGCTGCAGGCTGACCTACAATCACTTGGGCTGGATTATTGAATGTGCAAATTGAAAATGCACATAGAAACAGGTGCACTGAAACCTACTTTGTGTATTCAAGCATAAATTAAAAGGCATACTCGGCAGAAAAATAAAAATCTAAAAAAAAATGTATAGACTCAAAATGTATAGACTAAGTTTTCAGCAGTATTTGTATCTGCAGAGAGTCTGCCCTCTGCCTGTATTTTCTTATTGTACTGTGTTCAGGACATTTCTGGGTGTCACCGTTTGGGCAGTGTGCAATAACCCCCAGCCAATAACAGTGTACAGCGTGTGAGGGCAGGACTCTATTAAAACGTAGCCGCCAGGTGCCAGATCATAAGCACGCAGCCAGGAGGAGCCGCTGAAACAGTGAGGAGGCGTGAAGTAAAAATACAAACATACAAACAAAACAAGAGAAAATAACCACAAGAAAGTACCCAAAAATAATTTTCTTTCTAATTAAAATGACTTTCTTTCCTTTATTTCTGTAACATGAATTTAAATATATAATTAAGAAATTTGTTAATAAAGTTTTCTGGGAATTATTTTCTCATTTTTATTATTTCCATGTCCCCTTTTACTTTTTTTTTTTTCTTTTTTCAGTTTGAGGGATATTTCTCACGAAGTTGTTCACTATGTGTTTTGAGAGAAATCAAACCAACTGTCTGGGGTTCAGAGGTCAAAATGCTTGTGAAAGGCATCTAAATGCAGCACATGAAAACTGACGACGGTCCGGGTGTTAGGGGCTACAAAAAGGGAACGAAAATCCCTCCGATGAAACAGCTATCAACATGGACTCTGGGCATAACCAGTGCACATTACTGTCTGCCACAGTGTCTGTTGGAGTCTGTTCTGTGTCATTTTTTCCTCCGACTTAGTCCAGACTAAGAGGACATCAACAAATGGATGGACTGTGATGAAATTTTGTCCAGACACTCATGCTTCCCTGACAGACAATGCGTCCTAATGGCTTCAGTGATCCCTTGTGCCCTTTTCTAGTGCTATTTTGAGGTTCATGTTTGTGGTTTTGAGTGAAATGTCTCACTTACATGGATTTCCACTAAATGCATTCATGTCCCCCTCAGGATGAATTGTAGTTGTTAATATTGCAAGCATATTAGTATGCTCAGTGCAGCCTCACAAAGCTAAACACAAGGCTGTAGACTCTCATTATGGTTTAACGGTACCTCTGGAGGTGCCTGACACGACAATGTGGAAATTTTACACATAGTGCCTTTAATTACCCAACCTACTTTTAAATATTCTTTTTTTCCACCGTATATTTTTCCATTCAGTTTTATTTAATGTGGAACTGGCTGACCTTTTAACTAACAGTCTGACATTCCTCCTATTCACTACAAAATGCAACTCTTGCAACCAATTTTGTCATGTTACAGAAGAGAAAAAAAGTTTTTAAGGAAAAGTTTCACATAAATTTACATACTTATTACTGGGCAGCCTGCTTTCAAAGCCCGCACTCTCAGTTAGACTAGACTGAAGATGCTCTGTTTTCCAGGAAGCTGCTGTTTTCCAGGAAGTTCAAGTGCCCATTTTATGGGATCTTTAACTGTACACAACTTAAGAATTTAAAGAAGGTACAGCTGAGTCTAGGACTCACTGACAAAAAAACCAACAGAACTACTTTCTGACCCAACAGCAGTTGTTTTCTCTTGTTATGGGGTGTGGAGAGCTGACATTTACTACAGAGCCACTAAAGAGCTGGAATTTTACGTATATAGTTAATGAGGCAGAAATATTTCCTTACTGCGACTATTTGAACTCTGAACTCTTCTGCTTTTAAATGCTTCCGTCTTCTGTCAGTTTATAGCCGTTAAGCATTTTCATGGTGCCATTTGTAGTTATGTTGACATGCATGCATAAAAAATACTGCACCTATTTTTAAGTAGTATTTTTTAAGTAGTCTTAGTATCACAAAGACAATCTCCAATGAAGTACATTGGGAAAGGACATGACTTGATTTCTGCTTGTCAAAAAGTTACATTACATTTAAAAGGCACCTCTTCTTCTACACAGATGCTATGATTTATTATAGATGACTGTTTTGTATAATATTGAATATTGCACAATTGTGTGTTTTTACCAATTACTTTTCAAAACTTTTCCAGATCATGTTTTATTTCTTTTCCATGACTTTATTTAAGTAGTTTAAAACGGGTAGGCTGTAAACAAACACTTCCCACGCATTTACATAAGCAAACTGCTAAAGCTTTGATATCTCTACTTGCGAGTTAGAAATTTACACGAGCTAGTTGCATATACCATTAGACCAAACCATCACATACCGGTACTTCACAAAATGCCAAGGCTAAATCTCCTTTTTTGGGGATAAAAAACTGTCAGTCCAATCCATGGCCACGCAGCGCCGATTTTACATATTGTGCGCAATGTTCAACATGTTTTGGGAATTTTATGGACAGAATTTCAAAGATAGTTGAAACAATGAATATCATAAACTTTTCCAAAACTTTCTGTTAATTCCAAAGCATTTCCAGGCCTGGAAAACAGTACTTCAAATTTCATAACTTTTCCAGGAATTTCATGACTCTGGTTGTTAATTATTCTTGCCATGAGCAAAATATTGCATTGCAAGCAATTTACAGGCATTTTTGGGTTACATGCTACCGTCTCTTACCTTCTGTTTTGAGGGCTGCTCCAGCTTCAATGGGAATGACAAGAAGGGGGAAAATCCCACTGAGGCCTACAGCAACAGAGCCCACGAGGGACAAGAGCCACACATGGGCATTTTCGCTGGATAAGAAGCTTGCTACTGCCTGGAGGCCTGGGAGGTCATCTGTCAGGCTGGGGCCTGGTCCTGCAGCCCTGTCTGTTGCATGAGCCATAGCTGTTTGTGTCATCTTGTGGCTGCTTGATGCCCCCCTGGAGGTCAGCATCAGCAGGGTAACGGGGATAAAAAGAGCAGCTACAGCCCAGCTGGGCTTCCTACAGCTTCTACCGTTCATCCGTCCCACGGTCCAAAAAGCACTTGCAACCAGTAATGCTGCAAGAAGGGCACACTTTTAGACAAACAGGCCTCTCACAAACCTTCTCAAACACATATGAACATTTTTAATTAGCATTACAGGAACAGTGTGAAAGATTTAGGAGGATTTAATGGCATATAACAGTGCAGACTGCAGATTGCAATCTGCTGAAACTTGTCCCGGTTAGAATTCCTTCAATGTTAATTGATGCTGAATTATCCGTAGAGGTCTCTTCCTCTCCAAACCAAACAGACCCAGTGTTTAAACTGATAAAAACACTGAATGAAGCAGTGACATGTAAAAAATTTTTTTTTTTTTTTTTAAAATCATTGTTTTCTGGTATTCTCATTGCTCTCATGCTTGCATCTCATTGCTCTCATATTAACTATGGTGGTCAAACATGTAAAACAGCAAATGGCCCTATCTACAGCCAGTATTTGATATGTCTGTTCTGGGCTACTGTAGAAACATGGCTGAGCAACGTGCAATATTCACAAACGAGTACCCGCTCCATATGCACATAAAAGCAGCTCATTCTGAGGTAAAAAATACTAGAAAAAAATTCCTAATTTTCACATCATTATACACTATAGAACCATATTCCATTTCTGACAATATACGCCCCACACTAAGCCTTTAAATTAAGCAACTCACAATTATTTTACTTATCACTAAATCTGGTCTGGAGTTAAATTTCAGAAGAAACTCCTGTTATAACTTTCTAAAGCCAATAGTTTAAACAACTTGTTTTGTTTGACAATCTAAAACTAAAAATATTAATGTGTCTATGACACAAGTCAAAGCGGAATAAGCTTGCTTGCATTTTTGCTTGAACAAATGAATGTTAAATCCAGCCAGATGTAAACTGATGTCACTCTGACCAGCTGCTGACATGCTTCAGTTGTCAGATAAGTTGTGCCAAGAAGAGAAAAGTCCAGAAATACTATAGTGTATGCTTCCCTTTAGCAGCTGCCTGCGGCTGTCTGGCCAGATGTGCAGTTTTAAGTTATTGCAGCATTAACCTTAATGCAACCGATTATTCATCTTTCTCTCTACAACAAGTATTTATCAGCGTTTTAAAGCATGCTGCTCATCAGTTTCCTGTCTGGGACTTGACAGGACAAGGCGACCAGATGAAGTACCACTTAACTCACTACAGTTAAAAATAAAATGTACATAAAATTAAAACGGCACGGTGCTAAAATGACAAACAGCTAATTAAGCTGCACTGATAATCGTGCTTTTTAACCGCGGCTTACTCACTAGCTAACTCTGTGAATAAAAGTTAGCAAGCTAACGTTAGCTAGTAAACACTCAGTGCCATGTAGACGCTCACAGCTACAGAGGTTAGCTAGCAATCACTGCAAATCAACGCTAACGGGTTTAACGGCTTCAACTAGCATCAGTTTGACTAAGTTCATGCTAACGTTACGGGCCGGGAAACCCGCTACCGTCAAATTCAAACACGAATGGGACATTTTGTGTTTAAATACCTTGTGGTTTCGGCAGTCGTTGCACCAGTGTGTCCCTGCCATCCAGGCCGACTTAATGAATGCAGGCTGACGCCGCTGACTTTCTCCAGACTCCCAGCAGCTGAAGGCGGGGAGCCGCTAGCTGCAGCACGGCAGTTACTGTCCGCCACCGCTGCTCCCCCAAACAGCCACGTATCAGGATCCTGGAGGGGAGAAAAAACTGTAAACAGGAGGAGGGGAGACCCGGGACAGACATGGATCCCGCCCCACGGGAGATTATAGGAAGTTACTTTAGCCCAAAGAACTGCAGACACGTTTTCCACATTCAGGAGGAGACTTCAGGAGAGGTTACTGAAAGGGTGGGTAAATGAAGATAACAAACCCAATGAACAAATCTGCCAGCTAGTAATTAAGTCGTGGATGTTCACATTTAGGCTCAGTTAACACGCAAAATCACATAAAGGATAACAGTGAGTTTTTGGTCAATCTTGGTGAATTGGAGATCACAACACGAAGGCAGCTCGGTTTGTTTTATGAGAATTTGAAAGACAGTTTCTTTTTGAGTTACCCAAATCACTTTTATTTGAATACAGGAATTGAAACTGTTTTTCATCCAGTCTCAGTAGCTGTTCCAAATGTACATGATGCACTCCTTTAAAGGTCCGCTATGTAGGATTTAGGGGCACTTTGAGAACCCCAGTAATGAGTCCTAAAACCAAGAAATCCTTTAGCATTTATGCACCCTCAGTTCCCTCCTCTCAAAGTCAACAGGGTTTTTGAATTGTTTTGATGTTAGAAGCCTTGAATAAGGTCTGTGGTTAACACAAGCTTAAGAGACTTTCAGGTTTATTCTGCATCATAAAATACATTAGTAAGTACCCCACAGGCAAACTTTTAAGCTTTGACTTGTCTTTGAAAAGGCTGTTTCTAACAAGTGGCTAAATGAGACTACAGAACGTCATCATGCAGAACCGCACAGAGCCCGGCTCTACAGCCTTGTAGAGGGATGCAGCAGTGGTACAGATCGTTTCTGGCCTACAATAGCTTTTTATTTCTGGTGAATGCGTTTAGGCTTCAAAAATCCTAAAAGTGGTATTCATTTATGAAGATTATCTTGCTGATCAAAATGTGTAAGAGTCATAAATGATTATTTGCCAAACAGCTTATTTTCTGCAATTATCCAAAATCCAATGGAAAAATCCACTAGATGTTTTGACAAGGGAACTAGGGCAACGTTAACTTGCAGGTTGGCCAACAGAAAAACGTAATGTCTCCTCAAGCGGAGGAATTAGTCCTAAAACTCAAAAATAAGTTAGCATTTTAGCACTTTCCCTCGTCTCAAAAGGTGTTCTCATTTGGGGTCGTGTTTACCGTGTTCATGACATAAATCCATATGATTGCCCCCCTCATATCGTATTTACCACCTCATAAGTGGAATCAGTGTTTGCGAGTTGTGACGTGATTCAAAAATGGCGCAGGCCATGAATGCTAATTTTTTGGCAGATGGTAAGTTAATATATTGTCATTTTAGTTGTACAGAATCGGTCTTAATTTTATAGTATGAGGAAATGTTGATTCCAATGGCCCCATCTTTTACTCCTGACACAAAACTTTTGCATTACCTGTATTACATGACTTACTTGCTAAATTGTTATGTCGTGACCATGTCATTGTCCATGTCGTAACTACAAGCTTGCGAGTTTCATTTGAATGCACCATTAGAGTGGTGCAAGAATGACTCCTAAAAACTGGAAATGAGTTAACATTTTAACACTCCTGGTGCCTTTGTCTCAAAGTTAATGGGTTTTTTGGTTAGATGCCTGAAAAAAGGTCTGTGGTTCATACAAGCTGTAGAAATTTCACATTTTGTTCTATGACATAAAATACATCAACAAATACACGACTTGTGAATTTTAAAGCCTTTCTTCAAAGACAGTTGTTAACAAGTGGCTAAGTGAGACTAGGCCCATAAAATGTCTTTATGTTGAACCGCACCAAACATGACCTTACAGCCTTGTGGTGGTGGTGATGTTAAATGAATGCAACCGTGGTTTTGTTCATAGCTTAACATTAGCTTTTTACTTCTCGCAATTGCATTTACGCTTCAAAAATCATAAAAACACTGCTGTTTCAACACTGCAACCTCACTACTAGAGGCCACTAAATCGGGCACACTGGACCTTTAATACAGTTTATAATTTATTTCCATTCATACTCAATATTTCACTGAATCACCTTTCACTACAGTTTTTTGTTCTTATGATTCACAACAGGTAGCCTGCATAGTGGACAACAGCAGTGTACTCAGATGAGGCCCTTGAGGACAACATTTTACGGTAGGTTTGCACCATTTTTTGTAATTTGCTGCTTCCTTGGTTCGACATGTGACTATATATAGGCTTTTTACTAGCTGCAAAAACATTGTAAGTTTTCTTTTTACCTAGTCTTATGTGTGTGTTTGTGTCATGTCATCATGGCAAAATGTGGTCCTGGTAGCACCTATTATAATGGCATTAAGACACAAGCCATTTTGAGCATTTTGCATATTTTTTACAATGTCTGTGTGTCTATAGACACTTTTGTGAATACAATGACGTTGTAACAGTGCAACCTTAATTTATAAAACTCTATGTGTAGTTGAGATAAAAAGGGGTACCAAATTTGAAGAGAGGTGTGGTCTGGGGGTACAAAGAAAAGAAGGGGCCATTACCCCTCCAATTTACGTCCAATTACGTCCCTGACCCAACTTTTCCTTTTAAGCCGCAGATCACAGTGATTTTATCACAACATGGACTGCACTAGTGTTCATAGTAACACCTGTTTCCTACTTACATAAAAGTCTGTTTTGAAAACGGCCTTTACGTACTCACTCGAGGATTAAATATCACTACAGTCCTTTTCTCTTAAATTCACACTTTGAACTAAGGTGTACCGTGTTGTAAAATGAATATGTTCCCTTTGTTCCTTCAAAGTCTTATACAAATCAAAACATAGGGTTCCCCATTTGAGCAGTCTGAGATTCAGTACTTTAGCGTTAGCTTGCATGAGCACAGCATTAAAGGACCCATTCAACACACCAGGAGCCAAAAAGTCTGTGTCAAATCTTGTTGGCAAAACATTTTTATATCAGTGTTCCCTGGAAATAAATCTGTGTTAGACATCATTACAGACTTGTTCTAATCAGATTTAAGATATACACCACTGACTCAATCTTCTTCAGCTCAGAGCAGTGTTTGCTGGGAATAACAACAAAACACCATATAAAGCTACATAAGGCACAAGATCATTAGGTGAAACAAAAAACCAAAATATTCACAATACAAATATAAAAATGGCCAATATGGCATATTGTAAAATTTGCCCGCAAGGGCCCCGTTAAAGCACACTGCTGTTGTTAGATACAACCTTTGACAGAATTACTCCATTCATGAGTTAGCCTGTGTGGTATTGTAGGTTGTGTATGGGAACATAAAAATGGTGAAAAGCGACACCTATGAGAAAATTGCTCATCCTCATGGGTACTGTCATTATACCAATGTGCAGGAAGTAAAATAATTGAAGTCCTGCCAGAGCTCAGTTCTGGGAACCAGTAGCTGAATCCATTATTATACTCAATGAAAGCAGCTCCCATGTTGTCTTTAAGGTCAATATTTTATAAGACACACACAAATTGATAAACCTTTGGACAAGCTTTAAGTTCAATGTTTACATGCTTTGATAAAGAGAGGATCTTAATGAATACAGTTCTCAGACTGACACTTTATTCGGGGGTAATGAGCTACCAACAGATGCATAGTGTGTTGTGATATGAATTGTAAGAACCCGAAACATAGTACCAAGCTGTGTATATTTTATGATGCTATTGTAAAGGTCCTCTCCTTGTCTAGTAGGCCTCTCTATAAACAGAAGGGCAATAAGTACAAGGGTAAGCCAGGCTGGAATGACTGTGTAGGAGAACTACAAGCTGAGGCTAGAAGGGCATTTAAAGCATCAGCAGAGTCAGGCAGAGAGAAACATGGCCCTTTGTTTGATTATAAGAAATGCACTAATGCAAATTTTAAACATGCTCTTTGATTTATTAAAAGGAATGAGAACACACTGAGGTCAGATTCACTTGCAAGGAAGTTGCAAAATAATAGCTACAATGATTTTTGGAATTAGGTTAGAGATGATGGAGTAAGTGGCTGTGATGATATTTTTCAGCTGTGGCAAAAACATTGTTAAGATATGTTTAACTTTATCAAAAGCAATACACTTAGAGTGGGAAACAAAGAGAGAAATCCAGGCGTGACTGGTACTTCTCAAGAAACAGAAGAAGCGATCTTTAAGCTAAAAAATAACAAGGCATGTGGCATTGATAACATAACTACAGAACACTTAAAATTTGCTTGTAAAAAACTTTTTCCTTTGTTATCTTTGTGTATCACAGGTTTTTTAGTCCATGGAATCCTGCCAGACTCTGTTATCCGTCATACTAGTGCCTGTTATCAAAGATAAATCTGCTAAACTGAACAGCTCAGACAACTACAGGCCCATAGCCCTGTCCAGTATTTTATCCAAAGTGCTGGAGAGAGTCCTCTTGACCAGGCCAGAGCAGGACACCTGCACTACCGATAATCAGTGTGGCTATAAACACTAACATGGCACTGATATGTGCCTTTTTGCATTAAAGAAAATCCTTGATAAATATCACAGGCAAAATTTCACAGTGTTTGTTTGTTTTTATTGATGCATTGAGTCCTCCGATTGTGTAAATCATGAAAAATTATTTAAGAAACTGTTGCAAGAGGGGTTCCTGGGTTCCCTGTAAGAATCCTGGTGTTTTGCTATGTGCATCAGACAAGGCAAATACAATGGGGACATTCTATATCTGCCCCACTTCAAGTGAGTAATGGTGTCCGACGGGGTGGTATTTTATCTCTGTTTTTATTTAATATTTATGTGGATAAATTGTCAATGCAGTTAAACAGATGTACTCTGGATGTATGGTAGGTAGCTCTCTTGTCAATCACCTTATGTACGCAGATGATTTGGTCATTTTGTCTCTTCAACAGTTGAAGTCCAGAACTACACAGATTTTGACATCTAATGTAACGCAAATAAGAGTAATATCATGATTGTCAGAAGTAAGGACGACAGAAAACTGGTATTCCCTGACTTCCTCTTGTCTTGTACAGCTCTTAAGGTGTTGTATGAGATAAAATACCTGGGCCATTACATCAGCAGTGATCGCTCAGATGATTGGGATATACTCAGACAGTGCTGTAAGTTATACGCACAAGGTAACATGTTGGCTCGTAAATTTAGTATGTGTACGCAGCCTGTGAAAATCTCTCTGTTTAAAGCTTTCTGTACGCCTCTGTATACGGCCCATCTGTGGCATCACTACAAAAAAGACAGCTTGCAGAGACTGACTGCCCTATAATGACAGTATGAAGCTGCTGCTGAAAGCTGCTTGGAGTTCTAGTGAAAGCCAAATGTTTACCAGTGTTGGTGTTCCTACTTGTTGTGCTGTAATAAGAAATCTGATTTCTAGGTATGTAGAGTTATTTTGGCCGTAGCCAATCCTGAACTGAGTTCAATTTGGAATTTTTTGGAACCACTGGTGTTCATGTCTGTATGTAAATGACTGATTCACTGTGCTATGTTTTTATATATCTTTATAAATATTTTTTTCCTTTTATTTTGTGTCCTTACCTATGAACCGCTCTATAAGCTGAGTCCATAAAATAACATTTTGAATTGAACTGAATAGAAATAGCAAATTTGTTGCAGTGATGAGCTGTTGCTTTGCTTGACGCCAGATAGTTTTGAAGTAGACAAACGATAAGTAGAAAGGGATAAAGAATATATTAAAACTGTTATAAAGCCCACCATCCTGGCAGCAGTGTTCTCGCTGGTATAAATAGAAACCCTATCAGTTTAGATGGAAAAAATGGGGCTTATTAATAAACTCTACAAGCCACGGGATATATCTGGAGGTAATAGAAACCAGGCATAGGTGTAGCAAAGAAATCACAGACCCTGTGGATATCAATAAGTGTGCTTTCACTGTACAGCCAAGTCTTTGTCTAGGGGGGATGGTTTCATAGCTAACATGGAAAAAAATTATTTTTAATGGTAGGAAGTAATTACTGTACATAGAGGACTCATATTATCCTCATTTTGAGGCTCATACTTGTATATTAGTTTATAATAGAGTATATTTACATGCTTTAATGTTAATATATATATATATATTTGTCATATTTTTCTCTGTCTAATTCTCTGTAGTCACCCTCTGTCTCCAATGCTAGTTTTTGGTATATATCTCTTTAAGTGTAATTATGAAGTATATGTATGTTTCTTTGAATATTTAAATTTTTGGTGCTTCATACTCCTTTTTTATTATATTTAGGAGGGAGATATTTCATTTTCCACTACATTTACTTGACTTTCTTATCATTTACTGTATATGATAGCTGTAGCTACTGGTCACTTTCAGATTAAGATTTTAGAATAAAAACATATGATAAGCTTGTAAAACAAAATGTGAAAAGACAGAGATCTGCACACCGGGAAGCTCCTCTTAAAGGATTTTATTCTACAAAATAAGTGAAGTTTTGAGCCAAAACGCTCTTCCTCAGAGTTATTTTTGAATCTCTAAGCTTGTAAAACAATACACTGTTAAAGATTAAACCAGTGGTTTGCAATCTTTTTGGGTCAGGACTTCTGACAAAAAAGCAGTGTCTAATTGGGGCTCCTCTTGTCTTTAAGTTGTTGAAAGGTCCACAAAAGACAGAAATCCCTTCTAACCTTTTCAAATGGTACATAAGCTGGTTGAGTCTCAAAGAGGACAGACTGCACCAAAAATGAATTTGGATTTGTGCCGTAGACTGTTGTTTTTTCTACCTTCCTGCCCCATTCATCATCTCACAACTCCACAGATTTATCGTGTTGCCCTTTTTAGGGGCCTGGCCCCCATTTTGGGAGCTACTGAGTAAAATCAATCGTGCTGTATATTAAATTGTTAAAACAAGCTCCACCTAGAGCAGCTACAACAATGAAATTGCAACATACACATTAATGCATCAGCAGCAATCTGTCAGTATCATATACCAATGTGTTCATAGTACTGGAGTTTCTAACTTCAATACAATACCTGGAAAAATATTGATATTCAATACAATTTTCAATAATTGTGGGCATACACATGATTTTAAAAAAATAAAAACAAAAATAATATAACATACAGATTTTCTTTTTTTGTTTGTAACAGAAAAAAGCAGAATGACTGTAGTAAAAAAAATAACAATTAGAAATACCAAGAAAGGGCAGCGATGTATCGAACTGCTTTAAATGTTCAGAATTAATATTTCTCAGTAAACTGATATTTTTGACAAGACTATCATATATTCACATATAAGTACCATTTTTTTCTGCAGAATGTGTACATGATAATGCATTTGATGTGGGGTTTTTACTTTTGAAGTAGTTTTATGATTCATGTATTAGTTTTACTTAACCATTTGAAACATGAGAAACTTTAAATGAAAAAAAAAGTTGAATTTCTTTCAAAAACATTGGAAGAGGGTGATATGAAACTTAACAAGAAATATCCTAATATAATTTTTTGCATTTTGCATTTTTACATGTCTTGCCAAGTTGCTCATTTTTGTGACAGAAATCAAACAAAAAAAAAGTCTTGGGTTTCAGAGGTTTAAGTGCTGGTAAAAAGCATCTGATGCAGCGCAAGAAAACTGATGTCGATCCATATGCTAAAGGGTTAACCACAGGATGAGAATACTTCCTCTCTTAAATTTAAACAGAAGCTGTTCTAAAATAGTGAATTAGTAAAAGCATTTTATCTGTTTTTGAATAATACGCTCTTTCAAGGTCCACACTGACTATTTGCTCCCATGGTTGAGTAATGTATGTGCACCCACATCTCCACCTCACCTCTCATGGCGCACCCAAGGCCAACAGTAGTATAACTTCTCTTAATAAACTGCCTGACCAGCAGGTGGTGCATGTGACAAAAGTTTTCTGCATAAATTAATGACATTTTCCCTGACACCAGCCAAGAAAAAATATAGTCACTGCAATTACATTTTGTCTGCTTTTAAATCTTTTTTTGCACTTGTAGCTAAACACACAGGTAACTCAGCAGTATCTCCTGAGTTGGTTTGGACCTTTTTCCTCTCCTTTTGATTTTGGATCAACTGTGAAAACCCTTGTTTAATTTGTTTCTCACTGCCTGAGATGTTTTAAAGGAGTTCCAGAATAAATAATTGTAGCTGACACTTTAAAGTAAGCTTGCCACCATTACAGTGAAATACATAAAATGGCTTTAATGTACAGACATATGATAATGAACACTCTTAACTCCTCTCAACAGCATTTTGTCAGGGTCAAATGGACAATGTGTTTGTTAGGGATGTTGTTTTCAACTTTTCAGAACAACATCTACTAACAACTAACCAATCTTTAAGTTCTCTGATTTTTAAAAATAGACTGGCTAACTGCGGCCCTGACAGGCGGACTTAGCACAGCGAGATGTGAAGATAACAAAAAAAACATGATTAATATCCGCACTGAGTCATCCTTGTCTGACTTGAGCAATACAGAAAGAAAGAGGAACTTGGGTGTTTGGTGGGATCTGAAGTCCGAAAGCCTTATATGGGTGTATACGGGTATATGTGCGTGTTTGTGTGTGTGTTGCTTGGGAATAAGGATGAGCGAAAACTCAAATGTTGTCTAAGACATTGAGACATCATATTAGATCTATCACTGCAGAATGGTGCTCTTGACACGTTGGGTAAAAGCAATGGAAAAAAAGTAGCTTTCCACTGTGAATAGTTTTTTGCGTGTGTGTGTGTGTGTGTGTGTGTGTGTGTGTGTCTCCATGTGCCTTGTGATTCACCCTTGTCTAATAATACCCACACAGCCTTGTCTGATAGTTGACTCTTGTGGAGTCCAGAGAAAATGAGGAATCAGGAATAAGAAGTGAGAGGGCTGGATGTCCCCTTGCACGCATGTCAAGCGACCGTTCCATGTCATTGTGAAACGCATGATGGCCACTGAAACCTCTGGTGACTATCAGCCAGGAAGCATGGGCCCTCTCTGTGGACTGTCCACCACAGAACTGAAATATTCAGTGTAATATTCACTTGTTTCTGCAGATTTCATGAGACTCGTAGGTGAAACAGAATTTTGTTAAAAGCCCATCTGTGGCTCCAATTTAAGGCTAATCCTGCAACAGCTGCATTCTAAAGACTGTTGGACCAATTTTCACATTTCCTGCAACAGTTAGGTGTAAACATCTTTCATTTTGTCCAAACAAATATCCTCCGCTACTTTATGTTACTGGAGGGGACAAATGCACATGTTCTTAATGTTGTGTCCCTTGAGAGGATGGCTTTAGATGCTTGCGGGATTGCTTTTCAGGTTCAGCGTTGATGTTGTGCCTGTCAACACCTCAGATGGTGTCATACAGAATTGTATTGCATGTATAAGTGACTATTTTTTCCATCTGCTGGTATTTGTAACTCACACAGTAAATGATGCCTGCAGGGGTGTCAATAAATTATCTAACTCATATAATTCTTTTTATAATAATAGATTAAATATCCATTTATTTCTGCACCGGAATTCGTTCTCTTTCATTTTTGATTATTTTAGTGCATAAAAATACAGCATGCACATCTGATTGCTTTTAAAGGTCTGCTTATTTATTTGTCTTCTAAAAACTGTTTGCAATGTATTTGTGCGAGCAAACATTTCAGAAACTTAGATTTAACTTAAAAACTATATTTGCACGTTGTAACACGGTACCTCCTGCAGATAAAATGTGCTTTCTTTTGGTATGAGCTGATCTGGACACAAAACACGGTGCTGTAGAGGCTGCTCTGTAATTCAGATGAGCTCCTCTCATTCATTCAGTGAGATCAAATGAAAATGAATGAGCTGATTTGAATACTTCTTATTTATACCAGCTTTGTATATCACAAGGAGTGGCACAGCTGCTGTGATACTCCTGGTCACAAAATGATCAAATTGAAATCTGTCAGTCACTTCACAAAGTTAGTTCTGTAAATACATGTTGATTTTTTAAAAAAATACTCTATCTCTCTGCTTTTTAAAAAATATAATTGTTACATTACAGCGAATGTCTTTTATTGAAATTTGTTAGATAAAGGGGAAACTACTACTTTTTTACTACTAATTTTTAACTAATAATTGTTGCATGCTGTCATTGAATTCAAAGTGTGGCAACAGTTCTGTTGAAGCCTGTTTCCATACAGCTCATGTCACTCTGTACTGTAGATATATTTTAATCACTCAGCATTGATAAAAATATGCAACAGCTTATTTAATCGTTACCAAAAAGAGAAAAATCGAGGTAGACATGCAACGTTAACATGAAAAAGGTCACTTTCATTGGGTCAGTGTGTGTGTTAATGTACAGCTAATTCAAAAATGAAAATTGCACTGAAGTGTAATGAAGGGCACATGCTTTAGACTTAAGATGTGGCCATATGAACTGAATTCATCAGCTTTATCAGGAGCTCACGCTAGATCAACAACCTTAAAAACTTATTTTGTCGGAAGAGTTTGTCACCTTCTTGTTTTAATAAGGAACAAGAAGAAGGAGAAGGAGAAGAAGAAGAAGAAGCCTTATGGTACCAACCTAAATTGGTAGAATTAAGGAAGTTTTTAGTTCCCCTGCTAATTCAGAGATATACAGAAAGCCTGCATTTTCAACCACCTTTGGCAATTTGCTTCCAGTAGTTCAACAACTCCCCTGTGGACACCTTTACAGCTCATCAGTGGATGTAGTGCAGAGGGCGACAGCAAGACCAAAGTAAGTTTGTTCTCTGAGTGAGACTGTGGGCGTTTCCTGACTGTCCTTATACAAGCATGCTGATATGAGATGGATGGAGATAGTGTTACTTTGTGCATTGTAGGTATACAGTGTTGAGTTTACTAGCTGATAAAGCTGTTTAACAGTAGTTTTCTGGGAGTATTAGTATTAGTTTATTAGTAGATAGATAGATAGATAGATAGATAGCTAGATAGATAAAGGCACTTTTGCTGATTTAAATTCACCTGTCAGATTTTGATAAGTTTGACCTAACAGATGGCAATTTACATGCTTTCTATTTTTTATTTAAAAGGCTGAATCCTGTTGTATAATTACTCAAAATGTACAAATAATCAAGAAATGGAGATTATTTGCGTTACGTATTGGTTATTATTTATGTTTTTATATTAAAGCCCACTAAATTTAAACTTTATACTATCTTGAATATTGAAATGTTTTATCTGTATTTATTATCTGGATTCATTCAGCATGAAGAAAAGTGCAGCCCATCTGGGGGATTTTTTTTTCATGTTTTGATAAAACCTTTTTTTAACTTTTTTTTTCAACTGAATTACTCAACTAACTCAGAAGAAATGGTGAGCGAAGACGATTACGAAATTTGAATACTGCCACAGGAGTTACAGAGTGTGGACATCAACCTGCAGTCATTCTGGTCAAACTGATGTTCTGCAGAGGAGGAGTGCAACACTTCCTGTTGCGACGTAGCCTGTATCCTGTTTTCCACAGTCAGTGGTCATGCGTGTCATTCCCCTCTGCGAGACTATGTTGGCACAATCTTGTGACCCTGCGCTGTGAATCTTATGAGACTGAATTGAGGGAGACTCCACATGTCAGAGAAAAACTCTGAATGTCAGCAAAAAATATATGTAGAACAGCACAATAAATGTTCAAGACTGTTGAGAAATGACTTAATTATTGAGAGCGGAAAAACACATTGTTCATTGTAATCTCTGTGTTTTGAAGTGTTAATTGGGCTATAGCAGTGCTTCCTTCAGAATATTAGTAGCCTCTTAAAATAACTGCATACAAAGATGGTGATGAGGACATCAACACCTCGAAACAGCAGGCTCAAAAACTCAGGGGTCCAAACTATGTGACTGTGTATGATGAGGTGCAAATGTAACAGTTTGCATGCTTGTGAGGCCATGGCCATCAAAGATATGTATCTTGTGACTGCATTCAGACGGAAAACTGTGAAGTGCTTAGTTACACCCATGTAGCAGGATCAAACCAGAAAGCAGTACTCGGTCAGAGTAACTGCAGTTCACAACTCTGTAATTTCACAGTGGGTCACTTACACCTCAAAACAAATATAACAATGTTGGCAACTTCATTTCATACATTATATCTCTTTGGATATGTTTTTATAGAGTGAGAATAGTCACGACAGAAAACCTGCTCAGTGAGTATGTTTGCATGCACAAAATATTCCAGTTATTGCTCTTATTCTAAAAAAAGACAATATGTCTACTAAGCTGTTTACATGGCTAATGAAGGTGCATATTCCACTAATATTCCCGTTAACAAGAGTTGTATATCACGTCAAAATATTGATAAGTGGAATGGCTGGAGCCACTTGTGCCAATTTGCTTCTTTGCAAAATAGATTTTTTTTCAAAGTTCCCTACCAGTGGTGGACTTGTTGGACTATGTAAACATAGCCTCCCTCTTTCATTTCTTTCAAACATCTTGAAAAGGTCAGCATTGCAACATTTATGCATATCCAAAAAATGTGTCTAATGCGAAGTCTTTCATAATGTATTAAACTGCGTGCGTTTCTCCTTGCGACCAGGATGGTGGGTTTTTCTTTTGGGCATGCATCTCTATAGCAGCCTTGCAAACTGCTGTAAAAACCCTCATTGAGATGCATACTCTGATTGTACAGTAAACATGCCCAAATGATGCTGTTAAAGCCTGAATAATACTGGCATATCCCAAATGTCTTATTGCAAATTGCTGTACTCAGAAAGAAGTCTAATTCATGATATCCAAATAGAGTATGGAGTTTACATTACCCGTATCAAATTCAGAATATTGTCAGATTCAGAATGATAGTAGAATATAGTGTACATGTAAACGAAATCAGTGTAAGGCAATCTAATGCATTACACTTTTGTTGTTTTTTTTGGGAGGTAGTTAGTGTTTTTGCTATTGGCTTGTTATTTTTTACATTGTTTAGGTCAGCTTAGCACGATGACTTAAAAAAGGGGAAACAGCCAGCCTGATTGTGTCTGTTACAAACCCTGTGAAACCAGGGAAATAAAAAAAAATAAATAGTGATACCACACTGTAAAAATACTAAGTTACAAGTAAAAATTCAGCTTTGAAAATGTTACTTAGTGTGAGATGATGTAACATTTAAAAAAAAAAAGAAATAACACATTATTCCTCTTACAAACTGAAATGATGAATTCATAAGCAATAAAACTCAGCTTTGCTCATTTGCCCATACCATTTTTGATGGTTCAGTCAGAGCTAATTCTAAATATCTTACCTATGTTGTTGGGTAGTTTATTCTATAACAATGCATCATACAAAAACTGTAACTAGACTGAATCTTGTGGATTAAAAAGTCTAATTATGTCCCTCTGAATTGTATGCTGTGGATTGGAGGTACACAGAGCCATCACATTGAAATATCCAATTACATTGCAAGTACCTTAAACTTGTGCTAAGTTTCTTGCAGTATTTGTGGGGCTCTTAGTTTGTCAGTTGTGAGGAGGTGTGGGTGAATAAATAACAGAGCTGAAATGATAGATAACTAAAACTGGACATTGTAAAAGTAATGATCTGCAGGGCTGTTCGGATTTCAATATATTTAGCAAATAAATGTTAATGTTAGTGTGCCCACCACTTTTTTATGATTACATATTGTTGGTCCCTGTTTCCACAGTTGAAGGAGTCATTTATGAAGCCCGTGCTGCTTTTAGATCTGCCACAAATTCCACATGAAGTCAGTTTTTGTTGACACAGTCAAAGAGGTGTTAACTGACCTTCATGTTTGTTCCTGAGGTTGTAGTTATTACTGGTGGTGTGGAACTGTAGTGTAATACACTGTAGTGGACTGTAGTGGAAATGTGTTTCTAATATTTCCTCTCAT
The DNA here is from genome assembly GCF_026936395.1 of Plectropomus leopardus. NCBI lineage: Eukaryota > Metazoa > Chordata > Actinopteri > Perciformes > Serranidae > Plectropomus > Plectropomus leopardus. Next base: position 18,447,806 of record NC_142176.1, on the reverse strand, counting down.
GTTTGTAAATGGGTTGGTAGGGCAGTTTAACACTCAGCATCAACCTCAATAATGATCATGTAGTTGAATTAATACCTCTCTGACAGCATCAATCAAAACTGAGTAGTATTATCTTTGTAAAGGTAAAATCCATGGCAGAGGTGTTGTGTTGCACTCCATTTTATAGGAGTACCGAATAAAGTGGCCACCCAGTGTTTGTCGACGATGCTTGTCAAAGTCACTGAGAGCAATAACAGTGATATATGGTCACTGCACATGACAAAGTGAAACATTTTGGAAAAAAACAGTAGACAGCATGTGATCTGTCAGGGTTTATGGTCTTTTGATGATGTTGCAATCTGCCTGCACAAAGTGAAAAAGGCTTACTAAACACAAAATGAAATAAAATGAATTAATTGCATTTTTTCGACTATTTGTAAAAAATACTAGACAATTAATGTGTTTTTGACAGCACTATAATAAATACATAAAGCCAAACTTATTATATGCCAATTTCTGTTTGCTGTTGTTCTTATATGACTTACACAAAAAGCCACAATTTTCAGTTGTCAACCATGCCAAGTGTATACACAGTTAATACTGGGTGCTGATATTAGAATGTCTCTTTATTTTCTACTTCTAAGATCCAGTACTTTTCCAAGAGGATGACACAGTAAAGTTTAACTACAGCTGGTGTGGATTTAGTGTTGAGTTAAAGGACATTTCAGCAGGCCAACATTCATATTGCATGAGAAAAAGTTTCACAGAGAGTTGGCACCAAAGTTGAAGAACAGTAGATTGAACCACTAGGCGATCTTTTCGCACACGAATAGGAAGAAAAATTCACTAACAAGGTAACCGACCCATATAGAGGTCTGGATAATCTGACCATATGACACGTAAATGGATTAATTTAAAGGCAGCCTTCAAGGAACTGAATCTGAAAGCCAAGTTTCCCAGTTCCTCATTTAAAAAAATATGTCACTGCATGCTTTGTATTCTGCAAGTACTTCTCTCAGGCCACAAGGAAAACAAACAGACTGAGACGAAAAGGTTATCTGAAACATCCTCAAAAAGTATGACAGAAACAAAGAACAGGACCAAACTAGGAATATTTTAAAAAATAGTTATTTTAGATATAAGTGTTAATGTTAAGTCAATGTTTAGTAACTCTTCAGCAAGTGCAGCAGTGATGAAGTTTTATTTTGACCATCTCCTTGTTCAGTACATTGCCTGACCCTCGCTGGGTAAAGTGATTCATTTCTCAAATAAAGTACTGCACACAATGTTGTAATTGTACATCTGAGTGTGCAAAGGCCTTTGAGGTTAGGAAAAAACCCCTAAACAAAACATAAAAGCAGCATCTCAGTCCTACTACCTAGCAATCAAACCCAGATGACACACTGATTTTAAGTGGAAACATCAAATCCAGTATCATCAAATAATAACTTTTATATTTCTAATTTAGGTCAACTTTCACTCTAAATTCATATAATTATATACTCTGACTGTTAAAGAACCAAAAAATCCTGCACATACTGGTGACAGTGCCATGTTGGGCCTTCTAGGGGATAGCCTTTGAATTTAACAGACTGCTGTTTGCTGTTTTCTGGCACCTGCACCTTTAGCAAACGTGTGGAGACAGTGGTTCAGCTGCTGTGCAACAGTGACAGGAGGGTCTTCTTTTATGTCATCAACCTCAATATAATGGCCATGTCAAAGGAATGGGCTATGTTCCACACGGCCAAGTCAATCTTACACCTAACCAAGTCAGGGTTCACAATCAACTGAAAGAAGAGCAGCTCCCTGTCACACCCACAAGTGGAGTACCTGGGAGTTGTGTTTGATGCGCTCAGGCTGTGGACCAGTCTTTTGGAACACAAAGGGATGGCCCTTCAGCAAGCAGTTTATGGACTGGGTTGCGACGGTGATGGTACTGAATGTCATGTAGGTGTTGGGGTTCATGGAAGTGGCCCACCTACTGGCACCACCAGGGTTACTGCACATGCAACACCTTCAGAGGTAGCCAGTCTTTGTTTTGACGCCAAGAAGCACAAGCAATTCTTGGTTGCCATTCCCCACTTAGTACAGGACCAGGTGTGATACTGGGTACACGTGTTCAAGGGAACACTGCTGGGATGAGTGAGCTCCTGCATCCTGGTGTTTATGGATGCTTCCCTGATGAGATGGGGAGGGGCCTGCTTTGGGAGAGCGGTAGGTGGTGTGTGGCCTCACACATCAGCCTCCTTGAGCTACAGGATATTACCCAACACTTAAGGCACCTGTCACAGGGGAGGCACATGTTAGTAAGGGCCGACAACTGCACCACAATGGCCTACATCAACTGACAGGGTGGAGTTTGGTCCACTGCACTGTTGAGGATGGCACTGAGTCTGTGGTTGAGGGCCTCAAAGCACCTGTTGTCTCTGAGTGCGCTACATGTTCTCGGTCTGGAGAATGGGGTTGCCAACCTCATGTTCAAGGGTAGGCCGCCACAAGACAAATGGCGGATTCTGGGGGGCTCTGTTTCAGGGGATGGGTACAGTAGGCACTTTGGCCACGCTGGGTCAACCACTTTAGGCCTGGCCTCTGAGGTTTACAGGCTGAGAAGGGGGCTGGGTTGTCTGTAAAGAATGTGCAGACCACCCAGGTGGCAAGAGCAGCATCCACTACTGTGAGTTACAACACAGTGGTCATGATGTTCAATGCTGATGCAAGGAATTGAGGCTAGATCCCCTGTCATGTGCAGTTGGATCGGTTCTTTGCTTTTTGCAGTGTTTGATGGAAAGAACACTGTCACGTGCCACTATAGTGTGTGCAGCATACATGTCCTCCTGTTTTAGCCCACCCTGACATTGAGCAGTTCTTGCAGTGGGTCAGGAGACATTTCCGGGTGATGCATGCCTCTTCCCTGCAATTGGACTTCCCACTGATGCTCAATGCCTTGTTGAAAGATCCATTTTAACCTCTAGTGCTCCTCTCTGAAGGCATTGTCATTAAATACAACTTTGCTGCTGCTTGCCTTGGCTGAGAAGCTTGCGCCTTCATAGTGACCAGAGCAGGGCTTCTCTCAGACCATATCCTTCCTTTGCTGTTGGAGTTCTTTAAGTTTTAAAGTTATATACTGAAATACTTTTTGTCTTGTACAACATGTTGGCATGTTATGTTGAACACATGGCCCCCACCGTATGCACTGAGCAGCTGTTTTGTGCTTCAGAGATGGTGTGGCTACAAAGGCCCTATCCAAGAAACGCCTTGCCATATGGCTTTGTAAGTGCATCTACCAAGCATATCAGGCGGGCAGGGGCCCTCCCACTGTGGCCCATGCACACTACACACAGTAGTGGTGTCACTGGACATGTCAGACTTCTTTTCATGTTTTGTGCTCACTGGAACAACATAGTACTGTGAAAAAGGTTGCGTATGTGGTAATTGTGTTGCTTCTGAAAGGATGTTCATTCAGGCTCCACTCACTGTGCCCATTGTCCAGTAGAAGGCGCCTGTCTGAGAGAGAACGTAGGTTACAAAATTGTAACGCAGTTCTGTAAGCACAGTTGGAGCCCTCTACCAAGTGGCAAAAGGCTGTAAAATGGCAGATAGTGTAGCGTGCTGCCTCATAGACTGCCCCAGGGATGACGTTTTATGTAGGCCAACCAGAAAGGATCGGAAGCTAACACTGCCCTTGTTCTCTCATCAAAAAAGTCTATAGGATTTTTCATTGGATTTTGGATTATTGCAGAAAATAAGCTCTGTGGTGAATAAATGTTCATAATACTTACATGTTTTGTTCAGCAGGATAATTTTCCCATATGAACACCACTTTCAAGATTTTTGAAGCCTATAAACACATTTGCCAGAGGTAAAAAGCTATTGCGTGACTATAAACAATCTACACCACAGTCGCGTCACCGTGTTCAGCATGGCTCAATGTGATGCTGTTCTGTAACCTTATATCTAAATGATCAAACTTGACTTTGTATTTTACAGTAAGTTGAGTATACTCAACACAAACAGGGTTTTGGTTGAAAATAGAATGTATCTTAAAGTATATCTTTTCAGTTATGTTCTTTGCACGATGTACACAAAAATACCAAATAAAAAGAGAAAAAAGCATTATCCTGTGGCTTCACTGAAAATAGTTATGATGGAAATAGTGCCCGGCGTGCTGCAGCTCACTCTGTGTATTAATACTCACGGAAAATGCTACTGTACTGTGTATCATCAGTTTTGCTCAGCCAGCTGTGATTAAGATGGGGCCGTCGAGGTTGCCCACAGTCTGTGTGGTTTTAACAGCTCCCCAAACAGAGACTCTGATGACAATGGTCCTCCAAAAGTTAACAAGGAGAGTGTCCCCTTGATCAAAAACCTTTGAAATAACAACAGACATGGAGGTAGAATCATCTAAACCAACTATTTTAAATTCTTGTCAACCTGTATGTAACATAGAGTGTGCAGCAGAGGATAAATGTTTTAGATACATCTGCACACAGTACAACTAATATGTCAAACAACAATCACTATCTGCTGCAGCTTCATTGTAAGTCTTCTTGTGTGGTAAATGTACCTGACTGTGTTGTGTAAAGTATTTGAAAGAGGGTTTGACCATATTTTTAACATGTAGCTGAGATCTCAGCACCCATGGGAATAAACACGGTGACCTTGGTTAGAAGATAAACTTAACCTCAGTATTTTAATCTTACAGAAAGCAATATTTTCAGTGCTTCGCCTTATCACTGTGCTGCAGTCTTCCTCTTAAACAGACAGTGCTAACAATATACACAATATACAGATTTTTGCTATAATTTAACAGCTATCTTTACATTTGGAAAATATATAGTTTCAGTTTCAGGTGTCAAAACCAACATATTTAACTTTTATTTTGCCCAAATGTCATATGGATGTACACCAACTGATTAACCATAGTATATTGCATAACAATGCATTACTAAAACAAACAGACTTTTCTCTTTTTTTTTTAGCACCACGACTCAAAGGCCCAGCAGGGGTTCTTTTAACAGTATCTCCTCTTTGTGATAATAATAGTCCCCTTTTGCCTCCAGTGTGGTTACAACACAGATACTGTACCTTCATCTTATCTTCCAGATGTGTGTGTGTGTGTGTGTGTGTGTATGTGTGAGTGTGAGTGTGAGTGTGAGTGCGAGTGTGTCTGTGTGTCAACATTTTTCCTCTTAAAAGTCCTGTTTCACCAAGCAACATGTTTTAGTCATTTTGCTACAGTGTAACCTCTCGGGCCATTAGTTTCAGATCTGCAGTCAGAACCCAGACGGATGGATGTAGTTTAAAGACACTCACACTGCACACATAGTGTGCAAACAGTTTAAATTACATCCCCTTTCACAGTAAATGCTGTCTTTACTTATTTTCTCAATGCTTCATGTGCTTTTTTTTTTTTAACTGTGTGTAAGCTGCTTTAAATCAAGTCAAATTCATTGTATGCTTAAACATACATGTTGAATAATGCTTGTTTTGTTTCTGATTCTTCTGATTAATGGCTACAAAACACAGTATAATATACATTTAATGAACTCAATAATTTCCCTACTATAAGAATATATGTTGAAGTTGGTAACACTTAAAACACCGTAATTAACCAAAGCGCACCTACATTCCAAACCAGTAATGAGTGCACATATATGAACATTTACTTACAAATGTTTATTATAAGACAATATGTGCTGCTATGTGCTGCAGTATGTGCTGCTAGTATATGCTGCTTATAAATTTCCTTTATGGCAACAACCACATTTTTTGCAGCATGAATCTTCTACTGTTGAGACCAAAAGCATCCTTTAATTTAAATAAAAACAACATATAAATTCAACCAAACGTAGTTATTAAACATTAAGCTCATTGCACCCCTTAATTATCTCATTCTTTTTGCAGTAAAGAAACTGACAGTGAGGAAAACCCTTGATAGTGATGATGACTGCTAAGGGAGGGGACAGTATAGACCCTGATAAATGTGACGTTTCATGGTCTCTCCTGACAAATCATCAATGGCCAGGAACCTTATAGCAGACACACTCTATTGCTCCCACCCACAGAAAGTTTTTACAGAAGTCAAAAAGTTCCTTTTTCATTTTACAGTCAAACAGCGGGCCTTGTTTATTTCATTTTATTTCACACAGTTGAAGGCCTCAGAGAGTAGCTCAGGTCAAAACTGTACGCTATACAATAAGGGAGAGAGAGAGACATTTTTGGTTTTCGTTGAGAGGAAATTTTGAAACATTGTGCAATGGTGCCGCAAAAGTTTTGAAAGGTTGCATTTAGCCTGCAAAGCGTCTGAGAGTCAGTCCGTTGGAGAAGAGGTCTCCATGTTGCATCCATACAGAATGGAGAGCTACCTTATCCCACCTGTAAGTATCATTTATTTATTTTTTTTATTATTATCTAAACTCTAAGGAGACTTTTAAGCATCTGATGCTTAAAAGAGATCCTTGAGCAGTTTTTCTCTTATGTAGAATTAAACAGCAAAACATTTAATAGTCAAGAGAATGGACAATGTGTTATTTCAAATTACAGGACTAAATGTAAGTCTACTTCAATGTGACTACATCACACAAACTGTAAGAGACTTTTATACTATGAGTGACATGAAAATGAAACTCAAAACTTCTTGGGAGTTTCAGAACAGCAGTAGAAAGAAAAAAAGTTATTATGATCACATAAATGTTACTAATGCCTTATCCGATTTAGATTTAGATACAATGTGAACTTTTTATAAAAGAATATAAATGATTAAATAAGTTAAGATATAATGTGTGCTATTTGTGGCTGAAAATGTTTTTTATTTGCTATTGCAGCACTCAGAAGAAATGTATGACCCTGAGATCTACAGACATCAAATTCCAGAATATTATAATCCATATGTCCTAGATACAGATATCCAGGCAGGTGAGTTTTACTTCAACATGCATTTTGTCTCATGTGAGTCAATCAGTGTTTAAACGGAAACCGCCACCTTTCTTTAAAATTACAGAGAATGATTTGAAACATTTTGAAATGCAAAGTAATGGTGATTGTGTGAGCAAACATAGCATGACATATATGTTGTTTATAGAACCGTTCTTACAACGTTTCATTAAAAAGAAAACATTTTTGTTATCTAGTCTAAATCTTCAAATTAATCACCGTGACCTGCTGTGGTCTTTTCTGATGCCTCGTACATAAAAAGCCTGCAGTTTGTGCAGCTGGAGTGCACCACATTAGGGTGTATGGAACACAGGAAACAGATGCCATTTCTTTCGGCCGCTACAACTCACAGACATAGAACAAACTTTCGCCCCATGGGGTTTTGTTGATACAAGAGAGGTGCTTTACTTTCTCCTGTAATCAACTGTTTTGAATATTGCACAAAAACAATATAAGTAGGGGGAGGAAAATACTTTTCATCACCTTATTGCAAAGAAAAAACGCCCCCACTGAGAACGCACTAGTTGTCTTTGTGATAAAAACATGTCATATCTAATACATAAATATTTCATCTCTTTATTATATTTAAAAATTATAAATTAAAAACATTGCATATACTGATATACACAAGTGATTTTACAGTGTTATAGTGGACGTATGGCATGACTTTATGATCCAGTCTGATGTGCTATTCTTATATATATTGTATTTTAAAGTAACTTCACTCTTTAAGCTAAACATTTTGCACCTCTCTATACACATATTTATTTATACTCTTTTTATGCATATACTTTTTTATACAGTAAATTCCTGTCTATTCAGGCAACGGCTTATTTAGATAACTTCTTACTTTATTTATGACGTATTTTATTGTTTAGTTTTACTTGTACAACCTTTTATCCATATAGCTATATATATATATATATATATATATATATATATATATATATATATATATATATATATATATGTGTGTGTGTTTTAGATATTTTTGTTTTAACTTGTAATTACATTGTTGGATGGAGTCTGTGACTCAGGTTTTTTTAAGGCAATGACTGCTCTGCGATTGTTGTTCATTTGGCAGTTAATGACTTTGCATATGAAATACTCCTTCACTTTTTTTCTCGGCTCTTCTTTATTTCCCTGTTACACTTAAAATACGTGAAAGTTGACTTATTTAATTATATTGATTAATTCTCAAATATATTCTGGGGGAAAATGTGTGAAAACATGAAAGAGATTACAAATGAAAAGTCAACGGTCGTGGCAACACTGTTAACAGGAAAGAGCTTCATGCTGAATTCTCTTTTATTCTCTTCATTTCACCCAGTTTATGCAAATTCAAGCACTATGAGTAAGCAGCTCATCATCATGAATTCAGCTGCTTTTGACCTAGTGGCTTCAGATATCCTATGACAAATATTGATTTTCAATGAAATACAAACTGGCTTTTTTCTTCATGAATTATTTTTAACCATCAAATTATAAGGGCATTTTTATGACTTGTATGAACATTTATGTTGCAGTTATCATTATCGGAGTTCATTTCTGTTTGTTTTTTTCTAATTAAAAAAAAATCCTCTTCTGATCAGTGATGGTAAGAAACATCAAAAAGCTTTGACCGTTATGCTGTTTCTCACCTCTCTCTCTTCAGATCACTGGGACTACCACCCTCACCCTCACGTACATCCAGTAGAGTTTGAAAACCTCCAAGAGGCCAACTTCACAGAGCTGCAAAGTGTGCAGGCGATCCACCCGCCTGGCCTCATACGACATGACACCATACGATACGACGCAGAAAACCTGCTCGATCCAAATCTTGGCGCACATCCTCACGTGTTACAGCAACCAGTAAGTCTGTCTGTCACCCTGCAGCATTAAACATACATTAAGGGAACAAACACACATCCAGCACATCAACACACACACACGGGTGCATGAACCTGCAGACAATGAACATAGTGATAACAGTTATGATGACTAAAGTATGGCTTTCCTGAACATTTTGTTGTACAAATTCTACTAGAAATATCATTCCAAGGAACAGACAACAGTTGGCTGATGAGAAATGTCACACAGAAGCTTTACAGTCTTCATACACACCTCTAAATCTCTAAATATCCTTCAAGCTCACTGCAGACGTCTTCAGACTTCACATAATTCACAGTTGGGTTTCAAATTAGAGAGGACATTCAGAGAATTGGTCCTGTGACATAAATCAGGAAGTGAATCTTTGAGTTACAAGAAACCTTTATTTTTTGTTCTTTTTTTATAATTTCAGCATAGAAAGAACATTTTCTTTAAAATAGTCTTAAGGCTCAGTGGAGCTCAGTTATTGTCACAACTGCACGCTCCACCCCTGCAGTTGTGAACCAATGAACCAGGACAGAGATCTCCGGTTTTGGACTGCAGTATCACTAACCAACACAACATTTTTAAAATCAGAAACCAATACACCTACACGTACCACTACTGCAAGCTCATGTTGTCGAGCAGAGGTAAAAAGAGCAAAAGGCAAATGTATTTATAGAACACATTTCTTGAGGCAATTTAAAATGATTTACATATATTTAAAATAAATATATAGACCATAAAGGTTAAATCTATTTCTTGTTGATAATAATTTCAGAATCTGAACTGGAATAAAATTTATTAACAGGTATTTTTTACTTTTAGGAAGTTGCTTTGGCCTTTGGTGCCTACATTTAACACACAATAAACATACCAAGAGAAAATGAAAATAAGGTCAAGTACTGCAACACTCAGGAACATGAATATATAATACAAACATTGCAATAACATATGAACAAAATACTTTAAAAAGTACTATAACATGACAATGTCAATGTCAAAAATATTAATAAAGGGGATGTGCAAAAGTTCACAGTATAGCAAATATGTGACATGTACAGAAATAACAGTGCGATATGTGCATTTTAAATTCTAGTCAGGTGTACAGGCTTTTAAACATACCAAATGTCAGGCTGAATGCAACTAGAATTTCTCCATCCAAGGTCACTGAACACAAAGGTGTGCTGAATTTAAATATTTCACTCTGTGAGGTGTAACTACAGTAAAGTGCTGGAACAAGCAGATACAGTATAAAGTATAAAATTAATTAAATGTGAAGATTAAAGGATATTCCATAACTTAATTAGCAACACTGGGGAACCTTTGTGTTTATACCTAGAAAAACATGCCATGGTTTTAGAAATAGGTGATAGTTAACAACTAATTTTTCACTTTGAAATAATATATTCAACCAAAATCCACTTAATTTTTATGTCATAATCTTATGTGAATCTATAACACTGCTCATAGATGAAACTCAGTTTGAATATTATTGTGAATAATACTTAAATTTATGATATATAAAATGTATTCACTGGTACATGGGATGTTGGCTTAGTTGTCAGTGTTTCCTAAAACACTGGACACAGATACACTAATATACACACACAAACACACACATCCACTTAAACTTAAGAAATGTTAGATTTCAGTGACACAACCTGTCTTTGCCATTTGTATCCTTTACAAAGAAACCACAAAGCATGTGGACTTTTTTGTCTATGATGGTTTTCATCTCTGAGCGAGTGAAATTTTCCTTTTTAAAAAAGGACTGCTGTTTTTACAACAGGAAGACAGTGTGTTTGTATGTGAAAAAGACAGGGTGTTAAAATATTAGTTGAGACATGGTCTGAGAATACAATGTGAAAACCGCAGTTCACACATGAAATTCATGTACGTTTCCACAACTGACAGGTTTTTTGAAGGGTGAATATGTTGACAAGTGTTGCCCACCCAGGCATACAGCTATAGCAGCATCCACACACCACAGCTCATGCAGAGAGATGTTGTCACTTACAGTGAGAAGATTTTAGTGAAAACCCACCTCAGGTTATGTGTCTGATGTTAAGTACAGTATGCAGTATCAATCTGAATGGCCTAGTTTAAAAAAAAATGATATGCCTATAACATCGTAAAATACTAAAGGTTTCAGAGATGGTAGTTTGAGAATTTAAAAAAAAATTATAAATGGTCATGGTGAGGTTGAGAAATGAATAAAATCAGTGGTGGAAGAAATATTCAGTGGAATTCCTTGAGTAAAAGTTTCAAAACTGCAAGACAAAAATATTCCATTTCAAGTGAAAGTTCTGCCTTCAAAATTTGACCTTATTAAAAGTACAGGAACATTTTCAATTAAATAAACTTGAAGTATTGAAAATAAAGGTCGTCATAGTGTAGAAAGGTCCCTGATAGGGTCAGTATTGATTCTGTATCATGTTTACCGAACTGATTACATGTTTTATGTGTAAAATCTGTGTTGAAAAGTAATAAGCATGTCTAAAATAGATGTAATGGAGTAAAAGTGCAATATTTCCCTTTAAATTATTGTGGAGTAGCAGCATACAGTTTTTTGCAGGAGCTCTATGCAACATTTAGAACAATATAGCAGCAAACAACTGCTTGTGTTGTAAGCTGAGCTCCTGTTCTTTGTGATGGTCCACAGACCAGCCATGGATGTATGTTTGTGCACGTAAGTCCCTGTGAGTGTATCCCACTGGCTGCTGCTACACTGTGGTCATGTGACAGTTTCTAATATATGTTGGCATGGTGTCACATCTCAGCCCCCCCACATTAACACAGCTCCTTCTGCACTGATGTCATTGTTAGCACTCTTAATGCTGTTAGCCCCGTTAGCTGTTAGCTGCCAACTCAGCCACCTCCATGTTGAGAGCCATGCGCAAACAATTTGTGAATCATATACAGTCTGAATTTCATATAGAGCCCCTTTAAAATGGAAATACTCAAGCACAAGTACACCAAAGCTCTACTAAAGTACACTCTTTGACTATGAACTCTCCAAATTTAAGGTCAACAATTGAAACACTCTTTACCTGTTAAGTCCCAGATGTATCTGTGCATCCAGCATGACAACTGCATATTTTACAGCCAAACTTTGTTTGCTTTATTTTCTCTGCCTGATCCCAAAATTCATAAAAACTGTTTTGCTAGATTCAGTGAAATTATTTTTATAGGTTTAGCTGTTGGCCTAATTGTCTACATGGACGACAACTAACAATATGCAAATTAATGGAAAGCTTTGCACCATCAAACCAACATTTATTTTCTTCTGCTATGTTTCTACGTACATGACATTACAGTTGGCAAGTCATGTACCAAAGTTTTCTCTGACTTTCTGAGTTGTTCCGACTAGAGGGATTGTTGAATTTTCCCAGTTGGGAACTAATTTTTCAGATTATTCAGACACCACATGAATATACCAGGAGTTAAACTATTGCAGATGTTATGAATTTTATAAAGTCTGACTCCTCTCTCGTAGGTAGCATTCTTCCCTCGGGCTGTATATCCACCACACGTGTCTCAGCGCAGCTCTGATGATGAGGAGCACGGAGCACGAAGTCCCCCGCTGGAGGTATCTGATGAGGAGTGTCTGCGAGATCGAGTCTCTTATGTCACACCAGGAGAGCTGGGTAAGGAAATAGATTTACAAGTCATTTCATGTGTGCAGTGGGGGAGCACTTCAGTTGTCTCCTGAGCCGTTAACACGGATACTTTAAGACAAACAACTGTGCTGGCCATGTGAGGATTCTCAGACATCCAGGTCATGGTATATCTAGAAGTGCTAAGTCACTGGACTTGCTTTAGATTCTACAGTCTTAAGAATTTAAAGCAGCAGGCCAGTGTTTTCCCTCCTCGCAGTGGGATGTCGTATGTTTGGCATTGAGTCATGTTAGCTTTGTGTTCTGCTGACATTTTAAGATGCACTTTTGGGATGAGCTACCAATTGCACAACTGCTTTTACACTGCTGGCCATGCATCTTTAACGGAAGTGGGTTCATAAGAGACAGAGTGACTGTTTGTTTGATATAAATGTTATTGGTTTCCAAGGCTGGATTTTTATACTGGTTTGTTGAAATAATCCAGCATGTACACAGAGAGAATGGTCAGCTATCCCCACGTTTTACTTTTTGGGCCTTCTGATGAGGATTCCTCATTAAAGATTTTATGGTCTTTGGTCCACTCTGCCTTCTTTGACCAAGCCCTACTGCATGTACCTGAACACCCACCAACACATTAAAATAAAGCACTAATAGCTAAGGGCCCTGACACACCAAACCAACATTGGTCATTAGGTAATGTTGGGCCATTGGTGAATGTCTGTTGCCCTAGTTTTTGCGATGTTTCCTGCACTTTAGGCAATAGTCAGCACTTTTCCTCTTTTTTTTTTTAATGGCCGATTCAGCATGTTGAATGTGTTGTTAATGTGCTAATTGGCTAATTAGCTTCTTGAATCCATCCTCTCAGTCTTCCAGTTTCCTTTATTCAGTGACGTATACAGACTATCGCCGCTTGCTGGTATACAAAGTTATTTCCTCTCATGCAGGCGCAGAACATACATGCTAGTTGGTCAGTGGCTTTAGTCTTTGCAGTTTGTTCATGTAGAACCTCAAGGCCGAGACATAGGTGACTTGAGGCTATAAAACAGATGGCTTTCGTTGCCAGTACTTTGTTGAAGACAGTTTGGTGTATCTGTACCTTAGTGGTCAATGTTGCTGATTTGGGGAATTAGGTTGTGTCTGTTTATAGCTCTGTTTATATCCTGCGTACTGTCGCTGTATCAGCATGTTCTGGAAAAATCACGAAGCACTACATATTTTTAGGATTAACTCTTTAACCAGCAGGTGTTTTTTGACCACAATGATATAGACTACAAACTACAGACAGTTATTTAAAGGCAACTGACTTCTTTAAACTGAGATCACCCTCTAGGCTGGTATACTGACACACACCCGTCTAGACGTGCTTATCGACGAGAGCAGTAAAAGGAATTGAATTAGTGATGCTGCAATTCAAACAAACTGTTATGCTTAGGTCTGTGCATGGCCGCGCCCACAGCTGTCATGTTTGACGTTTTTGGTCGACATAAACACCAACATGAAGCAGGAATTCAGCAAGCATTCAGTGCATTTTGAGGTTGGTTTATTGCTGAATAATGAGAGGGAGAAAATCTGCTTTCTTTGTGCTTTCAGAGCACTTGATGATTTGTCATTACAAATATTGTTGGGGAACTAAGTTCTATTTGTTACATCTTGTGGAGGACGTGTCTCGCTGCGATTACATGCGTGCTCTCCACTTCCTCTTCTGGCTAGTTCAGGACCTAACAGGACCAGCTGAGCCTCAGTAGTTTCTCATATAGAGTGTCTGCAGTGCCAAGTGGTTTGTCCCTAATATACCTTTGTAAATATTTGCATGGCTTTCTTTTTTATTCAAGCACCTCTGTGAGCACTTTGGTGGCAGTTATTGTGTTTAACTTCTTCAGCAGACCTTTTTTAACCTTTCCCATATCTAGGCAACCCTTTGCATTTTTGTTCATGCCATTTTTTATCTGAGCATGGCTTTACAGAGTCCCTGTAGATAATTTTGATTGAGGTGTAAGGATGACTAATGAACAGACTCATAATAAGTGGTTCTTTGAGTGTAGAGACAATCTCAGTCAGGCTTAAGATCCAAACAAGGTCAGCGGGGGCGCAGTTGTTCAGTAGTAATTGATCGGATTGGATCAAATCTTGAAAATGGGTTGTTCGAAAGAAAAAAGGATTCTGAAATCAGGTCAAATCATGTAAATCAGTCTTAGTTTTGATCTGAATCAAACTCACGGGATGTGTTGTTCAAAACTTTAGAGTAGGATTGAGATTCCTCTGAAGGCTGGAGTCAGGGTGACTTTAAGAAACAAAATGTAATAAAACTTTATAACTGGTGAAACATATATACATTAATTAATATTTTGCACTTGATTTGTTTAACAGTTACTTTGGTAAAGTAGATAAAGTAGAGAGTTTGCAGTGCAGGCTTCCAACAGTATGATATCTTTTCCCATTTAGAGCACAGATTATCCACTTTGAATATCTTGAAAAGTTTGCATCTGGATTAGAGTGATTCAATCCAATGTGGCTTTTGAAAAACAGGTGCAAAAGTTAGACAGATCAGCTGATCCTGAACAGCAAAACATGGTATTTCCAAATATGAATTATTCTAAAAGATTTCGAACAACTGGGCCCAGAGTAGCAACATGCATTATCCTTAAATTACCACGTATTGCAAGTGAAGTTATAGCAATCATAAGGTGTCATTAAAGGGTATCTGAAGCACTAAAGCAGCGACTCACTGAGGATTACATGAGCCAGCATTTTGTAGACTTTTAGTTTACTCTGTAAGTCATTGCGTTCTCTTCATGTTACCTCATATTAATTTGCATAAAACAGAACCTAAAAAAACATATATTGTGCCTCTGTGCCACCAAAAGAAAACTACTTATTTTCTTCACCTTTTTCATAGTGTCATTGTGCCACAGCTTAATTAGGCTTTATGCAGTTTTTTTTTAATTGTTAATATTGACCAAGTAATATAACTAAATCTGAACACTATATACAGAATAACAGTGGATTTCAGTCTAAAACTAATGATGTTGCAACTCTCTTATGTTTCCAACAGGCAATAAAAAGAAGATCCGTTTGTACCAGTTCTTGTTGGACCTTTTAAGGAATGGAGATATGAAGGACAGTATCTGGTGGGTCGACAGAGACAAAGGGACATTCCAGTTTTCCTCTAAACACAAGGAGGCTCTCGCGCACCGCTGGGGAATCCAGAAGGGAAACCGCAAAAAAATGACCTATCAGAAGATGGCTCGTGCCCTGCGCAACTATGGCAAAACTGGAGAGGTGAAAAAGATAAAGAAGAAGCTGACGTACCAGTTCAGTGATGAGGTGCTGGGTAAGACTCATCTGGACAGAAAATATATGTAGGCAGGGGGATTTCTGAAATGTCAAGATTTACTCAGTAGTTATTGTGTTAGAAACTCAATCAAATGTGCTGATCTGTTAACTTCCATTTTGTGAACAGCACCATTATTGTTCAATAATTGATACTGTACAGTCAAAAGGCACAAGGGGAAGGAGAGAGAGCGATGTGTGTGTAAGTGTGTGTGTGTATATATTTATATATAAATATATACACAGACTTACACACCCACAAGCATACACACACACGTATATATAATGATGAAATGATTTAATATCTTGAAATAATGTGTTAGTATCTTCAAATAATGAAATGAAAACATTTCTCAAAATAATGAATTACTTATCTGACTTTAAAACTTAGTATCTCAAAGTAATGAGAAACAATAGCAATTTTTTATTATTTTTTTGAAGTTTATAATTATTTTTGCGATATGATATCGTTTTTGAGATACTAAGTCATTGTTTTGAAAAAGTCATTGTTTTCAGGATCTTTTGTTTTTAACCACAGTGATGTAAATGGGCTTCCATACATATCAGAAGAAATTCAAATTGGAAATGTCTGTGTACATATTTTCAGTGTTAGAGTCAAACTTTTTTTTTTTATGACATGTCACCAACAAGAGTTAAAACTTAAAACATCAGACTCTCCATTTGTTGGATATGATTAAGTTCTCTTTTAATTGTGGTAATGTTACTGTATGTATATATAATTCCAATGTAATATTTAAAACAGTGAGGATTCAGGAGACAACAATGTCATTAGTGGTATGGACTAACCGTTTAGGACTATTACTATTATTATTTACACAACAAGACACGTTTTGTACAAATACATGTAACTCAGTATGTTATAATGAAGAATTGTTTGTAAAAAATAAATTGTTCATTAACGTATATGTGCATGGTAACTGTTTCTAAGTAACATCTCACGTCAAAGGTAAAACACAAAAAAGAAGGGTCATTGTACAAAGGTGTACAGTGTTTGGTTTACAGATGAGGTTTTACTTTACAGTTTGTTACAGTTATAAAGATTAAAGGTGACTATGAGGAAATATGAGTGTGAAGAGGTCTGTCACTCAGTTCTTGTATATCTGCGTATTTTCACACACTGCAGGCGGCAGCTCTCCACTCAAAGAGTCAAGGTGACATATCTGGTGTTTTCAGATAAACAGTCACACTCATCCACTTTCTCTCTTAATTTCTACAGCAGTAAAAAAAATGCTTGATTGTGTAATAATAACTTAGTCTGTGTTTTGTGTCTGTATATAACATAGTTTCCTTTGCAATGACAAGTGTCTCATCCTTCATTTTCTTGCGCAAAGCTCATTTTTAGCAAAATGAATTTTATTTTGTTTATGAAATGCTTATCAGCTTCCTCAGCATCACACCTCTCTTCTAACAGAAAAATAGGAACTTAACTACATTTATGTAACACATGCCATAAAAACTATTTTGCCGATTAATTTCATTTTAATAAATTCAATAAAATCACACTAATCAAAGAAAATTAAATAATTATTGTTGAAGTCATACAAAAACACTATTATACAAAGGAGTAATAATTTGCATGTAATGTGCATTGTATAAATGTAAAAATACTACAGCAGCTGGTGTCCCAAGAGCCAACAGCTCCCCTCAATGGTCAAGTTATTAATACTCACTGCCCCCTATGTGAGAAGATGAAAAAAAATGTCCTCAAATAGAATACAATACAATACAATATAATGTAATACAATGCCATACGATGCAATACAATAGAATTGAACTGGATGATCAGTTGTATTACTTGCATCTATCAGATTAGTTCTGAGTGTGATAGAAAACAATGTCAGAAAAGACAAACACATGTTTGTATAGTTTTGTACAGTATAGTAGTAAAACATAGTACTGTCTTTTGGAAATAAAGATATAGTACAGGATAGTATAGTATTCAACTAAAACACAAAAAACTTGTGCTCCAGTTGAATACTATGATATACTATACTATTCTATATCTTTTTTTTAGTATAGTATATTATAGTAAAGTAAAACAATAAAATATTGTAAAAAGTACTGTATCGTTGTATACATAGTATAGTATAGTGTACTGGAGTGTAGAATAGTAAAAAATATATATAACACAGTCTTGTAAAAACAGTATAGTATAACAGCAGTACAGCAGAACAATGACAAGTAGCATAGTGCAGTAAAATATAGTAGCCTGTAGGACAATACAATAAAATATAATACATTAGAAATATTGTACTTTTTGTTATGCTGGACAGAGGAGATGGTACTTTTCAGATGAATGCTATACATACAAAACATTGTCACATTATACAATACATTAAACAGTTAAATTATATATAATCCAACTGTATGTAAAACAGTTAAACTAGCATATCCACCAGCATGTAAATCACTTTACATATGAATAGACTGTATTATAGTGTTATCTTTTCCATCTTTTCGGTGCATATGTGCTGAAAGAGTAAATAAACTTTTTTTTTTTTTAACTGTAAACTTCTAATAATTTGTAAAATTCTGTAAGCACCTTTACTATTCCTGTATATTGTGTTCCTGGAAGCTTTATTCAATTGACAAAATTAAAAGTCAGGCTTGTAGCTGACCTTTTACCGAAAAAAGGACACTGTGCATCTATGGTAGGGGTGGTTTAAAAGGTGCCAAACAAAGACAAAACGAATGTATAGAAATTCTTCAAAAATAACCAAATTGAACCTGTTCTCTGCAGCTGTTGGAAGATTCCCACAAGGGAAGGCACAGTGATCTCTGCCAACACATAAAACAAACCTATGGATCTCTGTACTTTTCATCCATTCTAAGGTTTAAAGTGTGACCCGGTGAAGCACAGATGTGGGGAGAGCAAAAAGACTTTTTTTTGGATTCAAGGCTCTAAATTTACCCACTGCAATGCCTCCCTTCCCTCCCTCTCAAGACCTGTCATTTAGCCGAGGTGTTGGAAGAAAGGATGGTTGAAATATAGTCTGAGGTCAGACATGAGCGGGGGTGGTCGGGGGGGCCGTGGTGCTGCTGGGATGGGAAGTACGAGTCGAGGGGGTGGTTGTTGTGTTTTTGGACATTGTGTTGAGCCAAGGAAAAAAAAATTCAGGAGAGGTGGGATGGTTCATGAAAGGGGTTGGGGGCAGCACTATTAAAGGCAGAGGGTTGACATAGACGGTAGACTGTTTAGGAACAGTGAGTCACACTGTGGAGGAGAGGAGACCATTCAGGATGCCAGAGCCAGTCAAAAAAGCAGGTGAGTGTGCTCATTCATCTGCTTTTAAAAAGGGTTTTCATAATCTTCCCTTGACACATGAAAAGCGTTTTTTTTTTTTTTTTTTAAGTCTTCAGAGCATATGACCCGTTGTGAGCTTATCAGCATGCTGCAACTGAATATCTGGTGGTAGTTGTTACTTCCTTTTGGCAGCGTTCTCCGCAAACTCAAACTTATTCTACGAAACTAACAATGTGATATTACAATATGTGTGAGAAAATATCCTGCTGTGCTGGTCCACACTGCACTTAAGCAACTATAAACCGCAAGCAAACTATATCTCACTTGAGACCTGCACGTTGTTTTCATGTTAAACAGTAACACACTGCTTGACTGAATAACATAATAATTATATTTTAAATAAAAAAAATCTCTGTATCATGTTTTTTTCTTTCCTGTCATGGCATTGTTCTTGAACCAACTAATTTTTCACTTTGTCACAATTAAAAACGATTTTTTGCCCTTTTGCCATTGAACAGCAAATATCGTATATAACGTAATGTAAAATAAAGAAATCAATTTTTTTTAAATCATGTTAAAAAATGTAGGGTTAGAATAAAAGATAAAGTAAAAAAATAAAATGCATTGATTCCACACAGGAAAGTGAAGTTACAGCAGCAGCAGGACAATGAAAGATGCACTGGTAATTAAGTTTATTAACTTTAATACCTTATAACATTAAAAATTTATTTTCATGTTAATTTTATAGCAAAAGAACATCTCTTGGTTCTCTTCTTGGTTAAAAAAAAAGACAAACACACCTGTTTTTACATGCTAAAGTATGTAATAAAAACCTTAATCATAAAGGCAGCAGTACTAACATCTTTGGCCCCTGAGCCCTATAATAGAAACAATTCTGCTGTATTTCTACCAGGAAATTTTGGCAAACACAGGTACCATTTTTCTACAGTAAAAACTTTTTCCCCTTTTGAAATTTGGTGGTGGGTAAAATGTCATGCAGAAAGTGAATGTCACAACAATTCATTAAGTAGATTAAGCAAAGTAAAAATCTTGTCCTCTAGCATGTACAATTCAGATATATTCCCTCAGATATATTTCCTGGCTTCATGAGGTGACACAAGTAGCTTGGTACAAATCCTCATGTAGCCAGTAGCCAACATCATAACTTCCTACGTGCAGTTATCCATCCATTTGTTCAAAGGGTTTTCCTGTGTTGTGATAGTTTCCCTAAGCCCCTTTTGGCCATGTCAGGAACTCAGTAACATGTCACATGATCCAGGTGGAAACATTGTCTGATGTGAAATCAACACTGTCACATTTCCAGCATCACTGCATTCACAAAATGCACCACTGATCCAAAAATGCCTCACAGAATTCCAACTTGACATATGGACGTCCACAGTTTTTTTCTCCCCTCTCTTAGGTGGGAATGGATCGTTGTTTGGGGACTGAGAGGTCAGACATATCACATATCAGAGGACACATTGCAGCCCAAATGGCCGGCTCTGTGTGCTAAGAATTTTATTGTAGTGGATTTGCTCAGGACAATAACAGTTATGATCGTCTTATGCCTGTGACATTTTCATTAATTATCATCAACAGTTTGAATAAACAGAATGCTTCTCGGTTTATGAAGTATTGCAATAGACTTGATTTAATTAGTCATTGTTAAAATAAAATACATATATGTATATTAAAATATCAGTGATCAGTATTAACCCCTCCACCCCAGAAAAACAAACAAACAATGTATCAAATGACAACAAGAAAGGTGTTGCTCATTGTGTTGAACTTAATGAAAATTATTGCCTGAACCTGGAGTGAGTTCAGGCTCATTTTATAGCTGCCCAACCAACAACTTTTCTGTTTCATTTTTTTTTCTCATTACTATCATAGTGTCACTTTCAGCGTAAAGGCTTTAAAAACCCAGAGTGCGCAACCTGCTCAGTGCCAAACAGCAAACAGACACAGTTACACAAAACACATTTTTAGTCCTTAAGTGTGACACTTAAGGCTTAATATCTTTTTAGCCATTGGCTTTATGGAGTGGTCGTGGCCCAGAGGTAGAGCAGATCGTTCTCTAACCAGACAGTTGGTGGTTTGATTCTTGGCTCCTATGGTCAACATGTTGAAGTATCCTTGGCCAAGACACTGAACCCCAAATTGCTCCTGATGGCTGCTCTGTAAGTGTTTGAGTGCGTGTGAATGGTCAAAAAACTAAGTAGCAGGAAGCACCTTGTATGGTAGCCTCGGCCACCGGTGTGTGAGTGTGTGTGTGAATGGGTGAATGTGACTCGTAGTGTGAAAACACTGGTCAAAAATAACTAGAAAAGCGCTATACAAGCACAGATGCATCCATTCTGTTACAAAGAATGTTTCAAAATCCCTTAAAAAATGTCCTTAGTTGAGGAAAAATGTTAAGGCATTGACTACGCTGAGAGGGTTTTTCCAGCAGTAGAATTCTACAGTTTCCACTGCATCTGTTTGTTAGTTTGCACTCACACTTGTGAGATCCCTCAAAAGAAGACTTAAAGTTTTTTTGTGCAACCGATTTTATTTCATGGAAAGCTCAACTTGGACTTTAAAAATCCTAGTTAATGTTGGACCTATATTCACCAGATGACCAGAAACACGGCCCTTAATGAATGATGATGTTGCTCTGTAATCACTAAATATTTAATTAAGCAACTGTTTGCTAATAATATCAACATAATAGGTGATAATCTGACAGTGATGTGTTTACTATTTGTTTCCTCTGTGACCAAGTGGCCAAAAAATGGTTATTGCAGGCTTAAAACACATTTTAATTAAAGCTGCTTTCATGCATGCTTTCTACAAACAACATGGAGACGCATTCATGAAAATAGTGACACATATTGGTCAAAAAAGGGCCATCTTTAAATCAAGCAACTAAGCACTAATAATTATTGTATTCAGATAAAATATGTGATAAAAATAAACAATGAATGGATGTTAAAATAAAATAATCGAAAATAAAACAAATCATCATGTGAAAGGAAGTCCTGAAAACAACAAAATTTAGAAGTTATCCCTTAATTAATAATAAAAATGTAAACTGTTATTTATTACTTAATTTTAAATAAATGGAAACTAGGACAGCCTTTTTACTTGAAATGTTATAAGGGTGTGAAAGGCAAAGCAGTATGACTGAGTGACGACATGACATGAAGAGATGCCATAACAGTAGAGACAGACTGAGGGCACATCATTCTTTCTGTGTCTACAGAGTCACAAAAATAGAGTTCACTTAATCCCTTGAGTATGGTACCTGCACCCCTGTTGCAGCTGAAGCTGCCAGCCTCAATTATTAGTCCAGTACATAGGCATCCTATATATAAACTCATAAGGTCATTGTGCAACACGTGGAGTTTATTTGTTCTGTACATTGAACCGTTCAGGACTCTTGGCAACCAGGAAACAATATGCATCTGAATAGGTCCTATACATGTCTTGATTCCAACCACCTAGTGTTACCCTTAAACTACTATCAGGGCTGTCAGTTCCAATCACTCTTTTTAGTTTTTTAAGAATTTTTTTTATGCAATGCAAGTGTACATGTTACTATTAATAGACTGACTTTAGACACTGTGTATTGATTTTTTTCCCCCTATTTAAAATTATTACCCATGCCTGTTACTATTATTGATAAGAAAGTCCTGATCTGATATCAAAGATTTGTATCTGGGACAATAAAGGTATTTTTTGACTGATTAGGATTGGCTATATTGAGCTTAAAGAGCCAAATTTGATCATGTCAGCTGTCACGCAGGTGTCTTTACTTTTATACATAGCAACACAGAGTGCAATCTTTGTCAACTGTCCAACTCTCCGCTTTCTGTCCCTATCTCCACTGAGCTCCCGTTTGTGAGAGCGGGGGCTGAGCCTCATCTGCAGTGATACACCACACACTATAAACAGAAATGCAATGTGAGACTTTTTTTGATTTTTTTCATATACTGAAGTTATGAACACTTATTTTAGTTCAATGTGCTCAGTGTGAGAGACCCACATTTTGCTTTTTAACTTCTATTTTTACATTGTGGTGCTGCTACTTTTACTAAGTAAAAGATGTGAATGCTTGATCATGGGTCTGTTTTTAGGCAGTGGACTCACTTTTTAAAACAATTACAGCATTAATGAGCTTCAGAAGTCAAATTATGAATACAGCAACACTTTTCAATGACACCCACTGAGTTGGCATCCTTTAGAAAACTTTTTAATTTGTCATGAGTTTGATTTATTGGAATTTATTATAAATACCCCTGTAGGTTTTTAGTTCTTTTAACTTCTGTTCTTTTGAACATCTCCCACTCAAGTAATATTTATTCTTTCATGACTCCCAAAATGAAGCCCAAACTGTGTGCTTCAGAATCATTATTTTCTTGAAAATACAGAAACTATGTAAGAGAGTACCAAGACTACATAAATGAGACTTATTATAAAGCCAGATGTTGGTGGTTTGAGAGAAAAGGCAAATTCATCAGTTTTCAGCTAGCCCCACCAAGTGTGCTGCAGACTGTACGACACTGTACGTTTATAACATGAGCAGACTTTTGTTTTCAAATGGATGTAAACTTACACGATTAGATTCCAATGCAAAAAACCTAAACTGTATTTTTGGTCTTTTATTTTGTTTGATGAAACTCGAAATGTGCAAAAAGTAAGACTACTGTTACCTTTTACTTGTTTCTCATCAATGTTCACAAGCAAAACAAATGTTGCATGAGTGTTTTCTCTTCAATATGGTTTGATTACACCTGAACAGCAGACAAGCTTAAAAAATAGTCTGTCACTTAAAAAAGCTCACCCACTCTTCCTCTTCAGTTTCAGCATTCGCCAAGAAACCAAAGACTCAGGAGGCAGAGGAGGGGTCCGATGTGCTCTTTGAGGCAGAGACTGAAAAGCCTGATGCTAAAGTAAAATGGCAGTGCAACGCAAAGGACATCACCAGTGGCGACAAATACGTCATCACAGCCGATGGAAAGAAGCACTCCCTCAGTATCAAAGCTGTTACCAAGGAAGATGCCAATGTCTACGCAGTGATTGCAGGGGGGTCAAAGGTCAAGTTTGACCTGAAGGTCGTATCAAAGCCAGGTGGGAGACTTTGATGCTGAAGCTGTGTGTTTGAGGTTTCTGCTCACTGACTTAAGTAGTCGCCACAGAGCACAAAGCAAAAAATAGCACTCAATGCATAAAACCACTGAGGCAGTAAATACTTGATGAACTGCACGCACTTGATGTTTCTGCACATGAGCTCACTGTCTGCACTCTGACAGCTGCTCAATGAGTCTCTGAAAGAGCTTTGTATGGTCTTTCTTTAAGAGGGTTTGCTTTAAAAGGAATAGTTTGACATTATTGATAACATGCTTATTACTTTTTGTGCATAAAGTTAGATGAAAAAATTGCCACATTCATATTATTATTATTTCATATCACTTATTAATAAGTGCTACACAACATCTTGTCTTCACTTTGCAACCAACAGAGACTAAAGAGAGTCAATACTATTGTCCCACACATAACCCATGAATGCAATCTGATCTTACAGAAACACATAAAAGTATGTCACACCTTGTGGGATGGGGGTGCCATCTTTTGACGTATGCACTCTGTTACCTCTAATGCCAAAGTGTATGCACTCAGTCCAAAAGACAGATAGTTTACAACATCTGGTATGCGAGTGGCCATAATGCATCAGGATCTGTGATCCAGCCTTGGGGCGCCTAGTCATATGGCTCCATGATTTTTATTGTAATGAGATTGTCCAAATGCTGCTGCTTGACCACTGTGGCAGGCACAGGTAACTCAGTGCAGTCATCACAAAATGAGGCCCTTGTCCAAAAAATTTAGCACGACCTGTCATCAGCTTCACATTCTTGATTCGTAAAATGACCCAAACTGTTTACACCACATTAAGGTGAGGTGACACATTATCTGTTGAAATTATGGGCTAGCACCACAAAAACAATACCAATAGGAATTCAGTCACAAATGTTTGCAGATTTCAATATGTGGTTAACATTGTGAAACAATCAGTTTTGTTGGGTTTAGGTTTTAAAAAAACTGTGACTAGTTACCTATAACTGAGGTGAAGGTAGTGTACTGCTACAACACTGGAATAGGACTCTAAAAACAAAGGAAAAATAATGGCAAGGACGCAGACATGTCAGGCTAGGGTGATTTATTGTCTTGAAAACCAAAAGTGCCAATTTACAGGGGCAGTCCCATGTTCGCCTGTGGTGGAGACAGCAATACAATGTTAAAGATCAACTAACAAATAACAGCCTATTGTCAACAGAAATGAGCTCATAATAAAATAAATAATAAATTCTAATGAAAATGAACTATAAACAAAATAATAATAATAATAATAATGATTGCTAAGCAGAACTGACATTACATCACCGTTAAAACAGGGTTTAAATGGCTCTTTGCGACACGTCAGCAGGAAAAGAGTGGATTTAGGCAGATGGTCAGACCTCACCTTTATACCTTAAGCCCCACCCATACTATGCCTACATAACATAACTCATGACAGTTATTTTTAAACTTATTTTTCTAGCCATAGTTGGAGTTCTTCCCCCTGTTTCAACATTTAACATCTCTTGCAGCATTAATATTATTTTAGACTTGCAACAAAAACTTAATAATGGGGATCATTATTGTCTGTTATAATACTGAAGAATGGGGGTTTCTATTTGGTTTCTTCCACCTCAGTCCTCTTTAGTGCAGGTGTATAACGAGGTCATGGTCAAGGTCAAATAACAAGGTCATGTAATGTTCATGTTCATGTTCATGCTCATGTGTTTATGTTCATACATATGTTAAGTTAATTTAATTCAGTTCAATATTGATCTCTGGTTACACTCGGGATACAAACAGCAGTCTCCTGGGTGAAAGTCCTATGTTTGTTTGAGTTGTCCACCAACCTGACAGCCTCCCTACACTGACTTTTTTGGTCTTCATACTATCTAATGTGTGACATTGTCCAGGAAATGTGTGTGTCCATCGTTACAAAGGATTTTAACTGATTTTCTGTTGGCATTGTTTCCATGGTGCTGGCAAGTAATGTCTAAAACCACAATGTTATGTGGTGTTAAGAGGATGTGGTGACCAGGCTGAATGTATTAAAATAGCTGGATTACAGCCTTGCTGACACATGCCCCAGAGGTCAGGCAAAGTACTGCAACAAAAAAATCATCCCAAAAAGCATTTTCACAATTATAACCATTATTACTACCATTGCCATTTTGTAAAACTGTTTACAGGACACATCCAATTGAAAACAAAGTTACTTTCATTTAAAGAAATGGGTGGCATCCTGGAGTCCTGCATCCAGGTCTTACAATGTGCACATATTCTGTCCTAAACCAAAACTTGACATTGTATACTGAACAAACAAGACATATCATGTAAATCAATGAGCTTTAGAAGAGCTGGTAGGTGGATTTGTAGCTTTTGAACAAAGCCAAGCTAGTTGTTTCCTTCTGCTGTCAGTCTTTATGTTAAGCTAAACTATTGTCTCCTGGTTGTTGCTTCATATTTACCATGCAGACATAAGGTTTCCTAAATGTCAAACTATTCCTTTAAGGATCTGCAAAATTGAAATCACTGGCTTAATCACAATCATTTTGTCCAGCATTTTAACATATCTATAGAGCACTGTCCTGTGTGCTGCAATGACCATGTGCAAAGTGTGCCACAGAGCAATATTTGTGCTATTAGTCTGTCAGTGTGACCTGCTGAGGTCGTTTGTGTGGGTTTGATAAGGTGGAAACAAATCTCAAAGAAAGGCAGCAGACTAATGGGCCCAGTGTGCTACAACAGACGTCCCACAGCTGTCTGTGGCTCATATCATAGCCGCCCTTACTCTGTCTGCACAGAGACCTTGACCCTCACACCAGTACATTATTTCCTCATGAGTAACCACCACTTGACTGGTGCTCAGGATAGGCATGAGAGGCAGCTGATAACACATGGAAAATTGTTCAGTCATTCAAAGATGATAAGACATAAGAAATATTTGGGTGATAAATGTTTGCCAGAGAATAAATTTCACTCTGACAAAAGGGTGTGTAGTAGAATACTAGAAAGAAAAGTTGTATAAATGTATAAATCTAAGTGGTTATAAATATTCACATTTCAAGTCATGCTCAAAGCTTCACTTGAACTAAAGAGTCAGAGATAAGTATTGTTTCCTAAAAAAAAAAAAAAAAAAGCTTTTTACGGACATTCTCTAAGCAAAAATATGTCAAGTTTGGGTCTCTTGATCTTGCAGCAAACAGGCCCAAAATGTGTCATTGTACCTCTAACTTATGACTTGTATCTGGTGATGGTAACACAGAAGCTCCAGTTGAGGCTCCAGCTGAGGCCCCTGCTGCTGCACCTGCAGAGTCCAGTGGAGAACCAGAGCAGGCCCCCGCTCCGCCTGCAGCAGCACCGACAGAGGACCCGCCTGCTGCCCCAGCAAATGATGCTCCTCCAGCTGAGGGTGAGTTGCTTAGTCCCATATTCATTCAGTCAGTCAGTCAGTCATTTACTCCTTCATCTTGGTGTCGGGCTTATTTGCCATCAAGGTAAAAGAGCATTACATTTTTAATTACATAAGTTTATATCTCATAGTCTATGCTTTGATAAACATGCAAACGGCACCAGACACTATGTTTGCTTTATATTTCTTTTAATTTCTCACACCGCTGTATGTGATATAAGAAGTGTCCCCTAAGTCCATATATCCTTAGAGCCCTTGAGTGTACAGCACTTGAATAAAAGTTTTAATTGTGTTACTTTCATTCGAGTGACACAGTTTGTAAGCTTGAAATAATGTTATCATACAAATCATACAATTTAGAATGCAGTATTTAGCATCATGATGTTCCACACATCACCAGTAACATAAATAAACAAATCAGTGTAACTCAGTCAAGTAAAAGTCAGTAACTTAAAATATCCTGCTTCAGTCTACTAAAAGAAGAAGGTTTTCATTCCCTACACGGATTTCTAACTTTTTTTTATTTTTTAAATAAAACATTGTCTGATTTGGACCCCTTGACTTGATGTTGTGATACTCTGCTCTGACCCTGTTGGACTTTAGACGGACAGCCTCCAGACACCAGACAGGACCTGACTGGACTCTTCACAGAAAAACCTCAGAGTGGGGAGGTCACCGTAGGTGAGAGGCCTCAAAAACAGGAGTACTATAAATGGGAAATAATCTAAAATACGTACTGTGTAGAGAATGTGTGCAACTGTCTTGGAAATGTTGAACATTAGAGAGCTGGGTATAGTAATATGAAAAGAAGCAAGAAAGAATAATGGAAATGATATTAAGTTACTATTACTGGTTCCTTTAATTTGAAAACTGACATTAGTAACTTGTTAATAAATTCATGTTTCTTTGAACTGTCAAACAGATACAGAAGTCCTCAAACGGTATATATGAAAATCTAACATGACAGTGAATGTGTAAAAAAGATACTAAATAAGTTGATAGTTTGTAGACGTTTATCACAGAATGAATCAAATACCATTAAAAAGTTTGCGGTGCATTGGATATCATAATCTGAGGGATAACGTGCATTTGTTGTGAAGGTGGAAACATAACGTTTGTGGCCAAAGTGAATGCTGAGTCGTTGCTGAAGAAACCCACCATCAAATGGTTCAAAGGGAAGTGGATGGACCTTGCCAGCAAGTCTGGAAAACACCTGCAGCTGAAGGAGACGTATGACCGCAGCACCAAGGTACTGTGCACCAATACTGAAGGCACAAAAACAGGAACATCTTTTGATGTCTTAAAGCTTATTTTATACTGTATCTGAGTTATTGTCTTCTTTTATTTAAAGAGCTCATGAAAAGCTGCCCATATGTTCTCTGTCATTAGAATTAGTTAAACTGGCAAAATGTAACATTTCACTTTGAGGCAACAGAGCTGTTTTGCAAGTCTTTCCCCTTCTCACCCTCAGTTTTGCAAGTTCTTGCCTCAGTCAGTCATCCTGATAACATGATGAACCACACGCATGCTACCTTAGAGGATATGTTATAGAGACCAAAAGATGTTGCCCAAACAAATGTCATCTTAGGATTTCAGAACAAGATGAAGAAACAAACCTTTACAGGGAGAGTAAGAAGGGTGAATCAGTGGCATGCTCCATAAAGATCCCAAATCTGATGAAAAGTTATACATATAAAGCACATGAATAACAAGGTTTTGAATCAAAGATGCTGTTTCTATGTTGTATAAGCCATCACATGTCTCTCCTCATGCATGTGTCTGCAGGTCTACACGTTTGAGATGCACATCATCGAAGCCAAGGCTAACTTTGCTGGAGCCTACAGATGTGAGGTTACATCCAGGGACAAGTTTGACAGCTGTAACTTTGAGTTGACTGTACATGGTGAGTGTCCATGTTGTTATCTGCTGGTTTGTTTGTGGCACTCCTTAACATTGTTTCTAATATCATCAAACACGATTTTCTTGTTTTTCAGAGGCTTGTGCTTCTGAGGGTTTGGACATAAGAGCAGCTTTTAGGCGCACGTAAGTTTCATAAGACTTTATTACTTTGTATAAAACACAAAACACTTTTGGTCACGTTGAAATTGATCATATGTTTACTGGTTAGTTTCCTGTTTTGCTATATTGGTTTTACATTAAGGGTTTGGTATTGATAGAGTGAAATAGCTCTAAAATGTATCTGTTTATCTTCCTCACAGGACTTAAACAAACTCTTATACCTTAAATCATTGATTAGTTGCATGAAAAACAACCCTTTACATCAATCATTTTTATTAGAAGTGTCAATTAATACTATCAGTTTGATGATAGATTGGCCTGCTAAATGAAGGTCCATGCTGTTCTGCTTAAATTGATTATCGTAGTATTTTACTCATATTGTAAGTTTTAAGATTCAAACTTTTTTTAAATGACAAAAACATCTATAAGCTTTAAGTAAAACATGTTTTAAAAAATGATACTTACGATGCTTGATACTAATATTTGAAAAATATTACAGTTATATATCAAATGTATATTGATGACTTGAATAGGCACGATGAACTTATATGTTTATATTTTTATATAGACAGCACAGTGACACGAGGAAACGTTTTTTTTTTGAAGAATCCAAGATCCTTTAAAAGTTGTAAAAGATGTTTTGCCATAATTATTGTCCAATTGAGCTTGTAAACTTGCATCCTTTAGGACAACGGCATCATTTAAGTCCAAAAACACGCAGAAAATACATCTGAATAACTTTTTCTTGCACATGTTTACACATGTAGTTGATAGCAGAGTAAATCACGAGTAAAACTGTAGCCACGAGTTTGCTTTTAGGTTCAGTTAACACGAGGTTAGATTTTATGTCACCACATTGACTCATGCTTATTTAGAATTCTCAGTGAACCTCAGTGGAATATTACAGTGTTGTGTAATGAGTAACTGTGGAAATGCTAACCTAATAGGAGCGAAGCTGGTAAGAAGAGAAGTGGAGCACTGTCAAGGTAGTAAAGCGGGTTTGTTGCAACAATGAAGGCTCGTATTCAAACACTGAGGATTCTGATTGTTAAAGCAGAGAAATCAGGACCAGGATCACAGACTCTGTGGCCTGTTTCCTTTCTGCCTTCTAGTCAAACAGAACCTGTGTTTTGGGTGGTGCAGCCTTCATTCTGCTGTCTTTTGAGAGAGCAACCACAGGACAAAGAGCACGAGAGAGCTGACTCATATTCAAAACCCTGGATGCAGTCATCATCCGTAGTAGCTGTCATTGTGTTAACCTTTGACTCAGGCAGATCTTGATACATTGGTAATTAAACTATTAAGTAACATGCGCTGGTTGCATCCATCAGCTCTCTCTGATCCGCTCCTGTGTCTCCATAAGAACAGTAGAGCCAGCTGCACAAACAGCTACCCGGCAGAGTGAGCTTTGACGGTGGTTTGATCGTACTGAAAGGGCAGGATGTGCTAAGACACACGGGCTTTTCAGTAAATGAGCTCTTCCACACGGTTGCCACATACAGGAAGCGCAGCTATGGTGTGTTGTAACTTCACCACATAAACCAGACTCAGCTTCTAATCCTGCTGTTGGATCAGAGGCTGGAGACAAGCACACAGTCAAATCTATGCCCTTGTCTTTATCTTTCATCCCACTGATTAGAGTCAAGCAGGCCCTATAGTGGCCGATGTTTTCGTTAACCTTGAGTGTTTGGTATTGTTCTTGCACAGATGACTGCTGCTGCTCATGTTTAAAGGGAACAACTGGACATTTTTGGAAATATACATTTGCTTTCTTTTCAGAGTTAGATAGAAATATTGAGACCTCTTCAATAAGTGATTTTTTAACTATAGACTAAGAGTCTTCTTTCAGTGTCTTTGCTTCTGCCTGCTCCTAATCTTCTCACAAAGCAAATGGACTCTGAGCTCTGGTCCTATTATTAAAAAAACAATGTGATGCTGGAAAGATGCTCTTTTATATAAAACTGGACTGTCTATGCAGTACAAAGATGCAAATACTTTTGAAATTAGTGCTATATGACCAGAGAAAACAAGGGAAAAGGGCTGTGGTATTTTCTCAAGAGGTAGAAAACCTACAACTACCAGAATGCACTACTCCAGGCCAATAAGCGCTCTCTCGGGTGAATGATGCAGTGTAGATTTGGTTGTTTTTTCCAGGCCCCCAGGAAAGCCACTCAGCCTGCAGTCAATTTTTCCAGTGGCAACTCACTGTATTGTGCAAAAAAATCCCCTGCAGTCCAAGAAGCTTTTTCCCTATAGACCACCATTATAAAAGAGACGTCTGTAAAACTGCTGACAGGGCACCTCGAACTACAAGGTTAATCATGATAATTTCTATTATGCATTTTTGATCCTTAAGTCTTTGAGCTGGGTGGGAACTCATGAGCGGGGCCAGCAAAAGAAAAACTACTGCACATATTCAGCAGGATGTATACTGCGAAAGTAAACCCAGAAGCTAGAAACATTTTCATATTGGCAACTGCTTTCAATCTATGCACAAGCATATAGACCAATCAAATCTGAGCAGAGATAAGCAGGGAGATCTCAGATCTCAGCCTGCCAAGAAGTGTGCTAGACTTCTAAGCCAATTTTTGTAGTGGCCACGAAGTGTAATTACACCGTCACATAATGCCCTGCGACCCAGAAAGACTTTTTCCCATGACTTACATAGCCATAGTGAAAGAGATGTCTTTTTATCAGTGGACACATTTTTTTTTGTTTTACACAAATTTTTTAGGGATCTATATTTTTCCAAGTCAGCAGGATCCTTGGTTTTCCTGTACTTCTCTCACATGTTGTCCCTTTGATTAAAGAGTCTGATCCAGAGCTGATCCACGGCAAATGTTTACTTTTGATCCTAATTTCTCTCCATGGTGCGTGTTAATCAATAACTCTTGTGACTTCAGAATGAAAATAATTCCAGGCATCTTCCATGAAAAGTATAAATTGGAACCTGTCCCAGTTTGTTGAAATCAGGTCATGTGTCAAATTATCGAGATTAATGTTCTTACATTGTCTAACTCTGATGTATTTTGGAGGAAGCCTGAGGTATTTAATTTTCCATACAGAAAAGACAGTCTGACGGGATGCAAGATTTAATGATTCTGTCAGAATGAGTAACAAGGATCCAATCTAAAAATGTTTTAGCTCTGGCAAGAACTCTGGATGGCCCATTGATCAGCTGAGTTAATGCTTTTTAGTAGGTTTTTATCATTTGATGAGGAGTGGTCGAGCCAGTTTCTGTCGCCTGAAGAGCCATAGCATGTACATACACACACACATACACACATACACACAAGTTTAGGCTGTGTCATAAAACAGCACACACAGCTGAGTCTGCATAGCTTATGAGAAAAATTAAATAAATAAATAAATGAAATAAAAGAAATTAAATGCCTTCACAACTTAGAATTATTATGATTACTATCATCACCCTTCTTAAATTATAATCTTCGTGAGTCTCAGTCAGTAGGGAAACAGAAGAGAAGCATAGGCTAGAAAAAAGGAGCTGGCATCAAATAAATAAATAAATAAATAAATAGATCAATTGGTCATAAGTTAAGAAAAAAGGATATGTAAGTAAAAATATAATTTCCAGATGCCTTCATAACTTTAGAATTATTTTATTTTAAGAATTATACTTTTCCTGGGTCTCGTTCATTCTTCTCATGGATGTATTAAAGGCATGGATGTATTAAAGGCATGGATGTATTAAAGGCATGGATGTATTACAGTGAATGTCGGGATCCTTCTACGTCACGTTTTGCGACAGCTTCAACTTCTTGACATGAGTTTGCGACACTGTTTACGGCAAACAAAATAGTTCTGCAGCGCTCGCGGCAAAATTCAACCTAGAATACCAGCACGTGAACCACAGCTTGTTTGCAAACTAAAGTCAAAGTTGCTGTCCTCAAAGTGAATACTTGGACGAGCAGTCAACACATAGCTCCGTCCCAAAAAGCACCGGAGAGGCGAAAAAGAGAGGACGGGAGGGAACATAGTTATGGAGAGTAAACATGCAGACTGAAGTCCTCCGCCTCCTCTGCGGAGCGAAAAGATTTTGTCTTATCAGGTGGACAACTTTCAGCGTGCAGGACAAAACCAGGGAGTAGCTGAAGCTCAGTGCTTGAAGTCGCTTCTTTACTGGGTCAAACTGCGGGCGTTTTTGGACAAAATTGATGCGGAAGTGCGGGCAGAAATGAAGATACGGGTAGAGAGGAAAACTAGCTTCGACAAGAAGCTGCGGGATCAGACGGTTCGTGAAGCCGAGGATATCCTCACTGTCTGCTCGAGCTCAGAAACGTGCTCTCCCAGTGTTATCAACGAGCCCTCGATTTTCTTAAGAACTGTATTAATAATTTCAAGTTTATCGTCCATATGAGAGATCATCTCAAGCTTCATTTCCGGCATTCCTTCCCAGGATAGTTTGGGGGAGCCTGGGTCTTGAGCAGTTGTTTAGTCTGCTGCCGCGTCTTCTTGAAGGAGAAATTAGGTCCTCAACTTGTGTTTTCAGTTCACCACAAGAAGTTTAATTTGTTTGTTTATTGTAGTTGATTTACAAATAGCCTACCACCCACACTGTTAGGAGACAAAGCTAGTTGAAAATCGGCAAGTCCCTTTAACACACAACATTGTGTATTTCCCAAAGTGCCAGTATTGTTCCTTTAAACATGGCAACACCTGTCTCTCCAGCAAAACATCTGCTTGTACATGCACCTTTTTTTAGTCATTAGTGCACTTATTTTTTGTTCAGTCTTCAGAATGACTCTGTCCAATCCAAATTCAAACTCCTTCAATATTATCTTAATTTTAATATTTGAATATTTACATTGTACAATACATGAAGTATTTCCTTGCACTTGCATATTGGAGCATGAGTAAACAGGATTCATATTGTATAAAAGCAATGTGGATTTGTTTTATTTTGCACAAACCATGTCTGTCAGTATTAATATTGATCTTTTCTTTGGAGCAATCATGTAGCGTACTGTGCTGTTGATGTTGATGATATGCTGCTGGTGGCTGATGTTTCTGCAGTAGCACAGATGGAAATGAGGACTCGGGAGAGCTGGACTTCAGTGCCTTATTAAAAAAGAGGTAAGCAATGACAAAAATAGTGACAGTAATCTGTCAACTTTCAAGTTAAAATAAAAACAAATAAAAACAAACACCTTTTTTGTCTTACTCTCATTCTGTCTGGATCTTCCCGTGTCTTCAGAGAGTAAGCTACCTCTGCATTTGCAAACTAAAAACCGGAATGATCACCTGATGATACTTAACCTGCATGCACAATGCATGATGCTATATTAGCGTGTGTGTGTGTTGCCACCAATATATATGTAGCCATTTAAGTCCTGATTTTCGAGTAAGTGGTCCTGAGAATCGAGTCACCCTATCTTGTCTCACTTTTTTTTATCGCAGTTATCCCATTCTAGATTAATCCTGTCGTCACTATAATTGCACTTGTCTTCTTTGCCTTCTCACTAATATTACAATAACTCACATAGCAACACTTTAGTACCAATCAGGCGTTTTCTCTCCCCTTCATATGTACATGTTAATGGTTTTCTCCTGACATCATGAGCCCTTTTTCTCTACCACTTTGCAGTCTTCACTCAGGAGCACAAATTACCATCCAGCTTCTGAAAAATCACTTCACACATCATCACCAGATAGTTACTGTTAGCCGTGCACAAGAAAATTAGACATTGTGTCAAACAACAAACTAAACAGAATTTTTTGTCCTAATTTGTGCATTCTTGTTTACTTGCAGTTTAACCTTTGGTGTACTCATTTTGTTTTAAAGGCATATTTCTAATATGCTGATTGTATTGCTTTTGAAATGCTGTGTTTTAACTTGTCTGGTTTGTTTTGCCTCACTTGCCTCTCGGGTTCTTCCTTTGAATGAGCAGCAGTTTCTTAAAACCCTCAAATCGGTAAGAAACTGCTGATGTACTGTCTGGATGTTGCAAGAAAAATCAGTGTGCATGCATTTTGACTGTCAGTTTTTAAATGTATGTATTTATTTACTTTAAACTTTTTATAATTATAAAATATGTCGTAATTATTGTTTAATAATTAATGTCATGATAATACATTATTGCTAATCTTTATCATATGTTATGTAGTGGAAATGGCTTTTTTTAATAATGATATTTGAACAGAAATCAGTCAATAATTATTACAGTATAAAATAAATTAATAAAATAGTGTAAGTTAAAAAAATGTTTCAATAGTCAGTTAAAACATATTGGTCATTTTTTGTTACCTAGATGCAATAGGGTGCTAAATAATAATTGTAAACAGCAGTGGTTAAAAGTAATTAAGTATATTTACTCTGTACTTAGCGACTGTGGAGGTTCTTCTACTTAATTTTACATTTTATGTTACTTAATTCATCAATTATGGTTCATTTCAGAGACAAATAAATTAGCGGCTTTTACTCCACCATATTTATTTGACAGCTTTAGTTACTTTGCAGATTATGGTTTTATATACATTTTAGATTAAATTACCCAACAGGATGTGACTGGCCAAGTGGCTACAGTAAATACTTACTCATTAAAGCACCAGTAGCAGTTTTAACTTTTAACATAACTTTTTATACTTAAAGTACATTTCACTGATATTTCTGTACTTTGACTTAATTAAGATTTGTATTTATACTTATGGAGGGATTGCTCCATAAGTACAATAAATACTTCCATTACTGATGTGAAAAAGCATCTTGAGCAGTAGGAAGGAAGCTGCAGGCACATGGCTGCTCGTAAAAGTGGTCAGGTGATTGTCTGAGGTACTGAGATAAGATGCTGATGGCACCTTGCGGACAGGTGAAGTAACATACAGAATAGAAACAGAGAGAAGAAAAGGAGGAGGAAAGGGAGGACAACTAATTTGTGTTCTTATTTTTTTTTCTTCAGTTGTTCTAAAGAGACACATTAACCAGGACATCTTTGCCAATGTTTAAGACTACATAGGGATAATTCCTGCTCATAAAATTTTAGTACTTCATCATTTTAGCAAATTTAGTACAATTATTAGCAGTACAACCCCCATGAGAGAGGAGGATAGGCTGCTTACAGCTGGGGCATGCAGTTTTTCTTGAATTAATGAACAAGATGAAATCCCAATAAATGTGTTGCAACATTTATTTATTTTTGCATCATGCAGAAAATGATCTTTTTTTGTTTTAAAAAAAAAACCTTAACAGCTTTAGCAAAGTTAAGAATAATTGTAGTCTAAATTATCTGCTGTTATGTGCTATAAATTAGTACACAATTTATGAAGATGACTTATCATCAGCTTGTTATTTATTTTTGTATTATGTATTTCAGTCAGTTAATTATGAATAAAGTATGAGTACGCAGTAAATCTGTTACTGAGGTTTTACATAAATGTAAGGATTCCTGTACATCTGTTACAGCCTACATTAGTCTACACTGAGAATGTAAATCTACACTAAGTGACTGTTTTTTAATGTCCTCCTCTGGTTTGTTTACGTATGTTAGAGCTGTGCAGACCAGCGCAGAGCCGGACACGGATGTGTGGGACATCCTCAGAAAGGCTCCTTCTTCAGAATATGAGAAGATTGCTTTTCAGCACGGCATCACCGACCTGAGAGGCATGCTGAAGAGACTGAAGAAGATGAAGAAAGAAGAAAAGAAGAGTGCAGGTTTGTGCACAGTTTCTGATACACTTGATCTAGTGCTGACAAAATTGAAAGTATATATCTAACTGGAACGTATATTTGTGTGTCTGCCTCCTCTGAAATGAAGCTTTCCTCAAAAAGTTGGATCCTGCTTACCAAGTGACAAAAGGACAAAAAATGAAATTGGCCGTCGAGGTCGCCAATCCAGATGTGGAGGTGAAATGGCTGAAGAACGGACAAGAAATTAAAGCAACTGGAAGGTTAGACCTTAGAGAGATGGAAACTATACATCTCAGCTCCATAAAACATGCTTTACCAGTACTTAATGAAGCATTGAACAAAGACAGCAGCAAGCCGTTACTATGTCGGTGAACATTTATCTCATTTCTCTCTCTCCCTTTCTTTTGCCTCTGCTTACATCAATATATGGACCAACTCCTACTTTTTTCTTCCATTACATCACCAGCAAGTAAGTGTCCAAGTGCAAATAAAGAAATGCCATTGCCCTTTTGGATTTTACAAAACAACTGTTCATGAGCTCTTTCTCTAACATATTTGCCTTTTCATCACTTTCCCATTTTTTTCAGGAAAGGTGAAAACTAACCATAATGCCCCAAAAGTTTTTTTTTCATAAATACATTGACTGTGCTGTAAAATGTATCTTTCTGATCTTTGTAAAGGTACATCTTTGAGAGTGTTGGCAACATGCGCTACCTGACCATCAACCACTGCTCCCTGTCAGATGATGCAGCCTACTGCTGTGTAGTGGGAGAGGAGAAATGCACCACTGAGCTCTTTGTTAAAGGTATGCAAAGGTGCAATGTGTAATACCTGGCCACATGCTACAAAGAAGTAGGTGGCAACATCATAATTGTACGCTATTGGGTCTGCACAATCTCAGTTTACAATCACCAGTTAGGAAACAAGTGTGAATTTGCAATAGCTGCAACCATGAACGCATATGCATCCCCCTCCTGGGGAACAAACTGTGCTAGCCTTTATAGAGCTATAGAGCAGCTGGTTGCAGCTTAAAAAAAAGCTAACTAAATCAAATTCTACGAATTCAGCAAACTGCTTTAATCTTCATGTGTGACGTTGGCCTGTAGTTTATGTTAGAGCTTACTTAGCTCAGTTTTAGCAAGGCCATAGAAACAAGAACAAAGCCACATCAAGACCGTACATTGACACCATTTAAATGTATTCCAGTACAGTTTGTGTTGTCATTAGTTGCACTAAAGGTACTTTTCACTAAATAGCCAAATTATGAAGTTGGCATCAAATCTCATCTCTTTACGCCTCCATGTAGACAGTAGAAGGCCACTCCTGTTATGAATCTTTATCACTCCTTTTTTTGATGCTGAATGTGATTTCTTGTGGAGAGTGGGTGGCTGTGGTGGTGCTGCTCTTGTGCTGTTACAAGACTGGATGGGCTGGAGTATAGCTGGTTAGCGTGCTCATTTCAGTAGGTGTCCTTGGAAAAATGTCAAAATGGTTACTTCTTCATATTCTGTTGATAATGTAAGTCCATTTTATTGAATGCTTTGAATTAACTCTCTGGCAAACTTCCACACCTTTATAGATTAGATCCAGAAAGATTCAGAGTTAACATGTTGTTCTTCACTGTTTTCTGCAGAGCCTCCAATCCTGATAGTGAAGAATCTGGAGGATCAGATGGTGATGCAGGGTGAGCGGGTGGAGTTAGAGTGTGAAGTCTCAGAGGAAGGAGCCAATGTTAAATGGTTAGATATTCTTCTTTACACTCCAAAAAATCACCTGTCTGGTAGGATTTACATTTTCATGCTGTTTTGTTGTTGCTGACATACTGAGAAATGCTAAGATATAAAACCAGTGACCCTTAGTTGGGTTGATAGACAGATGTTGTCAGGAGTAGAATTAAACCTTTCTTTGGATTCAAAGCATTTTTTCAGTCACTCTTACATAGTGCTGATTGCTCAGACACCCAGCAGGTGGCATTTGAGTTTGTCATGTCCACAGACAGCTCACTGACTCTGTGACAGACTGCGAGCTGTACATATCATCACCTCAATGAAAAGGTCACATCAGCATTTGAGTGTTGTGTGTCCCATGTGACCTTTATCTGAAGGAGAAAGTTGCTGCAATTTCACATGGGCTTTTATTGGAGACCAAAATAATAAAAAAAAATATTATAATAATAACAGAGGCAAAGATTAATATGTGGAGTACAAAGCTGAATAATTAAATTTAACATTGCCAAAAGTAAAAAGTGTCACAATCTAAAATTGACAAAAATCAATGCACATTATCAGTGATAAATATAATGTGCTAACCTTTTTAGAGAATACCACTTCTGCAGGGCAGGAATACTTAGCTTGCTTTGCACTGGGGCCACTTTTGCAAAATGAAAATTCCCTGTCTGAATCACTTTATAATTAAACGACTGGCGTGCCGCCCAGCGCCACCCAGCACCGCCCTGTTGAGTGTCACTGCTCTAGTGTATAAAAATTACGATTTTAGAGTGTGCATGAATTTTAATTTAAAATTTTGGACTACTATCAAGTATGTTATGGCTAATGACTTGTTTATGCTCCCTTTATATAGGAAAATACATGTGTCTGTTTCAAACATTGTTTAAGTCACTGCCTACATACTCCCATGCGTCCTTTGTGTTGGTACAAATATAGTCACTAGAGGGCGGAGTCAAAAGTTTCAAACAACAACCAATGAAGCGTAGGTAGAGGAGGTTTGGATGGGGGTGGTTTGTGAGGCCGTTAGATGAATCACGTGAATGGAGAATTCTTTTCGCTAGATTTGTTTAGTTCCACTGGTTTTTTTTTAACGTCTCCTTTGTCTCCTTTTATTGTATCTCGCTTAAACTACATTATATTTTCCCCACTTTCTCCAATGGTACTGCTCCATTTCATCTGTGTCCATTAGCTTTTAGAAAACTTGCAAAAACACACATGAAATGAAAGCAGAGTACAGACACGAGGCCCTGAGTCCAAAAGTCCATATTTTTAAGGTTTCAGCCAAATCTCACCGTCTTCATTCAGGACATGGAGCTAGCTTAGTTATCTACACAAATATGGACTCTCTGTATCATAAAAAAAACAAGTGGTCATATGTTGAATGGGCAGGAGAGCATAACACTTGTTTCAAAATAAAAGTGTTAACCAGATCTTGAAAGACCTGCCCATAGTCAGTGTTATTCAGATACTTTTAATCATGACTGTTAATCACAATAATTCTGGTTGCTGTAAATTTCTATGCAGGGAGAAAGATGGTGTGGAATTGACAAGAGATGAGTCTTTCAAGTATCGCTTCAAGAAAGACGGCTGCAAACATGTCCTGATTATTAATGAGGCCACGAAGGAAGACTGCGGCCACTACAAGGTTAAAACGAACGGTGGCGAGTCCATGGCTGAACTCATGGTGCAAGGTGAGTGTCGGTCATGTGTGCCGAGTACAGTATGAGCCATTTATGTCAGTAATGAACGCTCCAAGTACGACGAATACTTGCCTTGCCACTTGTGGCATGCTGTCTATATTTGCCCACGTTATTCTGCCAAGGTTACTGTGGCGACGTAAGTCCACATGCCAGCTAAAGTTAGAAGACGTAGACCATATTTCACCTGAAGGACACAGTGACCTGCTTCCTCTCTGGTCATGTTTTCTGCGTTGTTGTTTTTGTTGAGTTGATTTAGGCCCTGTCTGCGCGCACACACATTTTGTTGAAAACAAATATTTGCCCCCTCTGTTTTGTAAAAGGAATCTGTCTACACAACCTTTGTTTATGAAATATCTCTGTCCACACAAGAATGCAAAAGTGACCCCAAACGCTCACACAGGTCACAATGTGTACAGGCTGACCTTACCTTTTTCAAAACATCTACTGGAGATCTCCTGCTGTTGATTCCTGTTTATTTCAAGTAAGAAGGAGCTCACTCAAACATAGGAGTTATGCTCTGGACATGTTATATTTTCCCCTCCAATCCTAATTAACAACAATCCCACTCTGGAAATTGTCCTACCCTCTGTTGGTTCAACCAGTCCTGATCCAAAACCGTCATTTCTGCTGACTTTAAAACGCGAAAGCTGAGCTGGAGCAAAAACATTTATGTAGTGTAAGCCTCCATTTGTCCATAAAGTGGTGCAGCAATACTAAGTTTAAGTGTAAAGTAGTGATTGGACCTAGCAGTGCTAACAAAACGTTAGCAAACCAGTAGACCACTGCTGTTGATCATAGCACATTACACAACAACAATTAAAAAAAAAAAGCAACAATGGGCATGCATGAATTGAGGAGGTGATGCCATTGTTTCCCAAATGCTCCATTTTAGATGCCCTAAAAGATAAACAGCTACTAGAGTTTAGTGACCTAAAGCTGTATGCATGTGAACGAGAAGCCAAAAGGTTAAGGAAAATGTCTTTTCACAAAAATGTCTGTATACGTGTGGACAGGGCCTTTATATCACACTTTAATCTGCCCTATCATCATGTCTATCATAAAATAAAATAAAGCCTAAAATTTCAGTGGTTTAAACAAAAATTACCATGTTGTGTTTAAAATGCTGCACTTTCACAATACTTAGTAGACAGTTGCAGAAACCAAATCTTTCATTTGCTTAAAAACGACAGTATTTTCAGGGGGAAATTTTCCATGACAGTAGAAAATCAAGTCTTTATTTTTTTATGGTGTAAGTTGTGGTTTAAAAGTATGTTTTATTACTAGATGATAGCTTTTCCTCACAGCCTTGTGATGCTGATGAAAGAGCTGCACTGGGCCCCTCAGAATTTTGTAAGTGTGATTTTTAGATTTTCCAATAATATGATGGTTTTGCTGTGCAGATGAGGGTTAAACTGGATAAATATTCCTAATTTCAATTCACAGGTGATCTAAAAATGGTGGATGGGGACGATTCAAACTCATCCGTACTTGGACGTAGGCAAAATATAAACCCCAACCCCTAGTGTACCCTCCTTTTTACCTCCCAGTAACCATTTCATCTTAGTGCCAGCTCATGGAGAAATGTTTAAATCATCACATGACAGCCATCAGCGTTTGATTATGATTTGAGCTTTCCTTTTAGAAACTATAATTTAGCGCTGGCCATATATTGAATATATATACTCATTTTTTTGCATATATATTCATGTGTATGTGTGACATACTGTATGTGTGTGTGTGTGTCCAACACCTCAGTCAACAACTTCCATTATAGTGCCATTATTCCCTGGCGGCAAGCTGACATGAAACTCCTGTAACCTTTACAAGCAGCTTGGTGTGAGTTTCCTTGCTCAGTTTACTATTTCTTTGGGATAACTTTAAAAACCTCTGTGCACATTATTTCATGTGATATAGCCTGAAGCTTCTGCATCTGGTCTTCATATCCTCCCACTTTATTTTCTGCCCTAAATCCAATTAACTACCCCCCCTGTGCCTGTTGCTAAGATACAACACACAAAGGCATAATGAACACCCCAAGCTCAGACATATTATTACCATATTATCCTCACAGACAATGCATCAAAATTTTGATCATATTATCATCAAACATCGTCATCTTTGCTGCCTCATACAGTAGCACATCTATGGAAGCAAATAAGAGACATAAGTCAACCTCTGAAAGACACTGAATTCATGGCATTGAAATGTTTTACCTTCTGTCTGAATTGGGGGGGCTGGAGCCATCCCAGCTGTCATTGGGCGAGACCCTGGACAGGTCGCCAGACAGTCGCAGGGCTGACATATATGGACAGACACACACTCTCACTCTCAGTCACACCTACGGGCAATTTAGAGTCACCACTTAACCTGACCTGCATGTCTTTGGACTGTGGGAGGAAGCCGGAGAAAACCCATGCTGACACGGGGAGAACATGCAAACTCCGCCCAGGGTTCGCCCCAACCCGGGTTCGAATCCTCTTGCTGTGAGGCAACAGTGCCAACCACTACACCCCTCATGCCGCACTAAAGTTGCTATTTGAATTTTTTTGTCTGAATCTGAATTTTACCAGTCAAATTTGGGCAACCATAATCTATTTTGTAGAAATTCTGTGACTTGAATTTCTCAATCTAAATTTATGTACATTTAAAAACAAATGAAGCCAATTAAAATCAGCCTTTGAAACTACAGTTCAATCATTTTCTTATTTTTATTTATTTCAAAGAGGGGAATTCAGAACAAATGCATTCAGATACATGGTTTTCAAAGTAAAATATTTCAATGCTATGAATTTAGTTGAGTTTAAGTTCTCAGTAAAGTTCAAATTCTAATGTCTCTTATTTGCTTCCATACACCTCTGAAGTCTGAATGCCTCGATAGTTTCCATTATCTGCCGTCTGAGTT
This sequence comes from Plectropomus leopardus, assembly GCF_026936395.1. NCBI lineage: Eukaryota > Metazoa > Chordata > Actinopteri > Perciformes > Serranidae > Plectropomus > Plectropomus leopardus. The sequence goes on along the minus strand of NC_142176.1, from coordinate 18,404,326 downwards.
TGTGCTTTCTCTAACCGTGTAGAGAAAGACCTGGAGATCTACCAGAGCATTGCAGACCTCACAGTGAAGGCCAAGGACCAGGCGGTGTTTAAGTGTGAAGTGTCCGATGAGAAAGTGAGGGGAACCTGGTACAAGAACGGTGTGGAAGTCCAGCCAGATGCCAGAATAAACATCACACATATTGGCAGGTGAGGACGCATTTACAAAGATATGCTGAATACTTTATATCCCATCACACTTTGAACTGAACTGAATTTTTAAAAATCTTTTTAGGATCCACAAACTGACCATTGATGATGTCAAACCAGAAGATGAGGGAGACTACACTTTTGTGCCAGATGGCCATGCTTTCAACCTCTCTGCTAAACTCAATTTCTTGGGTAACATCGATGCTTAAACACTTCAAAATTTTGCAATTTATAGATTTACAAACTAAATTGTACTTAAACTATTCCTTTTTTACTCGTCCTCCTAGAGGTGAAGATTGACTACGTGCCACGTCAAGGTACCACAAACTTACTCTCTTGTTCCAAACCCAGTTGAAATTCAGGGATTTGTGCGTTTGAACCATTTCTCTCACCCTCTAAGATCCTCCTAAGATCCACCTGGACTGTATGGGTCGCACTGCTGAGTCAACTATTGTGGTGGTGGCTGGCAACAAACTGCGTCTGGATGTCCCCATCACTGGAGACCCTGCCCCCACAGTAGTCTGGACTAAAGGAGAGAAGGTAAAACCGATTTGTGTTATTAATCAGGTACAAACCCATCGTCTGACATCTACTTAACCATCTGTCCAGAGCGCAGTAAGTAAGGATCCTAAAAAATATCTGACAAACATGCTGATTAAATTTGAAAGCATACATTGATTGTTAGACACAAAAGATTTACCAGAAATAAGATTTAAGTTTAGGGGTGGTTCATGAGTACCCATAGAACCAATTTTTAGTGAACTGACCCCTTTGAAAATGGCCATGCCAGTTGTTTTCTTGCCAGAATTTAGCCAAACTTAGCTCCCCTATTTAAGCTTTGCCGACATGGTCGGTGTCAAAGGATTGAACAGCACTGAACATGCAACAATAATTTACAAGTTGGGATTAAAACATGTGGATGGACCTCTGCACCATGGTCCCTTAAAGACAGTAATATTGGCCTTAAATTATTTTTGCGAGGGGGAGGCAACAGTTCTTCTTTATTCAGCAAAATTTAGAAAAATGTTGGCATATTTAAACAATATATAGTGCACCCCTAGTATAATGCAAGCTGAGGACATTATACTTTGTGTTTCAGTGGCACGGGTTAGCTCTGTAGACACACCTATTTTATAATACCTAATACATCCCTTCCTGCTAATAAATGTGGGATACTAGGAATTGGTGTTTTAACCAAGCTGAATAAGTACAGTGCTACTAACAACCTAATTCAGTGATCCCAAACTGTGTGCTGATCTTTGAGATGAGGAGAAAGAAAGGTTTATATGGCCTCTCTGTTCTCTTCGACTTTTCCCGCTTTGCTCTGCTCAAATGTAGGCTAGATCTGTAAAACCTGGTGGAGAGGAGAAAGAAAGGCCGACAACCTCTTGGACCCTGAAGGATGGGGAAGTAAGTCTGTTTGTCCCATATGGATGTAAGCCTGTTTGTAGCAGTCTAAAATCCAAGTCAGTATGTCAACAACATTGTTTTTCAACTTTTACCGATGTGTGTCTTTTAACAACAAGGCACACATGTCCTCGACACTAAAGAAAACAACAGGCTCACCTGTAGTGTACTGGACGTACAAATATAGCCAATGGAGACGGTCTATGTGCATTTCACCCGATGTAAACCTGTTACCACTTGAGATACAAAGAATGATCATGCAGGCACCTCACTGAACAGTTTGTGTGTTTTATTGATTTACTGCTTTACATCCCTGGAGACAGAACAGGCTGCAGAGGAAACAACAACAACAACAACAGATGCAGACAAAAACATGAAAAGCAGCTTCTCCAGCGGTTATTGATGTACATGCACTCTGCTTTTATGTCTCATTTTTAATATGCCATTAAAGGGAAATTTAAGTAATTTTCAACCTGGACCCTGTTTTCCCTTGTCTTTTTGTCCAAATAACAAATGGAACCACAATTTTTGAAATTGGTTTAGTATTAAGGAAAGAGCTGCGCCAGTGTGCGTCCACTAAAAGTGTTTGTTTTTGCCACTGACAAGTTCAGATTATGTCTGAGAACAATATGGAATGGGCCCTACAAAGAAATAATAATATTTTTCTTTATCTTCCTCTTGGTTTGGTGTGTTTGTTATTGTCATCCTGCAACAACTTAACTTGCAAAACTTCAGCACAAGACCTCTCCTTCGATGAGACTCGCTTAGACACAAGAACAAAAGAATGGATTGAACGAAATATGAAGGGAAACATTTTATTTCCTTGTCAGCCTGAGCAAGCATCATATACAAGTACTTTTAGTGGATGTACATTAACTGTGCTCAATTGCCCAGAGTGGTTACACCGCAGCCTGCGGTGCTTTCCATTAATACTGGACCAATTCAACCAATTGTTGTTTCCGTTAGTCACTTAGACAGATAAACATGGGAAAATAGGTTCCAGGTTGAAAAATACCAAGTTTCAATTTAAAAGAGCAGTGAAAAAACTGCATGTGGTCAGTGTCCGTCCATGTCGAAAAAGGTAAGAGCATGTTCTGAATCTTCCTACAGACAGACACAGGTCAGAGGAAACTGGGCGGTAAGTTTGTTTTTGTGTGACTCTAAATAAAGGAGCATTGGATTACATGCTGAAATACATAATCACATACAGTAACATAGTAAATATTCTTAATTTTATTCTGTATGCTAAATTACATTTTGGGATGGTAAAATCAAACAGGCATGTGCGGTGTTGGCACAGTGTCTGTTGAGAAAAAGTCCACCATTTTTTGCTGTCATATCTGTTAAGAGACACTTATGTAGCAAGTAAGTGGATCTTAAGTCAAGATGTGTTTTGTCAGACTACTGCAGTCATTTTGTTTCTCCCAAGATTTGTCTTGAGCTCATTTTACTGACAAGCTACTTTCAACCAGGTCAATATATATAATGATAATATTTTTTAAACTACAAGAAATCAGTACATGGACACAACTTTCCTTTTGAGCAACTCGTGAAACTGTCATTTCAGACACTGGTCCTTCTTTTGCATGGTGACATTTGGAGTTGTGTGTTCAAATCAATGTGTGTTGTTGGCGTTGGAAAGCATGTTTTACCCATACTTTTCAAGAAACTGTGATAATACAAGTTTTTATCATCTCTCATGTCACACATGGCATGCTGTCAATATGCTACATGTACTGCAGCAACATCTTTACCTTCAGTGTGTAACAGAACTGTTGATCAGTTCAGAGTGGGACTCAGTCCAGTAACTCTGCTCTGGTTCTCACTGCGTACTGCAGGTCCTCACAGAGGCAGATGGAAGGGTCCATGTTGAAACCTCCAAAGGACACTGTATCTTCACCATCGAGGGGGCTGAGCGGCAAGACGAGGGAATCTACTCTGTCGTGGTTCGAAACCCTGCTGGGGAGGACACTGCAGATATCAATGTGAAAGTTGTTGGTAAGACGGAGGTCGCCATTAATTTTTATCATTATCATTAGGGATGATTCAGATTTTTTGCCCCCGATCTGAGTCATTTGATACTGAGTATCTGCTGATACCGAGTCCGGATCTGGTACTTGTATGTACCTGGATAGCACAGGTGCAAAATGCAAAACTTAAGTACTTTGACATTATTAAAATCATCCCAGTGTATGTGCTTAACAGTTTTATTGCTCTGCAGTGCAACACATGAAAAAAATGTATGCATTCACGTAGTTCCTACGGGGTTTTATTTTATTTTTCCAAAACAACAAAGTAAACAAACTTGAAATATTTTTGTATGGCTCTTATCACAATTCCACTTAGTGCAGCATTTGTTTTTTTAATAGTAAACAAACAAATGTGCCTTCAGAAACTGCTTTCAAATCCACTTTGTGTAGCATTGTAATAAAAGCACAGAACACTATAAAGGAGTAATATAATCACAATTTTAATTTAAATTAGTGTTGTAGCTCAACTTTGACACTAAAAATCAGTCACAGTTCTGCTTATCACAGCATTGTAGTAAAACTAGTAAAAATGAACAACCGAAATTTCAGCTCCACTTAAAGTGATGTAACAGCTTAAGATGAACATGAAAAAAAATCTGTCTTTACTGATTGGAGTAGCAGCGTATAATAAAATCTGAATATCTAATGCAAATCGTGCTATCGGTTTATGACACCTGTGTAACAACAAACATAAACAAAAGATCAGGCGGGATGCATGGTCAAAGTAACCGATCCTGATCAATTCAAAAATATGTTGATCGGACCTGATAGTAATCCATTCGATCAGGACAAAAATCGCACAAAATTCCTTTCTGGACATTTATTAAACCCCAATAAACTCATCTGTGTTTATCAAAATTTCATAATTAGAAGTTTTTTTTCATGGAGATCATCTCTTTATGCCTTTAAATGGATTATATCTAACTCTACATCTTTGCTTTATGAATATGCAAATCAGCCTGCCAGCCTTCAACTTTGCTCATCAAATACACAAACCTCCACGTATAAACAATAACAGATAACGTCAGCCCTCAGCTTGCTTATGTTGGTAATGTTTGATAAACCTTGTTGCCAGTCAAGAGCTCTGACAAGTGAAAGTGGAAGTTAACTTGCCAGATATGGCCCATAGCTTCACCTGCTTCTCCTCTAGTACCCGTCATTTCCTAAGTTTATGCTATTGATTCCTTAGGTTTGTACCCTGAAGGTAAGAAATCCTGTTCATTAGGCTTGAATTGTAGCTTCAAGGGGGATATACTCACTGCTTATTCTGCTCTTGATATATCTTGTAGCATATAAAAAAACCCATGTGGCCATCTTAACAAGCTTAAAAAATTGATTTTCACTTGATTAACACTGCCAAATAAATCGTGCAAATATAAAGTGGTAATCAAATTATCAAAATCACCCCATGATGTCTTAAAGCTACAAATACTACAATCCTAAGAACTCTAAATCTGTCAGGCCAATCAGTTCATCACCTGAACGTGTAAGTATACATTTTTTCCTGAACAGGACATATGTTTTCCCCCAGATGTTCCAGATCCTCCTCAGGCTCCCAGAATCCTCAGCGTGGGAGAGGACTCTTGTGTGGTCGAGTGGGATCCTCCCCTGTTTGATGGTGGACAGCCAATTATTGGTACAAAAAAAGCCCAACATATTTAAGTTCTTTTTGTTTTTAATCAGTTGGAAATTTGTCTCTTCCTTTGTTGTTCTGAAAAGCTGATCAATAACAACATTTTTTCTCTTAGGCTATGTGCTGGAGAGAAAAAAGAAGAAGAGCTACAGGTGGATGAGACTGAACTTTGATCCGTATCCTCAAACTACTTATGAAGCCAGGCGGATGATTGAAGGAATGGAGTACGAGATGCGAGTCTATGCTGTCAATGGCATCGGCATGTCTCGTCACAGTCAAGCCTCACAGCCTTTTGTGCCAATCGGTGAGTCTTTGCCAACAAATTTCTATCAGCTCCTCAACGAAAAGAGGTGTTTATTGTTGAAATAGTTCCACAATAGAGATCATGTATCTATCAGTAGATTAAATAAAAACAATGATTTTTTTTATGCTCACCACACAACAGTATGGTTTTATTTCATTTGATTTATTTTATTTATGAAGACAACACCCATTAATCAACACTGTAAATGTGCCATTGTTAGCCAACTGGCTAATTTTCAATGGTTCTTTGGCAAGATGTTTTGAAACCTATAAAATGATAAAATCCACATAAAAACGACAGCAGGACACCATAGCAATGACACACACGAATTCTTAAGACAGGACACAGGCCATGCGAAGCAACCAGAAACAGCAGAACATAAGTACAAAAACAATAACACAAAAACAATAACATAACAAACACAACAACCCACAGATAAGCGTCATACATGCAGACATGCAAAGCAGCAAGAAACAGCAATAGACATTAAACAGAGATAATATACAACAGTCAACATGTAGATCTTAATGAAATGTTAAAAGATGCAGGTATGGGTTAATAATATGTTCATATGCACTAACGCACAGGCCATGCAACACAAAGTTTGCCAGGTTGTTAATAAAATAGATATTTCATACATACCCATGCAAAGCTGGCCGCCTGGCAACAGGCAGAAGACATAAGGCAAGTTAGCAGCTGGTTAGCCAGAAATAACAATTGTAGTCTTTTAGTTAACAATGTACAGTGTCAATTAGAAATATTCACATATCTGATTTCCCAAAATCCAGGTCTTGAGTCTTTTAGTGAAGGTGGGATTGTTACTACAGTTTCTTATATCAGATGGCAGAGCGCTCCATATGTGAGGCTCTTACAGAGAAGCATGATTGGATGAATAATGGTATGTGATGGTAGACAGTGTGAAGCTGACATGTCTGTCTTTTTATGACACTGGCGTTGTGTCACGCCTGGTCTTCTCGGGTTTCACTCTGGTCATGCGGCATGGTTGATTTGTAGTCATGACAGCAGCGGGTCATGTTTGCTGTGTGTTTGTTGTAATCCAAGAAGTCTGTGGATTGTCTGTGTAACAAAATATAGGCTGCACATGTACGTGATCCGCATGTCATCTCTGAGTAATGTCAGTCATGAGGTTGTGTTTGTCTGTTGCATCATCACCACATGGACCAGATGATGAGGAATTAACACACCAAAGTCACACAATGATAATTTACTTGTTAAAGAAGGTTTGCTGCGGTTCATGTAGGGCACCGTCGTGTGATTGGACCCTCAGCTCCTCCAGTTAGCATGTTGAACTGAACATCTGTTAGTCTATACCATAGATTGTGAAGGAGCAACCATGACATGAACAGCTGGTTACCCATGACTTCCATTGTGAAGCCTTGAGTTTGACATTTTGGTTGTCGCCATCTTGTTTTTTTTGTTTTGTTTTTTTTTGAGCCAGAAGTGACCCTGTATGTGTGAGAGGGTGGAGCTGTGGAAGAGCAGGGTTGGATCTGATTCATAAAGTGCAGTGACGCCTTGCAAAGAACCTGTCGCTCAATGTGGCCCAGAGATTTAGCTATGTTACGCTGGTAGCAGCTAATGTAGCCTGAGCAGCGAGCCTCAAGCTGAGATGAGGAGCGGGCTGCAGGCATCTGATAACCCCACTTGTTTCCAGGGTTGTTGACTGCTCCACTGCCATCAGTGTTTGAGTGTGCGCGGGCTAATGAAGGAACTCTGAGCACTATAAATGCAACCCAGAGAACAGCTCCTCTCTGCAGTAGCATTTGCAGCACTGAATCCATGTAAAGTCTGAACAGCCCTGAACCAATACAGCATTGCTCATATCATATGACAAAATGCAAATTACATTTCTGAAAGGTGATAAATTCCTATAAATTAAAAGCACACCCACACAGACATGATGAACCAGATTAATTGGAATTTTGAAAGTTAAATCTTAACAAAAAATTTAGATTTGATAGTGCATAATTTTGTTATGAATAGTTAATGTCATAGAGAAACTCTAGGTCCTTTTTTAAATTAAAAGTGTATTTTTTTGTCAACTATTGATCACACACTCAGGCTCTGCACTGTAAAATCTGAAAACCACCGATAGTCTTAAAAATGTATTTTTTTATAATCGTATTATTAAAAATGTATACTATTAATCTAAACATGCCTACAATTCAACAATATGTAATTTTTCAATTTAAATTTTGGTTTTATTTTCTTTAAAAAAAATGAAAAATTAAAATAAATCAATCTGAGTTATAGCAGCTTCAGTAAACCAAGTGTTCTGTGCTATATATCTGTATTCTGCTGGTTGCAAATTGGTCAGTCATATTTTATGTTCATAAACATGTTAAGAAAACAAAACTTGCAGATCTCCTAACTTCATCATTGACAAAGTCCTCTTTGTGATGATCAAGTTAAGTCAGACTAACTTTGTTTATTGAAGTTGCTAACACTAGATTAGACACTTAGATTAAACACTTAGATATTAAGTAAACATAAATAAAGATTTAAATTTATTTTGACTCTCCTTTTCCCGAGAGATGTGGCAGTGTCTGGGACTTCTCTGAGGAGTTGAATTTAATGTTTGCAATGCTCTTATGTATATTCCTCATGGAAATCTTGGATGTACCTCAAAAAAAGTGTGGCATCTCTAAATACACAACAACAGCTGGATATTCGTTCATAACTGGACTGCCATTTTGTCATTTCTGGCATATGAATTGTTGAACAAATCAGAGATGTGTGTGGCGATCCTGAGTTCTGGGATCTGGCGGTCTAATGAGACGTACTATCCTGACAGTATCATCTAAGGCAGGGGCTCAGCCTCGGATTGAGTCTTAGTCCATCATGATTCTTTAAACCACCATCTCGGTCTCCACCTGTTGATTTAAGAGGGAACATCATTGTATCCAGATGGCCACTTGTTTCTAAGACAGCCGATTAGGAAAACTATCCATGGCATCCCTCTCTATAAATAATAGCCTGGAAAAGCTCGTCTCTGCTTGGACCAGTTGCTTAACGCAGAGGGGTTAACGCTACTGTGGAGGCTGCTGCAGAGGAAGCATTGTTGTCACGACAGCAAAGAGAACGAGTGACTTTGTGATTGTTTGTGAGAAAGAATGAGAGCGTAGGTTAGAGGCAGACACGTAAAAACCACCAGCTTCAGTCAGCAGCAGGACTGCGACACTCTGAGGAAGGATGACAAAGCCTAAACTTCCAAAGACAGCGGAGAAGAAGCCAGTGGAAGAAGAGAAACCAGTGGAAGAAAAGAAACCTGCTCCGGTGGAGGCACCGGCAGAGGTGGAAGTCCACAAGCCTGAGCCAGAGACGCCTCCACCTCCTGTGGTAGAACAGGAACCAGAAGCCGACAGTGAACCCCCAGCAGCAGCCCCTGCAGAGGCAGCTCCCAGCGGGGAGGAGGGAGCTCCAGCTGAGAATGAGACACCACCAGCAGAGGGTGACCCCCCAACAGAGAGTGGTCCCCCTGCAGAGGAGACCCCTGCGGAGCCCGTTCCTGAACCAGAGCCAGAGCCGGAGCCTGTTGGTAGTATTCGTTTTGAGTTGTTGGATCATCAGCTTTTAGAAATAGAAATGAATTTGTTTGTATGTGTGTGACAGTAATAGGAAAACTGGCAGCATATTCCAGCTCCTCGTTTGTCAGTGATGTACATGTTTGAAAGTGTTAAGCTTGGTTTGGAAATGATGCTGCTGGTGTGCAAGTGTTCACTATTCATTTTTTAAAACACATCTGAATGAGATTTTTGCTCTGCATCATTTGTCCAGACCACCCTGAGCTACTTGTGAATCAATCCCTGCTGCTGTGACTTTCCCCACACGAGGAAACCCTTGACCTCTGACAGCCGTTACTATCATTTGCTTGCACTGAATACTTAACTTGTGTCCTGTGACATGGAGTCCTGGCCTCATAGTGACAACACCTAAAATTTATTACCTTTCAGTCAGTCCTCATGCTGTCAACAAGTTGTTGCAACAATGCAGAAACATAAATATTACCTTTGAACCATGAGACAATCTTCTTGTTACCTTTTAGAGGATTCTTCTCTTGAACAATGCACAACTATTTGTATATGTTTGTTACTTACTTCAAATAATCATACTTCTAGTAATAATAGCTGATTTTGGTATATTTTGGATCTCTTGGCAGCATTTATTTAAATGATTTGTGTTGCAGTGTCACATTGCTGAGTGTAGATCATGTTAAACTTGTACATATGCTTGTTTTTTATTGAAAAACAATTACCCAAACTTAACTTGTTTAAAGCCAAGCTGCACTGATTGCTCAACCATAAAACCATAAATGCATGAATCTAGTTGCAGGTGGAGGTTACAGTTCCAGTTGCTAAAGGAGCCATTTAATCGACTGTGTTTGATTTGATGAAACAGTGGGGACATTTCAATGTGTCATCAGGGATTATTCCTTCTTATTTAAAACAAAAAAAATATTACTCCTCAGTCTCGCACAATATAAATAAACAGGCCTTCAGTAATTAATGACTGTTATTTATCTCTATGAGCAGTCAATGGTCCTATTCAAACAGAGGTTCTGCAATACTGCTGTAAGAAAGATCTGCTGTTATGATGGCTTCGGTTTTTACACTGAACCAGACAAAAAAGGTGTGAGTTGTACAGAACAGACCAGTCGCAAAAAGAAAATGTTCGAACTTTTGTGCATTTCATACACATCATATCAATATTTCTAAAGTGACTGAGTTTTAATTACATGTATATAAGTTGACTCTCATGAAACCAAAGTGAGATTGCTGCCAAGCAGCAGACCGCTGTTCAAACGTAAACAAACAACACCAGTTGTTTTTCAGTGGGACATCAGCAGCATTTCTGAACATAATGGTAGCACCCAGCTAATCTAAGCTAAAACATGATCTTTTCCTAACCATAATTTAGTGGTTTGGGTGCCTAGATGTAACCACGTGTTAACCACAACTTTGTTAAAAAATAGGGACACATGCAGTTTCAACATATCTGCTATATAATAAGGTGCAAGCAAAATGTATTTGTTGTTTTGCTCAAAAGAACACTAGCACTGACGTCTAGTGTGATTTTACAAAGATACTGAATCGACTCAGTTATGACCACCACTGCCAGCTTAATGGTGGAGCAACAGTGCCTCACCGCTCTGTGTTTGTACATGTTATAAAGAATTGTGAGGTGGATGTGCAACATTCCTACCTTGTACATGTTGTATAAAAGGGGCTAAAAACATTTTCCTCCCCCCTCCATTTTTCATCCTGACTACCACAGTTTTACAATATACAATAGATGGAGCTAAGCTGGTAAATGAGAGTAGAGGTCCTGAATCTTAGTGTTAAATACTGATAATAATATCGCTTTTAAAACAAGGCCTTTTAGTCTCCGCAGCTGAAATGTATTTTGACACTTGTTGTTTGCTTTTGGCACTTCTGTGGTAAAAGCAATGTGTGGGAAGTAGCTGATGAACCCAAGTCTTTTATTGTGAACTTAGATCAGGATATGTCCTCCCTACTGGACAGAAAGTACAGCAGGCACTTAGACGTCAGCCCCGCTGTGAACTCCAGATCAGTCAGACATCTCATCTTTCCCGGGATGACGTACGCAGGCTTACAGGCTAATAGACTGTTTTTATAACTGATAACACAACCACAAATATCTGATACTGAAACTGACATTGTCTTTGTTGTTCGCAGTGTGTTGCTTAATTAAATATGTACTTGTTAACATTGCTCTTAGTTAATTAAATGTCAACTGTATCTGATTTCTCACACAACAAAGCACCACAGGCCCTGAATTGTTAACATTTTTGATGTTAAACAGTATTTACATCAATAATGTCCTTAACACAAAAAAATCAAACATGATAAACAACTACAGTACTTCTCAACTGTACTTGTAAATACTGAACATTTAAAATTGTGTGGAGAGTAAAAAAGAAAGTAAAAATGAAATTAAAATTAAGGATCAGCTAAAAATGTACATGTTTCTTGCTGTGTATCCCACCTTAAAGAACCTGTTCCTTTTTTTTAGTTACTTTACATTACTTGTTAATTCCTGATCACGTTCATCCACTTATTCAGTAATTCAATGTGAATTTAATTCAGTAATGCTTTAACTGACTAACAGAGACATTTATCTGCCCTCTGCCTCACTCTCAGCCCCTACAAGTGAGCCCATTGCACTGACCGTCGACGACATCAGTGACACTTCCATCTCGTTGAAGTGGCGGCCGCCTGAGAGGATCGGCTCCGCTGCACTCGAGGGTTATGGGGTTGAGTACTGCAAGGAGGGCAGTAAGTGCTGGAGTCACTCGCCTGCATGCTTTTGATAACGAAGGTTTTTTTTATAGCATGTGTCATTAAAGTTTATATACAATGAGTTGATCACAGGTTAGAGAAGCAACCAATCTCTTTAAATGTCCAAACAGCCACACAGAACAGTCAGATTACCAAAGACTATTTTCAGTTAGGAGAAGGATGAGAAAATCTTTTGCAGGGGGCACCCTGTAGCTTGAATAATTAAGGTGCACACCATATTATTACAACATGACATGCTTCGTATGTCATACCCGTTTCCTGTCTGCTTCTATAATAACAGTTATCAGATAAAGACCAAAATGAAAGAAGAAAAATTTTCAAGAAAAAAGATACAGTATACTGATCAAGATACAGTTTATGCCCAAAATATGTTTAGCACACCTAAAACAAAACAAAATCACACTATGATTAATTTTTTAAAATGGATTTTAATTTTTAATTTGTAGATGTACAAAATGTAAGCAACAAGCATGTAATCAAAAGCTGCAGCACATCAATATGATTTACTAGATCCTAAAGCTCAAAAACTGTCAGCCAAAAACAGTCAGCAATGTAAGCGTTTGCATGCTTCTTTCAACATTAAATGTCAGCTAAAGGAATGCTTCGCCCACAAAATGATAATTTGTGTATCGGTTACTCACCTTGTGTTACATTAAATACATGAAGAAAATATTTCTATTGCACATCTTCATGCTGAACAAAGAATCAAAAAACTGAGAAAATGACTGCTGAAATGAAGTCAAGTTAACAACAGCAAAACAATAGAAAACATCTATGAACAAACTCTTACACAACTTGTGCAGCATAATCCAAGCCTTATGTATCCAGCTGTATGCTCTGTGCCTCCCAAATAGACTTTTCCATGTGAAACTGAAGTAAAAGTGAAACTAATGCATGCTTTCTTCAAAGCCAGATTCCTCTGACAAAAACAGTTATTTTACCTCACTGAACATGGGAGCTACTGGTCCACCACTGCCTCGATCACAAATTCATTTAAACTCCACAATTCATTTAAACTCCACAAATTTAATAACCCACAAGGTGAGTGATTGATACACAAATGATCATTTTGTGGGTGAAATGTTCCTTTAAGATGAATGCATGACCCCCCCCCTTTCTAGAATTATAATAAAATCTGTTTTTTTTATGCAGTCAAAAAGTGTTTCTCTCTTACTGTGTTTCCTGGTCACAGCGGATGAATGGATACCCGCCATTCAGGGTCTGACTGACCGGACATCAGTGACCGTGAAAAACCTCACCACCGGAGACAAGCTGCAGTTCCGTGTGCGGGCCTACAACATGGCAGGTCCCAGTGCTGCCACCTGTCTGGGTCAACCTGTCACCATCAGAGAGATAATGCGTGAGTATTTATGAATTTGATGACTTTTGGAGACTCTCTCCTCCTTTAGTTTAAACCAAAACATCTCATATAGCCAATTATTTATTCTTAATTCAGTCAGGACCACTTAGTCAAGAAAAACACTTCTTAGCAGCTTTTAAATTTAGCTTATTGCGGTTATTAGTATTTATGCAGTATGGCTCTGTTCTTGGGACCCCCTGCCCTTCCACTTGCATACGTGGATAGCACTAATCAGGAACAGCACACATTCCTGCCCTTCCTGTGCATACAAGGAAGGCCTGAGGCAGGGAGAGCTGCAGAAAAAAAAAGAACAAAACCCCCAATCAGAACGGCACAAAGGAGGAGGCGGAGAGGACGAGGGTGCAAAAACGGCATGCAGGGGGAACAGGAAAGAGCAGGCAGGCTAGAGCAGCTTAAATAAGGCGGTGCGAGTGAGTTAGTGAATCAGATGCTTAGCGGTGAATCAGCTGGCCATCAGCTGATGAGGCTTGCATGATATCAGCTGATATCAACAGTAGCGATTGACACAGTGGCCTTCCTGAACTAACACTATGCTCCATTTAATAGTCATCCTTGAGTCTTAAGCTTCTTTTATATTTCATTCTTTTTTCTTTTTTTTTCTTCACAGAACGCCCTAAAATTTGGCTCCCCAGATATCTCCGCCAGACTCTCGTCAAGAAAGTTGGAGAAACTGTCAACATTGTGATTCCATTCAATGTAATTTTAAATTGCTTGACAAACTGGCTGAAATGTTTCAGCATTCATACGTACGTCGTCATATCTGTATCTATACGAAAAATCAAAAGGCGCCTTTAATGTTGTAGGTCCGTAGCAGTTGGGTAAAAAATGTAAAGTTTGGTCCAAAAGTGGCACAAGGGAAAAGGCCATGTCTTCCTGAGTGTGCTAACATCATGTATACCTTTACATTAACATGAAACCGTCTATGATTAAATGAATTGTTGGGCTTGGGGAAATCTTGACCTGTTGGTGGTACTATGTGGAAGATCAGCCGTCATGTTTTTTATAACATTCCATGATAATCTTTCTAAAAGTTGAGATTTTTTAGTAACGACTAAAGTGGCGTAGTGACAGTTTCCTTGTTTCCTTGAAAAATAATTTGATTGAAAATACTTTAATTTGTGACCTGACACAATGCATCTCGAACTGAATACTTACTGTGTCCTTTCGGTCATGCAGGGTAAGCCGAGGCCAAAGGTGACATGGAGCAAAGACGGGGAGCCTCTCAGCCCCCAGTTTGCTAGTGTTAGGAACAGCGACGTGGATACCATCCTCTTCATCCGCAGGACGGAGAGAACACACTCTGGACAGTATGATCTGCAGGTGCAGATTGAGAACGTGGAAGACAAAGCACATATCACACTGCAGATTGTTGGTAAGCAGGACTGAACACACGGAGAGCTGGCTACGAGTATTAACAGGAATAAATAACAGCCACTATAGTGGACGGTTACTCACGATTCATATTTCTACTCTGCAGATCTCCCAGGGCCCCCTCAGGCTCTGAAAATCACTGATGTCTGGGGCTTCAATGTGGCCCTCGAGTGGAAGCCACCGAAGGACAACGGCAACACCGAAATAACTGGTTACACCATTCAGAAAGCTGACAAGAAGACCATGGTGAGATGTTTTTAAATTGTATTTACTTTTATTTAAAAAAACAACTCTTTTACAAGAGGATCGTGACCAAGGTAGCAGCAACATGATGTACAAAAATCCAGAGTAAAACAGAGTAATGGCTTTGTAACAGCCACTAAAAAACAGCCGCATGCCTCCTTTACCGGTTTCTTTATGATGCCCTCAAATTCAATTCCTCATTTTAGATCACACCTTAGTAGCAACAAAAAACTTACATCTGTTTTTATAATACATTCAAATGAAGCTGAAAACAAGCTTTTGATGTTGACAGTATCCAAATTAAATCACTTTACAGCATTTAGTCATAAAAGACCCTCTAAGAATTTATGTTTATATAACATTAGAGGCCTTTAGTAGATAGTAGATAACTTTAGACCTGAACTTGAAAACTTTACTGAACTCAATCTAGATTTAAAGAAAGAAAAAAAATGGAACAAGACCAAATCTAAATTCAAAAGAATTTCAGCTGATTTGAAAAAGCCATATTTCGCAAAACTGCAATGGAAACACATTTCTTACTTTTAAAGGTCACACAATGCTTTGGCTGTGTACTTGTCAGTAGTAACTTGCTCCCTCGGGCATGATTCAGCAGGCGCTACAGAAGGGGGTTATTGCATAAAATAACTCTTGAGTTGAGTGGATCATCTGGAAGCTTTGAATCCACAATTCATCCGTCCATCCATTTTCTTCCGCTTATCCGGAGTAAGGTCGCGGGGGCAGCAGCTTAAGCAGGGAAGCCCAGACTTCCTTCTCCCTGGCCACTTCATCCAGCTCTTCCAGGGGGATCCCGAGGTGTTCCCTGGCCAGCTGAGAGACATAGTCTCCACAGCGTGTCCTGGGTCTTCCCCGGGGCCTCCTACCAGTGGGACGTGCCCTGAACACCTCACCAGGGAGGCGTCCGGGAGGCATCCTAATTAGATGCCCAAGCCACCTCATCTGGCTCTTCTCAACATGGAGGAGCAGCGGCTTTACTCCGAGCTCCTCCTGGATGACCGAGCTTCTCACCCTATCTCTAAGGGAGAGCCCAGCCACCCTACAGAGGAAGCTCACCCACGATCTTGTTCTTTCGTTCACTACCCAAAGCTCATGACTATAGGTGAGGGTAGGAATGAAGATCAACCAGTAAACTGAGAGCTTTGACTTTCTGCTCAGCTCCCTCTTCACCACGACAGATCAGTGCAGAGTCCGCATTACTGCGGACGCTGCACCAATCCGCCAGTCGATCTCCTGCTCCATAGTTCCCTCACCTGTCCCAACATCGTTCTCAAGTCAGATCTCAGTTACTAGAAACAAAATATGACATCCAGAGATTTTATCAGAGGAAGGCAATGGTCTTTATGTCATTATATCTCATTGTTTCTCATTCACTTAAACTGGTCCATTGCAGGCTTTTAGTTTTACCCGACAACCACCAACCCAGCTGCTGTGAAGCCACTTTTGCAGACCTCAGTCCCTGCTAACATTAGTGAGTGTGTCTGTACATATGTGAATGCTTCTTGGACACAGGGATATTTTAGTCTCCCCTGTGATACAGAAAACTGAAATCAGCCAACGCTGAGCACACACTCTTCTCTGCGGCCCAGCAGTGATGCATTGTGGGCCTGTTGGCAAGACCTCCAACTGGCACTGTCCTCCACCTCAAGCGACCAGGGACAAAGTTGGACAGGAATGTCCTAATCTTATCCTCATAGCCTTGACCTGATCCACATTGTCTGTACAGTGACGCAGAGCTGTTGTTTTCCTGCTCTGCGCGGGTGATGGTTCATGTTTCACTGTGGTCATTATTAGATTTAATTCATTAGGGCCTGAGCACTGCAAGCGGTGCGAAATAAAAGCACTGACACACTGAAATAAATGTCTGAAAAGGGTTCAATAAATGTTTATATAAAGCACATACAATCATTTATTCCCATTTTTCTTTCATATGCCACCTACCAACATGTATATTTAGAATTGGACAAAATTAATCTGAACATGTTTTTGTGACTCATATAAAGGAGTGGTTCACAGTCTACGAGCAGTACAGGCGAACCAACTGCGTCGCGTCCGACCTCATCATGGGGAATGAGTATGTCTTCCGAGTCTTTTCCACCAATCTGGTGGGCCTCAGCATGGATCCCTGCAACACACCAGACAGCGCTTTCATCCAGAAAACAGGTGACTGCACTTATATAATTACCACACAGCAGTTTTGAGTATGATTTTGTGTCCTGAAGAAAACAGTACTCAACTGTATGTCTGTCTGTCTACTAAGGTATCGAGTACAAGCCACCTGTCTACAAGGAACACGACTTCTCACAGGCTCCCAAGTTCACACACCCGCTGGTGAACCGTTCTATCATTGCAGGATACAGCACGACCCTCAGCTGTGCTGTAAGAGGCATACCAAAGGTCAGCGACATGCAGGATGTTTATGATCACATTAATTACATCCAGGAAATCAATCTTGTAAAGATTTGGTTATAACTTTTATTGTAATGGAAACTATTAAAGGGTTTTTTTAATTTTATCTATGTTGGCTTTAAAGTTAAGCTTGAAAGTTCACTCTAGACATTCAAAATTCATTTTATTATAGTTTTTTTTTTTTTTCAATTTATTTTATTTGATAGGGATGATGGAATTCTCTCACACACACACACACATACACACATACACACACAATTCATGCAGACATTTGGGGATTAGTAGCCAGTAATAAACACCCTATCCTCAATGAAACAGAATCCACAAGATAAACCCGATGATGATGGTTGTTACTAATTGACTTCTGCTAAATCATGGCCAAATTTTGGAATCAGAAATCAGCACTACTTTGTTGATCCTCAGGGAAAATCAGGACATGTTACAGTTGCTCTTATACTGTATGCAGACTTTGAGAAATTATAGGAAAATTGAAGTAGTAATAATGAGTATGCAAGAAATGTGCATTAACAATATCAACATATAAATAATAAAAAATATGTTAATATGTTAATATGAGATAAAATATCAGGAGGTATGTACAAATATGTTCATGTTACAAGAGCGTTGTACAGTTGCCATATTACACAGTGTATTGCACAGTGGAGTAAATGTTGCAGAGCAGTGGTATTTCAGATTTTGAAAGTTTCGCTCGTAATATTTTGTCCTACCTCCACAGCCCAAAGTCACCTGGTACAAGAACAAGATGGACATCTCAAATGAAGCCAAGTACCGGATGATCAGTAAACAAGGTGTTCTGACGCTTGAGATCCGTAAACCCTGTACGTTTGACGGAGGAGTTTATATGTGCAAAGCAGTCAACGACAGCGGAGAAGACATAGTGGAGTGTAAACTGGAAGTTCGCCGTAAGTATCCTGCTGGGTGGGGCAGAGACCAAAACGTGTCCTCTTTTTCATGACCCATTTATGCACTGTAACCTTTCTCCATCCATTACCCTGTGTTTCCCGTGCTCTTAATAAAAAAAAACATTTTATATAATCAAAGTCCAGATAAAATGAATGTCAGGCTGTTATAAACAAAAATGTATTTAGCATATTGTAAAAATGTTCAGTGTAAAAAATAGTTCATTAGGTTCAATTGTAGCACATATTGTTTTCCTGTTGTGGAATCTCTAAAACAGATATAAAAATTATAAACAGTTTCTTTTTACAGGTTTCTCAATTTCCAAGAAGTTTCCTTAAAAATATAGGAAAAAATACCCCAAAAGAACTACAGAATTTAGAGTAAACCCAAATAAGTATTGTCCAAAATAAAAATCTTAACACTAGATACAACTCATTTGATGTGTAAGAGGCTTTCAACCGCATCTTGTTGCCTTTCTCGTGGAGTTACGTAGTTGGCACTAATTAGAGTACTTCTAGAGTATATCAACTGAACACTGTTTGGATCATCCCTGTTTATTAGTATCAAAATACAAAGTTCTTCACAAGATAACCTTTGGGAGATTATTGCGCCACCTTGGAATTATTTTTACCTGCGTTCTTAGCAGTTTAGAGATGTTGAGTTTCAAATGTTGAAGTAATGTTGCAGCCAAAGAGACGGATATTTCCCTCAGGAGTTGGGGTTGACCAAAAAAAAAAAAAGAGCTTAATGGGAGTAAAAATTGCTCCATGTAAACTGGTTCTCTAACAACATCACCATATCAGTGAAGAAGATGATAATATGTCAATATTGTGATCACATCTTGTTTCTGCTGCCCCCGATTGGACAAAAAAAAATCTGTTACGTAGGTTTAAGTCATACACTTAATGTTTTTGTTGTTTTTTTTTTTGCAAAATAAAAAATAATATAGGTACACTTAAAATGATAATAATAATAACAATGACAATAATGATATGTAGTTTTTGCTTTTGAAAATTGTGCTACCAAATTTACTTAATGCAAAGAACTTATCGAGATCTCTGTGTGTCTTATGTTTCTGGCTTGCAGCTCAAATTGCTAGAGAAGAAAAGAAGTAAAAATGGTTCAAGCTCCTGACTGAAGAGAAGATCAGTTTGTCTCCTGCATGTTGACTGTTAAGTGTCTCTTCACCTGTGTCACAAACTATGTTTAGCCCATATCCATTTGTGTTTGTGCACCATTTCTTCTGGAATCATCTTCCATTTCATCATCCTGACTTGTGTTAGCATCATGTGTACCACTGGATTACTGAATTCTGCACTCATTGCAAACAGTAGAGAAAACTGTGTAAGAGTGTCCAGTAAATATACACAATAGTCAAGGAAAGAAGCACTATTTATGAAATTAATTTAAGATGTTGTCTTTCATTTATTCCAGATGAACACAATTAATGGATTGTAGTGTTTGGATTTGTTTGTGTGCTTACAAAGGTCAATATAAATGCTTCAAAAACACCAAAGTAGGTGAATTCATTCAGTCACGTGATTATCAATCAGTGGCGGCATGCTATTTTGTAGTTTGTTATGGTGCACAAGTGGAAACCAGCTCCTGATAATGCCATCATGATAGCTGTGCTGGCCGTGGTATTTAGAAAATGCGGGGAGCATACCACTGTTGCCCAGAAGTCCAGAGGAATGGACGAAAGTTGTCGGGGGGCTTAGTTTTATTGTAACAAAGCCTCGCTAAAGCCAGAGGTGTGAAGCGTGTGGCTAATGTGAATGCCACAGAGAGATGTGTGTCAAGGGTTGAAATAGCTGGGATGTCCTTCTGCTATGGAGGACACGTGTGAGTGAAAAGGAACAGTGGCTGTGGTCGCCAAGCGGGAGCAGCTGTAGCGTCACTTGACAGTTATTCCTATTATGGCGTCAATGTAAATATTTCCCGTGCCCTCTCATATAGAGCTGCAAAGGATCCAGTGAGCCTTCGTACATGTCACTATTTTTGAGCCTTATAGCTCCAGAAACTTTTTCCAGGTGTTTTGACATGTGGATTCACCGAAATTCACAGATAATAAGAGAAAAGGCTGTGAGGTCTGTGACTGAATCACAGCCGTGATGATATACAGTACAACATCATGACCTCCGGTGTCATATTGCTTTTATACAACAGTTCTACAAGCCGCTTCTATTAGTTAACAGTAACAAGGGACAACAGAATATGATTTGTTTGTTTATTTATTGATTTTTTTGGCTCCGCCGACACAAATAGTTCCGCATCCGCTGGAAGTGACAGTTGTTGCCTAGCAACGCATAAACATTGTCCTACACTGGCTAATCTGTGTTAGTTCAGTCTGGATGTTCTGCACAGACCAGCAGGACATTTATCTCTGTGTTTACAGTGAAATCACAGTCCGTTAACAGACACTTTGCGTGATTCAGATGAGTTAGTTTGATCAGACAGCTCGTGGCTGCAGCGTGTGTCCGCTCACTGCCGTGATCTGCGTCGCCTCGAGCCCCGTGTCGCGCGCAGGTATGTGTCTGTGTGTGTCCGTGTCTCTCAGGCTGCGGTTAGTGTCAGACGACTGTGTCCCTGTTTCACTGCACATCCTTGTAACATCTGGTTTACTCCCAGTGAACGGCGGTTTACCAAAACCCGTCCGTCACAGCTGCTCCGCTCCTGGGGCTCCTCCTCATAACTTTAAGTAACTCAAATGCACGTCCAGTCAGCTCAAGCCACACTTCAGTTCCCCTCCTTTCTTGCTCGCCCCCCACTCCTCCCTCTCAATTCAATTTACTTTATTGGCATGAATGTTTCTCTCTCTCTTCCTCTCTCTCTGTCTCTTTTTCTCTCTAAATTTTCAATTCAATTCAATTTGTTTTATTGGCATGAAAAAAAAATAATAGTAGCTTATGTCGTCAGAAACAGCATGAAAAACTCATATGATAGTATGTCTTTCAAAATAGCATAAAAAAGTCTGGATATACTATGTCGTCCAAAATGTCATAAAGAAGTCATTGTTTAGTATGTAGTCCAAAATAGCTTAAAAATATCAGAGGATTGTTATTCTCCAAGGCAGCATAAAAAAGTCATAGTAGCTTATGTCGTCCAAAAAATAATAAAAACATCATATTATAGTATCTCATCCAAAAAAACACAAAAAAATCATAGCATTGTATGTTCTCCAAAACAGCATTAAAAAAGTAATAATGTAGTTTGTCTTTCAAAATGTCATTAAAAAGTAGTTTAGTATGTTGCTGAAAATGGCAAAAAAGAGTCAATGTATAGTATGTCGTCCAAAATACTGTGAAAAAGTCGTAGTATGTTGTCAAAAATAGCGGAAATAAGTCATACCGTAAAATGCCACAGAAAATAGTTTAAAAAAATAATTGAATAGTAGCCTATGTCATAACATAAAGCATAAAAAAGTCAAAGTTGAGTATCTCAACCAAAATGACATTAAAAAAAGTCATAGTATAGTATGTTGTCGAAAATATCATAAAAGGTTTATAGTACAGCATGTTCGTGTTATCATAAAAATTCATAGTATAGTATGTCATCCAAATTAGCAGAAAAAATAATAGTGTAATATGTTGCTCAAAAATCATTGAAAATGTCTTCGTATAGTATGTCCCTAAAAAATCATGAAAAATGTCATAATATAGTATGTGGCTCAAAAATCAAGAACAATGTCACAGTTTAGTATGTCACTCAAAAATAACCAAAAATCATGAAAAATGTCACACTATAGTATGTCGCTAAAAAATCATCCAAAATGTCATAGTATAGTTTGTTGCCCAAAAATCATGAAGTGATCAAAAATCACCCAAAATCATGTTGCATGTCATGTTTTGTATTGGTATTTGTCCTGACATGCTTCACCTGTGTGTGTGTATGTGTGCCTCTCTTTGTTTCAGGTGCAGATCACTAGTGATCAGTGCCTGATTGTGCTGACTGAGAGCAGCTGTGGGCACAGGCTATATCAGTGGCTGCATGGCCTGCTCATTTCTCTCTCTGACTCCCTGCAACCAAGATCCCTTTATGTTGTGTTTGATATCATCTTAATTTGATCTTTTTGTTATTAAGTGTTTTCTCTTTTCATCCAACATGGTGTGTGTCTCCTCCTATGTTACAGCATTTGAGCCAGTTGTAACATAATGGGGGCTCGTCCAGACCATTGTTGCCGTTGTGAGTACACATACATGGGGTGGCCCCTGGTGTGCTGGGGGGAGCAGACAAAGACTAGTGAGGTTTACTTAGATAGCTCTGCAGTTTTAGGTAGGAATGGTACCAGATGAGTTCTAGGTTAAGTTAGCTGGAACTGTCATTGTTTAACCTAGTGGTAAAATGAGGCCACACTAGCTGACTTGTCTTCACGCACCGCATTCTGTGGATTATGGGAGTAAGGATGATTTTCTTTTGTTGTGCACAGTGATATATGTTAGGATGTAGTTGTGTTGGTACCGACACAACATGAAAAACGTTATAGTATGTTATGTCACTCCAAAAACATGAAAAACGTCATACTATAGCATGTCTTAAAAGACAAAGAAAAAGCATGAAAAACCTTGTAGTAATGTTTGGCGCTCAATAATTATGAAAAATATAGTATGGTATGTTGCTTAAAAATCACCAAAACTCCTGAAAATTTATGAAAAACGTCATAGTATAGTATGTCACTCAAAATAAAAAATGACCAAAAATCAAGAAAGACATCACAGTATATGTCACTGAAAAATCACCAAAAATCATGAAAAACATCATAGTGTAGTATGGCGCTCGAAAATAATCAAAAACATAATAGAATTGTCTTGTCACTCAAAACTCATGACAAATGTGAAAGTATAGTATGTCGCTCAAAAGTCATCACAAATGTCATACTATAGCATGTTGCTCAAAACTCGCCAAAGCCAGTCTGTCCCAAAAACAGCTGAAAAATACATACAATAGAGTGCTGAGACACACACAAGAGGTAAGGCTATAGTATGACTAAAAATGCCGTAGAATAGAATGTTGCAAAAACAGCCCAAAACACCATTGTATAGAATGTTGAAAAAAATGACCGATAAGGCAATATGGTATGGCAAAAATGTGAAAATCAAAATATGACATTTCCCAAAAACAGCTGAAAACACCTCAAAACAGTATAAAATAGCATGCCAAGACACACCATAGCAAAGGATGTTGCAAAAATGTCCATAAACACCATGGTAATGCATGTTGGAAAAAATGACAAGGCTATAGTATGGCAAAACATGACATAATTTGCAATACCTATAATATAGCATGTTGTGAATATGGCCGAAAAAGCAAGGCTGTAGTATTGCAAAAAGGTCAAAATATGACAGTCCCCAAAAAATGCTGAAAAACACATAAAACTAAATAAAATACCATGCCAAGACACGCCCTTGCAAATGATGTTGCAAAAACGACCAAAAACACAGTAATATATAGTATAGTAATATTGCATGATGATAGTATAGTATAGTATGGCAAAATTATCAAAATATGTCATTTCCAAAAAAAATGCTGAAAAATACATTAAACCACATGAAATAGTATGCCATGACATGCCATAGCATAGAATGTTATAAAAATAGCCCAAACCACAATGATATAGCATGTTGAAAAAATGACCGAAAAGGCAAGGTTATAGTATGGAAAAAAAAGTCAAAACATGACATGTCACAAAAACAGTTGAAAACACCCCTAAGCCGTATAAGATAGCTTGCAGAGTTATGCAATAGTATAGAAAGTTGTAAAAAAAAAACAAAAAAAACACCAAAACACCAAGATATAACATGTTGTAAAAATGACCTAAGACGCAAGGCTATAGTATAGCAAAAAAGTCAAAATATGACATGTCCCAAAAACAGCTGACAACACCTCAAAACAGTTTAAAACAGTGTGCTGAGAAAGGCCATAGCATAGAGCATTGCAAAAAAGGACGTAAACAGCAAAATATAGCATGTTGAAAAAAATGACCAAAAAAGCAAGGCTATAGTATGGCAAAAACGTCAAAATATGATATTTCCCAAAAATGGCTGAAAACACCTCAAAACAGTTTAAAATAGCGTACTGAGACACGCCATAGCAAAGAATGTTGCAATAAATGCCCGAAACACCAAAATATACCATGTTGAAAAAATGACTGAAAAGGCAAGGCTATAGTATGGCAAAAACGTCAAAATATGACATGTCCCAGAAACAGCTGAAAACATCTCAAAACAGCATTAAATAGCGTGCTAAGAACCGCCATAGCAAAGAATGTTACAAAAAAGACCAGAAACACCAAGATATAGCATGTTGAAAAAATGAGCGAAAAGGCAAGGCTATAGTATGGCAAACACATCAAAATATGACATGTCCCAAAAATGGCTGAAAACACCTCAAAACAGTTTAAAAAAGCGTGCTGAGAAAGGCCATAGCATAGAGTATTGCAAAAAAGGACGTAAACAGAAAAAATAGCTTGTTGAAAAAATGACAGAAAAAGCAAGGCTATAGTATGGCAAAAACATTGAAATATGACAAGTCCCAAAAACAGCTGAAAACACCTCAAAACAGTTAAAATAGCATGCTGAGACACACTATAGCTCAGAAAGTGAAAAAAATGGCCCAAAACACCTAGGTTTAGCATGTTGAAAAAATGAGCGAAAAGGCAAGGCTATAGTATGGCAAAAACGTCAAAATATGACATGTCCCAGAAACAGCTGAAAACATCTCAAAACAGCATTAAATAGTGTGCTAAGAACCGCCATAGCAAAGAATGATACAAAAAAGACCAGAAACACCAAGATATAGCTTGTTGAAAAAATGAGCGAAAAGGCAAGGCTATAGTATGGCAAAAACATCAAAATATGACATGTCCCAAAAATGTCTGAAAACACATCAAAACAGTTTAAAATAGCATGCTGAGACACACCATAGCATAAAATATTGCAGTAAATCTCAAAACACCTAGATTTAGCATGTTGAAAAAATGAGCAAAAAGGCAAGGCTATAGTATGGCAAAAAAGTCAAAATATGACATGTCCCAAAAACAGCTGAAAACACCTCAAAACAGTATTAAATAGCATGCTGAGAAACGCCATAGCATAGAGCATTGCAAAAAGGGACGTAAACAGCAAAATATAGCATGTTGAAAAAAATGACCAAAAAAAGCAAGGCTATAGTATGGCAAAAACGTCAACATATGACATTTCCCAAAAATGGCTGAAAACACCTCAAAACAGTTAAAATAGCGTGCTGAGATACGCCATAGCATAAAATGTTGCAATAAACGCCCAAAACAACAAGATATAGCATGTTGAAAAAATGAGCGAAAAGGCAAGGCTATAGTATGGAAAAAAATGTCAAAATATGACATGTCCCAAAAACAGCTGAAAACACTTCAAAACAGTTAAAATAGCATGCTGAGACACGCAATAGCTCAGAAAGTGAAAAAAAAAAGGCCCAAAACACCTAGAATTAGGATGTTGAAAAAATGAGCGAAAAGGCAAGGCTATAGTATGGCAAAAACGTCAAAATATGACATTTCCCAAAAATGGCTGAAAACACCTCAAAACAGTATTAAATAGCAAGCTGACAAACGCCATAGCATAGAGCATTTCAAAAAAGGGCGTGAACAGCAAGATTTAGCATGTTGAAAAAATGAGCGAAAAAGCAAGGCTATAGTATGGCAAAAACATCAAAATATGACATGTCCCAAAAATGTCTGAAAACACCTCAAAACAGTTTAAAATAGCGTGCTGAGAAACGCCATAGCAAAGAATGTTACAAAAAAGACCAGAAACACCAAGATATAGCATACTGAAAAAATGAGCAAAAAGGCAAGGCTATAGTATGGCAAAAACGTCAACATATGACATTTCCCAAAAATGGCTGAAAACACCTCAAAACAGTATTAAATAGCAAGCTGACAAACGCCATAGCATAGAGCATTTCAAAAAAGGGCGTAAACAGCAAGATTTAGCATGTTGAAAAAATGAGCGAAAAAGCAAGGCTATAGTATGGCAAAAACATCAAAATATGACATGTCCCAGAAACAGCTGAAAACATCTCAAAACAGCATTAAATAGTGTGCTAAGAACCGCCATAGCAAAGAATGTTACAAAAAAGACCAGAAACACCAAGATATAGCTTGTTGAAAAAATGAGCGAAAAGGCAAGGCTATAGTATGGCAAAAACATCAAAATATGACATGTCCCAAAAATGTCTGAAAACACATCAAAACAGTTTAAAATAGCATGCTGAGACACACCATAGCATAAAATATTGCAGTAAATCTCAAAAACAGCAAAATATAGCATGTTGAAAAAAATGACCAAAAAAAGCAAGGCTATAGTATGGCAAAAACGTCAACATATGACATTTCCCAAAAATGGCTGAAAACACCTCAAAACAGTATTAAATAGCAAGCTGACAAACGCCATAGCATAGAGCATTTCAAAAAGACCAGAAACAGCAAGATTTAGCATGTTGAATAAATGAGCGAAAAGGCAAGGCTATAGTATGGCAAAAAAAGTCAAAATATGACAAGTCCCAAAAATGGCTGAAAACATCTCAAAACAGTATAAAATAGCGTGCTGAGATACGCCATAGCATAAAATGTTGCAATAAACGCCCAAAACAACAAGATATAGCATGTTGAAAAATGACCAAAAAGGCAAGGCTATAGTATGGCAAAAACGTCAACATATGACATTTCCCAAAAATGGCTGAAAACACCTCAAAACAGTATTAAATAGCAAGCTGACAAACGCCATAGCATAGAGCATTTCAAAAAAGGGTGTAAACAGCAAGATTTAGCATGTTGAAAAAATGAGCGAAAAAGCAAGGCTATAGTATGGCAAAAACATCAAAATATGACATGTCCCAAAAATGGCTGAAAACATCTCAAAACAGTATAAAATAGTACGCTGAAACATGCTATAGCAAAGGATGTTGCAAAAAAAGGCCAGAAACACCAAAATATGGCATGATGAAAAAATGAGCGAAAAGGCAAGGCTATAGTATGGCAAAAAAGTCAAAATATGACATGTCCCAAAAACAGCTGAAAACACCTCAAAACAGTATTAAATAGCATGCTGAGAAATGCCATAGCAAAGAATGTTGCAAAAAGGCCAGAAACACCAAGATATAGCGTGTTGAAAAAATGACCAAAAAGGCAAGGCTATAGTATGGCAAAAACGTCAACATATGACATTTCCCAAAAATGGCTGAAAACACCTCAAAACAGTTTAAAATAGTATGCTGAAACATGCTATAGCAAAGAATGTTGCAAAAAGGCTAGAAACAACAAGATATAGCATGTTGAAAAAATGAGCGAAAAGGCAAGGCTATAGTATGGAAAAAAATGTCAAAATATGACATGTCCCAAAAACAGCTGAAAACACTTCAAAACAGTTAAAATAGCATGCTGAGACACGCAATAGCTCAGAAAGTTGCAAAAAGGCCAAAACAACAAAATATATGGCATGTTGAAAAAATGAGCAAAAGGCAAGGCTATAGTATGGCAAAAAAGTCAAAATATGACAAATCCCAAAAATGGCTAAAAACATCTCAAAACAACAGTTTAAAATAGCGTGCTGAGACACGCCATAGCAAAGAATGTTGCAAAAAAAAGCCAGAAACACCAAAATATGGCATGTTGAAAAAATGACCAAAAAGGCAAGGCTATAGTATGGCAAAAAAGTCAAAATATGACATGTCCCAAAAACAGCTGAAAACACTTCAAAACAGTTAAAATAGCATGCTGACAAACATGCTATAGCAAAGGATGTTGCAAAACAGGCTAGAAACACCAAAATATGGCATGTTGAAAAAATGACCAAAAAGGCAAGGCTATAGTATGGCAAAAAAGTCAAAATATGACAAATCCCAAAAATGGCTAAAAACACCTCAAAACAGTTTAAAATAGCGTGCTGAGACACGCCATAGCAAAGAATGTTGCAAAAAAAAGCCAGAAACACCAAAATATGGCATGTTGAAAAAAATGAGCGAAAAGGCAAGGCTATAGTATGGCAAAAAAGTCAAAATATGACAAGTCCCAAAAATGGCTGAAAACATCTCAAAACAGTATAAAATAGCGTGCTGAGACACGCCATAGCAAAGAATGTTGCAAAAAGGCCAGAAACACCAAAATATGGCATGTTGAAAAATGAGCGAAAAGGCAAGGCTATAGTATGGCAAAAAAGTCAAAATATGACATGTCCCAAAAATGGCTAAAAACACCTCAAAACAGTTTAAAATAGCGTGCTGAGACACGCTATAGCAAAGAATGTTGCAAAAAAAAGCCAGAAACACCAAAATATGGCATGTTGAAAAAATGAGCAAAAAGGCAAGGCTATAGTATGGCAAAAAAGTCAAAATATGACAAGTCCCAAAAATGGTTAAAAACACCGCAAAACAGGTTAAAATAGTATGCTGAAACATGCTATAGCAAAGGATGTTGCAAAACAGGCTAGAAACACCAAAATATGGCATGTTGAAAAAATGACCAAAAAGGCAAGGCTATAGTATGGCAAAAAAGTCAAAATATGACAAGTCCCAAAAATGGCTAAAAACACCGCACAACAGTTTAAAATAGCGTGCTGAGACACGCCATAGCAAAGAATGTTGCAAAAAAAGCCAGAAACACCAAAATATGGCATGTTGAAAAAAATGAGCGAAAAGGCAAGGCTATAGTATGGCAAAAAAGTCAAAATATGACAAGTCCAAAAATGGCTAAAAACACCTCAAAACAGTTTAAAATA
This sequence comes from Plectropomus leopardus, assembly GCF_026936395.1. Classification (NCBI taxonomy): domain Eukaryota; kingdom Metazoa; phylum Chordata; class Actinopteri; order Perciformes; family Serranidae; genus Plectropomus; species Plectropomus leopardus. Next base: position 18,375,335 of record NC_142176.1, on the reverse strand, counting down.
GCGTGCCGAGACACGCCATAGCAAAGAATTTTGCAAAAAAGGCCAAAAACACCAAAATATGGCATGTTGAAAAAAATTAGCAAAAAGGCAAGGCTATAGTATGGCAAAAAAGTCAAAATATGACAAGTCCCAAAAATGGTTAAAAACACCGCAAAACAGGTTAAAATAGTATGCTGAAACATGCTATAGCAAAGGATGTTGCAAAACAGGCTAGAAACACCAAAATATGGCATGTTGAAAAAAATGACCAAAAAGGCAAGGCTATAGTATGGCAAAAAAGTCAAAATATGACAAGTCCCAAAAATGGCTAAAAACACCTCAAACAGTTTAAAATAGCGTGCTCAGACACGCTATAGCAAAGGATGTTGCAAAAAAAGGCCAGAAACACCAAAATATGGCATGTTGAAAAAATGAGCAAAAAGGCAAGGCTATAGTATGGCAAAAAAGTCAAAATATGACAAATCCCAAAAATGGCTAAAAACACCTCAAAACAGTTTAAAATAGCGTGCTGAAACATGCTATAGCAAAGGATGTTGCAAAAAAAGGCCAGAAACACCAAAATATGGCATGTTGAAAAAATGAGCGAAAAGGCAAGGCTATAGTATGGCAAAAAAGTCAAAATATGACAAGTCCCAAAAATGGTTCAAAACATACGCAAAACAGTTTAAAATAGCGTGCTGAGACACGCCATAGCAAAGAATGTTGCAAAAAAAGGCCAGAAACACCAAAATATGGCATGTTGAAAAAAATGAGCGAAAAGGCAAGGCTATAGTATGGCAAAAAAGTCAAAATATGACAAGTCCAAAAATGGCTAAAAACACCTCAAAACAGTTTAAAATAGCGTGCTGAGACACGCCATAGCAAAGAATGTTGCAAAAAAGGCCAGAAACACCAAAATATGGCATGTTAAAAAAAATGAGCGAAAAGGCAAGGCTATAGTATGGCAAAAAAGTCAAAATATGACAAGTCCCAAAAATGGCTAAAAACACCTCAAAACAGTTTAAAATAGCGTGCTGAGACACGCCATAGCAAAGAATGTTGCAAAAAAAAGCCAGAAACACCAAAATATGGCATGTTGAAAAAAATGACAGAAAAGGCAAGGCTATAGTATGGCAAAAAAGTCAAAATATGACAAGTCCCAAAAATGGCTAAAAACACCTCAAAACAGTTTTAAATAGCGTGCTCAGACACGCTATAGCAAAGGATGTTGCAAAAAAAGGCCAGAAACACCAAAATATGGCATGTTGAAGAAATGAGTGAAACGGCAAGGCTATAGTATGGCAAAAAAGTCAAAATATGACAAATCCCAAAAATGGCTAAAAACACTCAAAACAGTTTAAAATAGGTGCTGAAACATGCATATAGCAAAAGAATGTTGCAAAAAAGGCCAGAAACACCAAAATATGGCATGTTGAAAAATGAGCGAAAAAGGCAAGGCTATAGTATGGCAAAAAGTCAAAGTATGACAAATCACAAAAATGGCTGAACACACCCCAAAACAGTTTAAAATAGCGTGCTGAGACACGCCATAGCAAAGAATGTTGCAAAAAAAGGCCAGAAACACCAAAATATGGCATGTTGAAAAAATGAGCAAAAAGGCAAGGCTATAGTATGGCAAAAAAGTCAAAATATGACACGTCCCAAAAATGGCTCAAAACACCTCAAAACAGTTTAAAATAGCATGCTGAGACACGTCATAGTAAAGGATGTTGCAAAAAAGGGCAGAAACACCAAAATATAGCATGTTGAAAAAATGAGCGAAAAGGCAAGGCTATAGTATGGCAAAAAAGTCAAAATATGACAAATCCCAAAAATGGCTAAAAACACCTCAAAACAGTTTAAAATAGCGTGCTGAGACACGCCATAGCAAAGAATGTTGCAAAAAAAAGCCAGAAACACCAAAATATGGCATGTTGAAAAAATGAGCAAAAAGGCAAGGCTATAGTATGGCAAAAAAGTCAAAATATGACAAATCCCAAAAATGGCTAAAAACACCTCAAAACAGTTTAAAATAGCGTGCTGAGACACGCCATAGCAAAGAATGTTGCAAAAAAGGCCAGAAACACCAAAATATGGCATGTTGAAAAAATGAGCGAAAAGGCAAGGCTATAGTATGGCAAAAAAGTCAAAATATGACAAATCCCAAAAATGGCTAAAAACACCTCAAAACAGTTTAAAATAGCGTGCTCAGACATGCCATAGCAAAGGATGTTGCAAAAAAAGGCCAGAAACACCAAAATATGGCATGTTGAAAAAATGACCAAAAAGGCAAGGCTATAGTATGGCAAAAAAGTCAAAATATGACAAATCCCAAAAATGGCTAAAAACACCGCACAACAGTTTAAAATAGTGTGCTGAGACACGCCATAGCAAAGAATGTTGCAAAAAAGGCCAGAAACACCAAAATATGGCATGTTGAAAAAATGAGCGAAAAGGCAAGGCTATAGTATGGCAAAAAAGTCAAAATATGACAAGTCCCAAAAATGGCTAAAAACACCGCACAACAGTTTAAAATAGCGTGCTGAGACACGCCATAGCAAAGAATGTTGCAAAAAAGGCCAGAAACACCAAAATATGGCATGTTGAAAAAATGAGCGAAAAGGCAAGGCTATAGTATGGCAAAAAAGTCAAAATATGACAAGTCCCAAAAATGGTTAAAAACACCGCAAAACAGGTTAAAATAGTATGCTGAAACATGCTATAGCAAAGGATGTTGCAAAACAGGCTAGAAACACCAAAATATGGCATGTTGAAAAAATGACCAAAAAGGCAAGGCTATAGTATGGCAAAAAAGTCAAAATATGACAAGTCCCAAAAATGGCTAAAAACACCTCAAACAGTTTTAAATAGCGTGCTGAGACACACTATAGCAAAGAATGTTGCAAAAAAAAAGCCAGAAACACCAAAATATGGCATGTTGAAAAAATGAGCGAAAAGGCAAGGCTATAGTATGGCAAAAAAGTCAAAATATGACAAATCCCAAAAATGGCTGAAAACACCTCAAAACAGTTAAAATAGCGTGCTGAGATACGCCATAGCAAAGAATGTTACAAAAAAGACCAGAAACACCAAGATATAGCATACTGAAAAAATGAGCAAAAAGGCAAGGCTATAGTATGGCAAAAAAGTCAAAATATGACAGGTCCCAAAAATGGTTAAAAACACCTCAAAACAGTTTAAAATAGTACGCTGAAACATGCTATAGCAAAGGATGTTGCAAAAAAAGGCCAGAAACACCAAAATATGGCATGTTGAAAAAATGAGCAAAAAGGCAAGGCTATAGTATGGCAAAAAAGTCAAAATATGACAAATCCCAAAAATGGCTAAAAACACCTCAAAACAGTTTAAAATAGCGTGCTGAGACACGCTATAGCAAAGGATGTTGCAAAAAAAGGCCAGAAACACCAAAATATGGCATGTTGAAAAAATGAGCAAAAAGGCAAGGCTATAGTATGGCAAAAAAGTCAAAATATGACAAATCCCAAAAATGGCTAAAAACACCTCAAAACAGTTTAAAATAGCGTGCTGAAACATGCTATAGCAAAGGATGTTGCAAAAAAAGGCCAGAAACACCAAAATATGGCATGTTGAAAAAATGAGCGAAAAGGCAAGGCTATAGTATGGCAAAAAAGTCAAAATATGACACGTCCCAAAAATGGCTAAAAACACCGCAAAACAGTTTTAAATAGCGTGCTGAGACACGCTATAGCAAAGGATGTTGCAAAAAAAAGCCAGAAACACCAAAATATGGCATGTTGAAGAAATGAGCGAAAAGGCAAGGCTATAGTATGGCAAAAAGTCAAAATATGACAAATCCCAAAAATGGCTAAAAACACCGCACAACAGTTTAAAATAGCGTGCTGAGACACGCCATAGCAAAGAATGTTGCAAAAAAAAAAGCCAGAAACACCAAAATATGGCATGTTGAAAAAATGAGCGAAAAGGCAAGGCTATAGTATGGCAAAAAAGTCAAAATATGACAAGTTCCAAAAATGGCTAAAAACACCTCAAAACAGTTTAAAATAGCGTGCTGAGACACGCCATAGCAAAGAATGTTGAAAAAAAATGCCAGAAACACCAAAATATGGCATGTTGAAAAAAATGACAGAAAAGGCAAGGCTATAGTATGGCAAAAAAGTCAAAATATGACAAGTCCCAAAAATGGCTAAAAACACCTCAAAACAGTTTAAAATAGCGTGCTGAGACACGCCATAGCAAAGAATGTTGCAAAAAAAAAAGCC